>NC_141285.1:23540178-24207678 GCF_037954325.1 Fistularia commersonii
GACTAGCGCTAACCAGTCACTCCACTCACATAGCACCTGGGGGGGGGGGTGCATTTATCAGGCCGGCATGAACACACACACCCACACACACACACACACACACACACACACACACACGGAGGCACACACGCAAACACATGCAGCCTGGAACTGGCTGGGCTGCATTCAGGAGGCCTCGCCTCGCCGCCCCGAGCACACGCTCGCCCGCAAACGCGACAACGCAACGCACATCCAGCGACGTTGCCGCCATGACGGCGACGGGGAAGGCGGGCGGGGAGGGAGGGGGAGGAAGTGGCGGCGTCGGAGGGGAGGACGGCGCATCCGGATTGTTGGGTTTAATAAATTCAGGGTTATTTGGCGTGCAGCCGCCTCGCCGGGATAAATTGGCTCCTGCATAAACGCCGCGTCGGCCCGTCTTGTTAACTTTGCTCCTTTTGTGCAAATTCTCCGCCTCCTCTCCTCGGCAGCCCGCCGCCGCCGCCGGGCCCAGGGGCATATATTAAAAATACATATGGAGGGAGATAATGCACGCCGCCGCGCACATTCGTTAAGGGTGTCGCCGGCGAGCGCCGCCGATAAGGCAGAAGCAGCCCCCGCAGACGGCGGGGTCTTCTCGCGTCGCCCGGAAAAACACCCATTTTTCGTGGACGACGGCGGCGGCGGCGGGAACATGGCGGCCTCTTCTATGTGTGTGTGTGTGTGTTTTTGGGGTTATGAGAAATGACACCACCTCTGTTTTAGCGTCAATTAAAAATGGCCGCCATCCTCACGCCGTTACCTGCAGACCCCGGGGGGCCCGAAAGGTCGGCGTCGCTTTCGCCCCCCCGAAGTCCAGCAGTTCCGCCCGGCGACAGCAAACCCGCCCCCCCCTTTTTTTTTTTTTTTACCCCCCGACGCGGATTTAAATTATTTAATCCCGCGGCGTCGTTACGTTTTTATACGGGACTTTTTTAATTACCCGCCTCCTCCGCTCACGTCATGAGTGGGGGGGGGAACTTTCACACCCACCCGCTCCTCCCATGAACACACAAATCGATCTCGGCCCGGATTCGCAGAACCCGGGTCGTTATTTACAGCGGACCCAGGGTGTGTGTGTGTTTGTGTGTGGAGGGGGGGGGGGGGGCACGAAGGTCACACACACACACACACCTCTAGCTACCTCTAATAGCTGCTGCTTCTGCAGCAGGAAAATAAAAATAAATATATAAACAGTCTTATTATTATTGATGGGGGGGGGGGTGAGCAATGTGCACTCATGTTTGAGGAGAAACATCGAGCACGCGCTTAATGAAGCGTGAACGCGGAGACAACCGCGGTTCCTGCAGCCGCAGTGCGCAGGCGCAGTAGCCCAGAAGGTTGGAGGGAGGGGAGGGGGGGGTAAAATGGACACAGGTCAAATCTGACGTGATGACACACACGCACACGCACGCACACGCACGGTACCTGGTCGAGCGCCACGGAGGACCTGGTGATCTCCTCGCTGTCGGACTTGGACCCCCCCTCCCGGTCGTCGATCACCAGGTCGATGGGCATCTTCCCCTTCAGGCAGCTGATGTACCGGTGGCAGAAGTTGTCGCACAACTCGTGCACCTGCGGGGAGAGGGCACGGTCACGCACGTACACGCACAGGTGCGGGATACTTCCGGATTTGGGCCCGAGAGATAGGGGATTCAAAAAAAAAAATTAAACAACGCCGGATTCCAACCAGAAAAGTGCGATTTCTCGCGATATTTCCACAAAAAAGCGTGTTTTCGTGGCCCGGTGGACTCGATGTGTGCGTGGAGGGGCTCCGGACTGGAGTGGGTAAACTTCGGCGCGCCGTTGTTCAACTTCACACACCCACACACACACACACACACACACGCACACACACTCCTCTTCGAATGGAGATATCGTTGAAAATTGACAGTGACAAGGGGGCTCCCGGGCCGCGACGCACTCAACACCCGTGTTAAATTCATCACCGGTGCCCCCCCCCAACACACACACACACACACACACACACACACACACACACACCCTATCCCCCCCTCCGGCGGCCATTAGAAGAGTGTGACCCGCTTGACTGACATTTAAGGTAAACCGTTTAATTTATTACGTTAACGCCGGCGACGTGGCGCTGCAAAACGACCTCCCCCGACACACACACACACACACACACACACTGCTGAATAAAAGCTCCTAAGTTTAACGACATTACTGGCTAAAAAATGCAAATCAGTAGGAGTTTGTGGCGGCTTCTGCGTTACCGTAATTCCCCTAATACGGACGCGGGGGGTGGAAATTGGAGTGCGCTTTTCTGCGCGTTATCATTAAACCCCGCAAAGTTCTTTCTCTCTCCACCACGCAATATCTGCAGGCGTTAAAAACCCCGCCGGGCCGTGCGTGGGGCCGCGGCCGTGCAGACCCGGTTGTAACAGCTTGCATCGTGATTAATCGCGGAAGAGAAAAATGGCCGCCGTGATTGATTTTGACGCTAATTACAACCGACCGGCAAAAAATACGTTTATGCAAATGCGGCTCCGCGGGTCTGGAGTGGCGCGGAGGACGTGCATGTGTGTGTGTGTTCATGCATGTGTGTGTGTGTGAGAGAGAGAGTGAGAAAGAGGGGTTATTCACCTTCTCCAGCTCCAGGAGATGGAACCGTAAAACCTGGATGGCCTGGATCATCTGAAAGAGGAGCACAGCGGTGAGACGGCGTGGAAGTCTCCGAGGAGATCCTGGTGTTTATGGGATGGCGGGGGGGTGCAGAGAGTGTGTGTGTGTGTGTGTGTGTGTGTGTGTTTAGGGGGGGGTCGGAGGCTGCACCCGGAAGCTCTGCCTGCAAACACAGTCCGGGGCAAAGCCGCGCAAAGCCGCGGGGGAAAGTGAGTTTCCAGCCCAAATGTTTGTGACAGCTGTCAAATACCCCCCCCAACACACACACACTCACACACACACACACACACGCCACGCCACGACACCCCCCAATTCACGGGTGCAGCAAGAGAACACACACACCCCTCCCGCAGCGACGCTTCTAAATAAGAAGAGGCGCAACATCTTCCTGCAGCCAGCTTCAAGTTTGCATACACACGCACACAGACACACGCACACACACACACACACACACACACACACAGCTGGCACGTTGTAAAGCACTCAGAGTAAAAAAAAAAAACACGTAAATTTGCACAAGCATAAATAAATGTATTTTTTTAAATATATAAATCTATATCCACAAATACATATATTTATATCCAAATATATCTGCATATATGGAGAAAGTGTTAGTGATATAAAAGGCGCGTCTTACCAGATTATCCAGCTCAGGATTTGAAGAAAATAAAGGTTTTTCTGCTCGAATCTGGAAGATAAAACAATAAAAACCAGCAATTATTTCACTTCATTTCTAAAGTTTATTTTGCAAAGGTGCTTAAAGATAGATATAATTTATTTAAAAAAAAAACACGTTGTTCTCTGCTTGTTAATTTCTTCATTTACTTCTTGACGCGCACGGATCTGAGACCAGCGCAGGACTGGGTGGACGCTTGCAGACACGACAGCACGGCTTATAAAAATATTATTATTATTGATAATAATAATAATAATAACAATGATAATAAAAATGGCGGCTGACCTGCTTGGCGAACACGGCGATGTCCTCGTTGAAGGACTCCGACGAGCACACGTCCCCTCCCGCCACGCCGGGCTCCCGGGGCGTGCACGTCGCCAATTCACATTTCTCGAAAATCAGTGCAAGCAAGGGGAACAGAGGGTGCCTGGGAACACACACACACACACACACACACACGCACACACACACACACACACACACACACAATAGCGGACGTCAGCAGGGAGACGGGGGTCAGCGCCGAAGCGGGTCTCGGGAGGTGGGGGGGGAATATAAAAAAAAATAATAATTACAAAATAAAAGCATTGATGCAAAACTTGGAGAGCGAATACCGGAAGTCGAATTTTTATTTATGACATGATAATAAAAATTATAGTTTTATTCCAATGTGTTGCGTTTGGTGGTGGATTATAATCAAAATTAAAAAAAAAAAAGTTTTAATCCTCTTAAAAAAAAAAAAAAAAAAAACGCTTGCGTTTCAAATCCTCCAACCGGAAGTTGCGGGACTTTTCGCCGCCGTGAGGCGTTCACGTACCCGTATATGGCGTCTTTATCTCTCTTGAGGGCGTCGTTGACCGACGAGCCCATGCTGGGCGCCATGGCGTTGGCGTGCGCGCCGTGCGCGTACTGGTGCGTGTGCAGCTGCGGCCCGTGGTTGAGGTGCACAGCCTGCATGGAGCGCGCACCGTGCGGGTCCCCGTACATGGTGGTCGGGATGCCCACGCCGTCCATCCCGTAGTGGGGCAAGTCTTCGTACTGCACACACACACACACACACACACACACACAGACACAGACACAGACACAGACACACGCACACACATATATACACACACACACGCAGGCACAATGAAGTTCTCAGGAGTTTGTTGGAGCAGAAGGTGAGTGTGTGAGTGTGTGTGTGTTGTGGGATAGAAGTCAGCATCTCTTTGATTTTAATTACAAAATAAAAGCTTTTTATTTGTAGTTACAAAAACAAAAGCCGTTGTTTGTGTGTTTTTTTTTACATCAAAATCAACGCTGTTTGTAAATTATTTTGTAAGACTTTTTTTGTTATTTTATTCCCTCCAGTTGTTGCGCAGGATGTTTGTACTTTAGTTTTTAACTTTTTAAATTTTTCAAATATAATTGTAAATAAATAAAAAAAAGCCAAATAAAAGCTGGCGTTTTTTTTTAAGCTTTTCTTCCCACGATGGAAAAGAAGAAGATTATTGACGTTTCGTGTTTCCGGTTTTGCGTGTTCGCACCTTCGACCTGTCAGTGCGTCCCGGCGAATGTACAGGGAAATAAAATTAAACACACACACACACACACACACACACAAACGCTCACAAAAAAAGAAAGAAAGTTACCGTCGTGCACATTATTTTCTCCCCGGCTCGGTCGCCGCTTTAAAAAGTTGTTTTTTAAATTAATTAAAAATTGAAAAGTAAATCTCTCCGTCCCCGTGGAGGGATGAGTGGGGGGGGGGAGAAAAATAAAAACACGGATCTTTTATTTTGAAATCCAGAAGGTGGGGGGAAAAAGTGACAAACAGGTGTCGAAGGAGGAAAAAATGTAAAATTTAAAAAAAAAAAAAAAAAAGTGTGGATCCCGGGTGTCTTCTTCTACCTCCACAAACACACACACTCTCCGCACACACACACACACCGGCCGGTGCCGAGCTAACCAGCCCGTCCTCACACGCCGCCCGGGCCGGAGGGTTCGAGGCGGAAGCCAAAACAAAAAAACCTCCTCTCTAGGAGGAAAAACAAAATAGATTAAAAAAAAAAAAAACAACGTCCAAAAAAGTGATCAAAAATCGATCTGTAATTTGAAAAAAGAAAAAAAAAATAGAAAACACGGATTAAAAAAAAAAAAAAAATTCTGGATTAGTTTTCGGTTTATTACACGGTGCGTGTAATAACGGGCGGAGAATGAAGGGGAAAATGTGGGTGAAATCCTGGAGAAATGTGGAAATTAAAGATAAAAACAAAAAAAAAAAAGCTGTGGGAAGAAGAGAGAAAGAGAGAGAGAGAGAGAGAGGAAGAAGAAGACGTTCGCTTTCCACGCCACGGCGGAGAAACTTTTTCTAAACGGGGGTGGCGTTGGCTTGCAGGGTGGAGGTGCAAATGGACGGGGGTGGGTGGGTGTGTGTGTGTGTGTGTGTGTGGGGAGGGGGGTAAATAGAGGGTTGTGGGGTTGGAGGGGTTGGAGGTGGGGGTACGTACCCGTTGCGCCATCACCCTCCTGCCTCCCGGTCGTCCTCAGCGCGGACCGAGCCCGTCCGGTGCCAGGGTGGAGACGGGGCGCAGCGCAGCCGCGAGAATTGGAAAATCCCGGTTTTGCTTCTCTTCTCCTTTTTTTTTTCTTCTTCTTTCTCCTTCTTTGCTTTCTTTCCACGGAACGGGTGAACAACCCAACCCCTCACACACACACACACACACACACACACACACTCACTCTCACACACACACACACACACACACCACACACACACGCAAGTTTTTTTTGACGAGTAAGAAGCTCCTCGGGGTGCAGCGGCAGCAGCAGCAGCGGCGGCGACGGCGGCGGGAGAAGGAGAAGAAGAAGGAGGAGAAGAAGAAGAAGGAGAAGAAGAAGAAGAAGAAGAAGCGGAGGAGATCCTTTTCCCTCCACACGCGTACACGCTACACGCAAGGGAAATAAAAAAATAAAAATAAAAAATATATAGTCCTCTCAAACAGCACCGGCGGCTCTCATGGCGCCGCTGCGCTTGTCAGGTCCGGAGAAGAAGAAGAAAAAGAAAAGAAGAAGAAGAGGAGGAGAAGGAGGAGGAGGAGGAGGAGGAGGAGGAGGAAGAAGAGCAGCTCGGAGGCTGTCACGAAAAAAAAAAAAAGTAGCGGCTTGTTTTGTTTCCCTTTTTTTTTTTTTCCTTTTTTTTTTTTTTTTTTTTAAAAAAAAAAGGACGCGTCCGCCGCGCGTATAGGAGCGCGGCGGCGGCGCGGAGCGGAGGCGGCGGGCAGAGTGTCCGCTCGGCTGCGGCGCTCCGGTGCCCCGTCTGCGGGAGGAGCGGGAGGAGCGGGAGGAGCCGCCGCCGAGCCGGGCGGCGCTGTCTTAAAGGAGCCGCCGACGGACACAGGCGTGTGCACGACTGCGTGTGCGTGCAACACAGACAGGGAGGGAGGGAGTGGGTGCGATTTCCGTGCACAAAGCGTGTGTGTGTGTGTGTGTGTGTGTGTGTGTGTGTGTGTGTGTGTGTGTGAGCAGGGGAGGCTCCGGACCCGGACTGCCGGAACCCGGAAGTAGTGGTGGCCATAACGTCTTATACAACGCTGCAGAGAGGATGGGGGGGTCTGTAAAATTGCTAAACAACACGAGTGCACGCAATAATAATAAAAATAATAATTATTATAATTATTATTATGATATTAATAGTAAATGCAGAATAGCCCATCTTGCCCTTTCTTCTCAGGTAGGTTTTTCCCCGCGGCAGGTTCACTATCACCGGAAGTGAGAGACGGGCCGGTCCTGCTGTTTTTTTTTATTTTTTATTTAATTTTTTGTTTTTTGGAGGGAGTTGGGGGGCAGTTTATGATGCAACCTGTTTGTTCGCCTCCCTGTGCACGGGATTAAAACGCGTGCACACGCCTGCGCGTCCCCGCACCCACCGCTCCGATCGGCATGCTTTTATTTTGAAAACCGCGGGTTAATTCCACTTCCTGTTTTGGAGTGTAAGCCGGAAGTGGAGTCGCTCTCAAAACTTTCTTTTCGTCTGAACGTGTCTTTTTTTTCCCCTCCGGCCGCTCCGCTCCTTTGGCACACACACGCACACACACACGCACACATTCGCACAGATTCACGCACACAGACAAATACACACACACACACACACACACACACACACACACACACACACACACACACACATACATACACCCCCGCGGCAGCTCGAATGGGTTGCTCCAGCTCGCCAGCGCTGGCCAATGGCAGAGCGACTCGGGGATGGGAGCCCCTTATTGGCTCCCCGGGTGATCGATCCGGATCTGATTGATCGGCTTTTTTTTAGGCCTCATTTGCAGGGACGTGCAAAACAAAACACCACACCACCTCCTTTTCTCTCTCTCTCACACACACACACATACACACATACACACTTCACGCATACTAACGATTTCACACGAACCTTCAAATGACCGATCAGCCTGTGTGTGTGTGTGTGTGTGTGTGTGTAATTACAACATCTCTTCCAGGTGAGGACGTCGGACTCCTCATGACGTCATCTGGAAATAATGCGCTCACGTTTAGGATTTAAAACAAACACATACACACTCATACGCTCTCTCCCGCACACACACACACATTAACATACACACTCGGAGTTCACCAATAAGTTTGACGCCCCAGTTTGTTTGTTTTTTTAATTACAAAAATAAGTGGAATATTTTAAAAAACAAATCCGGAGTTTCGATCAAATAAACTTTGCAATTCCTTTGAAATTATTATTTTTTTTGAAACCCGGCTGCTTTTTAAAAACTATTTATGTTTAAAATGTAATATCTTAAAAGGAACCGCGCGCGAGCCCGTACCCGGAAATAAACAACAACAACCAGCGATAAATGAATAACAACAACAACAACAACAACAAAAAAACATAAACTAACTTTGTTTGATTTCAGTTGCGTCTCACACACGCGTGTGCGTGTGCGTTCCATGTCGATGAACATAAAAATAAAAAAGACATTCATTTTTCATCTTTAATTATTTTTAAATAAACATCTCAAACTTTGGACGGGGGCCGACGCGCGCACATGTACGCGCACCAGGTGGCGTGGTGGTGTGGGGGGGGGTACATTGGAGTGGGAGTAGGTGTGGATCCGCGTCGTGGGCAGGCTCACACGCTCGAGGACGGTTACGCGCGGCTCCACGGTCGCTCAACTTCTTTCCCTTCCGGTGATCGATTATGGATTGGAAATCGATTTTTATTATTAGGATTATCTTAGATTCCTTTTCGCTTTCAGGGCGGGTGGACGTGGGGGGGGGGTGGGGGTCCACCTGGGGGCACTGTAAACTTTAGTGGGTCATCGCGGGTGTGTGTGTGTGTTTGAGTGTGTGTGTGTGTGTGTGTGTTGGGATGTGGGATCAACATGAGAAGAATCAACGGCCGTAAAGTCACTACAGCGGGATTATAAAGTAATTACACTCCTTCAATTAGCGCCTGTAAAAAGAGGAGGTGGAGGAGCCCCACTTTCCCCCGTGATCGTGGATTTAAACACGCCGTCACCGTGTGTAAAGTCGAATTTATATGGGAAAATTAGAATAAAAAGAACAATATAGAAAATAGAAAAAAAATCAACAGGAGTTGCGCTTGAACTGACCGATGCAAAGTGCGTGTGCACGCATGCGTGGGACCTTTTTTCATGCACACACTCAAAAAAAAAAAATAACACAAACAAAATAATCTGATGAAAAGGTTGCAACGCAGGCGCGAAAGGCGGAATACACATCGGTGTGTGTGTGTGTGTGTGTGTGTGTGTGTGTGTGTGTCTGTATGTGTGTGTGTGTGTGTGTGTGTGTGTGTGTGAAGATAGCTGCAGGTTAGAGATGGGAATCAGTGTCCGAGTGCGTAAAGAAAGAAAGACAAGAAGAAAGAAAGAACTTGCAGCCGGAGGAGTCAAACTGAGGTCAAACTTTTTTTTTTTACCCCCCTCCAGCCTCTCCTGCCCCTTCCCACCCCTCCTGCCCCTCTTCCCACCCCTCCTGCCCCCCTCTCCCCTCCAGCTTTGCTCCTGGACGTGTCCGGATCCGCAGACGCTCCGGGACGCAAAGTTTCCCCAGCTCCGCTCTTTTGGATTACACTGAGGCGGATGATGCGTTCACGGACCCCCTCCTGGGCGCGGGGTTCGGGGGAGTTCGGAAAGGTTCGGAGGAGTTCGGACGGGTTCGGGGGTCTCCGGGTCTCTTCGGGTTTCTCCGGAAATAATATCTTCCTCTCCCCTTGTCCGAAGTTTGTCCTGAGAATTTTAATCCCACTCGGACTCGTTTGGTGGCCGGATTATCACCGGTACCCACTCCGGCTGTGGGATTATCGTGCGTGCAAGTGTGTGTCGTCCACCCCCCACACCGCCCCGACACACACCCATGGCCGTGCACGGCTCCTTGTGCTCCACACACACCTTAATGCTTGATCGTGTGCGCCTCCTAGCGGGGACAAATGGAACTGCAGGTGAAGTGAGGGAAGAGGAGAGGAGGAAAGGAAAGGAGGGAAGGAGGAAAGGATTTGTGTCATTCTGGGTTTTATTCTGCGTGAAAAAGTGAATGAAGGCTTTAATTAATTCATAATTGATTAATTAGTTCAATTCAGTGTTAATAAAGTTATTATTATTATTATTATTATTGTTATGGTGCTGATTATGATTAGAGTTATTATTATCATAATCAGAATGATTATGAGCATGATTTTACTACATTTATTATTGATATTATTCACATTTTCCAATATAATGATAATTTAATTATCATTTTAGTCATAGTCGTTTTCATTATCATTATTATTATCATTGGCATCATTCATAGTGTTTTCAATATTACTATAGTAATATTAAATAAATAATAGAGAAATATTTGTGATAATTGTTTTCATCATCAACACTATTATAATTGTCACTACAATTTTTTTTTACAATTGTTTTTATCATCACTATTATTGTTGTTGTTTTCCTCTTCAGGACCTTCAGGACCTTCAGGACTTTCCGGGACCTTCTAATGCACGGCCTTCAAAACAACCTATAATTGCAGTTATTTTCCACATTTTCTTACCTGAGCGCTCAGGTGAGTACAACCAACACACACACACACACACACACACACACACACACACACACACACACACACACACACACCACACACACACAACACACAAAATATTCAAAATAAAAGCATGAAGCTGACAAGTCAAGCCTCCGAGGTGTAAATAAGAAACAAACATGGAAAAAAAAATCACTCCCCGTCACCAGTCTGCTCATGAGTGTGACAGGGACACACACAAGGGTGTGTGGGTGTACGTGTGTGTGTGTGTGTGTGAAGGGGATAAACCCTCACACACTCGGAGAAAAATGTAATCATACACTTTCAAAATAAAAGCATGTCCCTCCGAACATGAGACCTTCGGGTGCTTCCGGAGCATTTTTGGTGTGTTTGTAGTAAAAGGGCTGGAGAGTGTGTGAAAGGGACACACACACACACACACACACACACACACACACACACACACACACACACACTACTGATCCCACTCCGGGTTCACGAAACGATTGTACTCACGGCGGCAGGATGGAAGCTGTCTTTGTGTCACAGTGGGCAAATGCAGGGCTCACACACACACACACACACACACACACACACACACACTGACGTAGAGCAGAATCAGGGGCCGTTGAGATGTGACAGTCACGTCGCCGCCACGCATCACACCTACAGACACATACGCCATTAACATCTGCTTCCCTATATGGTGAGAATTGTGTGAAATTAGATGCATGTGTGTTCTACACACACACACACACACACACACACACACACACACATACACACATGCTGACAAGCACGCATACGGCCGCAGATCTTGATCTATAGATCCACCTACACACACGCGCGCCACAGAGGCCTGTAATAATAGCTGCAAGTCAATTTTCACATTGTTCCCGGGGTCACGGGGTCACGGGCTCCACTTTTATTCTGAAATGCTGCCGAGTCTGAATTAACCCCAGCGATAGATAAAGAGCTGCTACACACACACACACACACACACACACACACACACACACACACGCACACGCATCCCCTCGACTCCCCCCCTCCCTGCCGTTCACCTCCTCCCAGCAGCGCTGATGCTTTTATATCACATCCTCCATAATGGCGCTCTGGACACTTTGGCCAAGGAAAGAGAGAGTGAAAGAAAGAAAGAAAGAAAGAAAGAAAGAAAGAAAGAAAGAAAGAAAGAGAGAGGGGGGTTCACTCTTTCTCTCTTTTACCATCATCGTCCTATCATCCCATTTTTTTTCCCCTGGAAAAACAGAAATCCAGGAATTTGTGTATGGGTGGAGAGTGTGTTACATGTCACATGGTGGAGGCTGAGGGAGGCAGTGTGTGTGTGTGTGTGTGTGTGTGTGTGTGTGGGTGGTGGGGGGGGGTTGTCACACCCCACCAGGGAGGCTGTGAATTGATCAGCACCTTGGAGGGAGGAGGGAGGAGGGGTGAGAAGGAAAAGGCGAGTGGAAAAACGGGCCGGCGAGGAGCGAAGGGGGAGGGTTTTCTTTTTCTTTTTTTTTTTTTTTTTTTTTTTTAAGAGGGGGTAAAGAAGACGGGATGGAGGGGGTGAAAAGAGGGGTGTGTGAAGATTCATCTCCTCCTGAACGGGTGTGAGCGGAGAGCCGGGCTCGGAGCAGCACGGCATAGCCTGGTGGTAATAAAGAAGAAACCCCAGAGAAGCAGGAAGAGAGGGATGAGGAAAAGGTGGAAGAAAAGGAGGAGGAAGAGGAGGAAGAAAAGGAGGAAGAGCGACTCTCCTGCGTCTTCACGCCGTCCAGACACAGCTGGCTGCAGCTGGAGGAGCTGCCGTCCTCCACCTTTAACACCGACAGCCGGGCGACGCGGCCCGATTGACGACGTAGCCGAGACCAGCGGCGGTAGCTGCGAAATAAAAGCATGTGTGTGTGTGTGTAGGAGTGTGTGAGAAACCGGGGAAAATATATAAATGGATACATGGTATAAAAATAAAGGTTGATGTTATTCCGACGGCGGGGCTTTTAATTTGAAGGGCTTGTGTTTCCCCCCGGCGGCGCCCGCGGCGGCGCCAGGCTAACGATGTGGCGGAGCTAGCAGGTGTAAACATGGTCGGACATCCCAGAATAGTAAACATGGCTGTTATTAAATCCTCCAGGAAACGCCAGGCGCTGTGTGTGTGTGTGTGTGTGTGTGCGTGTGTGTGTGTGTGTGTGTGTTGTTGTAAAAACCCGTCTGTGACTGTGGTGTGTGTGTGTTTATTACATGTTTACCCAATAAAAAAACGTGTTTCTGCACAATTTCATTCAAATACATAAAAGTCCACTTCCTCCACACGCCGCAGGTTTCCTGTTTGCCGGTTTTCAGGTTCGGGTCGGAGTTTTAGAAGATTTGGAAACAATTTTTTTTAATTTCATTTTGTAACTTTACTCTGAATTTTTTACTAAATAAAAAAAAAAAAAGTGGACTTTAAAATAAAGTTACAAGATTAAATTAAATACTGGACCTCATACTAAAGTTAAAAAATTAAATTGAAAAAAATTGACTTTAAAATAAAGTTTCTGAATTAAAAATGCTGGGCTTCAAAATAAATGTACAAAATGAAAACATACCAGCGGTCAAAATAAATATACAAAATTGAAAAAAAAAAATTGCACTTCAAAGTAAAGTAATTGAATGAAAAAACACTGCACTTCAAAATAAAATTAGAAAATTAAATAAAAAAGCTGGACTTCAAAATAAACTGAAAAACGGGACATCAAAATAAGTTTTAAAAAACGGACTTCAAAATATAGTTTCAAGATTGTTTAAAATACTGGACTTCAGAATAAAGTTACAAAATTAAATTAAAAACCGGGCTTCAAAATAAACCATAAAACTGGACGTCAAAATAAATTTACAAAACAAAAAAATTGACTTCAAAATAAAGTTACAAGATTAAATTAGATACTGGACTTCAGATTAAAGTTACAAAGTGAAATAAAAAAAAAACTGACTGTCAATAAAGTTTCTAAATTAAAAATACTGGTTTTCAAAATAAGTATACCAAATGAAAACACACCAAATGTCAAAACAAATTTGCAAAATAAAAAAATTGCACTTCAATGTAAAGTTATTAAATAAAAAAAATAACGTACTCCAAAATAAAGTTTCAAGATAAAATATAATAATGGACATCAGTGCAAAATGACAAGATTAAATAAAATAACTAGACTTCAAAATAACTCAAAAAATTGGACATCAAAATAAATGTACAAAATGAAAGTGAAAAAATGGAGTTCAAAAAAAGATTAAATCAAAAAAATTGACTCTAGAATAAAGTTATAAATTAAAAGTGCCGGATTTCAAAATAAAGTTACTAAATGACAATGACAACACCGAACTTCAAAAATTGTTGAAAAATGTAATTCAAATCCTTGACTTCAAAATAAATAAGCAAATTTAAAAAAAAAACAGCTTTAAATCAAAGTTCCAAAATAAAATCCTAAACATCAAAATAAATTTCCAATTAAAAAAAAAAGTTGACTTCAAAATAAATAAAAAAAAACAAGAAAAATTGGACTCCAAAATAGTTAAAAAACATAAAGGAACCGGAATTTAAAAAATATGTGGTGGGAAATGAATATTCCCACTGTGTCATCAGGCGACTGGTCTTCAACATGTGGATGCGAGTTATCTCAAAGTTCAGCAAGGGGTCAAAGGTCACCCCCACACCCCGGCAGGCCAGAGCCGAAACACAAAATCCCGTCATATTTGGAGATAAGCTATCGAGATGCAGCTTTTGGGCTCCTCGGGGAAGGAAGGAAAGAAGGGAAGGAAACGTCTCCCACTTACCTCCTGCTAATGATCTCAGGTGTGAGGAGGCAATCAGCCTGTTGGTGTTCGTCACACCTCCATCTTCGCGTCCTTTGTGCTCTCGCTCCTCTTCACCCCTTCTGTGTTTGACGCACATTCTTCCACACCTGCCGCACATCATCGCCACCTCCTCCTCCTTCTGTTTTCTTCTTCTGCGTCCTTGGATTTTCCCAGACGTAGCTGGACAGCAGCTGCAGGTGCAGAGCTGGACATCCCGCCCTTCCTGACAGAAAGCGGGGAGAATTTAACCCACGTGCGATCTGCGGATGACGAAGAATGACGGAAATATAGGTCATCTTCATCATCGTCGTGGTTTGGTCGCTCCGCAATCCTCTCACACACACGCACAAACATATACACTGAATATATATGTGTATATATATTGTCATTCATTGATAATCTTTGCATCTATGCATTCACCCTCTCATTCATGTCATATGGATGGACATTATTCACATGTTCTTTAACACGTCATGTAAAGATACAAGTATTCACCCTCATATTTACATCTCATATAGACATATAACATTCACCCTTTCATTCACACGTCATATATAGACAAACAAGCATTCATCATACAGACATGTAGTATTCACCCTCTCATATAAATGTCATATAAATATACAACCATTCAGCCTCTCATTTCCATCACATGGACAGACAGCATTCATATTCTCATTTACATTTCATATCTAAACATACAGCCTTCACCCCTCATTTACATGCCATATATAAACATATAGCATTCACCCACTCATTTACGTATCATAAATAAACATATAGCATTTACCCCCTCATTTAAATATCATATATCAACATATAGCAGTCACCCTCTCATTTACATATCATATATGAACACATACCATTCACCCTACATTAAAATATCATATACAAACAAAAACATTCACCCCCTCATTTACATATCTTATATAAACATATAGCATTCACCCCCTAATTTACATGACATATACAAACAAATATTATTCACCCCTTCATCACATTTAGACTCCCCAGCTTGTTAAAACGACATCCCTACTTTCAATTACATTTCAATTTTATTTAATTCAGCCACTTGTGGCCCTCAGCGTGGCCCCGCCCCCTGACCATGGCCCCGCCCCCTGGCCATGGCCCCGCCCCCTCACCTACATCACGGCCCCGCCGCTTCACCGCCGCCGCCGCATATGTTCCTCATCTGCTGCCCGAGGAGAAATGAAAACCTGCGGGCCGCATTTGAGCGCCACCGGTGTGTGTGTGTGTGTGTGTGTGTGTGTGTGTAAGTGTTTGGGGGCAAATTGGACCCAACATAACTTGGGGGATTTTTAGGAAAATTGTATGATGTCACTATTATTATAGACCCCCCCTCCCTTGACGACGCCCCCGCTCCTTGACGACGACCCCCCCCCCCCCCTCGGCTTTGAGCTGCTCGGAGAACCCGTGTCAGGGTCTTAACGCTTGGAGGACTCGGCCCCGTCGTCATGTTCACGCCTCTGCGGCTCACACTCCCGCTGGAAGGGTAATCCATTACTTCTGTACTTAGTTACAACGCTAAGTCCTGGACTGCTGTGCCGCGTCAGGCTGAAACGCACGGATGCATCGGCCAGCAAGTAGCGGGTGAATATGACTTAAAGTTGAATGAATGAGTGAAATATTCAGCAGTAACTGAGTATAAAAGTAACTAACAGGAAGTTACACAGGTGAGTGAGTACCTATTTATATTATCACTTCGATTAGGGATTAGGCAATAATTAAGAAGTGCGTCTAAAAAAGGAATATTTGAAATGAAATTGTAATTGAAATGTAAGTGAAAATATGTATTTAGGAAGAAGCAATAAAGGGGATCATAACAGACAAAAATAAAAAATAATTGAAATGAAATGAATAAATACCATTATTATTTTCACGAGAATATATAAAAGTATATATAAAAGTGAAAAGTTATATATGATAAATAATGGCGAAATATAATAATAATAATATAGAAAACCATATATATTACAAAAAATATATAATGGATATAAAATATATATATAATAGATATATAATAAAATAAATATAGTGTAAAAAATAATATGTATATAAAAAAGGAGTGACTGCCTGACCAATAACTGAGTTGAGACGCAGGGTGACCCCTGACACACACAAACACACACACACACACACACACACACACACACACACACACACACACACACACACACACACACACACACACACACACACACACACACGTCCTGCTCCGAATTAAAATCGAGCGACACCGTCCCAACGCTTTCATCCATTTTCTTTTCATATTTTTTTCAGTCTCGCCGCTCACTGGAACACACGCCGCCTCTCGCCGCCGTTTTCCGTCCCCGTCCCGGGTTTTCTTACATAAGCTGGCAGAAAATCTCCTAAATCCCCCTCCTGCGCCGCCGTCCCGAGGAGCATCTGAGACCGGGGCAATTAGAACCTGAGCGGGGAGCTCGGCGCATCAGACCATTTAGCACGGAGGCTAATGAGGCCGGCTAGCGGGGAGGGGAGCGCCGGGCGCTCGCCGCCGCCGCCGCCGCCGCCGCCCTGCAGAGGCACGGGGAGCTCGCCGCCCTTTAGCCAAACACGTTTTTGGAGATGTGGCTCTTTGTGGGGCCTCAGAGGAGGTGGACCCCTCATCCCCGGGAGAGGATGCATCCCCCGTAAAGACCAATCTGACGTGAAATCGCCGTTCGATCGGGATTCCGGCAACAAACCGGTGAAATACTGGGCCGTCGAAAAAGAGTCGTTGCAGTTTTTCAACTTTTTAAATCCTCAAAAACGCCCGGATTGTTACGCTGTTTTTGTTTTTACTGACAGAAGTCCAGATTCTACATCATTTCCAGGAAGAGATTTGGAGATGCTGATCAGTGCAACCCCAGGGGAGGGTGAAATAAAATAAAATAAAATAAAATAAAATAAAATAAAATAAAATAAAATAAAATAAAATATCAAATTAAATTTAATGAAACGAAATGAAATAAAATGAAATGAAATGAAATTAAGCAAAGCAAAGCAAACTAAAATAAAATAAAATAAAATATTAAATTAAATTAAGCAAAATAATTAAATGAAAGTAAATGAAATTAAATGAAATCAAATTGAATTAAATTAAGCAAAGCTAAATAAAATAAAATAAAATAAAATAAAATAAAATAAAATAAAATAAAATATCTGTGATCAAATGGCGAGCAGTCCAGGGGGAACACCCACCTGTCGCCCAATTACAGCTGGGATAGGTCACAGCATCCCAGAGGCTCTGGGATGAGTGCAGAACAGGTGGGAGATAATGAATGAATGAATAAAATGAATGAATGAATAAAAAAAGAAAATAATACGGGATGGAAAGAAATTTAAAAAATGAAAATGAAAAAAAATAAGATTAAATAATGCTTGAATTGATTGAAATAAAATAAAATGATAAAAATGCAATAAAATGGGAATAATTAAATGATGGGAAAAATAATGAAACCAAATTAAATGAAGAACCTGAAATAGTGTGACATTTTAGTGTTAAATGGAGGAAATAAAATAAAATGAAATCAAAGAAAATGCTAAATTAAATGCTAAATGCTAAATTAAAATAAAATGGAAAAGTAATGAAATGAAATGGAATACAACAAAAGGAAATGAAATGGAAACAATTGAATGATATGAAAGAGAATGAAACCAAATTAAATGAAGAATCTAAAATAAAATAAAATAAAATAAAATAAAATAAAATAAAATAAAATAAAATAGAATAAAATCATCATTTCAGGATTAAAGGTTACAGGGAGTGGATGTGATGGACAATGAGTTGGGAAAGGAGTGAAAGGAGTGAAAGGAGGGAAAGGAGGGAAAGGAGCACTGGAAGGTTGCTGCTAATTCTTCCATATCTAAGCCTCTTTGCAGAAACTCCCTTTGTCTTCCAAGTCCCAGTCATTAGAGCCTAATCCTATCAACCAGGGGCTAATCTGAGGGCAGAGGGTTCACCCCCCCCCCACACACACACACACACCCTCACCCAGCTACCCAGGCCTGCAACACACACACACAAACACACACACACTCACACACACACTCACACACATACGTCATAAAAGACATAAACACACAAAAACAGGCGTAGCTAGCGTATGCTAACAGACGGCAGGGGATTTTATTTCTACCCCCCCTTTTTTATGAAAGTAATTAAATCCAAACTATTACTCCATTACATCCAAATCCACCCCCCCCCCCCACCAGACACACACTTCCAGGCCCAACTTTTACACTCCTGGATGATTTACTCTGGAGAGCAGTCTGTGTGTGTGTGTGTGTGTGTGTGTGTGTGTGTGTGTGTGTGTGTGTGTGTGGTGCATTCCTGCAGACGCCCCCCCCACCCCTCCACCACCACAACCGCCACCATCATCATCATCATTCTCCCCTTCATTTGGGCGCTGACTGCAGCCCCAGATTAGTTATTGATCAGCGCGGGAATAAATCCTTCCAAAGTGAACAGCGCCATGGCGTCGCTATGGATCCTCCATCGATCGGCGCCGATACGTCACTCCGTCCTCGCCGCGCCGCCAGCGGCCTGACGTGGGTGAGGGGGGGGTCTGACTTACCTTCTCAGGGAGGGGCGGATCACCATGGAAACAGGCGGCGGTTTAAACCTTCGCTTTCCGTTCCACGAAAGCAAAGGTGGAGAAAAACCAGGAGATAGTGGTGAGAACCCAGATGGGAGAACATGGAGAGGAACCTGGAAGGAGAACATGGAGAGAACCAGGAGATAGTGGTGAAAACCGAGGTAGGAGAACGTGGAGAGAACCTCCAGAGAGAAGCAAGATAGGAGAGCATGGCGAGAAACCTGGAAGGAGAACATGGAAAGAAGCTCCAGAAAGACCCAAGGTAGGAGAAACATGGAGAGAACCAGGAGATAATGGTGAAAACCGAGGTAGGAGAACATGGAAAGAACCTCCACAGAGAATCCATGCAGGAGAACATGGAGAGAAAGCAAAGGTGGAGAAAAACCAGGAGATAGTGGTGAGAACCCAGATGGGAGAACATGGAGAGGAACCTGGAAGGAGAACATGGAGAGAACCTTCAGACAGAACCCATGCAGGAGTACAAGGAGAGAACCAGGAGATAGTGGCGAAAACCCAGGCAGGAGAACATGGGGAGAACCTCCGGAGAGAACCCAGATAGGAGAGCATGGCGAGAAACCTGGAAGGAGAACATGGAAAGAAGCTCCTGAAAGACCCCAGGTAGGAGAACATGGATAGAAACCTGGAAGGAGAACGTGGAGAGAACCTCCACAGAGAATCCATGCAGGAGAACATGGAGAGAACCAGGAGATAGTGGTGAAAACCGAGGTAGGAGAACATGGAGAGAACCTCCAGAGAGAAGCAAGATAGGAGAGCATGGCCAGAAACCTGTAAGGAGAACATGGTGAGACCAAAGTAGGAGAACATGGAGAGAAGCTCCAGGAAGACCCCAGGTAGGAGAACATGGATAGAAACCTGGAAGGAGAACATGGAGGAAAGGCTGGTAGGAGAACGTGCAGAGAACCCCATCAGGAGAACCTCAGTCTGCAAGCCTCAGGAGAAGTTGAGGATCTCCTGGGGTCTCCTGGCCTGCTGACTTTATCAGCAATTTCCTTCGGGATTAATAAAGTTGCTCTTATTCTTATTCTTATTCTTTCCAGAGTAAAAAAAAAAAAAACCCTCATTTCCAGCGAGTGACGCTTGTTTACAACATCTCCACCACGGCGCCGTGGCGTGGAAACCTCTCGGTGAGGTGAACCCCCTCCAGATCCCACCATCACGTCCAGCCTTGTTCCTTCTCGGGCCCCGACGGTTTTTACTGCCTTCGCTTTTCTTGTCCGTTCAACGGACGAATCGGGTAAACGGACGGCTTGGGAGGGGGAGAAGAAGAAAACAGTTTCATATTTCTGTAAGCCTCAAACTTCTGGCCAACAGAAGAAAGGAGAACTTGGCCCTAATTCCATCTCACGCTGGCGTTTGTGCCTCGCCGGCTCCTCGGGCCGGCGTTGGCGTCGAGCCTGAGCCCGTAAATTGGATATGAGGGGCCGATATAAAGGAGCCAGTGTGCGCCGCCCGTCCCGGGGAATTATGGCCTCCAATATCCCCCCGAACGCCGGCGGGCCGCGCAGATCCTCATCTCACACGGGGGGCCGGAGCTCCGTCCGCCGCTCCCTCGCGTCCGTGAAGCTCCAGAGCTCCACAATAGGATTTGCCGGGGTGTCTTTATCCAGGCCGGGGGGGGGGCGGAGGGGGGACAATGCAGAGATAGCTGCATTCTTCAGGGCTCCAAAGCTCCGACCTCCCATTTCAATACAAGCATTTCAAATTGTTAAAGTGGCATTCTTCTTCTTCTTCTTCTTCTTCTTCTTCTTTCTTCTGGTGCGGGTGTGCTAGAGATTGAAAGCGTCTTTTCGGGCAATTTGGGCCACTTTTCCGCTCACCTTCCACCGTACTTCCTTTTTACGTCCGAATTCTTGTGGAAATCTTCTTGTCGTTGCAACCGGACTTGGATTTCTTCACTCCAAGACATCCACCGCTCATCCCGGAGGCTTCTTCTTGTCTTCAAGTGAAGAAATTCAAGTCCGGTTGCCACGACAAGAAGATTTCAACTAGAGTTCACCGTGACTTGTATGACTTGAGAACCTCCACTGACATCTTTTCTGTCTGTAGTTTTTCTGTTTACGTTCTTGACCGTTTGGTCGCGTCATTGCATTGTTTGCGCCGACGCAGCTGCCCGGCGGCGGTATGGAGAACGGACATCGCCTCCTGACGGCACGGTGTCCGTGGACGGACTGCTTGCGGTCGACGATAAGGTGGGACAAGGAAATCCCATGTAGGCGTCCAGAAGGAACCGAGCTGTGGTTGCCTTTCTGAAGTCCAAAGCGCTTGTCCACAAGCTGATTGCTAGCGGCGTGGTCATCTGCGGTACCTTCGTGCAGGCATAACCCCCCCAGTCGGGTCACCGTCTGCGGCCAAACGGCATTTATTCCAAGCGGACTGTTGAAAAAGGAACTCAAAAGGTTTGGAAAGTTCACCAGCAGCTTTAAAACAGTGAGCCTGGGGTAGCAAAGATGCTAGGCTACAGCATGTTCGGGCCCTGAGGAGGCAGATTTTCATGTCACAGACCCTTGGAAGTCTCATCCAGGGTGAAGTATACACCGGTTCAGGGAAAATGAAATAGAGATGGAGATGTTGAGGTTTTCTTAAAAGTGTCACAAAAATAACATTGCCAACCTCCGTGCTTGTATAGTGTTAGCATTGGAGACCTGTATGCTCGTACAAAGTTAACATTACCGACTTCTGTGCTTACGCAAAGTTAGCATGAGCGACCCTCATGCTTGTACAACGCTAATACTGCCAACCTCCATGTTTTCATAAGGATAGCATTAGCAACCTGCATGCTCATGTTAAGATAATAATCGTGAGCTATACATCCTCAAAGGCTAATATTACATTTCATGTTACTCCATTATTTGAGCTCTGATATGTGTTAGCAAAGCTATAGACCTGCGTGTTTCTACAAAGTCGTAATTACTCACCGCTATGCTTGTCTGAAGTTAGCATCACTGACCAGCCTGCTTGTACACAGCGATCATTATTGACCTCTGTGCTTTTCTACAGTTAGCATTAGTCACCTGTGTGCTTGTACAAAGCTAACATCTCCAAACTGTGTTCTGCTACAAAGTTAGCATTTGCAACCTGTAGACTCGTATAAAGCTAACGTTGCTGGCCTTCTTGCCCGTCTAAAGTTAGCATTCGTGACCTGCATGCTCGTACAAAGCTAACATCACTGACCTCCATACTCATACAACGTTAGCATTAGCGACCTGCGTACTCGTGTAAAGCTCACGTTAGCAACTTATGCAACCCTAAGAAGCTAACATTACCGACTTCCGTGCTCGTGCAGAGCTAACATATACCAGCCTTCATGCTAGCTCCAACATGTTAAGCATTGTGGTGCTAACAGAGGGCGAAGGTGCTCCAACACCTGTTGGGTTTATCTGCTGCTGGTCTCAAACTTCTAGTCTGACAAACACTGAAGACTCCATCAGCGCTGAGGAGGTGGAGGTGGAAGTGGAGGTGGATGAGGGACCACCCGTGTGCTGATATCAGGGAGGAAGTACTTCAGAGCTAATCTGGTAGCCTGAGGCGTGGCCTTCCCAGAAACATCAGTGTCGTAGGATACTAGTGTTACTTTAGGAGGTGCAGATGGAGGTGATACTTCAGTCCTCCGGAAAGCCCCCCAAAACCCTCAAGGCTTCGGGAAAGATAAAAGTTCTGACTTGCTTCAGCTAGCGCTTCCTAAGTAATGAGAAGATCTATGGAGCCAACATTTGACAGCCCGTTGACTGAGCTGGACTGGCTCTGCAGACGGCTTGGAGGCACCTTCAGCTCCGGCCTCCTGCATCCCAGGGCCGTTTCCCGTGGATGAGGTCAGATGTGAGGAGGAGGCGCCCCAGCTGGGAGGCCGGTTCCTCCCCTCGCTCCCGATTCCATCCTGGTCTAATGAGCCTCCGGGGACGCCGGCTCGCACTTAATCCACTCATCTATTTTGACTTCCTGCTCCTGAGAACAGGAACCTCCTGGCAAAGGTCAGCCTCCCTCAGCTTTGTTGGGTGATACCCACTGATGTGGACAAACCCCAAAAGTTCAGGTTTCATGGAGCCGTGGTGAAGAGAGACCTCGCCGGCAAAGTGAGTGGGGGGGGGGGAGGCTCCGCCCACGAGACAAATATGGCGGAAAAGCGACGGCAGCTGCCGCTCAGACAAAACACAACCAGCACTCCAGCGTCTGAAGGGAACGTGGTCCACGGCTGGAGAAGACCCAACATCTACAACCAAGGGTGAAAGTTAATGACGGGTCAATGAAAGGGTGAATTATTGTCCGTTTCTGCTTCCAGTCTGGATCTGCTGGGTTCGCAGGTGCGGTCCACTGCGTCCGGAAGTGTCGTCCGCGGTCGTCATGGCAACCAGCAGCCACAGAGGTCACGAACCCTCCCCCGGACCTCGCAGCGGATCCCCGATGGCGTGAAGGTCAGCCGGGTCGCCTTTCACCCCGCTCTCCTCGGAGACAGGCCCCGCCCCCAGCCACATCAGGGGCTTTTGAGAGGGGACTCATCAGCGGCGGTGGCGGCGGCGGCGGCGGCAGCGGCGGCAGCGGCGGATGTCACATCACTTCCTGAATGACTTTCATTACAAGCAAACAAACCTTAACATAATCTCCGTCACCGGTTGATAGCGGGGGATAAACAAACGCTGGCGGCAGAGGCAATCCCGCAGTATCTCCCGCTAATCTGAGCACCAGCCGCGCCGCGGAACGCCGCCGCGCTAAGTTGGCGCTCACGCTAACCTGACAACCCCCCCCGCCTCCCGCCCGCCAAGCCTTTGTGCGCACGGCGAAGTCAAACACGGAGGTGGATGCTCCTGTCAGCTCCCATCCGCGGTCGGAGCTAGCTTTAGCCGCCGACGAGTCAATCACCCCTCGCGGTAAACACAGAGCCGCCACGTGCTAACAAGCCGGCACAACAGGACACTTAGCGACAACCTCAGCGGGGAAAACAGATTAATCAGGAGGGGAAGGAGGGGGATACCGACAGAATGGGAGATGGTTGAAGAGGTGGAGGTGGGGGGTTAAGAACGGCCTGTGTCTCTTTGGTGAAATCTAAATGAGAGTGTATAATATGGGCCCTTCATAGAATTGATCCCCCCCCCCCCGGCCCCCCCTCACCGGGCTTTTCTTCCCGCTCCAATGGAGGGATTACCCCCGCAGGAAGTGCTTTGATTAGCCACAATAGACGACTATCCGCTGTTGATTTGTGGGATCGAGGAGGCAAATCCCCGACAAGGAGCCGATAGCGTTGTGTGTGTGTGTGCGCCTGTGTGTGTGTGTGTGTGTGTGTGTGTGTGTGTGTGGAGGTGGGTTACTACCTTCACCGCTGGGGAAACAGACAACTTCCTTTGGCAAGATGTTGAAAATACATTGGGGGGAATGAGAGGGTGAACGTCTGGAGGGCGATAAGACGTGAATGACTGAATGAATGAATGGTTGTTTGTCCGTGACGTGCAAATGACTGGATGAATTTCTATATGTATTTATATGAGATGTGAAAGAGTGAACGGTTGTGTGTCTCTACATGAAGTGTGAATGAGAGGGTGAATGGCTGAATGTCGATAAGACGTGTGACGTGTTACTATGTGATATATTAAGTGAATATTTTTATGTCTCTATAGCAGGGGGCGGCAAACTTTAACACCCAAAGAGCCATTTTGACCCGGTTTCCGTGGTAAAGAAAACCGCAAATAATTTTTGACATCCAAAATTACGGTACCACTGTATATATTGTTTTTATTACCTTTACATTTTGTAGTGTTTTGCTTATGAAATCCACAAAGTGCTACAGAGAAAATTGATTTATTTTTTATGGAATGAACACATTTTGAATATTTTGAGCCTTGGGCTTTCAGAGCGTGTAGTGAAGCCTTGACCTAAATTTTAAAAATAAATTTGGAAAATAATCACTGTGTCAGTAAACAATGAAAAACAAATATTTGGAAACTATATTCATAAATATTTCTTTTACCTGGTTAATGGGTCTTCTGCTCCTGAACTTCAAAAGATAATAAATATAGTTTTATTTTAATATTTCAAGATCGCTATAATCTTCCCACTTAGAACTAAAATTAAAAAAAGGAACTAACACAAATAAAATACACTTAAATTAAATATTATAATTTATTTTCCCAAGCCACTCGGAGCCTCAGTGTAAGGATCTGTGACATGTAAACGACAGGATGGATAGTTACCGTAATTTACGAACTATTTAGCGCACCTCAATATAAGCCACGCCGGCTAGCCGATCGCTAACCTGGGCTTCCCCCTGCGCACTAAAACCGTCAAAGTCTTCTTCAACGTTTTTTTTTTTTTGACGGTCATTTCATCTGTCCAATGTGACGAGGATAAATGTTTTAGCGGCGTGAAGCTCGTTAGCCTCCCCCCCCCCCCCCCAAAAAAAATCCATATATTAGCCGCATCGTCGTTTAAGTGAAAAAAGTCACAACTTATCATCCGGAAATTACGTTATATCTCTCTAAAAGCAAGTGAACGAGTGAATTAATGTTTGTCTCTATGTGAAATATGAATGAATGATTGTATATGATGAGTAAATGACTGGATAGCAATAAGACGTGAATGAATGAATGAACGGTCCCGACATGACGTGTGAATGAGAGGCTGAATACTTACATGTGTCTGTAACACATGTGAACGGGTGAATGACGACTTCTCAGAGACGTCCTCTGGAAAAGCGCTGAGAAGAAAGAGAGAATCGAGGTTCTGGGTCCGAGGAGGTGGAGAAAGATCAGGATGGACGGAGGTGAAGGAGAGGAGGTGGAGGAGAACCTGGAGAACAGAGACGTCCCACTAAATCAAGAGATCTTCGAGGAGGCCTGAGGAGGTGGTGATACAGATGGAGGTCTGATATACCGACTCCAAACATCACACTGACAGATGAGTTTTGCATCTTGTCTTCTTCTTCCTCCTCCTCCTCCTCCTCTTCTTCTTCTTCTCCTTCTTCTTCTCCTTCCTCCTCCTCGATGACTTTAGCCGCTGGACGGCACCGTGAAAACGTCAGGAGAGTCTATTGACAAATATCCAGGAATAAAAGATGGCTGATTTATCTCTCTATCTATTTACCACACACACACACACACACACACATATGCATACATACAGAGCAGAGTTGAAGCTAGCGCAATGACTTTTCCATTCTCCTGCAGCCTTTGGAGATTCACCACCGACACGGAGTGGCTGGAGATCCAGGACATCTCCAGAGGTTTTCCAGGACACCTTCATCTTGCTAGCTTAGCATAGCATCCTCCTCTCTCCACCCCCCGCTGCCCCACAGGTCCTCCTCTGATTGGCTCTCTGGCCTGGAGGACCTTCTTACCCGCCATCAGGTCAGTTTGCACCTCTGAGATCATCTTCCAGGACATCTCCAGGTGTTCCAGGAGATGTCCCCCCCCCGAGTTTGAAGCGTTCCTGGTTGATCCCCTCCAGATCCTCCAGGTTCTCCAGGACACCAAACGCCCCCTGGGAGCTCCTCCAGGAGCAGGTCCTGGTCTGAAGGTCAGGATCTGCAAGGTTCAGCTCCTTGCAAGAGGCTGATCTCCTCCCCCCCCCCTTTAACTCCCTGTTAGCCTCCGTGATCCAGTTTCCACGAGGACCTTGAGGGACGAGGACCAGACACACCCGGGCCGGGGGCCCGAGGGGGATTTTGTCGGATTTACACGTATACTATTTCAGACACACACACACACACACACACACACACACCTCTCCTCTGCAAGGTATGGGCATCGATGCCAGCTCGCTCCAGATGCCCAGGGAGGAGCAGCAGGACACACACGGGACCGGGGGGGGGTTGGAGGGGTTTTGGGGGGTCGGTTTTGGGGGGTCAGGGGGATTTTGGGGGGGGGGGGGGGGTTGTACCTGTTAGAGGGTCGGAGTGAAACTATGGATACGGTGAGCTGAGGAGCAACATCAAAGGGGGGGGGGGGGTCCTAATTTAAATTCTTCAGTCCAGTCAGTGGGATTTGGTTTAATGAGCTGAGAAACAGGGGCAGACAGCTGACTCCTGACTGTGTGTGTGTGTGTGTGTGTGTGTGTGTGTGTGTGTGCATGCACAAGGACTTTTCCCACCTCAGAGCCTCTGCGTGCACGTAGGCAAATTCTGGTTTGCCACACTACTGTGGCTGTGCTCTGACACACACACTTTCTTCCCCTCTGAAGCCTTTCCAGCTTTGGAGACATCTCTCACACACACACACACACACACACACACACACACACACACATACACACACTGTAACTGGACCGGGGTTTTTGCCAAACTACTGCAGACTGGCTTGCCACTTCGAGGCCCGTCTCTCAGCCCTGGAGAGCTGCTGCAGTGGCGGCGGCGGCGGCGGCCTGCTGGCAGACGAGCCCCTGCCTTCTGATTGGCTCCTCCTCCCCCCCCCCCCGGTCTCGGCCGGCTAACGCGTTTCCAGTCTCTTTAAAGCGGTGGCAGGAAAAGACGGCGCTGCGATGCCTCACGCAAACACCCAGTGACACTTCCAACGCCGCGCTGATCCGTCCTGTGTTTGCAGCGTGACGCCGAGGAAAACCCACCATGTGTGTGTGTGTGTGTGTGTGTGTGTGTGTGTGTTGGGCAAGGTTTTTCCGCAGACGTCATCAAGGAAACGAGGCTCTGCACCACAGAAGAAGACCAACCTGGAAACACGAGGCGGACCCTGGAGAGGAGGCCGCCACAACCACCGTCCGGGCCTTCGGGGCGGGAAGGAGACAGAAACATGGAATTAGGAGGAAGCCATTTGAAATTGTCGGTCATGCATGTGTGTGTATGAGTGTGTGTGTGTGTGTGTCCTGCTCTGGCGCTCGGTGGTGAATGTGACACCGGTGTTAATCCCCCAGCCCGCGGGGGAAGCGGCCTGACACACCGATCCTATTACATCTTTCATTGGGCCCCAGTGCCCCCCCCCACAACAAAGGGATTACTGGAGGGGGGCACGTTGCTTCATCTGTGACATCATCACAAGGGGGCGGAGCCACGTGGAGACGTTCTGTTTTGTTTGTTCTCTGTGTGTCCTGGAAGTTGAGGTGCAGGGAGGAAAGTAGGTTTCATTGACTCGTATCCTGAAACATCCGAACTGTGAGGCGATCGGTGGATGCTGCAGGACGAACTGAGTCCAAGCGAGTCAAACTGAGAAATACCGAGTCGAGCGGATTCCCCGTGAATCACACTAAGTCCCTCCGAGAAGCACTGAGTCACCTGGAGTCGAACTGAGTCATACTGAGTCTCTGTGACTCACTCTGAGTCAACTGAGTCGTTGAGTTATAGCGACTCAAACATGAGTTGCATTGAGTCAAACGGCGTCCCTGTGACTCACACTAAATCACTTCGAGGCACACTGAGTCATTGAGTCATTGGGAGTCAAAGCGAGTCATACTGAGTCAACCGGAGTCAAACTTGGACATATATGGGTCTCTGTGACTCACTCTGAGTCAACTGAGTCGTTGAGTCATAGTGACTCAACCATGAGTCCCTGCAAGAAGCACTGAGTCACCCGGAGTCGAACTGAGTCATACTGAGTCTCTGTGACTCACTCTGAGTCAACTGAGTCGTTGGGTCATAGCAACTGCAACATGAGTCGTATTGAGTCACTCTGAGACACACTGATGTAATTGGAAACGAACTGATACATGGTGAGTCACACGGAGTCAAACCAAATCACAATGAGTCATATGATTCAGTCATAATGAATCAAGTGAGGTCCATCAGAGTCCCTCTGAAACACATTGACTCAAACTGCTTCATGCTGAGTCAATGGAGGTCCTATCGAGTCACTCTGAGACACAAGGAGACACACCAGGCCAAACACACTGACACAAAGCAGGTCAGTCTGAGTCAAACCCTGAGTCAGACCGATTCAGTCAGAACGAGTCAAGCGATCACACCGAGTCGCACAAAGTCCCTTCAAGTCATACTGAGTCAGACACATCAAGATCAAGTCGCTTTGAAACACTCCGACATCCAGAGGTCTGATTGCGAGTTTTGTTGAGTGGAGCAACCGGTACCAACTCCTACCCAACATCTCCAAGACCTAGGATCTTATCTTATCTTATCTTATCTTATCTGATTCCTTCTGAGTCAAACTCAATCACACCGAGTCCAACAGAGTCCCTTTGAAACACATTGAGTCATTCTTGCTGAGACAAACCGAGTCACATTGAGTCTAAACGAGTCACACAGAGTCAAACGGAGTCAAACTGAGTCAAACTGAGTTAAAATGAGTCATATTGAGCCAAAACGAGACAAATTTAGTCAAAACGAGTCACACTGAGAAAAACTGAGTCGAAACGAGTCACGCAGAGTCAAAACGAGCAAAATTTAGTCAGAGTCACATCGAGTCAGAATAGGTGATTCAAAATGAGTCAAACTGTGTCAAATGAGTCACACTGAGTCACAGTGAGTCAAAACCAGTCACTGTGTCACATTGAGTCAGAACGAGTCACATTTCGTCAAAACAAGCCAAATTTAGTCAAAACGAGTCACACTGCGTCAAAACGAGTCACATTGAGTCAGAATGGGTGATTCGAAATGAGTCGAACTGTGTCAAATGAGTCACACTGAGTCACAGTGAGTCAAAACGAGTCACTGTGTAACATTGAGTCAGAACGAGTCACATTTAGTCAAAACAAGCCAAATTTAGTCAAAACGAGTCACACTGAGTCAAAACAAGTCACGGTGAGTCAAAACGAGTCACATTGAGTCAGAATGGGTGATTCGAAATGAGTCGAACTGTGTCAAATGAGTCACACTGAGTCACAGTGAGTCAAAACGAGTCACATGGAGTCAGACTGAGTCACCGTCTGCTGCCCGGCCTCTTCTCCGGTCGAGTACCAATCATGACCTTGCAATCAGGTCTTTGGCCGAGCGGATCAGAACACAGTGCTGGTGTGAGCGGCGAGCGGGGGGGCGTGACGCCACCCTCCCGCTCTCTCGGGGAAACCCGAGTCGCTGCAGAGCTCTGGAAGCCCGGCAGCCTGTCACGCAAGATCTGCCAACACTTGGGGCGACCCTCAGCTTGGGAAAGTCAACCCGGACCTTCTAGTCGCTCTGATCCGAGTGGCTCCACCCCCTCACGACATCTTACGCCGTCGTCCGCCCGAAGACCCTCAAAGGGGCTCAGGACCTGGTCTGGGATTCCCAGAGTGGGTGACCAGGAGCCTGGAGAAGATCTCCAGGGAGTGAGATCACCAAGCTCCGGTAAAAGATGCCAAAACGAGATGATTAAAAAAGCTGCTTTTGCAGGAAAGCCTTGTCACGCATATGAAAATAGAACTCACAAAATGTCCAAGGCAGCCAAGACGGGACGGATTCTGACAGAGCAGCAGAAGTTATAGATTATTGATCAGTTCCAATCCCATCACCTGAGTTCAGGTGGAGGTTCAGACCTTCTCGCTCCTCCGTCTGGGAGCATGAAGCCTGGGAGCTAATGGGACCGAGGAAACCTCAGTCGGTGCTTCTCAACGGTGTGTTTGCTCTTCAGGCTGCAGGCGAGACCGAGCACACACACACACACACACACACACCTGCACACATATACACACACACACACACACACACACACCAGGGGTTTGCATGGGTGGTGGGCCAGCAGATCACAGAGGCAAACATATGTTCACTGGAACCCTGGAGGAGAGAGACTGGCGACCTCTTCACCTCCACACACACACACACACACACACACACATACAGTCACGCGTAAACTCTAAAATGCAAGAAATCCACTTGTGTGAAACAAACACACACGAGCGGCCGAAGACACACAAATACAGCTTGCTGGTTCTTGCAGCAGTGCAGGTGTGTGTGTCAGTCAGATGGAGGGACACACACACACACCCACACACACACACACACATACACACACACACACACACACATAGGCACTGCTGTCCAGCTCCACTCTGTATTATTCATGAGGGAGAAAATATTCAAATAATTATGAGCTGCTGCCAAACACCGTTTTAGAGTGTTTCAGAGAGAGAGAGGGAAGAGAGACGGAGAAAAAAAAGATAAGAGACCAAAACCAGGCATCAGTTAAATGTCAGCGATGAGACGGCTGTCAATCAAACACAACCGGATTCAAGGAAATTTAAGGTTTCTAGAACATTTTCATTCAAAGACGAATCTGGTGATTTAATATGGATTATTATTATCATGAGATAAGATAAGATAAGAACAACTTTATTAATCCCGAAGGAAATTGTTGGGCCAGAGTTACAGAAAATATAACAGTAATAAATAATAAAAAGAAAAAGGCAGAATTAGAAATAAAAATAAACTATAAACTATAAAGTGTCTCAGTGAAACTATAAAGTGTCTCAGTAAACCCCTCATCATTATTATTATTATTATTATTATTGTCATTGTTAGTTATTATTGGTAGTATTAGTATTATTCTTATCATCATTATCATTTTGGCATTGATTTATTTATTATTATCAGCATTGTCATTATTATAACATTTATCATTTTTACTATCATCATCATTTTATTATTTTTATGATATTGTTCCTTCTCTCATTATTCAAATATATTATACTGAATATTATTTGTCCAATCTATTTGTTTCCAGCACTTCCTTCTCTGATCTCTGGTTGGATCTGCTCTGAGAATCCACACACAGGTAAGTCCACAGAGCAGAGGTCAGAGGTCAGAGGTCGGAGGTCGTGAAACAACCGCCAGGAAGCGTCTGCAGACACGTTGGTGTCGCCGCCCTGCTTCCAAACAAACCCACCTGTCTTGTGTCGACTGTCCGTCACTTTGATTGGCAGACACGTGTCGGGGCGGGAGAAAGTCACGGGGCGACGGCGAGATTCCCGAAACGGCGGCGGCGATCTGAATATCTCATTTCGACCACTCTAATGGCGTGGGGGCCTGGGAGGGGGGGGGGGGGGGGCGTCTGGAGGGTCTGCTCCTCCTCTTTGTCCTCCGCGGGGCCCAAATAACTTATTAGATGATTCCATTATGTCTCCATTATGCATATGTGTGCGCCGCGGAGGAAGAGCTGCGGTAAATGTGGCGGGTTCAGCTCATCACGGGGCAATATGGAGGCCCCCCGGCACAGCTGGGGCCCCCGGGGGGTTTGATTGGTTGTCATTAGGGGCCGAGACGCCGGCGTCCTGCGCCCGCCGGTGCCGAGGGAGCGGATAATCGTCCGGCACGGAGGAGGCGATCGTCGCAGGAGTTTGGGGGATCCGACCCCTGACCTTTGACCTCCAAGAGGAACATGGAGGACGTGGGGAAGATGTCCTGGGATGAAATCTTCGGGGTGATTTTACGGGACTTGTTTTCTGCAAGGCATCAAGAAAAGGGGAAAAATAGTCAAAGATGCATCAAGGAAATTATTCATTCGTTCATTCATTCATTCATTCACTCCGTGCAGCGAGAGACCGTCCATCCTGGGTTCTTCCATCACACGGACACAAGTTTAGATATATAACAAGTCACCCATCATAGAGCAACATCCATCCATCCATCCATCCATCCATCCATCCATCCATCCATCCATCCATCCATTCCACCATCCGTCCATCTATCTATAAATCATCCATCCATCCATCCATCCATTCATCCATTCCACCATCCGTACATCTATCTATAAATCATTCATCCATCCATACATCCACCTTTCCATTCCATCCATCCATCCATCCATCCATCCATCCATCCATCCATCCATCCATCAGTCTGTTCATCACCCATTCATGCATCCGTCCATCCATCTGTCTGGTCATCCATCCATCCACCTATCTATCCATCTGCCACTCCATCCGTCCATACATTCGTCCATCCATCCATCTATCCCTCCGTCCGTCCACCCATCCATTCCGGCATCCGTCCATCTATCCATAAATCATCTATCCATCTGTCTGTGCATCACCCATCCATCCATCCATCCATCCATCCATCCATCCATCCATCCATCCATCCATCCATCTGTTTGTCCATCCATCCATCCATCCATCCATCCATCCATCCATCCATCCATCCATCCATCAGTCATCCATTCATGCGTCCATCTATCTGTCCATCTGTCTGTCCATCTCCCATCCATTCCGTCACTCATCTGGACAATGTATGGTCTCCAATGAAGCTCCTGCATGTGTTTGGACTCTGGGAAGAACCATGAGAACCCTGAGGCACCCCAGGCAGACACAGGGAGAACATGGAGACTCCACAGATGGTCCAATCAGGGACCTTCATGCTGTGAGGTGGAGGTGCTGAGGCTGCACTGTGACCTTTCCTAAGATAATAACCGCTCAGACCATCTTAGCTTTGCTAAAGATCTCCTATTAGCGCGACGTGTTTCCCATCATGGTCGACGCCAGATGATACTAATATCTGCGTTATTTGCATCGAGAAACAGAGCGAGGGGGCGGTTTAGGAGCGACGCGGCGAGCGGCGGCGGACATAAAGCGATTTTTTTCCGTCGATTCTAAAGGAGAGCAGAAAGACTTCTCCCCCCCCCAAACCATGAAGGATCTAAATAGGATTGCACTGCATTTGGCCCTTGGTCTATATTTCTGCAGGGATGCAGCGTCCAGGTTGTTTTCGCGGTGATGTCAGCCGGCCCCTTCTTAACGGGCCGCATATTTATGATGTCATGTTTTTTTTTTTATTTTACAGCCACAAACAGCTTTCCGCCGGCGGCGGGCGGTCCATAACTCAGCGGGGGTTATCGATGCACCCTCCACGCCGGCGTGGCCGTGCACGTTAATGTGCCGGACGCCTTCGGGGGGGGCGTAAATTCCTCGCCGCGGTTGCGGGGTTTGGGTTTTTACGGCCGCCAAACGGAGGCTAATGCGCAACGTTCACTGTCAAAGGTAGCAGGAGCGGTTTTTCATTTGCGCGACTTTGGCCGCTTTTACGGTTGGATCGGTGGAGCAGTTGGCGGAGAAGCACCCGCCGTTAAACCCGCCTTCTTTTATGATGGAAAATCAAAAAAAAAAAAAAAATCCCGGTTGCACTAAATATTTCAGGAACAAGACTTTTTAAAAAGCGCCATAAGCTGTTAAAATATGAATGTTGCACATTTTGAGGATCTCCTCCGCTGAGGTGCAGACGGATAAAAATAGTCTAATAAATACTATAATGTGTCTCTGACGCGTTTTTTTTTTTTTCCCTCTTTTTTGGCGGCGTTTAATTATGGCATTAAAAATCCTTAACGGGCCGCCGGCTTCGTCTCCCTCGCCGCAGATTCAACACGTGACATGAATATGCAAATATTCAGCGCTTCCCAAGATGGCTGACGTCGCTTTGCGCGAAATTGAAAGACGAGATTTCATCCTTGGATTCTTCTCCAGCTCCCTTCGTCCGCCTCCATCTCACATTCTCCTCTCCTACCTTCAGAACATCTCACATGGACTCCTTCCTGATCCTCTCCAACATCTTCATCTCTCCTCAGTGTCTCCAAACCAGAGACCATGGCTGCTCTCCACCTTTCCTTTAGCTCTTGCTTCCAGTTGAGAGTCTGGATCCAAGCTGACCAGGAGCGAGAAGGATCTGAGTGGAAAATGCAAACAGAAGCAGAAGGAGTGACGAGTGGACCGAAGAATCACCATCTACTGAGGATACGGTTGGAAGGTAGCCTAGGTACTGTGGGTAGAAGTAGACCACGGTGTGATGCAAACCAGTCTGAAATCATGGATGACTCCACCATTCTCCTCCCAGAGTAGGAGGGAGTGCCCTGTGATGAAGCCCTGAATTTATGCTAATTGTTTCTGGACTTTGCCTTGAGCTTGAGACTCTTATTATGGAAGTTCTTGATGCGGCTCTGATTCCCACCAGAGGGCCTTCAGCTCACAAACACCTGGCCATCTTCATTGCGATACTTGTCAGGTCCCCAAATGGTTCTTTGAACGCGGAAACGGCAGAGTATGACGAAGCATACCGTTCTTTTACGGCACTGGACTTTTGAAATTAGCCACAGGAAATGCTTTCAGAGCACAGCGGCGCCCTTAAAGCCCCACCACCACATCCTACGCCACCCCATCCCACGCCATCCCGGCCACACCCGGGCGCCTTTAGCCTCTGGGTGGCGGGAACTGCAGCTGCACCCCTGGGCTGCTTCACCTTCCGGAGTCTTCAGTCCACACTTGTTACAAAGTGAAGACTCGCGTCAGTAAATCAAGTCATGGGGGATCATTTACCTCACTAATGGGTCTCCACTACAACCGGACCCCCCCCTCCCTCCACATCTATCCCACCACGGGCCCCTCAGCGCTGCAGCCCGATGTGGCAAAATGTCACCTCTGAAAATTAGCCATCAAGCAGGGGCAATTTTCCCCCTAGCTAAATTGCTAAATAAGTAGCAGGGCTGTAATAGGTAGCAATCTGGGGCTAATCTGATGAGATCATTTGGAAAACGTTAGGCCGGGGGTTGAGGGGACCGGGTGGCGGGTGGGGGGGCTAAGTGTGTGTGTGTGTGTGTGTGTGTGTGCACTGGATTTAGAAGTGTGTACAAAAGGGGAGGGGGGGGTGATTTGATGTGTATACACGGATCAGGGCCGTACGTTTGTATATTTGTGTAGGTGGAACCGTCATTATCTAAACTCCGCCATGGACACAGCTGGGGGGGTCACATGACCACAGCCTTATAGAGAGTCACTGCATGTGTGTGTGTGTGTGTGTGTGTGTTTATGTGTGTTTGGGGGGGGTCGGGGGGGGGCATGATGGCCACTGCGGAGGGTGGATATTATTGTCGGTGGGCACCAGATGCCAGCTGGCAGGGGCACAAAGGGAATAGACAGGCAGCGGGTCCAACAATTACTGTTATTCATGGCTGAGCCGGCGGAGAAGGTCTCGGCCGTGAAGGAGCACACAGGACGGATTCATGAAGATACGCAAGGGTTCGGAGACGCACACTGGAGAAAAACCACACACACACACACACACACTCGCTGAAAGCAGCTCATGCCGCTGGCAAACAGAAATGCACCTCTTGCCGCCTCACAAATACTGGGAAAGTAGTGTTTTTGTTTTGGGTTCCCGACGAATCGAGAACGTCTCGGCAGAAAAACAACTCTGCGACAACTTCCTGTCGTGGAGAAGTTCCCGCCGCGGTAAAGCGGACGCTCTCGCCGCGGTTCGATGGCATCAATGCTAACATTTATACCGTTCGGTTGCCTGAAGAATGGGCAGAACGGTGTTGCAGCAGTTAGCTTTGCGTTAGCGTCTCACAGCGAGAAGGTGCCAGCTTGGATTCCCATATGGAGGGCCTCTATGTGGAGTCAACATGTGTCTGCACAGGGTTCCTCAGGGTTCCTCAGGGTTCCCCGGGTTCCGTCGGCCCGTCAGGGTGACAACCCGGAACACGATCTGCCTTTTCAAAATAAAAATGATTAACTTGTCAACAACAAGAGGGAGAAGGTTTGAAACCAACAAGGCGGACCTCCTCCAGGAGGTCACTGCTTAGCGCAGAGTGTCTTCTGATGACTCTGGAGTCCCGCAGGGATCGAGTCCCGGACCTCTGCCGGTCCACCCGGACCCCCGTATGACCTCATATGGAACCGGACCCTCTGGAAGTGGCAGATCTCCGACTGCACGAGGACCGAGCTGAAATCTACGACTCTTACGAAAGCGAGGAGAAGGTCAAACTAGAAACCCTTATCCTTGATTCCGATCTGAATTTCCCCGCAGTTGCATTACGTCAGTAACATAATCAAGCGTCTGCCAGCTTAGAAAAATAGAATCGAATAATCTCACGTGCCAGAGAGTCGACTCAAAGCAGGACCCAGACCAGATCTTTGTTCTGATCTTCTACCTCAATCAGACGGCGTGGAAAAGGATAGCCTCCTGCAGAATGCCGATGCGGCGGCCCGGGAAAAAAAACAGCAAAGCTCCATTCCTTGGTCAGGTTCTCAGATCTCTTGGGCGGCAGGCAGAATCTGAAAGAATCCATAAATAACCGAGCAGCTCGCTTATCTTCTCCTCTGACCGTCGAGCGACCCCGCTGACCCCTCGGGTCGGTCCAACCCGGGCCCTCCGCTCGCTCCCACGGTCGAAGCTAAATTTGGAGTGGCTTTTAGCCGCCTTTAGCCGCCGAGCTACACAAGCACAGGGCAACGTGCCACAACCTCCAGGGATAACTTCACGTGAGGGTTCGTTTTGACCCCCTTTTTTCCGTTACTTGTGCAGATGAACACATGAAGCCGAGTCCACGTTCGATGGACACGTTTCCTTTAGTTTCCGCACGTTTCCTCCGAACCCACTTTCTCAGAGGACGACGGCGATTGTTATTAAAGTTCACCCGGAACGGGGTCAGTGCCGTGGTGATTAACGTTTCACTGCGGAGAATCTCATGAGGAGAAACAAAGGTCGCTGACGGGACAACGGGATGCTAAGAGCACGTAGCTGCGGCGACGGGGAACGTCCTCCTCCGTCGGGTATTCACCGACACAGATATACGCTGTGGTCGGTACGATCATCCACTAGAGGGCGGTGAAGAGATCTGAGTTCCGTTTCAGACGTTGGAGGAGGAGCTTCTACGAAAGAGGGAAGGCTAGCGACTCAGGCCGCGGTGTCGTCTTCTTCGCTGCTCTTCATGCCGGTTGCGCTTAACCAAACTGCGCGGCACTGCCGCCTAATGGCGGGTGTCGGTACTGCAGCTTCTGCAGCTCCCTGAGAACGTCCAGGATGGACAGAAGGCGTAACTGTACGTAACGCCGATCATCGATGAGGTCCTTCGGCGTCGTTTGAAGAAATTGTCTTTGCCCACACAGAGTTTGGTGCCTCAGAGGAGTCGTTCGGGTGTTTCTGTCCTGAAAGAGACGCCTCGACAGCCAGTAGCTACCCCACGATGCTAACGTCCTTCCGGACGGCTGTTAGCCGAGCAAGCAGCAGACGGAAAAAACAACAACAGCTTCAGTTCCGATGTGATTCAAGGGCAGGACGACAGCAGATCGTTCACATTGAACTATTACCTCCCGAGCATCGCTGTTTCTATGGAGACCACCACCCTGCTTTACATCAAATCATTCCTGCTATTTAGCATTGCTAAAATAGCCTGATCTTCTTTGTTTTATTTTACATATTTTGCTGCATCTCAATAAATCTAATTCATTACCAACACCGGCGGGGGTGGGCTATCCCTGCTGTGATTGGTCAAGAGGCGGGTTCATCTGGACAAATCAGGGTCTTATGTTTTTGGACTGTTTTTTGGATGTTTCAGGATCTCGTAGAAATAAAGGGGACCTTCTAATCTTATCGTAACCTTCCTCGTATCCGCTATATGTTTTCCAACCTCGTCCCAGTGGAGAGACGGCGTGAATCAAGCCGGAAGCGAGGGGTTTCCAGCCCGAGGCCGGCTTGAATCTCCGCCTTGAAACGCCTCCGAGCCGGCGCGTCGCATATTCAGGGGGGGGAGGGGGGACTTTAAAAAACAGAAGATAATCTGATCTCGCTTAAAAGGAAATATCAAAATGCTCAGCGGTGGATAAGATTTCCTCTTTTTTTCCAGCAGACGGGGAGGGGAAAGGAAAAAAAAAAAACAAAAAACCTGCAGCCAGTAAAACAGACATAAAGCCCCGGTGCACATATGCTTCCAATATGGCCGAAATACAATGTAGTCCCATTTTACCCCCCGCCCAGAGCAGGAAAATGACTGTCAGTCTCACTTTTCTTTAGCCTTATCTCCCTCTCCCTCTCTCTCTCCACACGGCGAACGGAGGGAGATTGTGCATTTGGATGAGTGCCCCCATTGGACGAGCGCCTTCTTTGATCCGGCCGGACCCGCGAGGCCTCGTCCCCCCGGACGGCGAGACAAAGGGGGCTAAATGTGTTGATGGCGGCAGACGGCGCAGGAATCCCGGGCAAAATGTGTCAAATTAGTTCTCACGTCTGGGCCTCATTCCGCTTTCCCCCGCCGCCCGCCCGCCCACCCTTCCGCCACCTCGCCGCCCTCCACCCTCTCCGCTCCAGTCCTCCCCACGTACGTCCGCGAAGAGATACCGACAGGAAGGGTTAAACGCTTACATGCGGGGAAAGGGCAAGAATTGAGGCGGTTCTTAAAGGTTTCTGCACCACCTGTGAATTCACGCTGGTCTCCATTAGACCTTTGAATGAATGTTGTTTATCCCTAAAGGTGGTTTGAATATTTGTCTCTATAAGACATATGTTGTTGATCTTAAATGATGTATAAATAATGGAGCGAATTTCGTATGTCTCTGCATTCGCATCCTGTTTATTTCTGCTCTTTTATTTTGTTTTCGTCACTGCTATTGTCACTCAGTTCATGTTTCGTTTTGTTTTTTTTCCCCCATTCTGTTTTCCATTCTCATCCGAGATGTTGCACCTATTTGTGGATTTTCGATATGACAAGTAAATGACGGAGTGAAGTGTTGCTAGTCTTTAATTGTAATTTAAATGAAAGATTGTATGTCTCTATGTGACCTGTGAATGACGGGGCGAATGTTTGTCGATCTTTATAAGACGTATGAATGAAAGGGTGAATGTTGCATGTCTGAAAATGAAAGAGTGAATGGTTTCCTGTCTTTACGTGACACATAACTGAAATGTCTGTATGTGAATGAATGAATATTTTTCTCTTTTCTCTCGGCTGCTTCCTTCAGGGGTCGCCATGGCGAATCGACCTCCTCCGTTCTCCGTATGAATTAATGTATATTCTGGCAGGTGTTGATCGATACCATCAATGCCATTGATTGATCGCGCGTGTCAAGCTGATGCTAATGTTAGCGGTGGCTAACTGCACCGTATCCAGACCGGGCTGCGGCGAATCTAAAAACAACCTGGAGAAAATAATCCCCATGTGAAATGTCTCGGAGACGTTTCCTGCTTTTAACGGGGGCCGGTTTCCTCGCGGAGCGCCGCGGGCGCGGGGATCCGTCGCCGGGGGCGACGGGCAGCGAAGGCGGCGCGGCCTGGCACGGGGCGGACGTTTGGATTGGCCGCTCCTTGCAAACGGCTTCCTGAAGTTCAGAGGCTTCCAACTGCTGCAGACGGCTTTCAAAGGAAGCCTTCCAGCCACTGCAGCGGCGTGTAAAACAAGCTGAAGGTTTAATGTTCTCAGACTTCATGGAACTACCGAGCGCTCCTGGAGACCTCCTTGGGATTCGGCCACGGAGGGCCGGCGGCCAGACCCGGGGTCTGGACTTCATGTTTGTTCTCACCAGAAATGCTCGGGAGGAGATGCAATCGCTGTCTGGAGCGCGAGTTTTGCCTCTCGGTCTCGGCGCTTGAGACGGCGGTATTTCTCCCTGGCTCTGGGAATCCGGGGCGGAGGTCAGGCGGAGGTCAGGCGGAGGTCAGGCGGAGGTCAGGCGGAGGCTGGAGGTCCACAGGTCAGCCATGGAAGACGCCCTCCTGCCCCAGAAGCTCCTCATCCAGTCTGGAAGACACCGCATATACACATTACACACTGCATATGTACACATTACACACTGCATATATTCAAATTACACACTGTATATATACACACAATGTACAGACTGTATATACACACTGTATATATACACAGTACACACTGTATACATACCATGTAAACACCGAATGTATACACTGTATATGTACACATTACACACTGTATATACACAATGTACACTCTGCATATACACACTGTATATATACAACGTAACCACCATATGTATACACTGTATATGTACACATTACACACTGTATATACACAATGTACACTCTGCATATACACACTGTATATATACACATTACACACTGTATATATACAACGTAACCACCATATGTATACACTGTATATGTACACATTACACACTGTATATACACAATGTACACTCTGCATATACACACTGTATATATACACAGTACACACTGTATATATACAACGTAACCACCATATGTATACACTGTATATGTACACATTGCACACCTTATATATACACAATGTACACTCTGCATATACACACTGAATATACGCACTGTATACATATACAACATTCACACTGTACTTATACACTGTATATATACACATTACACGCTGTATATTTACACTGTAGACACTGTATATTTACACAGTATGCACTGTATGCATACACAGTACACATTTTATATACACACCTTACGCACTGTATATTTACACAGTACACACTGTATGTATACAGTGTGCATGCTGTATATATGAATTGTACATTCTGCATATATATACAGTGTAAACAGTGTGTGTATATATATATATATATATATATATATATATATATATGTATATATATAGACAGTGACCCTTCTGGAAGACAGCATGCTAATGCAGATGCCATGTCGCGGCATCCGACAATTGAGTTTCACAACAAGGCTGTCCAGTGCGTTGCTTCTTCAATCACCAATCACACACCATCTTTCTCCCCCGATGCACCTCTTTTGGCAACTGCCAACAACGACAAACCAAACTGAAAGAGCACCAACATACGACCTATAATCAAAATTAACACATAACTTATATGTTTGCATAAAAATTCCAAACAATGTTTATATGCATATATATAAATATATACATATATACACACTGTACAGACTATATGTACTGTGTATATATACTGTAAACACTGCACGTACTGTATATATATATATATATATATATATATATATATATTTGCAATGCTGTATAAACAGAGCATACTGTAAATGCATATATATATATATAGATACTGCACAGTTACACTGTACACACTTTCCTGCATGTACACTGAACATACTGTTTATATATATATATGGCATAGATTATATAAAAATAGATGTCTATCCTGTCTGACAGTATAAATACATCAGATTACTCATCCACAGCATGGATGTATATTATACAATGGTGTACAGTCCATTCTGCTATTTCACTTCAGTCTCATAAACGTGGAAACCTTTGGAAATGCGGAGTTGCAGATGTTGAATATTCCCGATCGAGGTGTTCGTATTCTGGGATGTCCCGTTTCTCCTCCGCCGTCCTCACGAGCCTCCGTGCCGAGCGCGTCTGGAAGACTTCGCCGTTCTTTCCATAGCTTCATCCCGGGGCTTCGACCGTCCTAAAAATAGCCATAAAAATATGAATCATGCTTTATGAGACAAAAAAAAAAAAAAAAAAGTGCAGATAGTGAGTATTTGTGAGCCCCGGGTTCATTCACATAAAATAAAATCCCCGCCGGCTGTGCAGTGCAGGACCGCTAGAGACGTCGCTAATGGCTTTAGCATGACGTGCGCGGCGCGGAGGAGAAGTAAGGCCGCGCTGCGCCCGGATCCGCACCGACCCGAGGACACCCTCCGGTTGCCGCGGATACGCCCGCCATAGCGCCGACTGCACGACAGGGTAACCCCCCCCCCCCCACCGGCGAGGCACTCGGCGCTCCCAGCAGAGCAGGGTTATAGTGCTAACATGTACTATGAGCTTTACTTATGCATGACCCCCCCCACACACACACACACACTCCCCTCCGCCCGGGAATTCTGATTCTTTTCCCGCCATAAAAGTTGCATGGCTTCACCCACTCCGAGGGGAGTAAATGATTTAATAGCCCGGCTTACGATACGGTAAGTAAGCAACTAATGTTAATTCAGCCATTTTTACCCCCCCTCTACCCTTCACCCCCACCTGATCGGGTATCAAGTCGGGGCCACGGCTACATTTACCCTCACGTCCATTTATTATTTTTTTTAAACGTGCCGGGGTGTGCGGGTGCGCGGCGCCGAGGGGAGTCACGCCACTTGCAGCCTGGTTTCATTCGCGACCGAGCTCGTAACTCGGTTCGTTCGGACGTCAGATTAAAAGTTCCACATTAAACGCTATGGATCTGTTTCAGATCCGTCGGATTTGTTACGGGATTGTAAATATGAAAAAATGTACTTTATGAATATTATATAAAAGATAATTATCTATAATAAAAGAGGATTTAAAGAAATAAGGTGTTTGTCTTTTTTTATATTAGTTTTTTTGTGTATTTACCTAGAAGATGGGATGTTTTCCACTATCCTTAATGCTACAATTCTTGTTGAAATCTCCAAAAGAATTCACCATGACCTGGATGACGGAGAACCTCCACACAGCTAATGCTACAATGCTACAATGCTACAATGCTACACTAATTATAATTTTGCTACACTTTGTTTCTGAACCGCTCCTCTTTCTAAAAACACCCCGACCGGATTTGAACGCCTCCTCCGACGCTACGTTCTCACCCGCAACGACACACACACCTTGCTCGTCTTTTTTTTGCACGGTGTTCTCCGGGCTAGCTAGCGGCGGGCGGCGTGTCCCGCTGTCCTTAAACGCCTCTTCATCGCCAAGCGGCTCCGAAAACCGCCGATCCTAACTCAGATCTGGGCTCACAAAGCATCCATCTCCATCCCTTTTGGTATCTCCAACGCCGCTGGTGTGTGTGTGTGTGTGTGTGTGTGTGTGTGTGATCAAAACCGAGGCAAAAGAGGCCACACGTGCTACTTCCCCCCTCCTCCCGCCAGAAAGAAACACCCCAATCAACATGAAAATAGTTTCTTGTGTAAGTCAGACGGAGAGGACGCCATTATTTCCCCGCTATTGAGCTGAATTATTCAGGGATGGCGGCTGAATTATGGATTAAGTGTACAGTTTGAAGGAGGGGGTTCACGTGAGGCCCGGGGGCTACAGCCCCGCTCTAATGATGTCTGGATGTTGGAAGGGTGTGTGTGTGTGTGTGTGTGTGTGTGGGTGTGTGTGTGTGTGGGGGGGGGGGGGGCTACGCCGCCATTTTCTTAAGAATTAAGAAACAAGGAGGGGTGGGTCGCGGTTGAGACCTGAAAATGACAGGACATCCAGAGGATCTCCTGAATCCAGCGCTCATCAGGCGGATCCTACGGGGGAGATTATTCCAATCTGGAATGTTTAACCGGATTAAAAGTGATGAGCAGCTGCGGCTCAGCTGGCCGCCGGGTTGCATCCGGAAGGGTTCGTCGCCGGTTCGATTCCCGGCCTCTCCTCGAGCCGCGGGGTCTCCGGTTGGCGCGGCGAGGATTTACAGCATTAGCCGTTAGCAACCGCGTCCAAAAACACACACATTTTTAACACGCTCTCACACATAAACACCCCTCGCCAGCCAGCGGGGAGTCTTCCTGCTCCGGCGGGGGGGCCAGCCCTAATTACCCGCCTTCCTCTAATTATCCAATCATAAAGCCATTAGCAGCCTCACACCGTATTAACGTGGTCCCGCCTCCACGCCGGCTCGCCGCGTGCCAAGATGCAACTGGAAGGGATTCCTTGTTTCCCTTTGGCTCCCGACAAACAAACACGTGGACGGAAGCGGGTCCCAGGCGGCCCCTTCAGGGACCAAACGAGAGGAAAGGGAATTCCGGATCTGCAGCTTTTGAAAGATTAATTTTAAATATCCAAAAATACGGCGTGCAAAAGCAGCAGGTGCGGATGAACAGAATGCGGGGCCTCGGGGCGGCTGCAGCCAGAGAGCCCCCCCATGCTAATGCCCCTACAACTTTAAATGAAAATTACATTTTCTGCTTTTCTGTTATTATTTGCTACTTTTACGCATGATTGAGACGTGACCTTCGGGTAGATCGGGAAAGCGGTGAGGTGGGCATGACTTGAGTGGGAGAGGTGCATCAGGAAAACATCTCCAGAGCGGTTTGAAGCTCACAGCCAATCAGAAGGCCGGCAGCCTGACGTCACGCCGCATTTTTTCCTCTGGGAGGGTGGAGAAAATTAGAAATAAATAAATGAAAAAAAAGGAAAGTTTCATCATTATTTTCACCGAGGGCTTGTCACGCCTGCCTGACAGCTAGTCGCGGTTAAGGTTAGCGCCGCGCATCAATCACGCGCGTAAACAGAAATTGGCCGGCGAGGAAAACAATTTCAAAAGCGGGATTAAAAATATAAGAAAGGGCGGCGGCGGTGGCGGTGGTGTAACGACACACGCGCGATGTCATCTGCGACGACAACAATATGACGGCTGGAGAACCGAACCGTCAATCCGGCTGGCTAATATTAGCTCAATAAACGACTTAATTATCCCACCCCGAGCTGCCAGGCGTCGCGGAAACGCGGCGAGATGTTTTAAACGTTTCTCAAATGCAAACCATGATTGGCGCCTCGGAGAAAACAGGTGATTAATCCGACGAGCGTGCACGGGAAGAGTGCACGGGGAGGAGGAGCGGAAGGAATGGAGATGGAGAACTCGTTCCGGTTGACAACGGACCAGAAGGTCGGGCCTCCTTCTCCAGGAAGGGTCTACAGGCTCAAGTCTTGCAAAGATATATATATGTATATATATATATGAGTTTGAGGAATCAGACGGGAAGAAGATCCACCACTATAGGTACATGTAGATGTGCCGTGATGTTCTGTTGATAATCCACCTCCAGCAGATGTGGAGCTCCGCTTCCTGCTCCCGTCCAGGGCAGAAGGCGAGTCCCGGTTAATTCATCTCGGCTCTTCGTCCGTCCCGGCAGCCGGCGGAGCGTCAGGGGCCAGATTGCTCCCCCACTTTATTCCCGGCCGTCACCGGGACGCCGGTCGATTGGAGTGAGCGGGCCGGACGGGAACACGCCGCGCAGATGTTGCCGCAGCTGCGGCGGCGAGGAGGGGCTCGGGTTAACGGCCCGGCAGGACGTGCACCGACTGAGCGAGGAGGGAGGGGGAGGGAGGAAGGAGGGAGGAGGAAGGAGGAAGGAGGAAGGAGGAAGGAGGAAGGAGGAAGGAAGGACAGAGGAGGAAGGAGGAAGGATGGAGGACAGAGGAGGAAGAAGGAGGAAGGAAGAAGGAAGGAGGGAGGGAGGAGGAGGAGGAAGGAGAAAGGAGGGAGGAGGAAGGATGGAGGGAGGAGGAAGAAAGAAGGAAGGAAGGAGGAAGGAGGAAGGAGGAAGGAGGAAGGAGGAAGGAAGGACAGAGGAGGAAGGAGGAAGGATGGAGGACAGAGGAGGAAGAAGGAGGAAGGAAGAAGGAAGGAGGGAGGAGGAAGGATGGAGGGAGGAGGAAGAAAGAAGGAAGGAAGGAGGAAGGAGGAAGGAGGAAGGAGGAGGAAGGAGAAAGGAGGGAGGAGGAAGGATGGAGGGAGGAGGAAGAAAGAAGGAAGGAAGGAGGAAGGAGGAAGGAGGAAGGAGGGAGGAAGGAGGAAGGTTGGAGGAAGGAGGAAGGAGGAAGGAGGAAGGAAGAAGGAGGAAGGAGGAAGGTGGAGGAAGGAGGGAGGAGGAAGGATGGAGGGAGGAGTGAGAAAGAAGGAGGGAAGGAGGAAGGAGGAAGGATGGAGGGAGGAGTGAGAAAGAAGGAGGGAAGGAGGAAGGAGGAAGGAGGAAGGAAGAAGGAGGAAGGAGGAAGGAAGAAGGAGGAAGGAGGAAGGTGGAGGAAGGAGGGAGGGAGGAGGAGGAAGGAGGAAGGATGGAGGAAGGAGGAAGGAAGGAGGAAGGTGGAAGGAAGAAGGAGGAAGGAGGAAGGTGGAGGAAGGAGGGAGGAAGGAGGAAGGAGGAAGGATGGAGGAAGGAGGAGGAAGGAGGAAGGAGGAAGGTGGAGGAAGGAGGGAGGGAGGAGGAAGGAGGAAGGATGGAGGAAGGAGGAGGAAGGAGGAAGGATGGAGGAAGGAGGAAGGAAGGAGGAAGGAGGGAGGAAGGAGGAGGAAGGAGGAGGAAGGATGGAGGAAGGAGGGAGGAAGGAAGAAGGAGGAAGGAGGGAGGAGGGAAGAGGAGGAGGAGGAGGAGGAGGAGGAGGAGGAGGAGGAGGAGGAGGAGGAGGAGGAGTGCTCGTCCACCTGACCGAGTTCGAGGAAGGATGGAAACTCAAAGATCTACCAATGATTTCATCGATGACGGGTCGAACGGATGGATCAGGTGTTTCTATGGATCTTGTGAACGAGGGTGAACGCAGGGCGTCTGTATGACATGATGTGCCGTCAGGGGAGGCAGGAGAGGCCGTGCCTCACTTGGCAATCTTGGAAAGAAAAAAAAGAAAAAACGAAATGAAAATCTATTAATGAGTGATTTGCATTATGAAGGTATTTTTCAGTTCACTTCACCAGTTTTAGATTGTTTTTCTTCTAAATGGCTGGATTTTCACATTTAATGCTCAAAAGAAGAGACTTGCGGTGAGGCTATGGACTGTTGAGCCTCAACATAGATTGCATAATGACAGCATGCACTGCACTAAGACCGTATTGCCGTCTCTCTGTGAGCTGCTATTAAAACTTTTGCTATATAAACTACATTTCCAATGTACCATGTTTTTTTTTTTTCGTCAACAACTGTAAGCGTGTTATTAGTTTCTTGTGCTGAGCGATCATAAAACAACTGCCAAGAGCCACTAAGTGAGGCACGCAGTTCTCCTGCCTCACGGTAGGCATGCCTCACCAGACATGAACCTCATTGCAACGTCACTGCAGACCAGGCGGGCAGCTTCCTTTTACATTTTTAAATACTTTATATGTGTATGATGTGAATGACAGGATGAAGGTCTTATGTCTCCATTTGTGTCCCTGTGATGGATAAGAATAAGAATGCTATGGATCCTTGTGTGGGATGGAAGAATCAAAATAGAACTCTACATAAAAATAAAGAATAAAAATACCAAATAATAAAAATAAATTAAAAAGAAGAGTATAGATCAAAATATATTTAATAAAAATAAAGTTAAAAGTGTGTAAAATTATATGTAAAGTATATGTATGTGTATTTATATACATCATTACATGTGGTAATTTTGTGTAAAACATTTATGATACAGAAGACAACGGATCTATTGCACATACAGAGAATAATTGTGGATGAACCCACCTTTTGCTTAAATCCAGAACCCTTGCAAATGTAGGATGAAGAAATGAATGAATAAAATCAGTTTGTTTATTGTATAAATATTTTTTGTTTATAAATAATCCATTTATGTCCCTCCGAGGGACAAGAATGGAGGATCATTCTATCATTCACGTCATACACAGAGACACTGCTAGCACGTCAGCAGCGTCTGCTAGCATGGCACCATTGTCTGCTAGCATGGCACAGTCTGCTAGCACAGCATCGTTGTCTGCTAGCGCAGCAGTGTCCTCTACTAGCACGGCAGCGTTGTCTGCTAGCACGGCAGCATCATGTGCTAGCACGACAGCGGTTCTGCTTGCATGGCAGTGTCGCAGCTAGCACGGCATTGTTGTCTGCTAGCGCAGCAGTGTCCTCTACTAGCACGGCAGCGTTGTCTGCTAGCACGGCAGCATCATGTGCTAGCACGACAGCGGTTCTGCTTGCATGGCAGTGTCGCAGCTAGCACGGCATTGTTGTCTGCTAGCACGGCATCGTCCTCTGCTAGTAATGCATCGTCTGCTAGCACGGCACTGTCTGCTAGCACAGCAGGGTCCTCTACTAGCACGGCACAGCGTCTGCTAGCATAGCGGTGTCATCTGCTAGCACGGCATTGTTGTCTGCTAGCATGGCATCATCTGCTCGTAATGCATAGTCTGCTAGCACGGCACTGTCTGCTAGCACACAGTGTCCTCTACTAACACGGCCCAGTGTCTGCTAGCATGGCAGCATCGTCTGCTAGCACGGCATTGTTGTCTGCTAGCATGGCATCGTCTGCTAGTAATGCATCATCTGCAAGCATGGCACTATCTGCTGGCTTAGCTAGGTCCTCTACTAGCAAGGGACCGCGTCTGCTTGCACGGCAGCATCATGTGCTAGCACGGCAGCGCCGTCTGCTGACACGGCAGCGTCGTCCGCTAGCACGGCGGCATCACTCGTTAGCACCCCGGACTCCCTGGAAACGCGCTAAAGCCGTCCAAGCGCAGCCGAAGCCGCCGACATCCCATAAAATTCAGCAAAGTCGTCTGAGGCTCGGAGTCGCGTAGGACTTCTTCCCCCTCCTCCCGGGCCGGCTGGCAAGCGATAGCCGCGGAAGCTTTAATGGACTCCCCCAGACGGCGGCGGCGGCGGCGGCGGGGAGCGGCGCCAAGGCCGGCACCGAAGCAGCCTCTTCCACGGCGGGAGGGACGCAAACACACGGCGGAGGAACGGCGAGGCGAAGCGAGGCGACGCGAGCAGACGGATCTATTCATCCCGCCTCCGGGAGCGCCGCATTGTTCTCCTCCGACGACTCTGCTCGTCTCTGACGGGAAACAACAACTCTTCATTATCTGACCACATGAGCAAGGTGACGGGGAATAATGGCGCTTTGTCGGGCCCGTCCCGAGCCCAAGGTGTGGACTGACAATGGAAGATCTCAGCGTGGCGTCTTTATAAAACCCCGCAGCTGGTCGCCCCCCCCGCCCGCCCGCCGCCACCCCGACAATCAAACCTCTGCCATTCAGTCCCACAAACCGATACAGCCGTCTTTGTCTCATCTTGACACCATTGTTTTGTTTGCAGTCGTTCGTCTTCGTCGCCACAGATGCGTTTTTGTCTCCATCCGCAGAAAACATGTCGAGTTTTCCTGCTTTTTTTTTTTTTTGGATTTCTTTTCTTCTCCCAAACAATGACTTTCACTGAGCGGATACTTCTTCTTCTTCTACTTTTTTTTTTTTTCTCTCCCCTCGTTTCCGCCCGTCATCGCGGACGACTTTTTTTACTGTCCATCTCCAAACCAAACATCTACCACCTGATGGACTCCTTCTTCTCCAGACCAAACATCGCAGCTGCTCTTCACCTCCATCTTCTCCACCTTCCTGATCCTCCTCTAACACTCCATTTAACGTCCCGTTTTGCTTTTTTTTTTATCCGTCCCGGCAAATCATTTGCCGTCAAGTATTTTCAATCAAAATTGAATTTAGAAACTCCTTTCTTTTTCCTTTTGTTTAATTCTGTATGGACGATTACATATAAAATAATGTCGGTACATTTATGTGATCATTAATGATTTTAAAGTTGAAATAAAATGGCCAAAAAATTTGAAATATTTAAATTTTGATTTTTAACTTTGTTCAATTGACATGCTACCTCGTTGGCCGGCGGATAAAAATTTAAATGTAGCCCGCAAGCCGAAAAGATCAACAGAAAAAAACATTTCTTTTGCAAAACGTCGCGGCAAATCCAAGTTTTGGACCGAAGGAAAAATCCCAATATGGAAAACAAACCTGTCCGACAGCCTCGGGTGTCTTGGACCCCAGCCGAGCTCCTCCTCGCCTGCAGAAATGGCCTTGAGCGAGACGACCGAACCCCTAAATCTGAACCTCGGGGTTGAGATGCAGATGTCACACACACACACACACACACCCATGATGTTGTGATGTTTGTGGAACAGAAGGACCTGAAGAAGAAGACCAGGGAAGGGCCTCGCGGTTGAAGGGGTGGGGGGGGGGCTGAGGCCTTCTTGCGGGTCCTGAAACACACACACACACACACACACACACACACACACACACACATACATACATACACATACACACACACACAAACATCCATGGCCAGGCTACACACACATGCCAGATACAAAGACAATCTAAAAATAGATCAAATGCAAAACGCTTCCATATGTCAAAGGACTTGTAAAATTCTGTGTGTGTGTGTGTGTGTGTGTGTGTGCGTGCAGAGCTGCGGTTCACCGAGCCGCGGCAGCACCCCCTGTTGACACGCTAATCTCCAAGACGGGGCTGATTTGTGTTTTCACCGGGTTTCCATAGCGACGATTCACAAATGGAAGAGAGGATCTGGACGTTTGACGGGACCGCAAACTCTGACGTCACAGGAGGTCACCTCAAACATCTGAGGGATCTTCTGCTATCGGTGGAAACTTACATCGCTGCGCGTGAGAAGAAACGTAACACGTCGCAGTCGTTAATAAAACCGCTTTAAGTAAAGGAGAGGATTTATCCGGTTTCCTCAGAGTTCTCCTGTTCTCGGCTTCTGATGAAGATCCATCCTTGCAAAACAGAGACAGGAAACCCACCTGAGGACCAGCGTGGCTTCGCACCTCCTCCATGGAGCAGCTCTTCCTCCTCCTGTCACGTCATCTCCGGGTCATAATGGAACACGACACCGCCGGTTGAACGCGGCCGTCCGTCCGACCCCGACGTTTAAGACCAATGAATATCATTTGCTCCGCGGCGCCACCGGCGCCACAGCCAATCAGCGTTTGCGTCTGTCATGTCTGTGATGTGATGGAACACACACACACACACACACACACACACACCACAAAATCACCTCATGGTTTTGTGTGCACACACACACACACACATACACAGATTACTTTCAAAGGCAGACTCCAGTAACTCACTCACTCCTCCACACACACACACACACACGCACACACACACACACACACGTAGGATATTGCCAGCCTCCAGAGACCACTTTGTTGTCTCTGATGCTTCTGTCATCCTCCATCGTCTTCACGCTGCTCTTACAAATCCACACTTTTTTCACATCTCACCCTCTTTCCTCCAGGAAGCTGGACCCGGGGAGGCCCAAGCTGGACCCGGGGAGGCCACACTGGACCCGGGTAAGGGCGTGGCCGTCCTGGGGAGGAACCCACCGGACACTCGGCGGCACGATGGAGGCCACGCAAACCCCATTAGGGCTCTTTGCAGGTGAAAGCTGGCACCCTCTGCCTCATTAGGGGGATTAGAAGCCGGGGCCGCGGCCTCTTTGCTTTAAAATAAAAAGAGAAGCCGACCCCCGCCCACCTCTTCACCTCTGGTTTCCTGAGCTTAGAGCCGCTGTTTAAATTCCCTCCCGCCTCTGAATGCGACCTCCCCGGGGGATCCAGCACTCTTTGATCGCCCCGGCCCCTCCCGCGGACGCACCGCGCCACCCCCGTTCACCCCTGGCTCCGCCCACCTGGCGGGGGCGAGGTAGGCGTGGGGGGGCTAATGCTGCTTGAGATAAGAGAGCGGAGGCAAAGAATGAAAGGGTCTTGTAGAGATCAACCAGGGCTAGCTGAAGGGGGTGGGTAACTGGGAGGATGGGCTAATGAACCTGCTAATACCCCCCCCACCCTCACACACACACACACACACACACACACACACACATTAGAGAGGCCTAATTACCTGGCTGATCTGGAGTAACGACAGCACCTGCAAGGAGGGTCAGGGATGGGGTTCGGGATGTGAGGGAAACACCTCACGCTAATGAAAGCTAATTATTAGCTTTCAGCTAACGGGGCGGGCTTCAAGAGATCGCGGCGCCCGGGGGCGGCCGGCGTTTCTTTTCATCTTGACGAGGCGCCGGCCGGGTCCGGGGGTATCAATCGTTCACGGCGGCGCGTCCATCCCGGCGTCGGCGCCCGGGAATCATAACCATCATAAACCTCCGCACGGACACGCGGAGGTTTTTCCCGCGTGAAGCTAATTTGCATCGGCAAAATAAGAAAAATGTGGGCGTGTGAAGACGGAGCGGGTTCTCCCCCCCAGGGAGAAACTCCTAATGCCACGGTTTGATGTAGTTTCTCCGCTATGAATGGATAATGACGGCGGCCCCGGCCGGGCGGCTCTCTTCGGCCCCTCGTCGGGCCCCGATCGCAACGTCTAACCGCAGCGTTTAATTGATATCAGTCGCTCTCGTTGGGAATCATCAGGCGGCTTCTCTGATCCGCCCAAATCACCGTGTATGAGCAGGAAATCCATCCCTCCACATCCAGGATATCAAAGCAGATCACAGATAGGGCGGCGCGCAAACTGCTATCTCATCAAATTAACGTTCGCCGAGATAAAATGATGGCCTGATTCAAAAAAAAAAAAAAAAAAGGAGTGTGCGGGTGTGGAAATCCTGGCGCAGGAGGAAAAAGGCGCCCGGGGGCCGCCGAGCCGTAACCAAACGTAAAGTTTTACAGGAAGCGATGAAGTCGTTTAAGAGGGAAGCGACACGGAATTTTGAGGAAAAGCAGCGGCAGGTGAGTCGCAGGGCAGAGCTAGCGCCGCCGCGCCGCCGGGGAACATCAGCTTCGTGCACGGAGGGCAATAATGAGCGCTTGGATCCGACTCCCTGGGACACCCAGCGGGTTCCAGAGCGTGCACGTGAAGGGTGTTTGCTTAGAAGCCAGAGCGAAAACAAGTCAGACGCCCGACGGGACGCTGTGATTTTATACCGTGTGTCAACACGACTGTTAGCGCCTGGTTAGCCGCCTGCATAAATACACATGGTTAGCGTTAGCAAGCCGGGAGGACCTCGGCCTCCCGCTGCAGAGTCTGCTGTTTGTTACGGCCGTCCGTCTCGCTGACGGAGCCGGCGGACGTCAAAAACCTCCGCGGTTTCCACGGAAATAAAAAGAAAGACGTCAAATCGGACAGCTCCGCCGAGGAGCGACCAAAGTTGACAGAAGCCCTTCTGCAGGGGCGAAACCGCCGAAACGCCCGGAGCAACCGACTCCGTGCTGCACGTCGGTAGCACTTAGCGTGACACGAACACGTGTCAGCGCCACGGCAACCGTCCCAGACGGAGAACCGGCTCCTCGCAGGCGACCTGGAGTTTTTACACCCGTTGTGAAGCGCCGAGGGCTTCCAGTGGAGGTATCAACATGCTAGCATCGCTGCTAACTCCCATCCACGGAGAATTTGCCAGCAGACGAACTGTCAATCGTCCTGCACTGCTGTAGCAGCTATCGTCGTCGTAGCTAGGCTAGGCTAACTTCTCCCAACACCCCACGTGATTCGTCGCAGCTCCTTGACGCCGATTGTTTCTGCGTTTCCAGGAAGAAGAGCGAAGACGATGAAGAAGAAGCGCGCCGGACTATCCGTCTTTAAGAGGCGCCGGAAAAAAAAGCCGCCTGGAAGTTCTGCGCCGTTGAGGACGCTCTTGAGATCAATTCATTTTTGATAGCCCGAATTCGCCCTCCTCCTCCCCACGAAAGCAAACAACCCCCTCCGTGACAGCGAGGTGGATGAGTCCACTTAACGTCCCCCCCGTCTCGGGCGATAATGCCCCGACTAAACAGCTCTAAACAAAAGCCCTGATGAATAAGTGAAGGGATAAAAGCTACATCGATACCATTCCAAGGCATTAACGTGGCGGATAAATAAATAAGTGGGGGTGGGGGGGCGACGGGGCTCCTCTACACTGAATCTATCTTATCGGAGCTTGTAAAAATAGCCCGACTGAGGCTAATTGTGCTGGCTGCTGAATAATGGATCAGAGCGGAGAGGGCCTTCCTGGAAGTGCGGCGGCTCGGCTGCTCCCCGCTGAACCTGCCGCTTCCTCTGCCCGCGCTCTGCCTTCAGGTGAAAAATCTGTCTTCCTCCTCCTTCTTCTCCTCTTCTTCTTCTTCTTCCTCCCCTTCATTGTCTTCCAAGCCCCCTTTTCTTCCTCCTCGCCCGACTTCCTCTCCATCGTCAGACCCTCCGCCGCCTTCGGGCCTCCTCTTCGTCGGCCGTTCGAGAGTTCCAAACTTTCCCGGCGATGACGGCTTCGCTTCCGAGGAGATACAACTTTGTACTCGAGTACTTCTGGCTGGTAGGAGTCCATCTAGTCACACTTCACTGCGTTTCACTTCCCGATGGCTGGACTTTCAGATTCTTCTTTTTCTTTTCCTTTGGGCTTTTCCCTTCAGGGGACGCCACAGTGAATCTCTGTCTATAAAATAAAATAAAATAAAATAAAATAAAATAAAATAAAGTTAAATTAAATTAAATTAAATTAAATAAGATAAAATAAAATAATTATAATTAATTCAATTTTTAATTTTTTATTTTTATTCTTTTTCTTTTCCTCTGGCCTTTTCCCTTCGGGGGTCGCCACAGTGAATCAACCTTCTCCATCTGTTATATTAAATGAACTTTAATGGAATAAAATAAAATAAAATAAAATAAAATAAAGATTATATAATGAACTTAATTCTTAATTAATTTAAACTTATTTTATTATATTCAATACAATTTTTTTTAAATCAAATTTTTTTCTTCTTCCTTTCTTTTGACCTTTTCCCTTCAGGGGTCATCACAATGAATCAACTTTCTTCATCTATTAAAATTAATCAAATTAATCTGAATAAAGTAAAATAAAATAAATATAATAAACTTAATTCTTAATTAATTTAGAGATATTTTTAATTGTAACTTATTTCCTTTCAGGTGTCACCACAGTGATTCAACCCTCTCCATAGCCCTATTATATAACATTAAATGAAATTAATTATAATTGTATTTATTTTTATTTTATTCAATTGAATTCAATATAAACGTATTTAATTTTATTTAAACTAATTTAATTTAATTGTATTAAATTTAATTTAATTTGTTATAATTTGATTTATTTTCATTTTATTTTATTTTATCTTATTCTTCCTCTTTTCACCTTGCCCTTTTCCCTTCAGGGGTCACAGCGATTCAACCTTCGTCTAAATTTCTACAGTTTCTAAAATTCAATATTGATTGAAAATCTCATTGTAATATTTGCAACGTTACCATCTCTCCTACTTGCTTCCTAAACTGATGAAATGTTTTGTTCCCTCATTCCCGCGGCGTCTCAGCGAGCGGATGAACGAACGAGTGACAAAGAGCAGCGCCGCCGTCGTATTAATCTCGGAATAATCTGCTAAGATTAGAAAGCGCGTACGGCGGAGGGCCGAGGCCGCCGAGCAGCGCGCCGTTCCCGCCGTCAGGCCCCGCCTCCCCCGCCCACGACGACAACGGAACCACAATTAAATTCCAAAGTTGTCGTTGGCCCGAAACCCTGACAGGCTAATCCTCTTACTCGGCGGCGGCGGCGGCGGCGGGCGAGGCCGGCGGGGGCTTTGTTGGTAAATACCCGTATCAAGTTTGTTGCCTCGGATCTAATATGGCATCAAAGTTGCGGTCCGTGTGACGGCGAGGGCCGGAGGCGTGGAAGCCTGAGCCGCCGCCGCCGCCGCCGCCGCCTCATCAGGGGAATGTGTGCAGCTGATGGAAGAGTGCCTGCGCTGATTCCCCGCCGCCGCTAAAGGCTTGTTAAAAGCCGCTCCGCTCCGCGTCTCGCCGCCGGAGACTCCGGCTAACGAAGCCGCCGTCCGCCCCCGCTTTCTGATGTTAGCTCCGTCTGAACTTTCAAACTGTGTCGCAAAGGTGTCGAACGGCTGAGAGGCGTCCGATTGGCCGAGCGTGACGGCGCTCTGACAGACGCGGAGGAGAACTTCATCCCCCCCATCGACGCCACGGACTCGCAAATAAAAACTAAAAACTAGCGTTTTTGCTCCGACAATGAGTTCTACCTCATGCACGGAACCCAAGTAGTTGCATTAACCAAAACTCATTTTCATAAGTGTTTATATATGTGTGTGTGTGTGTGTGTGTGTGTGTGTGTGTGTGTGTGCATCTGATTGGACGACGTAAAGCTAAAATCAAAGTCCAAGTAGTTTCTCCACATGTTGCAGACCAAGAGGAATTTAGGAGGTTCTCACTTTCCCACGGTGAAAAGAAATTTAATATAATAATAACAGAGTGCACGTTAACAGTAAAGTGCATCATAAATGATAAAGATATAAAATAATTTACCGGTGCTGAGGGGAAAGGGTGATGGAGATTTAACAAAAAGCTGAAATGTATAAATATGTGTCATTTGAATTTGAATAATGTGAGTTTTCTGGGCAAGTCAGTGCAGAAAAGCTTTGCAACAGCAGGTGGGAAAAGTGGATTTAAAGACACAAAAAAAATCTAATATATCTAATATATACCATCATTTCCAGACTACAAGTCGCTACTGTTTTCACACGCTGCGGTTTAAACAATGGTGCGGCTAATTTATGGATTTTTCGGGGGTTAAAGAGCTTCATGCTGCCAAAACATCGAGCCTCGTCCCATCGGAGCGATAGAATGGCCGTGAAATTCTGAGGCCGTTCGATTCCGACAGCGAAAAAGACGTCTTTAACAGTTTTAATGCGCAGGAGGAAGGAGAATCTAGCGATCAGCTGGAGTAGGACAACGCGGTGATAAAAAATAAGTAAAATTACTTATTATTTATTATTAGCCTTTTTCATCAGTCGTGTTACAGGTTTGAAAAAAAGCATTTCCAGCACGTATTTGTGGACATTACCGGTATGTATTAAAATAAAAGTCGAAAAAAAAAATGTTAATAAATGTATAAAACCCTCCTAACAGTCTTATTTACCTTTTCCTTGCTCTTAGAAACACTTCCTTCACTCCCAAATGAGTCGCCAGGCGTGGATATGATGCTACGGTTGCTGAACCAATCAGAGCCCACGAGATAATGCCTATTTTACCGTAAAAATATTTTAAAATGATAAATATATAAAAATACATAAATATATATATTTATGTATTCAAAAATAAAGCAAATAATAAAACAAATATATAAAAAAATTTAACCACAAAAAAAAATGATTATGGGATTTTTAAATAAATAAATAGGATAAGGAAATTGGATAAATTGGGAATAAATAGATGAATGGGGTTTTCACTATACCACTGGTTTTTGCAATTTTATATTGCAGATTTTTTAATCTGCGTTTAAGCGAGTAGACGATATGATGTCACAGACGCCGTTCGACGGACCGACGGGACAAGACTTTCTTCATAAAGGTTTGGGAGACGGCTCGGAAATGATAAGGGGACAGAAAAATGAGAGAAATGAAGCTGGAAGGCAAAAAAAAGCGTCCTTCAGATGAGCGGAGGTTCTTCTTCAGTTCTTCTGCAGGACCACATGTGCTTCTGAAATGATAAAGGAGAAACACTGATAGAAGGACTTCTGAGGCCGAGCCTCACCTGGCATCATGGAAAGAAAAAAATGTAAAATGAAAAAACAAATTGAATGGTTCTATTTATTCAATGATTTGTGCTATAAAGTTATTTTCCACCTAACTTCACCATTTTTTTTAAATTTATTTATTTATTTATTTTTCAAATTTGCTGAAAAAAAAATCACATTTAGCGTTTAAATATGAAAAAGAGACGTGCGGTGACACGGCAGCCAGCGGAGCCCTGCTATGGATTGCGCAATGATACTGCTAACTGCGCTAGCATGCTATGCGGCTGAGACCGTATTGCTGTCTCTGTGGATGTCACTGTTAAAATTTTCAAACACTTCAAGCACTAATATATGAACTAAATTTCCATACTTTAGCTGATGTCTATATTTTTTTTCGTCAACAGCCATAACGTGTTTCTCGTGCCGATCGATCGTAAAGCGGCAGCGAAGACACACCAAGTGAGGCACGCAGTGACGGTGCCTCATGCTAGGGGGCACCGCTGATCCCAGGGATCCTTTTTACTACCCGACTAAAGAATAATAGAATTAGCAATAGCAAGCTAACGTAAACAGTTAGCAAGTCAAGTGCAGCCATCCAGTCATTATTCCTCTTGCTTGGCTTTATTTCCGAAATGAAGGATTACATAGCTTCACTGAAAGAATTTTCTAAACTGGACTTTCAGTGGAAGCAGGAGATAATAAGTAAGGGAAGACCGACGCTGGTGCTAACGGATTAGCTTCAGACTAGGAGACGGAAGTCTTTTAAAATGGAGTGGTACACTTGAAAAGACTGGCTGTGTGGATGTCCAGTAAGAAAGCGCCTTTTCTGCTTTTCCTGCATTCTTTTCTAAACTTCTGACAATCAAACACGAGCGGTCGGCCGCTCACATTCAAAGTCAAATCGCGCTAAAAAAATACAGGATGTCCGGGATAGATTTGGCTTTGAATGAACAGCAAAGACTCAACATCAGCATCCACAATGCTAAGCTAAAGGAAAACCGCTATAAGTAAAGGTAGGAGATAATAACTTTTTTTTTTTTTAAATGTGCTTTTTCTATGCTACAGTTTGTACATGTAAAGAATGCTGATATGATATTTTAAACAAAACACGTTAATTGCTGCCAATAAAATGGTGAATAAGCTATTCCGTAGGGTTCATATGTTTGTAAATCTGACTGATGACGTCACTGCCAGAACATCTACCATGAGCTCCTTCCTCCCACAGAGGAACCTCCACATCTTCTCCTCAGCTTCTCCAAAGCAAACACCATGATCGCTCTTCACCTCCATCATCTCCACCTTCCTGATCCTCCTCTACCACTCCAGTCACGTTCCTCCACACCGATGACCTTCGTTCCACGTCGGTTTCGCCGTCCGTTCATCTCCGGCGGAAGGTTCGAGACGATGATCTCGTGATGAAGATCATTTCTTCTCCAAACATCACCTCGTTTCCACGAACACCACGGCTGCTCTCCGCCTCCATCTTCTCCGCAGGAAGAGCAAAACACATTAAAAGCGTGAAAAGCGCCGCGTTTAAAGATTCATCTGAGAACGATTGCCGGCCGGCGCCACGTCTCATGGATCCGCCTCCCGATCGGGCGAGAGGGCGCCGTCGCGTCGGGAGCGTCGTCATCCCGACGTCCGCGACCGTGGAGACGTGATAGACCTCCAGGCTTCAGCACTTCTTCTGCCGCCGCCGGTGTCCATCCAGGGACGTCCATTTGGCGGCGGCGGCGGCGGCGGCGGTGGCGGCTCTTATCAATATTTCATGTAATTGTATGAAGCAGCGTTGTACAAGCTCCGCCCCCTGATGGTCTCCTACTATCTTTAGCCGAAGTCCTGATGGCCGGGGAGGAAATCAATGGCGGGATAAGATCAGCGGCCTGCCGCTTACTGTAAGCTCAACATTACTTCCTGTAATGTTGACATCACATGTTGTTACGACTCACTCGCTGTGTGTGTGTGTGTGTGTGTGTGTGTGTTTAGACGAGGCTTTAGGTTTCCGATAGCGCTCGGACGACAGACGGCCTGGTAGCGTTTGAGAAAATGAGAATCATCTCCTGTCCTGTATTTGGTATCCGCGGTGACGGCGAGATGCAAACAACACTGCAGGAAATTAAAAAATAAAAGAATACCGAAATAAAGAAAGGGTCGCCGCCTCGGGAGAAATGGATATGAACGCCGGCTCGGACGGCGCCGAAACCTGGCTTTCGACAGTTCAGACATTTGGGATTTTACGGGACTCGTCTTCTGCAAAGTACGGAAAGATGGACGAGTCTGTTATTCTTTCATGCGTTCGTTGCTTCAAACGAAGACGTCCAAGCGTTCGCCTTCTCATCTGAACACCCGAAGCGCGCCGGATATCCCGGGAAAAATCTGGTTGCCATGGTTTCCATATCGACAACACACCTCTCACCTGTGGCGCGCGATATTTAATATTCCAATATTCCGATCGGCGGCTGGAGATGCAGGAGCCGTGAGTAATTTCAGCGTATTTGGCGAAATTATCTGAAAACCCGGTTCTGTTCTTGGGGGGGGCGGCGAGGATCCGAAAACACCATTAGCCAGGTGGTTTCCCATGAATTAAAAATAGCTGAACACGGTTTTCCTGTCAAACCCGCCCGGCGAGCGGCGTTTCGTGACAGAAGGCCGCCTTCCCTCCAACCAGAAATCTGCTGGAGTTCAAAAAAAAAAAAAAAAAGGAAAAAAGAAAGAAATAAGAAAAAGAGAGAGAGAGAGAGAGAGAAACCTGCCAAGTGATCTGGACACAGAAACATGACCCACATACCCCCCCCCGACGCCGCCGCCGCCGCCCCATCGCCGCGGTTACCGCTGTCATCGCGGGATGTTTTCACAATGTTTTACCCTCCAATTTCTTTCCAGGGGTGCACTTCAGGGACGTGTGAATTAGGAGCGGGGGTGCGGATGCTGCGGCGGCGCGTTAGCGAGCTGTCACGAAGCCCGAGACGCCCGTGAATTAACACGCAGCCTACAACCGATTCAATTCAGCCTCCGCCGCTGGGAGCTGAGAAACACCTCCGCCGCCGCCGCCGCCGCCGCCGCCGCCGCCATCCCTCCAAACAGGGGGAGGCGAAGACGGAGAGGGTCGGGGTTCAGATGTCATTTCTCCTGGATGAGCGGGAGAGGAGAATAAATGAAGTTTTAACGTCGAGGCGGGAGGGAGACGCCCGCAGAAAGAGGGGGAAATCAGGAAAAAAAAAAAAACAAAAAAAAAAAACAGGGCGACACGCAAGACGCCGCCGCCGCCGCCGCCGCCGCCGCCGAGCCACGGGACGGAAATAGAAGGAAAAGGAGGAAAAAAAAAAAAACAGAGAAGCGATGCGCCACCATAATGCCGAAGCCTCCGACAACACCCCGCATGTTCCTCGCTGCCTGCTGTATATTTAATAGCCACTCCATCATTCTGCCCTCTTTCCTCTCTCTCTCCCTCCATCCCTCCGTCATCCCTCCACTCATCCGCCGCTCGCCCGAGCAGATGGAGATTGTAAGGCTCGATGGCACATTTCGGCATCGCAATCTGTCTCCCGAGCGCCGCCGTCCCACCTCTCCATCCGCCCGCCCCCCATTTCAGAGGGAGGAAAAAATAAAAACATGGAGTATAAAGGCCTCGCCGTATTTGTGTGTGTGTGTGTGTGTGTGTGTGTGTGTGTCGAAATCAAAATCGGCGGAACGGCTCGGGGTGGCAACATGTCAGCGGAGGGAGACGGGGAGGAGGTGGGGCGAATTAGCGGGAGGGGGTTCCACTCTGCAGGCCGGACGGAGAATTAAATTTACAAACTTGTTTATCTTATCGGGACGGGTTGTGTGTGTGTGTGTGTGTGTGTGTGTGTGTGTGTGTGTGTGTGTGTGTTTGGGGGGGGGGGGCTTGGTTCAAAGCTTGCCATGTCAACCACCGTGTCACAAACTTATCTTCCTGTCAATCAAAACAGATGTCTTGAAAACAAAGATGGAGGACACACACACACACACACACACACAGTCATCCCGTCCTGCGGTGAAATTTTTTGTCGTTTCCGCTCAAACGTGCACGCTCAACTCTCACCCTCGCGTCGCTTCCACGTTCACCCAGTTGTGTCACTCACGCCGCCGCCAACCGCCATTCCAGGTCAGGGAGATGCTTCCCTTTGCATTTTTTTTTTTTTGTTTTTGTTTTTTTTCAGCTACAAAAAAAAAAAAAACGGTAAATAAATGGATAAGACGAGATGAATTTTTTATGGGCGCCGCACACCCCGGGTGAGACGGGCGGCGGCGGCGCTGCAGCTGAAGCAGCTGTCCAACGTGTTTGGATGGGGCCTGCAAACAGCGGCGAGGAGCCCATGAAAGATGCATAGCGCCACTGGAGAGGTATAAAGAATTTAGAGATATAAAGGATATATGACAAATAAATCAGGATGCAAATCTCACCGGGCGCCGCTGGGAGTTCTCCAATGAAAACGCCGTGAATTATTGACGAGGAAGAGGAAACATTTCATCAATGAGAGGAGCGGTTGGAAAACCCTCCACTTTTTTAGCTCCCGGATCCTCATCCGTCCTTCCGGAGGTTTCTTTCTGCCGACGGGAGGAAGAGGAGGGGCGGCTTCTCCTGGATCTCCGGTCTCAACATCTGCCGAGTCACGCCGTCGCTCCGTCACGGCGAGCGGCACCTGAGGAACCCTCTGGAAGCCACTAAACCCCAGATGTTCGCGGGGATCTAAAAGCAACCGGGCGGAGGGCGATGAAATTAAATAAGAAGTTAAGAAAAAGATCTTCCCACAACACCTCCTCCTCCATTTTTACATTTTTTTTTTATTCACTTACAAACACCATCCCACCAGACGCTGCACATCGACAGGGTTAAGAAGAAAAAAAAAAAAAAAGAACTCATCACCATGGTGAACCTGGGTTGCCAAGCGCGACTGTCTTGGCAACGGCGTCGCCAGGGATACCGGCTCCCCGTAGATGAGGTTCATTGATTAGAGTTGGATTTGGCCCCAGAGTCCTTGGAATGATTAAACACTGTAGGCTTCTTCTTCTTCTGCTTCTTCTTCTTCTTCTTCTTCTTCTTTTTTTTGGGGGGGGAAGAGCGGGAACGAGAGCCCGGGGAATTGTGAGAAGAACTCCGAGGTCATATTCATTAAGAGGTTGGAGGCCTCGCTCTCGGTCCCGGCCGTATTTCACCGCCTCCCATCCACCTTCATGACATCACTGGTGAGATAATTATTGGATAACCTTCATTGCGGAGACGCCGCGTGCAACTTCCAGCGGAGGAGGAGGGCTGACCTCACCCCTGGAGATGGCTGGCTTCTTTTTTTTTTTTTTTTTTTTTTTTTGTTGGACGGATCTTTTAACATCCTCCACGTTTACCCCAATTTAAGAACGTTGTTAGCGTTAGCGCTCGCGGCTAACGGTCGCTATGAAAACAAGGTGATATTAGCAAAGGCGGGCGGACGGGAGTTGTGAAATTGACCCGACAGAGCTTCTTTGTGTCGAAGGCGAGGTGAAAGAGATGAGGAGTTGCTGGAAAAAAAGGGGAAAAAAAATAATTCCACACGTTTCTCCTGCTCTCCGTCTGCAGCGAGTGTAACGGCGGGTGTAACGCGGGTGTAACGGGTGTAACGGCGGCGGCGCGGATTCTGCGTTTCGCCGCCGCATTTTACACCGCTAACGTCTGGCGCTCGTAACTCAGCCAGAGGAGGAAACGGCGGGGTGATGTCATGAAGCTCCCGCGGCCCTGAGGGGGAGGATCTGGGAGAAGGACCCCGGTGATGTCAGAAGGTTTAGCCTTCCAGGTTGGTTTGAAGAAGACGCTGCCGTCTCCGCGTGACCTGGCTTTTGAGGCCCCGCGAGAAGAAAACCCAAACAGGGGCGTCGGATTTCCTTGTTTCAGGTCGCTCACGCTCACGTAAATAGATCGATACCACCAAGGAGCTCCACTGAACGCCACAGGAGGTCTTTCCTACCTGAGGCTATCAGACTTTTTAATTCCTCTTCCCTCAGCTGCAGGGAATCTTCAATCTTTCTAGTTACAGTTAACAGTTAAGACAATTCATATTTCATTGTATTTCTTATTCTTCCTCCTTTCTACTATTATCTATTACTGTTATGTTTTCGCTTGAAACTCTGGCACAACGATTTCCTTCGGGATAAATAAAGTTGTTCTCATCTCAACTCATCTCACCTGCACCCCTAGTGGTGGCCGCAGGTATTGCAGCAGGGGTCGGATGCAAAAAGAAACAAAAACGTCGGTTTAGATCCTGGTTGTGGTTCCAAACACGTGCAGGAGGTGCACGAGAATGAGAGGATGAACGGTCAGAGGTGATTGACAGGTCGCTCGTCCATTCATGGCCGGGATAGGCTCCGCCCCCTCGCAACCCTGCGCGCAGGATAGCGACTGAATGAACGTTTAGCTAACTTCCCAGGTTGTTTCCATCCCTTCTGTCCTTGCGTTCGCCTTCCACACCGTTAGCAGAAGAAGAACTATAAGCTAGTTTTAATCTTAAACTGCTAAATCTGGAGGGTGACGGCTCACTCGGCGAAGGGGGTGAGCAGCGCCCCCCCGTCTGCACCCCCAAAATATTGCAACCCGATTTACTTGTTTCCCCGCGATCTTTGTCTCCTGCCAGAATTAAAGGTTTAAAATAAAGCGGTGGAAAGGAGCCCCTCAGCCGGGAGGCCGTGTCCATTTGCACGCCTTTCGGTTTCCTGAGTGTGTGTCCGTTTCATTCTGCCGGCGTGAAAGAGGCCATGTGTGTCGCGGGGGTGGGGGGGGGTCCCTCCAAAAGGGAGATGAGAGGAACTTCCTCTTCTTGGAGGGGGCACAAAGCGGCGGGCGGCGGCGGTCCGAGGGGGGGGTGGGGGGGGCAGGATGGCGGGCAGACGGACGGGGAGCCAGCGCCGGGTCCGACGGCCTTTGTGTGTTTTGTTGGTCGGCCGCGGCTCCCCTCGGCGGCGGTGGACGCACGCCTGCTTCGCTACGCGACGGCTTTGTCCGGGCTTGGACGGCGACCATGAGCCCGGGCGCGCTGGTTGTCGTGACGACGCCGCAGCGAGACAAACACACCGAGGAGCTGAGACGGGGGCGGGGGGGTCATGTGGTTCGAAGGCGGCGTCTGAGGAACACCTGACCGGGGAAACGGGCAGAAGATCTGCATCTGGTTTCCACGGGAGGACCTCCCAGCTGGACCCGTCAATCACAGGGACACATATGGAGACATCCAAGCATTCACACTCCCGTCCACACGTCTGGACAACGTAAGGTCTCCAGAGAAGCTCCTGCATGTGTTTGGACTGCGGAAGAAACCCGGAGAAACTCCACGCCGACACACGGAGGGAATCCAACCAGGCTGTGAGGAGGAGGAGGAGGAGCCGTCCTTAGCATCCTGCTAGCATCTTTAGCATGCTAATGCTAATCTTAGTTTTTGATTTCCACCACACTCCCACTGCCAGCTGGTTTGTTTTAGCGAAAAAGTTGACCTTCGCGGGCACGACTCTCCAGGCTGTGGAGACGGCGGACAGCTTTGAATATTCAGGAGTGACGGCAGACGCCGTAATCCGATGTTTAACAGACGCCGCGAGGACATCTTCAGGAGGAAGTGATATGTGTGGAGAGACATCCTGCAGAAGGCTGGATCCGCAGCAGAGACGACAGGCCTCGGCGCTTTGTTTGCCTCAGAGGGCAGGGATTCACTAAACAGTGATATTCTTATTAGATATTCGTAACATCTACCGTCTCCATCCATGACATGTAATCACAGGAGGTCCTCGACTTAATTCCATTCCTACGCTGTGACAGTTTCGACAGTAGCCCTGTTGCCCAGCTACGCTAATACAGGGGTAACAACACAAGCTACGGCACAAAAACCCTGGACAGGGAAAATGAAAAAAAAAAAAAAAAAACGCCTGGCAGCCATAAAGAAGGGCAAAGTTTCCCCAAAAAACAACAACAAAAAAAAAGTTACTGCAACACAATCCAACATGGCGTACAAACGGCAGGATGTAAACAAAGCGTCAAACTCACGGCTCGCGGGCCAAAAGTGGCCCGTAGCGCCATTTCATGAGGCAAGAACGTCTTAAAAGGTTTGATTGTTTTAAAAAAAATAAGTCAAAAGGGTCCAGCCATTAGACTGCGGCGTAACTGCGCCATTTTCAACAAATTGAATTGAGAAATTATCCCTAAATGTTCAGGGAGAGAAACGTTGATGCAGGTGCAAGGCCACTTCAAGAAGGACGGGAATGCATATGTAACATTTTGGATTTGAATAAGTAATAATTCAACCATAAAGACTAGTTATTTGGTTCCAGTTAGCACATGTGGCCCTTTGAGGTCAACCATCCTGGCGAAGTGTTTGACACCACTGACCACATATTCATCCGCCGGCTCCTTCCCACACCGAATCTGTTTTAACGTGGCGGTCAGCGTACGTCGGAATGATGGAAAAAAAGTTTCTTAATACATTTCTGGGAGATGGCGAGATCACCAGGAAACATGGTGGGTGCAAGACGCCGTGAACAGAGCACCGGCTGGATATATCAATCACTCACAATCAATCTGTTTGTATTTTTAAAGTAGGCATTCTGAAGAGTCTTTGCACCAAATTCTAATTAATCTAGTTATATTCTTTGATTCCAATCTAAGGCAATGTTTTAATTGATTCCTATTTGTTGCTTTATGATATATGTATTATATATGCTGATTAACCCTTGTATTATCTTGTGGGTCAAAAGTGACCTACCATCATGTTTAGCTGTAGAAAAAACACCTTAACCTATTTTTTTCCGACTTGAAATTTTATGACTTTTCCTAAAGAGACCCCATAATTAGAAAAAGTGATACTTCTTTTTTGTTTACGTTTCCAGAAGTGGCTGTACACCACTAGGGTGCAAAGATTGTCTTATGGGTCATTTTTGACCCGTAGGACAAGGAAAGTAAACACAATGTTAAGATCGCACGAGGGTTAAAAAAATAAAGGAAACACAATCACACTCGTGTGAAATCAAACTGTCCACTTCGGAAACAACACCGATACATTTTGACGTGTTTTGAGGACGTTACATCAACATCGGATCAGCCCGTCGTGCGTTTTTTTCCCGCTTTAATTTGGAGCGTGATCTCCATCGATCATTTTTCTTGTCAGCACATTCGACTGTGTAACAGAAAAAATAATTCATAAGAATATTCCATTCCTTCAGAGCAGTGTTTATATATAAAAAATAAAGGGAACACTTGAACAACACAATGTAACTCCAAGTCAATCACACTTGTGTGAAATCATAGTGTCCACTCAGGAAGCAACACAGATTCATTTTGACTTATTTTAAGGACATTACATCAAAGTTGGATCAGCCTGGAGTTTGTTTTTACACTTTAATTTTGAGTGTGATTCCTAATCCAGACCTCCATGGTTGGTTGATACAATTGATTTCCATTGATCATTTTTGTGTGATTTTGTTGTCAGCACATTCAACTGTGGAAAGAGCAAAATATTTCATAAGAATATTTCATTCATTTAGATCTAGGATGTGTTTTTTAAGTGTTCCCTTTATTTTTTTGAGCAGTGTACATATATATATAGGTATATGTGTGTGTTAGTCTTGCAGGTGGCGTGCACGCTCGTCTGCCAAAAGCCCCGCCTTTGAACGGCGCTCACCTGGAACGCAGGAATGCATTGGTTTTGGAGGAAGAGGAGGGGATGGAGGTGCGGCGAGGAGCTTCGTATCTTTCAACCCCCGTGAACTATGCCGGGATGTCGGAGGAACAGAGCGTCCGTTGACAGCAGGCGCTCCTCCAAAGACATGCTTCTCATGCCCGGCGGAGGCCCTCGTGCAGGACGACCCCTCCTCCGCCCTCCGACCTGCAATCAAAGACAGCTTCATTATCCGCTGACAAATTTGGTGCCTCCCAGGTAATGGCGGCGCAGGTTCGCCCTCCTCCAATCTATGTGTCTTGAACACACCGCCGCCAATGAGACAATGAGCCCTCTCAGGGGCTTCACACACACACACACACACACACTCTGGCTAAACCTGGGGAGGAGACAGTGGCATCCAGGAAGGAGGGGGTGAATCTTGAGAGGAGCCAGCGCCGGGACAGGCGGCGAAACAACATTTGAATGCCCCGACCGGGGACACACCGTCGTGCCTCTCCAATTAAATTATCCGGCCCACAATGGCGAGGCCTCGGCAACTGACACCTCCATTCAGAGTGTGTCAGCGGCTTTGTGGGCGCCGACAATTTCAGTCCCCGCAGAAATAGATTTGCTCCCGAGGGGAGCAACAATGGCGGGGCGCTCCTTCTGACGCCCGGTGGGAGGAAGATAGGGGCGAGAGCCGGGGATTTGGAAGGTTTACTCCGGGTGAGCGAGGGAACGGACGTTTGGAAGTGATAATATATTTGACAAATTGCGACGCGGAGACGGGGATGTACTTCTGAGGTGTGAGTTGAAAATCTCTGCAGACGTTTTCGCGTGAATGTCTGAGCGCGGCTTCAGACAGGAAGCGAGCGGAGGGGAGATTCTCTGGCAGGTAACAGAGCGAGGAAAAATGAGATACGGGGGCGGACACACAAAAAAAAAACAGAGTGACGCCTCTGTCGTGAAGAGAACATCTTTGAGGTGATTTTCTGGTCTCGCTCTTGAAAAAAGATGAAATACAGTATAACCTTGTTTTTCGCGGGGGTTACGTTCCAAAAAGAACCCGCGATAGGCGAAATCCATGAAGTAGAAACCTCTATTTTTTTTTTTTTACAGCTATTATACAATTAAATACTCTATTATACATTGAAAAGAAAGAACAAACCATTTTACAGGCTAAAAGTACTGTACTTTAGAAACGTTTTTTTTCAACAAATAACTTCTGTACTGTACTGTCAAATCATAATTTTTATCATCAATGTGAACAGAAGGCTTCAAATTGCGGAGATAAGCGCCGCCCATCACGACCCGAGTAATTGGATTAAACGGGAGAAAATTAAAGATGATTATGAAAAAACCCATACCCTGGTCTTGTTGCGGACAGTTGCAACCCTTTTTGCATCCTTATTAAAACTTATCGCCGCTATCGTCCTTATGTTTTTTTCTTCCTTCTTTACGGAACGAACGGAAGATTCATTAATCCCGTAATGCCGACCTACAGCCGCATAGCTTTTACCTTCCCTTTGCATGTCCAGAACTTTAACTTTATCTGCGATAGATAGCGTCTTCCTGCCGCAGGTGCTTTTGTCGGTCCAGAGCGTTTTGTCAACATTATGGGTTTTTGCAAGAGAATTTGCACGTACGTCATGTAAATTTGACGAGCTGTTTTACGTACGTGTACATATTAAACTGCAACATTATTGACGCACAGGTAGAGAAGAAGCGGGGTGACTTTTCAGCCAATCAGAATGTAGAACACAACGCACCATGCAAATCCTTGCAGTAGCGAAACCGTGAAAAGTAAACCGCGTTACAGCGAGGGATCGCTGTATTACTTTCTCCTCGGGCCTGGAGGAGGAGCAGGAGGTGGAGGTGCGACCGCGTCCACATAAAGACGCGGTTGTTCGTCCCGATCAGTCACTGCAAAGTTAATATGATGGACGTGGATGAAACGTCCGCGGGACCTCCTCCTCCTCCTCGGCTCTAAGTGGATGCTGCTGAAAAGACGAGCCTTGATGCCCGACCTCGACCCAGAGGTCAGACGGATACAAGGTGTGTGTTTGTATGTGTGTGTGTGTGTGTGTGTGTGTGTGCGTTCGATGGCCGGAAAGCAAAACGGCTAAAACCTGGATAAGAATTGTACAGATACTTTAAGAGAAATAAGACGTGAATCTCCGATTGAGGTTGCCGGTTCCGTTCTTAGCTCCTCTTTTCTAGAAGCAAACTTTCCTAAAGTCTTTCGCAGGAAGTGTGTGTGTGTGTGTGTGTGTGTGTGTGTGTGTGTGTGTGCATGCTTTGTTTGTTTGTTTGTTTGGAAGTTTATCAGGACAGTGTACAAATACATGAAGCACAGAGGCAGAGATGTTTGTACCAGATTATAGCTCATAGCTAATTTCCATCTGTAGTCCTGGACAATACAAATATAAAACTGTGTAAAATAGACAATATACACTGCTCAAAAAAATAAAGGGAACACTTAAAAAACACATCCTAGATCTAAATGAATGAAATATTCTTATGAAATACTTTGCTCTTTACACAGTTGAATGTGCTGACAACAAAATCACACAAAAATGATCGATGGAAATCAAATGTATCAACCCATGGAGGTCTGGATTAGGAATCACACTCAAAATTAAAGTGTAAAAACAAACTCCAGGCTGATCCAACTTTGATGTAATGTCCTTAAAACAAGTCAAAATGAATCTGTGTTGCTTCCTGAGTGGACACTATGATTTCACACAAGTGTGATTGACTTGGAGTTACATTGTGTTGTTCAAGTGTTCCCTTCATTTTTTTGAGCAGTATATATAAAATAAACAATCTGCATTGCAGATTCCTCCTTTTCTTTGCAGCGCGAATACCTGCCACTAGGTGGCGCTATATCCCCCCCCCCCCCCCCCCCCATCGCCTCCTTGCAATTATCTATTCAGGTGTCCCGCCTCGGGTTTAACGCTGAGGTCGGAGCGGGCGATCATGTGATCAGCAGTTCAAAAAGCGGCGGCGGAGGCGGCGGCGCCCCCTTCAGGCGGCGCCGTGTCACCGCTGACGTTTGACGTTGATTGACGGGCCGGGTTCTTTCCACGCCCGAAGCGACCGGGCGCCGTCCCGAACATCTCGTTCCCTCCAAACAACCGCAGGTCGGATTCGGAAAACAAAAGAGCCGTTTTTCTGATTAAAAAAAAAAAAAAAAAAAAAAAAAAAGAAAAAAAAACTCCTGGTTAAAGGAAAGCCGTGGAAAAGCCCAGCGGAGTTCTCCTGTCCAATCAGAGGCACCGGAGGGTCCAAGTCAAGACGAGAAACAGCCAGAGGAAACGAAAGCGGGGAAATAATCCTCTCCTTTTGTCTCCATTTCTGGGTCAGGGCCTAATTGATTTCCTGATTAGTCGTCCATCAACCTAAATCACAACCTGCCTTCACACCTGCGACTGCGCCGTGATTTCACCGCCGAGGAATCTATTAATGCCGAGCGGCTTATTTGTGCGTCTAACAAGTCTATCCGGCCACGGCGAACGCCGCCGCGTCGCCAGCCTCGCTCGAAACGCGCTACATCGGAGAAGAAAGAAAAGAAAAAATTATGGAAATTACATTTTCTCTGAGTTAATTTTGACTGTTGCTTTCCCGTGAGGAAGTTCTCACGCGTGATTATTCATCTCTTGACAACGGCTCAATTAACGCAATAATTTTGTTTTTCATTCGTTACCGTCGGGGGAAATAATCCACCGGCGAACTTACACGGTGTAATACAAGCTGTGCTGGGGAGGAGGAGGAAAACACACACTCTCACACACACACACACACACACACACTCACACGGGCTGTTAGTGACATTCATGCATTTAATTTGTGAAACTGGATCCTCATGTGATACATGTGCGTCGGCTTGACAATTATACCCTCAAGAGCGCAATGAGGGCATAATTTCCCCAGACTGCATAATTATCTCGGAGAAACTTATCTCACAACTTCAAGAAGAAACAAGGAGCGTCAGCTCAGGCCGGTTCTTCTGAATCAAGAACAATCCATTTTCGTCTCCCCGTCCACCTGGAGTCGGGTCGGTGTTATTTAGCAAAGCAGCCCGGGGCAGATGGGGGCAGGAGGGGTCCCGTACAGGCCGGCTTCAAGGATCGCCCTGCTGTAAACTGATTTTCCTTGATGTGCCGAACAGCGAGACAGCTGGGAAGTGTGTGTGTGTGTGTGTGTGTGTGTGTGTGTGTGTGTGAGAGCCCCCCCCTTTAACCTCCCTGGGCCTGAACCCTCAGTGGAGTTTGACCGGCGTGGGGGAAATTTGCCCTCATTGCGGAATTTCAGGCGGGTTAAACACAGCTATTGTTGGTCTGCAGGTTGTTTTCTAATCCGCATCTCGGCATGAGGTGAGACCAACCCGGGTCTGGAGTCCATGATGTCTCTGACAATAAATGGTGCTCCCCAAAGGTAGGGTAACGGATTACTGTAATCAGATTACATCCGTCAACCGCTCGGTCTCCCAATCCGATACGGCTGCTCACCCGAACCCCCAAAGTCTTACAGGAAATAGATGGAAATGAGATTTTCCCTCACGCTGCACGTCAAGGTGAAAGGTCAAAGGTGAAATCAGATATGGTCCTACGCGGGGTTACCGGCGGGGGGTCGGGGGGGAACCAGATCGGGTGAGCGGCGTCCGAAGTGTTTTCCTTCGGCGTGCAGGCGCGGGAAAGGCCGTCCCCCCCAACTCTCGGCCCCGGTCAGCGCTTCCCCTTCAATTTGGCCGTCATTAGGGGAGTATTTTGGTGCGCCGGCGGAAACCCGATCCCAGCGGTCGAAGCCGATCACTCCCCACTGGGCCTCCCTCCCTCCCTCCCCGCCCTCGGCCGGCCAAGACAAACCCAGGTGCAATTATAATACTTAAAATAATTCCACAAAAGTGGAGCCGTCATTAAATAATTCGACCTTTTCGTCTCGTCGGGGCTCCGTCGGCGTGATGACATCATTCCCGGGCTCGCTCGTCCTGCGGCAGATGTCAACAAAACACACACACGTTTCCCCCCCCCCCCTCTCCAGGGTTGCGGTGTGTGTTTGTGACGGCTAATTGAAAGCCGGCTCAAACCCCCCCCCCCTCCAGATCGAGGGCCGGGCGACGAAGCCCCCGGAGTGGCCCGATTTGCGCGGCCGTGTAAACAAATTGCGTTTAATTTTACATGAGTGTTTGCCTGGCGCCCGACACAAGAGGGCGGCGGGATCGTTAATAAGCCAGACTTGCTCATCAGACTGTAAGTGGTCGCCTTCATGTATAAACCATCAGCGGGATGGAGCGGGCCTGCATTTCTGAGGAGGCCCAAATGGACCGCTGCCTTCTTAGCCCGGATTTATGGGCCACGTCAACACCTGGACTTGGCGATGTTTACAGCGCCACTCCCGCCGGCCTAATGGACGGCGAGGAAGGGGGGGGGGGGGGTCGAGCCCGGAGAGCTCCGTCGGGCACCGGGTTCACCATCCTGCTGCACGTGACTCGTCTTTTTATAGATTCATGGTAGCGTCGGCGGACCGGCCAATCAGAGGGCGGCATATACTGACAAATATTCATTTTTTTCCGATGTTTTTCCTCCATGTTTTTGGAGGAAACCCGCGAATTTGCAAATTCTAAAGAGAAAGGGCTCCCCTGGTCCTTCGTGCTGTGAGACCGAAGCGCTAACCGCTACGTCGGCCATAAAAACGGACATTACATCAACATCAGATCAGCCTGTTGTCTATTTTTCCACTTTAATTTTGAGTTTACTCCAAATCCAGACCTCCATGGGTTCATATATTTGATTTCCATTGATCATTTTTGTGTGATTTTCTTGTCAGAACATTCAACCATGTAAAGAACAAAGTATTTCACAAGAATATTTCTTTCATTCATTCAGATCTAGCATGTGTTATTTCAGTGTTCCCTAGCAATATAGTATTATTGTTATCATTATTAATGAGATGATGATGAGATGAGATGAGAACAACTTTATTAATCCCGAAGGAAATTGTTGTGCCAGAGTTTCAAGTTGAAAAAAACATAAGAGTAATAGATAATAGTAGAAAGGAGGAAGAATAAGAAATATAATGAAATATGAATTGTCTAACTGTTAGCAGTAACTACAAAGATTGAAGATTCCCTGCGGCTGAGGGAAGAGGATAATTATTTATGTAATTATAATATAATTATATAATATTATAATATTATATAATATATAATATATAATAACATACTATTATACAATTATAATTACAATTATATAATAATTAATTATTATTATGTTATTTATTATCATTATTATTATTATTATTTTATTTAATGTTTTAGATATAGAAGCTAAACTTACAGCATTTCCTGAAACTCTGAAGTAAAAGGAAAAGATAAGAGTTTACTGTCCTGAGCTGGGGAGTTAGCATCTTGCTGCAGCAGATCGCCATAGCGACCGCTCGCCGCTTTAACCTGTGCTGCCCAAGGGACGGAGAAAAGCTCACATCGGACGCACGATGCACGTAAATATTAGGACACGCGACACTTTCCGACCCTGTTCTATTTCCCGAACCCTCGTCCGAAACCCGCCAACGTGCACGGCTTCCAGCACGCAACCTTAACTGCTAGCCCTGACGCTTCTCAAGGCGGCGAGCTGCAGCTACACGTCTGTTTTCTATTACCTCAACCTTTAGCAGAGTGGATACACACACACACACACACACACACACACGCCTGTATGCATGCATGCATGCATACACACCCCTTTTATCTGCACTGCGGTGTGTAATTGTAAATAAAGAAGAAGAAGCTCCCCCTCTGCATCGGCCATGTCCTAATTGAGAGATGCGGTGAAATGGTTATAGGGTGTTTTCATTTCATGGCTCACTCCACACACACCACGTGCTTGGGCGCACGCACACACACACACACACACACACGTGCACGCTTCAACCCTGTGGTTTGGATCATGAATAAATTGAATATCCTCTTACTAAGCTACTAAATACATCCGCAGTGTCACGCCACATCGGGCTGGGCGCTGCCCGTTCCGCACAGATCGTTGCCTCCCGACAACAAATACGGCGGGATTGGTAAATATTCAGGCCGAGCGATTTCAGCGGGATTTGAGAAGAAGGGGTGGCGGACGTGGGCGCGCAGCCGGGGCCGAACACGAGGAAAGTTAATAGACTTAAATGAAAGCAGCCAAACGTAAATTACAGCGGTGGAGATTAGCCGCGTTCGCTGACAGATTAAGAGTCGCGCTCGGTTTCGGATTTCGGATTTCGGATTTCGGATCCCCCCCCCCCCAACTCAACCCGACGTTCAAAACGCACAAGAGAAAACAACGCTAATTTGGTGGCATTAAGGTGACGCGGGATCCCGTCTGAGAGACAGCGGCAGGCTTAAGGTTGGATAAAAACACCGATTTTGACGGGGAAAAGTTTCCCAGAGTTCCTCTTTTTACTTTAAGGGTTTAACATCGCTTCTTGTTTGTTTTAATATCATTTCCTTGGATTATTTTGTTCTTTCTAACCGTTTCTTTTTCACTCCCGGCTAACGTTCGAGGGATTACTAGTTTACTTTTGAAGAAATTGATTGACTGTAAACAAAGGCTTACTTCGAGTTGCCGCCTCTCCTTTCACTGATATAAATGAAACAATTTCCAGACTACTTCAAAATATTTAGTTAAATTTCATGACATTTTTATTAAATTCAGCTCTTTCAAATAAACTCACACTCCTACTTATTTAATCTTTGCAATTCGACAAAATATTCAAATGTGATTATTTCAACAAGACAACAATCTAAGAAAAAAAATCAGGTGCTACTTTTCTCTTTAAAATATTAAATGGTCTCTTTGTCTCTCTCTCACACACAGAGACACACACACACTAACACACACACACACACACACACAGTGCATGGTTTTCAGCGTATTTGGCCTTGCAGACAACCGAGGCGGAATCCAACCAGCAACCCTCCACTAATTTTTACAAAATTGGCCACACGCTTGTAGCTTGTAGCATGTAGCATGTAGCATGGAGCATGCTATGCATCGCTCGAGGAAGGGACAGGGTGCAGCGACGGCGGCGGCAAATAAACCCCTGCTAAAAAACAGAGCCAATTACTGGTGCGGTGGGTAAAGTGCGGTGGCTATTCTGAACGCGCCCTGTGCACGCAGAGCGCACGCAGCGCCGCCCAACCGTCCCCGGGCCTGCAAACCGGATGCAGCCGAGTGAAAAAGACAAGAGGCACGCCATTACGGGGAGGAAAAAATAAAAAATAAAAAGTGAATTCCAATGCGTCCCGCTCTCGGTCTGGGGGTTAATCATATGAATATTTCAACGGGCGTCCATTAATTTAGTTGTTGCATTGCAGACGTGCGCGGCGCGAGCCACCACTGAACGCCGCTTAGCTTCTGCAGGTGTTCTGAAACATCTAGAGGAGAAATGCACTTAAACAGGAAGGAGGTGGAGGAGGGGGGGGGCTTCATCAGCTATGCAGCCTCGCATTTACTCACACACACACACACACACACACACACGCTCACACACACGGTGGAAAGGCGTCTATTGTTCTCTCCGGCCCACGCCGCCTCCTCCACAAGGACCGAAATGTTTACGCACCGAGACCAGAGCAGAAGCAAACTGCCTACCGGGAGGGCGGCAAATGAACCGCACAGGCCGGGTAACCCACCACTGTAAGTGTGTGTGTGTGTGTGTGTGTGTGTGTGTGTGTGTGTGTTACAGTAGTAACTGCATCACACAGCCAGGGGGCTCAGTGTTTGATCCCTGGCTGTAAAATGGATTATCTGGTGGCGGGGAGGGGGTGAAAGGATAGCAGTGTGTTCGCTTTGAAACCAGAGAAAGTGTGTGTGTGTGTGTGTGTGTGTGTGTGAGCGTGCACACACAGTGGCCAGCCCAGGGGAGAGGGCGGCCCCCGAGGGGTTGTGTTTTAAGAAGCTCTCTGTGGCTCCGGCTAATGCTCACTTTGTCACCCAAACAGGGCGGGAAAGATAATCAATAGCCTTTGATAGCTACTATTAGGGTTTTAACAAGCTTTTCCTCACGCTGGGCTGCTCGGCCGGGGAGGAGCCGCCAGCGCCAAAACAAGCCGTGGAAGTTTGATCAGGGAATACGCCCGCCTCCTTACAAAAAGTGAGCAGTCCGAGAGCGTCCGGGTCTCCCGGGACGTTTTTCGGCGAGGGAGTCTGGGACGCCACCCCGAACCCGTGAGTGATATATACATGCTCGGCCTGCCGGTAATAAACAGTAGGGGAGCGCTTATGCTAAGCTAAATCTAATTTGTAGTATCTGCATTTGTGTCATCATTAGAATAATTGTTCCCCCCTCGGCTGTTTCCCTGCTGTTTTCTATCAATTCCTGCCCTTAAAACCAAATCATCTGTTCATTTTTTTTTTTTTTTTTGTGTGTTTTTCTTCCTCCCTGCTTCTTTCCTCGTTGGCCACTTCTCTGGAAATTAGCCGCTCGCTCAGAAAACCCCATGCTAATGACCATAATTAACCCAAAATGGAACGTAAATAATTATGGACCGTGAGGATTGCTCATTCAAGAGGAGAGCGCATTAATCTTCCGTTTGAGCGTCCTGATCAGGACGCATTGTGTTTTATTCCCGCTCGCGTTTCATTTTCAATCGCTAACAAGGCGTATCCGGCGCAGCCGAGCGTCGCCGCGGCCACAATCGCCGCGACATTAGCAGGGAAAGCAGGTCACCGCCAAATCGATTAGTCGCCCGGCGAGGGGGGTGTGAACGCAGTCGTCTGCTAAGCGTAAGATATTATCCGGGGTTCCCTCGAGCGAGGCTAAATATAAAACATTAAGGTCCTGACGGTCGACGGTGTGAAGGTGTGGAAGCTAAACGCTAACCCTTTAGTTGCGTATCCCGCGACCTGTCAAGAAGACGACTTCTGAGGAAGCGCCCTGAGAACAAGATGGCCGCCAAAGACGGCGGCCGACGGCGGCCTTTTAGTGGCTTTAACAGATGAACAGAAGAAGAAGAAAAAAACATAAAGCTCGGGCGGAGAGGAGCGATGCGTCTGATGTGATTTCCCCTGGAATTTGGCCACCAGCATGTAGCCTGTTACTTTTTCCAGCTCATCACATATCATCTTATTCTGAGAGGCTTCGGTTCAGTGGCGTCCGGGGAAGGGGGGTTAATTTTTTGGCCGTCGCTCACGCCCCCTGGAAGTTTTGCATTTGCAGACCACTTTGTTGTCATGATCGGGCGTGTCAGCGGCTGGCTAGTGAGATTAGCGTCCAAGCTCTTCGGTCTGGTCGAAATGCGCACACATGTAAAAGTATTTTAAAGAGGCCCTTTTTAAAGCGGCCAGGTTGTCACGGCAGCTCGGCCGCATTTCGAGATTCGGTTGCCAAACTTTAATATTTCCTGGCCCCCGGTCGTCTGTGAGTAATACCCCATCCTGACCGTTTGTGCTTAATGACCCTGGCTTGTTGACCTAGAAGTTTCCCACAGCCCCTCGTGGAGCTTCTGCCGTAAAGAACTCATCACTTGGCAGCGTGTCGCGGCTGATTTCAGCCGAGCGGACTAAACTTAGAAGAGGCCGGGACAAAAACATTGCACTGGAAAAAACGACATTTCACTTGAATTATCTGGTTTGAGAGTGACCTCGAGGTACGCAGGGGTACGAGGGCTCGCCCGAGTCAGCGGGTGTAAGGGGATCTGGTACCGTATGGGTGTGGTAGTACTGTAAAGATGTACCGGTATCAGGACTTGGCCGTCTAAGGATGGAGTAGTCGTGTAGCGACATGAAAGTACTTCATGAACAGTGTTGGGATGAAGCAGTGGTGCAGGGACTTAGTAATGGAGGGATGCAGTAGCACTCTATGCATGTGGGAGAGGTGACAACAGGCAACAGGGAAAGGATGTAGCGTAGGGGTCTTGTAGGTTAAGGATGTAGTCGTACTCTAGCGATTTACTGGTTCAAGGAATTAGTAGTACTGCAGGGTTTTAGTAGTTCAGGGATGTAGTCGTACTACAGGGGTTTAGTAGTTCAAGGCTGTTGCAGCACTGCAGTGGCTTAGTGGTACAAGGATGTCGTAGTACTGCAGTGGTTTAGTAGTACAAGGATGTCGTAGTACTGCAGTGGTTCAGTAGTTCAAGGATGTAGTAGTACTCCAGGGGTCTAATAGTTTAAGGATGTAGTAGTACTGCGGGGGTTTAGTAGTTTAAAGATGTATTAGTACTGTGGGGGTTTGGTAGTTCAAGGGTGAAGCAGAACTGCAGGGGTTTATTAGTTCAAGGTTGTAGTAGTACTGCAGGGGTCTAATAGTTTTAGGATGTAGTAGTACTGCAGGGGTTTAGTAGTTTAAAGATGTATTAGTCCTGCGGTGGTTTAGTTGTTCAAGAACGTAGTAGTAATGCAAGGGTTTAGTAGTTTATGGATCTAGTAGTACTGTAGGGGCTTAATAATTCAAGGATGTAGTAGTGCTGTAGGGACGTACTGGTGTACGTACTTTGTAGTTTAAGGATCTAGTACTACAGCAGGGATGTACTGGTGAAGGTACTTGGTAGTTTAAGGTTGTAGAGGTAGTGAAGAGACATGCCAGTAGTCACAGAAGGTAACAGTGTAGGGATACACTAGAGGTGAAGGATTAGTAGCGTAGGTATGTAGCAGCACTGTAAGGACTTAGTAGTGCAGGGATACAGTCGTAGTTTAGGGACGTAGGAGTGCTGAATGAATGCAAGAGTGTAGGGATTTGGTAGTTTAAGGATATAGTCAGAATAGGAGTAGTATAGGGATGTGCTGGTCTAGGGATTTAGTTTAGAGTCGTGAACGACTGCTGCAGTGTAAGGATGTGGTGGTTAGGGAAATATTGGTGTTGGGATATAGCCACATGCGTACCCTCTAAGGGTACAGTGGCAGTAGAGTGTGTAGTGGTGTGAGAGTGCAGTAGTACCGGGGTGCAGCGGTGTAGCCATACTCTCATATAAGGTACATATAGCATTGAATGGATCCAGTAGCATAGGGTTGCAGCAGTAAAGAAATGTAGCAGTATTAGTAGTAATAGTAGTAGTAGTAGTAGTAGACATGACCCGGGTGAGTAGTTCAGTCAAAGGCCTCTGACTTTCCCCGGGGGATGAGGTTCGGACACCAATCACGTTCAGCCTCATGTTCACCTCGCAATCGCAGGCAAAGCTAAAGTAGCGGCGGCGCTGGTTTCCGACCAGACCTGTGAATTCCTTTCAAAAGCGTATGGAAGAGATGGTTGGAGAAGATAAACCTTGAGTCCGCAGCTCGAGCACAGTGGTGTTTGAGGACTCCACCGACTTGCAGATATCGGGTTGCGATTAGATCGGTCAAAGGCTCAAAAACAACGGCGTTGGCTCGAGGACGAGGACGCCGAAGCCCGCGACGTTCTCCGACTCCGGGCCGGAGGAGAGGAACCTGCTGAAAGGCCAGAGGGAAAACAGAGGCCCCAGTAAATGAAATCTCATCCTCCTATCTATACGTTGCTGGCTTCCTCTTTATCTCATCCTGCGACGGAGGGAGGAGAAGGCGGATTTGTTTTTTATGGGGTTTACAGTAATGCTCAGAGGGTGAAATTATTCCTGGATCCCCGAGTTTAATTATTTCCTCTCATATCAATACAGTCCACCGACGTAATTTCCGTGTTGATCTGATTAAAGAAATATTATATTCTGCCAGGGCACGGGCAAATTGACTTTGGTGGCAAGGTCTTGACAAGAACCAGACACGCAGCTTTATGCATCAGTAACGGCGTAACCATATTATCCATGCACTGCTTCCTTCAGTGAAAAGCAAGATGCGGGCTGTTTCCAATGAAGACAAAAGACCAGAGGAAGGAAACTCGCGACGGAGGAGAGGGAGCAGACGTGCAAGCGTACACCTTCTCCGAGGATAATAGTGCGCGATCACGGGAAAACCCGAACGCGCGGGGAAACAAGCGCAGATGTGAAATGGAAACCAGTCGCTGTTGTGAAACCCCAGCCAGACGCTCCGCGGGTGATTATTCCCCCGCGGAAAGCCGCGGCGGCCTCGGCAAAACTCGGCCGCCATCTTGTTGATTTCCAGGCGCCCTTGTTCATGTTAAGGTCCCTGACGGAGGGGTTAGCTTGGACGCCGCGGGGTCTACCTGAAGACTACAGGACAGGAGGGGACTTCGGGGTTGCTAGCTAGTTTGGCCAGATCTCTCAAAAGGATCCATCACAATTCACAAGAAGGGATGAACACGCGGAGGTAAAAACCAGGGTTTTCTCCAGCGCGGGGTCTCCTAGGAGGTATCTGGACTTCATCACCCCTAAAAACCCTCATCTCGGCTGTGGCCACCGAGGTTGGACCGAGCCGTACCCCGTCGTTCCTACCAAACCCCTTGCGTCGGTGCGCAAGATAAAAGAACCCGAAGGCCGACCTCCGGTGAACATGGGTGCAGAACATGTAGCTCCGCCCGGGCGGGAGTCTTGCATCCCTTCGGGGAAGCGCTTAAAAAAAAAAAAAAAAAAAAAAAAAAAGCGGGGCTCTCCTGCGCCCTGCAGACGATGACGTGCTAAAAGAAGGAGTACAAAGGAAAGGCGAGTCGGACGCCGCAGGAATGTGAGTCAGCAATCAAGGAGAGGAGCGAGCGGGAGGCGGGGGGAGGAAGCAGGAGACTGCAGCCATGTGGCTGGGATGTACACCTGTACCAAGAACAGGTGTTTTCCGCCCCACTTGCAGGCCCCCTGATTAGGAACCTCCACGCTTGCCTTCCCCCGTCAAACGCCGGCTTATCCACCATCAGCGCGGCCCGGGCCCGGGGTAAAATGATGGCTAATTAGCCGGCAGAGCGCCGGAGGCTGATGAAACTACCCCGATTCCAACCCTCCACCTTCTGCCGCAACACACGGAGACAAAAAAAAAAAAAAAAAAACAAGTAAAGGATTCTGTTTGTGTTTCTTTTCTTCCCGGACAATGAACAGGTTCCAAACGGCTTTGACCTCCTCGCTGTCGGAGGAAGACGAGCCGGGCGCGTCGCGGCGGGGCCTTTCAGCTTGTTTTAAACGTGAAATAATAGGCCGAGCTATTATGTTAAAAGACAATAGCGTCAGCTGTAAACGGAGTGTGTGCGCCTTTTTCCCGGCTAATCTGCGGCTGCACGGCAGAGCAATCAACAAAGAGAGAGGGAGAGAGAGAGACTATAATTATGCGCAGCTGCAAAAAAAAAAAAAAAAAAAAAAAAAGCGGGGGGCCGAGAGGGGCAGCATTACCCGCCGCTAAACGCTTTCACCTGCGCCGCCGCTAACCCACCGCTAAACGCTTTCACCTGGGCGCCATGCAGAAATGAGAATATGCGGCATTTTTTGACTCCGGGGAAGGAGGCGGCGGCCCTCGGCGACACTGCGGTCGACGGGGTCAAAGGTCGCCCAGCCCGTCCATCTCTACTGCCCCCTGACTTCCCTCCTCTGTCGTGATATCCGTCAGAAATGGAAATTTTGTTCTTCTGCTTTGCTTTAAGGCCGAGAAAACCACGCGTTTCCAGGTAAGGCTGGCGTCTCCCATGAGTTTATGAAGAAAGTCTTGTTCCATCATTGGCGTTACAAGTATTTTGACGCGGGAACTAGTTGGCATGGTCACATGACTTTGTTTACATCCACAGGTTGGACGCCATCTTGGATTGTGCAACATTCACTGTCCTTTGTTTATGTTGTTTGTTTTTTGGAAAGGTTTTGCCCAGGCGTAACTCTTGTTTTGACAGTACATATTTTTTATCACCCATAACAGATTGTGACTTTACAAAATTAGCCATGTTAGCATAGCTTTACATTAAATTACATTACAGTCATTTAGCAGACGCTTTTAGCCAAAGCGACTTACAAAAAAATGCAATTCAATAACCGAAGATCCAAAGTACCAGTAGTCGTTATTCAGAAGTCACCACGCCATCTCAAAACCACATACATACATAAATTCATTTCTTTTTTTTCTTTTTTTTTACCAAAGTATGGGAGTTTAGACATTTTCATGGGGTCGGGGAGCTGAAATCCATCCCGGCTGTGATTGGACGAGAGGCAAAGTCCAACCGGGACGGCGCCATCACGAATATAGACCTCCAAAAATTCAACCTCTCATTCACATGTCTGGACCATGTAAGGTCTCCAGTGAAGCTCCTGCATGTATTTGGACTTTGGGTGGAATCCTGCAGCCACCGTCCGAAGCGCGGCGATGTAGATTTCTCTTAAAACAAATAAAGTGCCAGCGTACGTCCCCGCTCTCTCTTTTTCTCTCTGCAATCAATTTAACCGAGTAAAGTTCCTGCCAAAGAACCCAAACAAGACGGTGGGCTCTCCCTCCGTAAACATGATTCAAATGTCAGCGTTCTCAGTGATTGAATGTTTTCATCCGGCCACAGAATCCGCCGCAAAAACAAACACGATGTGGAAACTAGAGCCGTGTTTTGTTTTGTGTTTTTTTTTGTTTTTTTTTTTCCCCCCGGCGTGATTTGATCGATCCGTCCGAATGCGCCGCTTGTAAGAAATACAAACTGTGATGAGTGAACGTGCAAGTTAGGAGATGATCAACGCGCGGACGTGAGATCCCGTCTGATCGCTTAAAATACAGCGAAAGGTGGATTTCTGTGAGCTCCTCACAGGAAGTGAGAACCGGGAGAAGGTCGGTGCAGAACAAGAGCCAGATGATCTCCTCCACTCACCTGCAGCGGTTATTAGCCTTTGTTAAACACGGCTAACCTCAGCTAACATGCGCTAACGTCGGCTAACCCGAGCTTCCTCTCTGTCAACGCCGGGAACAGAACCAATCGCCGGGCTCCGGGCGGTTCGTTCCCGCCCACAGAAGACCAGCTGGGGTTCAGGTCGTCACCCCGATGGATCAAACCTGACAAGAACATCCCGAGAACGTTTAGCATCCCCAGAACAGAAGGAGAGGACGGGAAAGGAGTCCCTGAGTTCCCGTATCCAGGAACTTCACCAATGGACTGCGAGCACTAAGGGAGCGTTTCTATTGGTTGGTCGAGCCCACAGTTGGACGTTTCTCACATACTTTCAGGTATCAGCCTCCAAAAGATCCTAAAAGAAGCAGCACCCAGTAGAAATAAGCCCCATGTTAAATTTTACACCTCCTCCTGAGGTGGTGCAAAGTCCTGCAGCCAGATGGTCAGTCACCACAAGCTCACCAAGAAGAGGCTAGAAGAAGATGTCGTTTGGGCATGTTCCACCTCCACCTCCACCTCCACCTGCATCTCCACCTCCACCTCCATCTGCATCTCCATCGCCTGGATCTTTGGTGGGAGTTTGGGTTTTTGGCAGGAGGTGTTCTCTGCGGAGCCAGCGGTGCTCACAGATCAGAGCTGCACCTCCTCCAGGCACTCGCAGCTATTCACAGAGGTGCACGGCCACGGACATACACACCTGTGCACGTGCCTGTGCACATACTGTCACACACACACACACACACACACACACAGACTGAATATACTCCTGTTCCCTGGAGCCATAAGCACTGCTCTGCAACCTAATTAAGAGAACAATTAAGTTTGAGGCGGTGAGGATTTCATATGAGGGCTGTTGTGTGTGAGCGTGTATATGTGTGTGTGTGTGTGCGTGTGTGTGTGTGTGTAGGATATTTCCCAAACATCAGGTTCTTCCCATCACACCCTCAATCAGGGGATTTCCCTGCATGGTGCACGAGACAAAGCACACGATGGAAAGTGATGATCCTACAGGAAAACCGTGTGTTTATAAGGAAATGTATGTTTAAATATATATGTTTTTATGAAAGATGAAGGCCGCTGGAAGTTCACCAGAAGATCTTGATCGCCCTCTATTGGCCGGTCCCGGTGCCATCGCCCCGGCGCCCTGCTAGCGGGTCAGACTCAGGTCAAACTGGTCAGTTCAGGAAAATATTTGGGGGGGCGGGGGGGTCCAAAAGACATGATGTCGAGGTTCTGTTTGGGTCTGACCAGGATGGAGAGGACCAGGAATGAGTCCATCAGAGGGCAACACATGGTAGATGTTTAGGAGAGAAGGTCAGAGAATGGTTGGGTCATGGACAGAGGAATACATTGGGAGGCGGACGCTGGAATTGGAGGTCTAGAAGAAACCAAAGAGAAGATTTGAGAGGATATGAAGGAAGTTGGTGTGAGAGAGGAGGTTACAGAGAAGAGGGTGAGATGGAGAAGGTGGAAAAGCCCAAAGGAAAAAAGAAGAAGAAGTTCTCCACGGATTTAGATTCAATAATGTGATGATTTCAAGTTATCCCCCAAAAAATGGCGTCCCGATCAGGAGGTCCAACAGATGATCGGCTTGCGCAGGATGGCAGCAGAGATGCGTTCGCCAGCTGTCACACACACACACACACACACACACACACACACACACACACTTACACACACGTGCGCAGCGGTGTGTCCGGCGCTAGCACCCCCAAGGTGAGTCAAAGTCACCAAGAAGCGATGGTATCCATTCCACCGCCGCGTTTCCGCTGACGCCGCAGAGAACGTCCAACGCAGAGACGCCTGTTTTTAAACCTTTTTTTTTTTTTTTTTTCTCAATAAAATCTTTTTCCTGCAAACTCATGACGTACATCTGACATACATTCCTGCGCTGCGCTGCTAGCCGGCGCTGGCAGCGCACACGGCCTTCTGCAGCCAGCTTTCTGAGGAGCATGGAAATATTAAAGAAAGGCGGGGAGAGAGCAGACGCTGAAAAATACCTGCTGGCCCAAAAACCCCGGCTCCATATGCCCGACTCTACCCTGCACGCCCAGTCACACACACACACACACACACACACACACGCTTCACTGGGGACAAGCCAGCAAGAGTAATCCTGGCCTACTTTCCTGCCCGGAGCGCACACCGCAGCACCATCGACGCTCGCTGGAGGTGGAGGAGGTGCGGACGGAGATGGAAGGATGGCGAGATGCGGAAAGGGAGAAAACGGAGATGGTCTCATCCTTTTGTTTTTTTTTTTTTGTGAGATGATGAGATAATGACAGGGAGGGGGGGGGAGGGAAATTAGAAAATGAAAGAAGGGATGGGGGCGAGGCGAACGGCTTGGAAAGTGTCTGTGAATCTTAATAGAAACCAGTGCAACAGGGTTTCCTGCCAAGCCGGAGAGGAGGAGGAGAAGGGGAGGCGGCGGCCAAAAAAAGCACCGACGTTCGCCGCCACTTCCTCCTCCTCCGTACGCCGAGAAGGTCCGGACGGCGGGAGGTGTATTTTTTGTGACGGGACGCGTGCGCTTTGGCTAAATCAAGCGGTTGTTCACACGTCCTGGTTCGCTTTGCTCCGCGTCGGAAGGAATCGCGGCGTTTCCACGCGAACGCGAAACCCTTTTTTTTTTTTTTTTGCTCGACCTCGGGAGCTGAAAAAGCGTCGAGGAAAAGGCGGCTTCGTATCGTAAATATTCTCACTCTCCAAACGTGATCGTTATTCTTGGAGTTACACAAAGAAGACACGCAAACCTGCTTATTTATTGATTTAACCCCGATAAAATTTATGCAGGGTTTAATACCGGAGCGCCGCAATAAATCCTCCAATCAGCCTTTATTGAATGTTTGGAGGAGCGGGATTTATTTTAATGGTTGTAATTTATGCTGATTTACAGGAGGAGCCGAGGGGGGGGTTATATTTAGTAACTGTATATCTTAAAAATGAGATAGGATTGAATATCACGGGCCACTGCCGGTTTGTTAGCCTTCGACGGAGGCGGCTGCCGCTTCCCCGCCGGCGAGGAGGCGGCGTGATGGGAGGCGAAGCGGGAGAGACGTTCATTCCCCGCCGCCGCCGAGCGACGACTGCTGTTTTGACAGATGCTGCTGACGGAGACGGCGGCCGGTTCCTCGCCGCCCGCAGACACAGACCGGCCTTTTGACGGACTTTGCAACAGGAGGCGTCGTTGTTCATTTCCTGGTTCCCGTCCCCGCTGACGAATGGGGGCCGTCGCGGGGACCGACGCGGACCGAGCCGGGAGGCCGCGCTTCATTTCCTGTTTTCGGCCCTAAATCAACACGTCCGCTAACTAAGGCGCCATTGAACTCTGACCGCCAGCTTCTCCGGAACCCGCCAAAAAAACCTGAGCGAGACCAGAACCGCGGTTCTGACCCGTCACGACATTTCATTGGGTTTCATTGCAAACGCGCAACTGCGATTCAGCAGGGGGCGCAAATTTGCCAAATGCCCCCCCCCCCCAAAAAAAAGGGATTTTCATCCAATGAATCACAAAATTTAAAGAATAATAGCAGAAACAAGCATCTCCGGAGGTGAAGAAGACAAAGCCAACGGGAACGGAGGAAGAGCGGAGGAAAGGCGGCCTAACGAGGTGCGACCATGCTAGCAGAAGCTAGCAGAAGCTAGCATGTTGGTTCAGGTATCATCTGCGTTTTTTTCATTTTCACGTGTTTTCTTGGCGAGGTTTTCTCCCCACGAAAGATCTCAACTTCCTGGTAAATATTATACAGTCACGATCTGACTTAGGAGCTGAATTCTTTCCGTGATTCAACGCTCGCATATCACATGAAATTTCCCCATTAAAATGAACTGAATCTGTTCCAGACCCCCTATTTTGTTACGTGTTTTCAAATAAAAAAATGTACTTTATTAATCACGAAAATAATAATGAGAATGTGTCATGTATAACTAAATAAAGTGGTTTTGTTAAGTTTATTTACCCTGAACACAGGAACTTACTGGCTCCAACCTCGATGCTACAATGCTATGCTAAATGTAACTTTGCTCCACTTTGTGTCTAATGAGTCAAGCCGCTCTTTTTTTTTTTTTTAAAAACCATCAAAACTCTCCCAACACCTCATCCGTCCACGTTCCCGCCGCGTCCAATCCCCGCAAACGTCTCCCGCCTCCTCACAGACGATGCTTTCCGTCATCGCATCTCACCCACAACAACTTCTCCATGACGTCCTCCAGGCTAGCTAGCGACGCGCGGCGCATCCCATCGTCTTTAAACGCCACTTGGCGGCCGGCAGCGGCCTCGCGGGTGTCGGACGTCCCTCCCTTTTCGCTCCGATCGCGAAGCGAATCCCCGACGTTCTACTTTCTGCAACGAAGCCAGCTTCCCGTCAGATCATCTTCACAGCAAATTTCACATTAAAAACTTTAATTAAGGACTAACTGCGTCTCCACGCGCGATGCGACGCCAATAAAAAAACATAAACGCATCAACACGGGACATAAATCTCCACGTGGGATCATCCAATCTGGAGGCCCCCCCTTCTTATTTGCGCTTACAGTGGGGCTGCAGATGCAAAGGTAACGGCCTGCATCCGTCCTATTTTCCCTTCCTACGGTGCAGAAATGGGAAAAAAAAATGGGAGAACTTGCCATATAAATCACCACCGCGAGCCGTGAGCCACTTGGAATAGCGAGAGGGGATGGGGGGTGTATTTAAATGATCAGGCAAAAATAAAAACATCACACACACGTGCACAATTGCATCCATTGCTCACACTGATGAAAGGTGTGCCTCGGCTCATGGGTCGTTTGTTACAGGCATCTCCACGGACGGCTCATTGAGGAAAGCGACGACCCCTTCATCTTTCACCACGACAGGCTTCGGACAGCGCCACCCCACGTCACCGTGACGATAATAATACATTTGGTCCGGTCGTGATGGATGTCCCCCGTTCGTACCGGCCAGCTAGCTAGCTAGCCCGGAGAATGCGTGGAGGAGTTGTTGTGGGTGAGATGCGGGGGTTTGGCGGGAACGTGGGGTCGGGAGAAATGTTCGAAGCCAGTCGAGGGAAGGTTCGATGGTTTTAGAAAGAGGAGCGGCTTTAGACATAAAGTTACATTTAGCATAGCATTGTAGCATGAAGGGTGGAACCGGTAAGTTAAGAGCAACAAATTAAAAGACCTTCAAGGTACCGTATTTTCACGACTATAAGACGCACAAAAAAGTCTTGGATTTTCTTCAAAATGTGCAGTGCTGTGTTGTTGTTGTAAGGCGGACGTAGCAAAGAACACCATGAGAACGTTAAAGGGGGAAGTGTGGGCGTGGATTGTATATAAAAGAACAGGTATGTACGTTATGCAGAACATCATTGTTTTAACAACCCTGACAACCTCCCCGACAAACACATCCAGCCCAGCGGCATCGCTAACATGGACGAGGTGCCGCTCACTTTACGAACAGTCTTCTAGAAGACCACAGTTTCACTAAGAGTGGAGTGGATTGTAGATGCTCGGGCTAACGTGTCTGCCAGCGCTGTTGTTGGAGCTTTCGCAAAAGCCGGCATCATTTCCGAGGAGCCGCACGGCACGGAAAGTGACTCTGACAGTGGAGAAAGTGAACCTGGCATGTTTGATGGAGATTTAGCGCAGCTGTTCAAATCAGAAACAGAGAATAAGGACTTCGATGGGTTCGATTGATGACGATTACCGGTGCAATAATGTGAATACCAAACTCAGTTTTGCTCCCGCTCTATTTTTAAATACGCAGACTTGTATGCTTGTGTGTGTGTTGTTGTTGTAAGGCGGACGTAGTAGAGGACACCATGAGAACGTTAAAGGTGGAAGTGTGGGACTGGATTGTATATAAAACCTGCGCCTTATAATCAGGTGCGCCTTATATGTGAGTTAAATACAGTAATGGCACACATAACTGAAACTGCGCCTTTTAGCAGGTGCGCCTTATGGGCGTGAAAATACGGTTCATACATGGATTATGGATTTTGTATCATCATCTTTATGGAATTTTACAAGCGAATTTTTTTTCTTATTTTAAAGCACATAACAAGTCAAGGCTGGAACGGATTAATAGAGTTTCTATTCATTTTTACTGGAGAAATCTAACTTGATATATGAGCTAAGTGAGTTCCGAAAACCAACTCGGTTTCCATAGACGACGCGTTTTGCGGTTTCCCTAAAAGCAGGTGTAGATTCTCCGCCGCATCCATTTCAGGATGCAAAAAAAATTCTGGCGGTTACTCTTTTTTTGGCTTTATATACGGCCCCAAATGAAAAACACAGCTTGCCTCTTTACAACCTGTACTAAAAGTGAGACCCCGCCGCCCCCCTGGCCTTTGAGCCTCAACCACATTCGGGGGAAAAAAAATGTCCGAAAAGCGCTCTCGGACCGAAGAAAGTGATTAACGGTGCTTAAAGATTTGGGTTTGGTACGTCGTGTTATGAAGAAAACGTTAAAACGGCGTCTTCGGCACGGCGCGGGTTTTTATTGGACGAGTAAAATGCGGGTCGGGAGGGCAAGAGTTTTATTTGGAGTCCATCGAACCGGCATAAAAATGGCTTTTGCGCCGGTTCGCCGGCCTCGTAGGTTATGTTTTTACACCCCCGAGTCGTGAGACGCGGAGAGGAACGGATCAAAACCGAAGAGAAAAAGAAAATAAGGACGCGAGAACACCAGGCGCCCCGAGGAGACGCTAACTAGCATTAGCGACGCCGCGTTGTCCGATCTCGGACGTGGAAAGGGGGCGGGTCGGCGGCGAGGCCTCGTGCCAGCCGGCGGGGGGATTTTAACTACAGAGAGGAGTTCAGCGCGAAATAATATCACGTTGACCTCGCGGAGAAAAGCGAGCGGTTAAGTACTTTTCGTCTCCCGAACCCCATCGAGACTCACCTCGCGGTGCCGACGCGCACGTTTAAATCCAAAGAAATAATCACCCGATGATAATCACTGACTCGCATAGGCAGAGGAGGTAATTATACTCGTTCTTTTTTTTTTTTTTTTTTTTTTTAATTCTTTGGGGCGGGGGTGACACAATAACCTTTCCTTTGCCGTAGCTGGAATTGAAAATGAGCCGTTGTGAAAAGCTGAATGAGGAGGGCCGGGAGGGGCCGGCAGATCTGAAAACCCCGGCTTATGAATATGCATATTCATATTTGGACCCCGGTCGGCGCGAAAGACAATGGGGGACTCCGACGTTTGCCGGCCCCTCCGCGCATTCATCCCCCGCCTCACACAAAGACGCGAATTTTCTGCTGAGGCCTGGTCCGGGGGGGGGCGCGGAGGGGAGCCCCAGCACCCCCCCGTGACCCTGAATCGACCAGACAGGAAGTGGTCCCGCGAGAACCGCCGTCCCCACGGCGATTCCCATGAATTCCCATAATTCCACAGGCCCGTTGGTTGGTTACGTATTCAGCGATGCGCCGTATAATAGGACGGAAAAAAAAAAAATTTAATTCACCGTCCCAACTCCGGCCAGATCAGCGATTTTTTTTTTTGTTTGTTTTTTTTTTGGTTTGTTTTTTTTTAAATTGCCCATTGTGTCCGGAGTTACAAGTGCGAGCGGGGGGGGGGGGGGGGGGGCGAAAAGTCAAAATAGAAAGGGAGGGGGTTTTTCAAAGGTTAATCCGTTACAAGTCAGATCAGAGCATCCCTTCTTTAAGGAACAGAGGGAAACTCTTTCCCTCCTTCCCTTCGCTCCCTTTTATGTGCGGCCATAAAGAGCGGGTTTTATGTACACTCCAATGGCTGAGGATCACAGAACATGCATGTGAATGAGAGCGAACCACGGGGGACGGATAAATCTTTGCAAACATATACGCGACCGGAGAGCCGGGGAGGCAGAGATAAAGGAAGGGGGGAAGAGATAAATAGAAAGGAGACAATAAGGTAAGCAAGAGATGGGAAGAGGAGGGTTGGCGGAAGGTTACGACGGAGGGAGAGGGAGAGAAAGAAATGCAGTCTGGCGTTTTAATCGCAAAATCAGAGCCGCCGGAGCGGGGCGGCCACGCAGCCATCATAACGGATCCCATCTGAGAAGGCTATTACTGGCCTGGCTCTAGTTGTCAACGCTACCGGGCTTACAGCACCAGCTCTGGGGCTTTCTACTCCAGCCATGACCTGCCTTTAGTACCTGCTGAAAAACGGCGCCTGGTTCCTGTCAGAGCCTTCGCCACGCGTTGCTATGGCGGAGGATTGCAAATACAACCGCCTGTCTGCACGTGTGTGTGTGTGTGTGTTCTTCGTGGAAAAAAAAAAAATGCTGGAACTCAGAAAAGTCTAAATTTATGATGACAAATTTCATCTTTCATCCATGCATTTACTTTTAATGATAATACAGTCGGCGGTGCAGACGGCGGCTCCGAGCCGGGGAGGATTACCGCCCCGGAGGCCGCGCTCCACTTGTAATCTTTAAATCAGGGAAACAATCCTGGGAAGTTAATATCTGAGCGGCTTGTAAGGTCCTCCGAAACACTGTTTGACTTTATCTCCTTTTTAAAGGAAGTCACTCGTATACCGATATTGTTTTGCGCTTTAAACAAACAAGATAAACGCTTTTGCGTGCGGTGAAAACGGGGCGTCCCTGCAACATATTTTACAGGTTCCGGCGAGCGCCGGGCCGGCTCACCTGCAAGGACCGTGGAGGATGGAGGGATGAACGGAGGGAGAGGGGAGGTGAGATGAACTGAGGGGGAGGAAGGAGAGACGCTGGAGGGAAGCGGGAGTCCGGAGTTAAATATTAATCCGCGGTGATTCATCTACGGTGGAAGCCTCCGGGCTCCTTCTGCACACCACCAGCTGTTGGCCCCTGTCTCCTGGCCCTGGACCTGGATGTGAAGGGCTGGGCGGGCGCCCAGTGTGCCCATGCATGAGCATCCTTGGCTGGGGGAAAGCAGGCGGAGGCCAGGGCAGGTGGTGGACCTGCCTGTGCGTGCGTGTGTGTGTGTGTGTGTGTGTGTGTGTGTGCGTGTGTGTGAGCAGGCTTATGCATTATGGGGTGTTTCACCTATCACCGCAGCTCCGGGGGCAAACAGTCGCCACATGCGTCGCCCCCAGCGGAGCGCTGAGGCTTGACATATGGGGATCTGAGCGGCTGCAGAGGTGGCGGCCTGCTGGGCGCTAAGGACGGCGGCGGAGTGACGGACAGTTGAAACAACGGCGGGGAATGTTGACTCGGAAGGCTTCCAGCGGCACAGCGTGACCGCCCGCCGCTTCAACAATGGGACGGATTCGAACGGAGCTAAACAAGCTTCGGAGACGGCCGGCACGGTTAGCTTAGCGAAACCCCGCTCTCCTCTCACACTCCAGACCTGCACAAACAGATCTGCGGTCGACGGTTCTGCGGCCTGTTGGAAAATTTCAACATATTGCACAACCCTTAGGGGCACTTTACTCCTAATATTAAACACCAGATACCAGATATCTGGTGTCCTAAAAGGGATAAAGTGAATTTGGCCCGGCTGGGTTGGCAATCCAGTATCCCTGGGGTTTGTGTTTTTTCCAGGGAGGCGTGTTGGGAGTATCCTTGAGTGAGATACCGAACCGCTAAATGGTCGGAATGCTTGTGTCAGCAGCGCGAGACGGTCGGCGGGCCTGCACGCCATCCGCCGCACGCACTCATCTGCAGCCCCGTCCTCGCAGAAGAATAAGAGCGGCGTACGATAGGACGGGGGGGGGGGGGAGGGGGCCCCCGCCGGCGGCTCCCGCTCAGGTTCACAGCGGCGACGCATGAAAAGGGCCGAGCAGCGGGACGCCGTTGGCCCGCGATGAAGACGCTCGCGGGCGAGACGGCGGCCACAAAGAGGCCAGAATCAAAAAAAAAAAAGGCTTGTTCTTGCCATTTTCTCAGCAGGTGTCCCCCGGAGTCGGGCCGCCCCAAACTATCCCTCGGCCGCTTGTTTCCGCTCGCTTTACGGCGCGGAGGAAAAGGAAGGGGAGATGTTAGCGGCGAGTCAAAAGGGGGAAAGATCTTCCTCGACAGCCACGAGACGACACACAAAAGAGGAAAGCTCGTTTCTTTTCTTTTTCTGCCTCGCCCCTCGAACAAGACTTCATACGGCTGGACTCCTTCCACACGTGAACGAAAAAATAGCTTCGCAAAGTATTAAAACAGACATTAAGGTTTTCGCTTCCTTCATCCGAGGAGCACATTCTTGGAGATGCTTTTTTTTTTTTTTTTTTTTTTTTTTTTTTAAAAACAACTGGTCGTAAATTTCAAATTTTTGGACCGGCTTCGAAAAAAAGACGGCGCCGAAAAATGTCGCGTCCGAGCCCATTAACACCCCCCGGGGGGGGGGGGGGGGGGGTCCCATCCTCTCCCTCCCCCACGGGCAGAACCACCTTCACAAACAGAGCGGGACGGTTACAGGGGGGGGGGAGGGGGAAAAAAAAAAAAAAAAAAAAAAATTGAAAGGAGAAGAAACAGAAAATGCTGGGTCATGAATTATAGAGCAGATCACTTTCGTCTGGATCCAAGGAGAGATGGAGAGATAGACCGCGAGATGGAGAGAGAGAGAGAGAGAGAAATTCAGCCCTCTTCTCGTATGCCCCGTCTGGTACGTGGGAAGCCACCGGGGAGAAGGATTTATGGCCAATTGAAGCAGCAGCAACATCCCTGGGAAGGCAGCGAGTGGATCCATAGCAACGATTCTGGAGGGGCATATTAATCCCCTGCTTTATGTAGTGCTAAGTGTACAATAGTAATCAGGATTGGAGCAGGCCCCGCTGATCATTAAGGGAAAAAGCTATATAAAGAATTCATAATGGGATTAGCCCACGGCGAGTGGAGGGGAGGAGGAGAAAAAAAAAAAAAAAAGAAAAAGGAGACGAGAGCGTGGGGGGATGAGGACGGAGAGAAATGGGCAGGTGGGAGGAGGAGGAGGAGCGGCGAGATACTGGAATTAAATCACCCATCAAATTGCATGGAGGAATTTTAATTTACAGGTTAATGTGGTATTGTGTGACTAATCGCGGCCGGCCGTGGCGGGGAAATCAGAGGCCGCGGCGATAAAGCCGACCGGCAACCGGTTGTTGAGTAGAAATAATGTGTTGCTGTGCGACGGACGCTGGCGACGTTTTTTTTTTTTTTTTTACGATGCTACTATTTCAAGTCCGGCTTCAGGGGGGTTAGCTTCAGGAGATAAAGCCTGAGGGAACATCTTGGGATCTGGTAAAGATGGGATTAAAAACAAAAAAACAACAAAAAAAAAAATCCCCCCTAAGGAGTCGGTCACCCATTCACGCACACTTTGAGAAATTTGGCGAATAGAACTTTTTACTGGAAGTTTAAAAAAAAAAAAGTTTTAACGACATTGCACTACATTGGGTCAATGGGTGAAATGGGTCAAATTGACCCTTAACATAGTATGAGGGTTAAAAATTTTAAAGATTTTTTTTTTTTTTTTTTTTTAATCGGATAATCGAATAAATCGGAGTGCACGTGCATAATTCCCACGTTTTTTTTCGAGCGGTCCCGAAAACCTGCATTCTTCTCAGCGTCCTCGACGTTTCCCGAAGAGTTCGCGGTTTCTCGTTTCAAGGCATCTTAAAAAGGAAAAAGTAACGTTTGTTTTTAAAACAGAGAAAAAAAAAAGGGGGGTAATAAAGCGATGTATTGCTGACTTGACGGACGAGTCGCAACCGCTCTGCAAATATCCTTATTTTCTAGACGCGAAATGCCAAGTTGGAAAGATCTGAGCGGAGGAGTCAACGCTTCAAATGAAGGAAGGCGAGCGGAAACCGGCGAGCGACGACGCATTTGCTCCGTCGACCTCTGACCCTGCCTGCGGATTTCCACCGCAGCGCCGGGAGAAACCACCTCTGGAAAGGCGCGGGGGGGGGTCGTAGTACGACGTTTCAACAACTTGGAAGCGTCCGTGGAAGATCCGCGTCCAAACGTGACGCCTTATTCGATTATTTATTTCGCCACTTTTATTCCGAGGTACCTTTTGCAAAATAGCGGCTAAATAAGAAAAAGCCGACGAGCTAAGGTTTGACGGTCATCTGATTCTTCTTGATGACATCTGGTATTAACCTCTCCTGCTGATTTTCTTCTGTTTTTATCCATTTTGTGTGTGTGTGTGTGTGTGTGTGTGTGTGTGTGTCTTGTCAAGACAAATGGAAGTGCCAGCAGATAGTCTGGAGACTCGGCTCCGGTGGGAGCAACACCCAAGAGCGGGCTGAGAAATATGAAGGTTTTCTGGCCGCCGTGGGAACTCCTCCAGCTCCCGCAGGAGCCGACGGGGGGAAAGAAAAAAAAAAAAAAAAAAGGGCGAGGAAAGCGAAAATCAAAGCTGAACATGTGGTCGGAAAAGTCCCGCAGACGGATTTATGATTCAGATAAACTCTAACCTGAGGGAACCGAAGCCCGGCGGGATTTATTAAAACATCAGGGGGGGGGATTTACAATAAACTGAAAGCTTCCCGTGTCGGACCGATCCATCATCGGATCGTGTCGTTTCGCGTCGTTTTTTTTTTTTTTTTTTTTTTTTTTTTTAAATGACGTTCCGCCGTTTTGCCGCCGTGCCTCTTTGTTTCAGGTTATGTAGGACAGCGATAAGCAGAAACAACGGAGGGAACCCGCGAGCATCGGTGTAAAGTAGATCACTGCCAATTAGACAATTCGCCCTGGTGCTCCTGTCACTCCCGGAAAGCAAAGAACAAAATGGTTTCAAAATTGAACAACCATCACACACACACACACACACACACACACTTTACACCACCACGGGATGACTGTCGGTCCCGTGGGTCGGCTCAAACGGGGGGGGGGGGGGGATTTTATCAGCGCTGACTGAAATCCGCAGACGGCTCTTGTAAATAGCGCTAATTCGCGCGGCGCGGTATAAATATCCGAAAAGGTGACGGGGCGTAAACCCGATAAACGAACGCAACGTGCCGGATGGCGGCGGCTAGCGTTAGCCCGCAGCTAAAGCCGCCGTTTCCTCGGGATGTTAATTACACCTCGGCGCTCTAAATTAAAGAGTTCCCCGCGAAACAAACCCCCGGTATCGCGGGCGATCTTCCAACCTGTCTGAATTCGCGTTCCCACGTAGGTTAGCGTAGCGTAGCGCTGCTGCATTAGCTCAAACGCGCGCGGGAATCCAGCCCCGGCTGAAAGTGTTTCCAGTGCACGGCTCTGGCTCGGCCTGCTTCGGGGGGCCGGCTCCTTCATCACTGCAGTAGACCGGGGGGAAGACTTTATTACAGCCACAGCTCGTTAGCTTGAGTGGTCTTAATGAAGCAGCATGGCGATCAGACAGAAATCATGCTGCTGAAGCCCTGCGCCATTACACCGGCCTTTAATTACCTTGATATATGGCCGGGACGGGCCTCAATACCACAGAAATTCACAAAGTCTTACCGGACTTTACCCTCCTACACACATAAGCGTATTTCCTCGGAGCGGGCGAGTCTCACACACACACACACACACACACAGAGGGTAGTCTAAAAAGCAATACCAGCTCATTTGCGGGATGGTTAATAGCCTTAAGCTGTGCCAATTTTTTTTTTTTTTTTTTTTTACAAGTTATTGCACTTTGTTGTGAACGGATACGGGCTTCTTTCTTCTCAAGGTGATAACGACCTTGGAAAGAGCGCCGCGCTGTATGTTAGAAGACCCGACCGTGTTTAAAAAAAAAAAAAAACAAACAAATGGTGAAGAAATAGAAAAAGGCTGGGTTGGGTTTTGTTAACGTTTTTTTTTTTTTACTTGAGAAGTGTCTTCTCTCGACCTCCCAGGCAGAAAAACCCAAAATCTGGATCACGGCTGACGACCCTGAAGGTTCCCGAATGCCTTTCTGCTTTAGACACACAAATTCCGCCGGGTTATTGAGTAACAGCAGGAAAAAACAACATTTCAAATTTCTGTCAAAAAAAAAACAAACAAACAAAGGAATTAAAATAAGTATTCAAATATTTTGCGTGAAATTTCGAATGAATTACCATTATTGATCCGAATCTTTGGAGACTATCTCCTCTGGGTTCCTGGGATTTTGAGATCCCTTTGTTTTGTTTTGTTTTTTAAGCATTTTAATCTAGGGGCTGTTCAAATGATCGAATTCATCCAGGTTTGTAAATTTGCACGATTCGTTTGAGTAAATTCTTTACGGCGATCAAATCATGCAGCACCGCTTAAAACCTTTTTATTATCCGTTCATGTCCATCCAAACATGTCAAACCTTGACGGATTTGCTGAATTTGTACAGAAAAAGTCCGGTCTTGCTCAGGTTCGAATGCGTGCTCCGATCGGTTGGGAAACATTTTGGAAAAAGAAAAAAAAAATTGTTATTTTTTTTAATATTTGGTGGGGGTTACACACCGCCTCTTCTGGCTAACACGACGCCGTTTGTCAAACGGCCCCGAAAAGCGACGTGACGATTTTATTCTTTTTCTGGAAAAACATTGGAAAGCTTGAGCCGGAGTGCAGCACGTCTGCCGGAGTAAAAAACCCCACCGACGGCCTCTCGCCGCCACGGTGAAATATATTCCACTTTTCTTTCATTGGTCTCAGAGTTATGATAGCTATATTATGTCATGCTTCCCTAGCTGCTTCATTATTCAAAATGAACAGAAATCCAGTTATATAATTTGAGGCAGAAGTTCTTATGAGATTTGGAAAGCTCAGCAGTAGACATCTCCACTCTGTGTTAATTGGTTTTGCTTTTGAAAGGCCATCATTTTCTTTCAGGCCCATTAACCATAATGCTCCTGAGTCCAGGATTAGTTCGTACTCAGTAAGACTGCTGTGTTGTCGTTAAATTCAATTTAACGGGGCACCCACTGGTGCTAATTACCCCTCGCCCCGCTCGCCCGCCCCCCCGATGACGGCTTGGTCACCGTCGCCCCCTCCGGCCCCCACTCGCCCAAAGGTTTTCCACGGCGGTTCGCTTCTTTCTCGTCGGAGGTCGCGGACGTCGTCTCCGCTAACGGCTAAGCTAAACGGCGGGGCGAAAGGGACGGCTCCGTTGGCTTCGCTACACGGTCTTTTCCAGAAAACAGGTCAAGAAAGAGCTTTGGGGATTAGACCGACCGCTAGCAGCTGACACGTGACCTGGAAACCTTGAGAAAACCTAGCAAGCGGCTAAAGCGCACAATCCTACGTGTCGTTGTTGTCGAAAATAATATGTATTTGTCTTTCAAATATTTTTTTCCACCACTCACAGAGAGACATGCTGGTCTGTCTCTGTTTTGCACTTATATACATAGAATTCTATGAGTTGAGGATTAGCTTTGACAATCCAGAGCTAAGCGCTAGCATGCACATGCTACATCCTGTACCTTGTACTTGGGAACTTCTATCCCGAGGTTTTCGGACCAAAAAAAAAGAAAAAAAGTCATTTCAGATTTTCAAATATTGTCTTCCTCCACTCACAGAGAGACATGCTGATCTGTCTCTATTTTGCACTTATATATATGTATATATATATAGAATTGTATGAGTTGAGGATTAGCTTTGACAATCCAGAGCTAAGCCCTAACATGCACATGCTACATCCTGTACCTTGTACTTGGAAACTTCTATCCCGAGGTTTTCGGCCCAAAAAAAAAGAAAAAAAGTCATTTCAGATTTTCAAATATTGTCTTCCTCCACTCACAGAGAACATGCGATATATATATATATACATATATATATAAATATGATATGTACATCTTATAAACATACGAGGTGAGGATTAGCGTTGACGCTCCAGAGCTAAGCGCTAACATGCACATGCTAGATCCTGTACCCTCTCCTTGGGAACTTCTATCCCGAGGTTTTCGGCCCCCCAAAAAAAGAAAAAAAGTCATTTCGGATTTTCAAATATTTTCTTCCTCCACTCACAGAGAGACATGCTGGTCTGTCTCTGTTTTGCCCTTTCATATATATATATAAATATATATGTACATCTTATAAACATACGAGTTGAGGATTAGCATCGACGATCCAGAGCTATGCGCTAACATGCGAGCTCCTAGCTTCTCAACGCTCTGCTAGATCCTGCACCTTCTCCTTGGGAACTTCCATCCCGAGGTGGTCACCGGTTTTCGGCCCCAAAAAAAAAGAAAAAAAAAAGTCATTTTTGCAATCCATGCAAACCCGCGACTATGTTAGCACCTCAGTTAGCCGGACACGCTAACTTGTTTTCCTGCGTTTAAGGGAAAGAGATCCGTGTTCCTCGGGGGCTCTGCGGACGTTACCATGGTCTCAGTTAGAAGTTCCCTTTCAAGGCAACCCGATGGAAGGAACCCTCGCAGCGCTGATGATTTAATGATGTGATTTTAGATAGTGCGACAGTGTTCCATAAACCCCGGCAGGATATTCAACACAGCAACATCTGCATCTCATGAGTGGGCTGTGGACCCCCCCCCTCGGCCCACTCTCCCTTTTACAGACATCGATTCAGCTCGGCGACCATCGGCCGTTTAACGGCGGAACAACAAAAGGCTCTTCATTCCACCTGTGCTCGTTTTACAGCCTTTGTATTTTTTTTTTTTTTTACGCAACCTTGAACAGGTCGTGTAAAAAAAAAAAAAAAAAAAAAAAAGGAGATATTGGCTAGCGGGACCCTGACCCACCTTTTTTTTTTTTTTTTTTTTTAATACAAAGGGTCACGCACACTGCAAAAAGATTGACGTACCATTTAGCTGTTGGAGGGGGGGAAGAAAAACAAATGCCTTTTCGGGATCAGAAGAGATACGTCCGAAGAATCGGAGTAAACGACAGCGGACGTAAGTCTTGGCTGCTGAGAAAAATAACAAAAAAAAAAAAAAGAAAGCGAGAGAAACTGAGCTTTCTTATTAAGTCTCTCCCCTCCCGGTCGGGCCAGATGTGCTTAAAGAAGTTTTGCACAGGACGCAGGTAAAAGATTCATTATTCAGCCTCGGGAACGGGCAGCGGAGAGCTGTTCCTCCTGCTTTTACCTAACTACCCACCCCCTAAAAGCCTCCCAAGAAAAATACCTGCAATCCAGAGCCAGGCAGCGGGGAGAGTGTATCCACCACAGAGGCACTCCCTGAACCTGAATAAAAGATGAAATATTGAACACAGACTACGGGGTTCTGAGTTTATTATTTAGGCCGAGATGGTCTAATTGCCCTAATGCAATGAGGAGCTGGGTTTTTTTTTTTTCCCTTCTCTCTCTTTTTTTTTTTTTCATCGGCTGCGGAGTCGTCTGGTTTCCGGGCCTCTACTTAAACACCGTATAAGATTGCGAAGGGGACTACTTTAACCGTGCATTTTTATTTTGGGTGAGCAGAAAAAAAAAAAGGCGAGGTCAGTGCTGTGCATTTAAGGTAGAGACATTAATGACTTTTTAATTTGTCGAGAAGAAGCGGAGGGTTTTATAAACTGCTAAATTTTTCAGACCCGGGGCTCTTTACCTGAGGCTAAGGATGGAGGATCTAAATCGAGACGTGGAAGGTCCTTAATGTAGAGAATGATCACGACGTCTCTATTATTAATGAGCGGAGCGCCGCCGCCATCAAGACCAAACAGACCCAGGAGAACGACGCGGTGCAGAGCGTGACATCAGGGCGGGTGAAGTCAAATTTGGATTATTGCCGCTTAAACCTCTTTATTTAGGATGTCGGGAATTGATTTTATCATTGATCGGTTTCTTCAGTAACAGTACCCTCTTTAATCCAACGGCCGAAGTTAAAAATAGGATGTTTTTAGTGATTTTGCGTTTTTTTTTTGCTACGCCGCCACCGCCGTCCGCATTTGGCCCGTCGATTCGGAGATTCAAGATGTCTGCGGTCATATGAACATGAAATTCTTATTCTGCTGTCCACAGGAGAACCAGATAGGAAGCAAAAATAAGAAAAAAACAGTAAAAAAAACAATAAATAACAAGCATATAAATGATGGAATTAACTGGGATCAATTAACTGACACTGCAATTAATGATGATTAACTGTGAATTAATTTTTAATTCCTAATTACAATTAGAGTCCCACGATGCACTGCAGCATGGCATTACAAGGGAAGCCAACATTTTATCGTGCAGTTTTATTTTTCTATTCTTTTTTGTCCTCTCGCTAATACAAGAAATTAGATTTTTCATTGAAGGATAACATATTTTGCCTGCAGAAAAAATGTTTTGGCCGGGAGTCACATACAGACATAAGACATGAATGCAACTGATTTTTTTTTTTTTTTAATGTTTTTATTATTATTTATTTATAATACATTTATTACTTTATTATATATATATATTTATTTTCTGTATAATTTATTTGACGATTAATGTTGATTTATAGGCAATCACTTACAGGCTTTGCAAGTTACAGGTATATATGTGCAATATGTGTCATCTCATATAAATTTTCAATAAATAGTGAACCCTTCCGGCCTACGACTTGGACCAATTTTTAAACATTTTGTTTACAACCTAAACCAGGACGTAAACTAAAGTATGCGCGCAGTACCAACCCCCCCCCCCCCCCCCCCCAGCAGGCGTGTACTACGACTTCCCGACGTAGCGGTTCATTTCTTGCCTCGACAACACTCGGAACTGCCAGTGCGCCGTTATGGCTGTTAAGGTAAGCTAACAGGCTAAACATAAGCTAACAGGCTACGGGGCCTTGGGTGGTCCGGTCTTGCGCTAACGCCGCTACTTCCCGGCGGGTGGAAATAAAATCCTCGATCTATCTGATACCGAAGCTCTGAAATCGATCGCGAACCACCGGCGAAAGACGACGTGTCGGAAACGGCGCTCAAATAACCCGATCATTATGTTGTTGTTTTCTTCAGGGAAAGCGCATTCTAATAACTGCTACTTCTAAAGAATATTCCACGGGGACGGAGGCCCCGGTTCACCCCCTCCGCCCCCCCGTTTGGCTTTTCTCAGCCAGTACAGGAACCCCCTCGCCCCCCCCACCTCCGAGCCGAGGCCCTGTGAAATCCCGGGATGCAGGGGGGCCCGACCAAATCCAATAGAGCGGCTTTTATCCCCCGAAGATACGGAAGAAATCATCATTGGTTTTATCTCAGCTGGGGACGTCAATTTATCTAAATGAGCTTTGTCCCTCTCGCTGCCTGTCAGTTATTCCTCCCTCTCAAACGCCGACCCCACCCCGACGCCCTCCCTCCCTCTCATCCCTCCTCTCTTTCTCCCTCCTCCTCCTTCCATCCCGCTCCTCGTCCTCCTCCCTCCCTCCAGAATCGCCGAGGTTTGGATCTTCTCGTCGTGTCCGTCTTTTGTTCTCCGGCGAGGGCGGGCGGGCGGGGGGGAAACTGGCGGACAGGGCAAGTAACGGGATTGGTACCCTGCGCCGGGTACTGGTTTTGTTCAGAGCTTGCTTGACTGGGAAGTGTGTGTGTGTGTGTGTGTGTTGTTCTGAACCCCTTTAGTGTGCAGTGGAATGTACTTAATCTGCCTGCCATCATAATGCAAATGAAGCTTTCTGTCCCAGCAGGGAGAGAATGTGTGTGTGTGTGTGTGTGTGTGTGTGTGTGTGTTTTGAGGACGCATTTTAGAGTTTGCACCATTGTTGTGAGGAAATGCATGCATTGTGCCGCAGAGGGCTTTTAAAACATTTGAAGTAGGTTAGTGAGTCTGAGTTGGGTTTAAGCTGGGATTAAGTTAGCTCAGGGTGAACATCCCGGGCTAACTGGAACGTGGAAAACTGCGGCCAAATGCTTCCCGTCTCGGCGCCCCGGAGATAATGTCAACAGTGGGTCAAACGCTGTCCTTTTGCAGGACGGAGGTGGTTTCTTCTGCCTGGTTCGCTGACGTCTGAAAGCTCCACGCGATTGTTGTTCGGTCGTCCGGTAGCTACTAGGTTTTTTTCATGTTTGCAAAAAGACGTCTATAAAACAGGGGAAACAACCTGCCTGGAGGACAATCGGATTTAGAAAACGCCGAAGGCGCTCCTTTTCCTCGTTCCAAAAGCCGATTCTGAAAGGTTCACCCGAACCCCGAGTCACGTCGGCATCCTTTTGCGAGGCTGACCGGGTTGCAGCTTCTCCGACTCCGACTTCATGATTCTGCGATCACTTCAAATTTTATCCGTGAAAAACAACCAAAAAAAAAAAAAAAAAAAAAAAACATCCTTTTACTGCGGACGCGAGCGCTCGTTTCAGTGCTTTGACAGCCAAAGGTGCAATAGTGTGGCAGAACCTATTAATAGCTCGACAGTTAATTAGATCAAGAGATTAATTAACAGCTTATCTAATCTATCAGCCGGCTAAAGATAACCATCAAATTAAATGTACCAGTGAAGAACAGTGACAAAGTTTGTCAAGAGAATTTTTTTAAGAGCGCTAACTTCAATCATCTCTATTGTTCCCTTTCATCCCTCTTTAACACACACACACACACACTCCCCCCCCACCCGCCCCTGATGTTTATTGATTGTCGGAGTTCATACAAGAGCATCGCTTAATGTGCTTGCTTTCATGTCCTGTCTTTGTTGCCGGGGCCACAACCCACAATATTGCAAATTGATCCGTCTCTCCTCGCCACCCTTTGTCAGAGTTTGCGAATTGAACTACTATTACATTATCCCTCTCTCCGACCGCCGCCCCCCCCCGCCCCCCCGCCCGTCCACGCCACCCGGCGTCTTCCTCTCACGCGTCCTGTCTCTTTCTTGTCCGTCAGACGACGGCCTCGCCGCGGCTAAACGCGTCCCGGGAGCTGATTAGAGAAGCGGCACGCCTGACCGGCTGCATTGATGAGCTCCTTGAGGTTTGATGATGTAGCCAATAAACGGACACTTTTGATTACCTGACCCCTGACCTCTCCTGTAACAACACCCCCCCCCCCCCCTTCCACGCCACCCCTCCGCTGTTCCTCTTCCTGCTCGTCGCCCCCATCGCTCCATTGTCCTTCTCAGGTGACGACTTGAAAATGAGGTCACGCTCGTGTGAACACAAACAATCCGTCCTCAAGGGCGGCTCAGCCTTGAAACGGAGCGGGATTTTACCACCGTTTCACTTCGTGTTCATGGGCTTTTCAAACTTCTCGCGATAAATCGTGCCCCCCGTAAGATCCGGGATCTAATTACGTGGTTTTCTCTCCGCGACGCGCGACTTGGCAGGAAGTCGGACCAGAAGAGGAAAACGTCGCTGCCTGGAGGAGTATTCGACTCCTGTCGTTACACGGAGTGCGGTGAAATTCGGAGATAGCGGCTCTCGGGTTCAGCGGAAACAAAAACAAACACAAAAAAAAAAAAAAAAAGCTTAAAAAGCGGCACGACAATAGAAGCATCTCTGGGTTAGAAAAATATAAAACGAAAAATAGACATCTAGAAAGGGTATGTAACTAAGGCTCGCCTTTAATTAAGAGTAGATACCCTGGACGACACACACATATGTACCGTCACACACACACGCCACCGTTGTCACGGCGAGAAGAAGACATCCCCAGGATGAGACGGCAAATGTTTGCGATGATAGCGGAGGACAGACGGGTGTTTTTCAGCTCGGGGGGGACGGAAGGGGGATGGAAGGGGGACTGCGGCACAATCATCTTGATTTCTTGTGCAGAACGATTACATGCCATGCTAATTGCTAGCAGAGGGATCTTTAATAAATATTTCATTCGGTGCAGCATCATTACTGCCTAATGTTGTTATTAATCTCCACCAGTAATTTCCACTCAGGAGAAACGTCTCGGCGGCTGGAGGAGGAGGAGGAGGAGGAGGAAGTAAGGTTCGAAATGCAGAAATACCAACATTAGAAGTTGAGAGGAGAAGTTAATGAGCCATGTGTAGGGACCCGAGCGAAAAATGACAACAAAAGGAGAGGGGAAAAGAAAAAAAAAATAAAAATGGCGGACCGATCAAACGGCGGGAATCGGTCTGAGCGGGAAGCGTGGACGCAAAATCATCTCAGGAGAGACGTGGTCTGAGCTCGTGGCGACTTCGCCGCGACGGAGGATAAATTATCCGTCTTTCATCGGTTTGTTTGCATATTTAATCACGAGCAAAGCAAAAAAAAAAAAAAAAAAAAAAAAAAACATCTTTAATAGCGGTGATTCTTCATCTCGTTCCTCCGGCGCAGAAACAATTGTAAAGCGATGTCATTTATAAATCATCCTGATGGACGGTAATGAAAAGAACGACAAGAATTTATCGCGTATTAAAAAAAAAAATAAAAAAAAACGGAGAATTTTCCCCGAGCGGCGTAATGGTACACTGACTTTTCTGCGGTATCCAGTTTTTGTACCGCAAACCACACGTTTAAATTCTTCGTGTTTTTTTTTTTCGGGGGGGGGGGGGGGGGGGGACCGTGTTTTCCGACAGCGGCGGCGGCGGCGGCGCTCCTCTCCACGAAGAGGGAGACCCGGAGCGTAGGAGGTAAATTAAAAATCATTAAACCGTCTCTGTAATTGCACGGGTTCGTCTCCGTCGCGCCTCGCGGTAAACGCTTCCGCCGGATCGACCCCCTTTTTCCGGCGGCCGGATTTTTAACCGCGAACCCCCCGGATCGTCTCGGCGAGCGATGGCGGTAAATGGTTACGTCGCGAGAGAGCTGCCGTTTTGTTGCGCGAGCTGCTGTAAAGTTGTGTTGTGAAACTAAACTGCCGTTAAAGTGAATATTAGCGGGGAGGGGGAAAAAAAAAAATAAAATAAAAAAACATGATACAGCCTCGCTGCAAAAATACACCCGGAGTCTCAGGACTTCTTAAGCCACGGAGCAGAAATTGGACAAAGTTAAAAATAGAATAAATGATACGGCGCATAAAGACATGTATGATATAGAATACGGGATTAAGCTAAACATGTTACGGGCGGCTTAAGGATTAGCATCAGGTCACGCGACCGCTTCCTCTCCATTTAATGGAAAACTATATTAAGATTATTTTATTTTACTCGCTAATGTAAGCAACTTGTAAAGCGGAGGAAAAAAAACGCACGGGCGTCCCCTTCAGACGCCGCTGACATTTTGACTCGTGCGCGTGCGTGCCGGGCCGGCGCCACGCTGTGCACACCATCCCCTTCATGCTGTTTAAAGGCATTAAAAAGGCGTGAAAAATGGCAGCGGGCTAATCCGCAAGGGGGGGAACAGCAAATAGCATTAGGCGACGAGCGCACGCCGTATCTCCGTTCGTTTTGATATCCGCCCGCGCCCGCGGCTATGCTAACCCGTCGCCGTCGGGCCGGGACGCTTATTCACGGGCAATTTCCACACTCGGGCTGCTTTTTTTTTTCGGGGGCGAACTCAACCCCTGATAACGGGCGGGCGCGGAGATGGAGAAAAAGCGTCAACTCAAGGCAAATCCATATCGTTGGTTTTACCCAACAATGGATTTCCAGACGGTATTTCAACTTTTATAGGACTCGGTCATGAATGATTAGCAGAAAAATGATTATATGTCGCGCTTGATGTTTCAATAACAAATCCATCATGAAGAGACAAAGACTGCGGGGGGGAGGATGAAAAAACGGAGGGACGTTCGCCTGGAAAAACAGAAAAACTTGTCCACCCTCGGTGCTCGCCTTGCCGGTTCCATGCTTTCCTTGCAAGAGGATGCAAACACACACACACACAGAGGGCGAACACACACACACACACACACGTGATGGCATTGCCCCCAACGAAAATAGAGTTGTGTGTACCGTCCAATTATCTGTCAGGGGTGAATAATGGCCCCAATAATATATTCACATTGCCGCGGCCGATCAATTTTTAATCAAGCTGAGAAATATGGAGGAAGTGAAGCTAAAATGACCCACCAGGAACTCTCCCATAATACCTCAGCAGAGGGGTCCCTAATTTTGCACCAATCAAATTACCCACTCCCCAGCTCCCCCCCACCTCCACACACACACACACACACACACACACTCCCCAATCCCTTCCCCCGTCCCTCCAAGACAACATCATCCTTGAGCGATAATGGTGCCTCCCAGTGTGGGGCCGGACTAATAGCTGAGCCTGGCCTCGTCTTTTATCGGGGCAGGGGTCAGGGGCGGTGACCTTATTAAAGACATTTTCACTGATGAAAAAGTGATTAGCAGTAACTCGCTGGAAAACATGTACTTACAATTAGATAATTCCGGATCTTACTGGGTAAAAAAGAAAAGAAGGGGGGAAAAAAAAAAAAAGGAATGCGCGTTGGACAAAAAAAAAAAAAAAAAAAAAATGGGTTCGAGAACAAGGGGAAAGGAGTCCGTTTTCTTTTTTCTCTGATGGCGGAGCGCCTTTTGTTCTCCGATCCGTTGGCGAAATGTCCTTAATGGGGCGGCGGTGCAGCCCCTCCTTGGTTACCGCTACCATGCAAAGGATCCGGGGCAAACCGGACTCCACGCGCTACTTTTTGGGGAAAGATTGTAATCTTAAGAGTCCAACCGGAATTCCTTATTTGTCTCGAGCAGCGGCGTGTAAAATGTCCCGGTCCGGTGTTTATCATCCCGTAACAGGCGCGCCGAAATGGCCGGATGTTATATAACGCGAGAGTTTAAAGGGGGAAACTGTTGGAACCGGACGGGTCGTTATTTTAAATCGGACATCCCCGATCAACCCCGGCACGACATCGGAAAAGCAGATATGACAAACTACTGATCGGTTTCTAGAGCCAGAGTATTGATCCGGTCGTACACATTTGTAAACAGTCTTTCCCGGACCGATCGGATCGGAGAAGAGCCGAAAGCGAGAACGCGGCAGACGGCGGATCGCCTGGACACACCGAGGGGTGAAAAAATGCACCGAGATTTTCCCGCACCGCAAAAGAATCGGTAGTTTATCCCATTTTGCGGACGATTTTTCACGAACCGCCCCCGCGAGCGCATGCGCTCGTCCTGCAGACGTCGGACGACGGCCTTCCCGCACGTGTTAGCAAACTGTTGGATAGCGACGGCTAATCATCAAGGCTAGCTGCGGAAAAAAAACAGCCGAATTAGCGCGTAAGACAGCCGAGCCAAAGTCTTCCTTATTGAAGTGTGTAAAAATATAACGAGCGGGGTTTCGTTGTTCTTTTGGGGTTCCGGTCGAAACCATCAAGCGCAATTAAAAACAATTAAATTCGATGCCTGAAAGGAATGCAAACCTGCGCGCGATACGCCGCATGCCGATGCGCGAACTCCGCGCATCCTTACGACTAGCGGTCGCCGCTTAGCCGCTAGTAATTCATTTAGAAACACAATCGGAGGCAATCAGCCCTCCTCCTCCCCCAGCGGTAGAATCCGGGCCGGCTCGCCCGGGAAGGGTCACGTACCTCGGCCCAGCGCAGGGGCAATCTGCAATGAAAGCCTTCCCATTTGTAATAAACCGCATCCCCTCCGAAGAGCAATCCTTGGGAGGATCCGCCGGAGCGCTCACAACAGCGTCTGTAAAACAAATGAGCGGGGAGGTAATTGCAGACAAACAAAAATTACATTTCCAATAAAGGTTCTTGTCTCTCCCGGGCTCCCAGAAGCCCCCGGCCCTCCTCAACTGTTTAACAGCCTTAATATACCCCTCTCATCAGCCTTCCCGTTGAGAAGCCACCTGAGAGAGGTTAGCCGAGCACAAACAGAGCTCATCTAACAGCAGCCGGCTGAAGCCTTTCAGGCAATTAAATAAGGCGGAGTGATGGCGCCGCAGACGAGCGCAGCTCTATACTCGTCTAATTTACGCGACATGACGGGGCCGCGTTTACGGAACGGTACGCTCGGCTACGGGAGAGCGCTTTTTCTCGTTTTGTTTGCTTTTTTTTTTTTTCTCTCTCTTTTCCTGCACGGATAACCCGGAAATCCATGTGAGGTTCGGATTATAACGAGCGAGTCGGCGGGCGAGAGGCCGTTATCGCTCCTCAAAGTATCACGCTGTGTTTTCGGGTCCGCGGTTGTAAATATTGATACACGAAGAGACGGTAAAAGGTGGACGGCGTTTTCGAAAACTAATAAACGGCTCAGTTTAGCTGTTATATGCTAATTCAATTTTTAGTTATGTATAAGGGGGTATTTATGATCCCGAAACGCTCCGGAATTTAGGTTCCGACGCTCTCGGACGACGAAAACGAAGCCGGACAACGAGACGAGCGTTTTTCCGCACAACGGACGGTTGGTTTGTCTTCCCGAAACATGCTACTACCAACTATTCAGTCAGAGGGCGGAGAACCCGGAGAACCTGCTTGACCGCCGGACCGGAACCGCGAGGTGCTTCTGCATCGCCGACTGCTGGAGACATCATCCGGCGGTTTGTCCTGGGCGGAGGTGGATCCCGCGGGAGGCGTTCGACCCTCCACCCTCCCCGACCTCAGCTAACTTGCTCCGATGGGTTTGCTGAAAGACGCCTGTCACCGCCCATGTAGAAGTACTTCGTCAGTGTCAGGGAGCGCAATTACCAAAAACCAGAAAGTTAATCCCTTCAAGATCAGCAGTTTTATGAGGGTTTGTGTTTTTCTACCGCCCGGTTCTTCCGCTCGTCATGACTTCGGGAGACAGAAGAAGAAATAAAATGACTGGGTTTTTTTTTTAGCAGTGTTTGCGGTTCATTTTCACATCCTTGCCCTGGCCACTCCTTTCAGCTCGGGACACTCCGGCCTTCCTTGGTACTCTTGTTTCTCCGAGAAGCTGAAGTTGAATGGAAATCACAGACCCAACTTCTTCTCAGTCAGTCACGATATCGCGAGTCCTCTTAAGAAATATGACAGCGGTAAGCCCCGCCCCCTTGCCAACAAGAAGGTCCCCGGTTGACTTTCTATGCGGGGTCTCCATGTTCTCCGGGTTCTTTGGGAGTTCACCGGAGGCCCTACATTGTCCAGACCAGTGGATCAGAGGGGGAATGTGCCTTTATCTATGTCCTTCTTGGGGTGAAGACAATGAATGGACACAAGCATACATGTCACCATCCAGAAGTGGTCCCTTCAGATACAGATTGAATGGGGAAGTGGGTTCGTATGTTGATTAAATTAATTTTCCCCATTTAACTTAAGAGAAAACAGATGAATTTGCGGTACGTATCGTGGATTCCCTGCGATTATATTCACGTGTGATAAGAATGAGAATAACTTCATTTATCCCGAAGGAAATTGTTGTGCCAGAGTTTCAAGTAAAACATAACAATAATGAATAATAGTAGAAAATTGTATAAACATTAAAAAAAAATATATATATATATATCAGTCACACGTACAACAGATTCTTGCTTTGCTATTATTTCGTGGAGAGCATCTTCTTTCTGGGCTCACCGCCTGCTTAGGGCCCATGATGATAAATAAAAGAAATACACAAAATAAGCAAAAAGATATAAAATGATGCCACACAAGAGCCACTTGCTAAATCAAAATTTTGACTTTCTTGTATCATGATTTTTTTTTTTTTTTTTTTTGTATTTCGAGGATAAAATTTATTGGAATCGCACTTTGTATCTTCAAAAACAAAAAAAAAAAAAAAAAAAAAAAAAAATTGCATATAAAGTGATTGGTATCTTAAGGGGTATCCCTAATTTGCAATCCTTCTTTGTCAGAACGTCTGGAAAGTATCCCCTACCACACAAGCACAACTACTTCAGGGCTTGAACGCACAAAAAGAGGAAAACAGCACCATTTGACGTGTTATTTCAGGACCCGGCGGCGGCGGCGACGACATCGTCCTTCCCCGCAGCGCCCGGATCCAATCAGCCGCTTTATCTGATGCTGAACCCGACATCGGGCCCGAGTAAAGGTCCCTCCTCGGCTTCCTCTTATCGAAACCTGCAAACGGTGAACTCTGTGGCCCGGCCTCTCGCGGGGGGGGGGGGGATTGATTACAGCCCGGGGCCAAACGGCAGTAAATCCACTGCCGCTCGGCTCGTTCCATTACGGCGTCCCGGAGCCGAGCCGGCTGAGGTGGCTATTAGCTACAGGTTCTGGATCGGATCCGCAAACATGATTTGATCTTGTAACGGCGAAGGAGCGAGCGGCGGCGTAATCTGAGCTAAGACGGCGGGTCGAGGGCTCCGATGACCTCAGCGGCGACTAAATAGACCCGGTCAGGGCTTTTAACCAGAGGTCGTGGAGTTTGTATCGGCTTGACGTATTTGACTTTAAGTGAATATATTGAGTTTGGTGGATGCGGTGCAGCCTGAGCAGGAGACCGCAGCTCACATGTTATTATGATTAAATGTCCTTTAAAAAGGATATGTGTGTGTGTGTGTGTGTGTGTACCTGATTAGCTAAGATCCCAAAATAAAGAGCACTAAATTGCACGTTCCCCCCCGACAGATTGCACGTTAGCTTTTTCGGTTTGTGTGTTTTAATGGTTTTCGGCGACGGAGAGCGGAATCATCGCAAACGCAGGAGGCTGGAAGGGCGACATTCCAGACGATGGAAATGAGGGTGTTAGTGGAAGAGTCGGATGAACGTTCTGCAGGAAAAAATTGGGACGTAAGGAAGGGGAGAGGGAGAGAGAAAGTCGACGCTGCTGGGAAAACCGAAATAAGAAAAAAAAAAATAGATAAAACTGGAAAATTCCTGCGGGATGTCTTGAATGTACCTGCTGCTCGGTGCAGCCGCCGCGCCATTTCACCTCTATTTTCCTACGTTCTCGAGCGATAAAAGTCTGAAAGCGGCGACCAGGAGAAAAAGTTGTGAGAAAAATCGGACAGTGGATTTTACAGTTGAACGTCCAGTGACCCGAGTGTGTGTGTGTGTGTGTGTGTGTGTGAAGAAAGTACAGTGAGGCTGCAGAGATATGCGCACCGCATGTGTGTTCTGCTTTGTTTTTCTGAAGTGGCAGTTCATTTCCAGTATTTGCATTTTCCCCTTCCAGCAGCTCTCACACACACACACACACACACATGCATACACACACACCTGTTTTCAAAGAAAAAAAAAAAAGCTTGAATTTTCCTTACAGTTGAACACACACTGCTCCAGTTGCACATCCCACTTTCTTGTATCGCTTTCTATTCATTATACATCGTCATATTGTGTCTTATATTGTCGCCTTTTACCTTTTTCTGTTTTTATCATTTCAATTGTCACAATTTTGTTGTGTTTTTGAAATGCAACAGCAATAAAAGCCTTTTCTATTCTATTCTATTCAAAATGGCCGGGTGTGTTGTTTTGCTGTTAGCGGATGGGCTCGCCGTTGTTTCACACTCCAACCCAGGCTCCCCCTGCATGTGTGTGTGTGTGTGTGTGTGTGTGTAAGAAGGGGAGCTAACAGTTTTAGGGCATTCCTGTCACTTTGCCCGTGTGATTGCCTGTGTGGCTTCCTGCAAACTTTAATGCTTTGACAAGTTTGATATAAAGACTCCGAGGAGGCAAAGATGCAAAAGTCCCTGAGATATTTAACGGACTAATTCCTGCTCTTTTCTTTTTCTTCCCCCCACCTTCCTCTTTGCGTCAGTCAACCCTCTGCGGTGGGAGAATCTGGGAATCCGGGCGATGCAATACAAACACGCTCTTCCCTTTCATCATGAAAGAACAGAAGAAAATTGTGTGCATGCATATGTGTGTGTGTGTGTGTGTGTGTGCAACAGACACTGTGCAGACCTCGCAAACAAACACACCTTAGTGTAAAAACTTTGCTGGAGGCACTTTATTCCTCCAGTTAGACTCATCAAGGGCCTGACAAGTCTCAACTTTGCCCCCCTTCCCGACAGGAAATTAAAAATCCTACGTCGCGGCTCAACCAGGATGTGAAGCGACGGCGCCGCGATCGGCGTCTGGCACCGAAACGCTCGCCCCCCCCGACTTCTGCAGGTGAGGGTCCTTTCTAATCCGCCGCAGGAGCCAAATTTAATAAATCCAGCTCTCCTTACCCCGCCTGGCTGGATTCGCGAGAATCTTTTGTGCCAAAAGTCTTTCCTGGTTTCCCCGAAGAAGGGACGGAAAGACGCGCGCCGTAACTCCTTAACGCTTTAAGGCCGTTTCAAATCCCTCCTCCTGCTCCTGTTCCTCATCGCGGTGCATTTCCAGCCGGCTGGATTTAGACCACTTTCACGTCTCCGGTCTTCGTATCGAGCCGTATTTGAAAGGCGGTAATCCATACCGATCATTGATCCGTGTTTATGCAGCGGTAAGTGTGTGCCGGTGCTATGAAATACTTTATTACTGCTGAAGCCTCACTATTTTGCAACGCAAAGCACTAACCGGAGACCACTGGGATTCAGTGTCTTGCTCAAGGACATTTCTACATGCAGGAGGAGTCGGGAAGCGAACCAACGACCATTAATCCGTCCGTCGTCTGCAATTTACCCTGCAGTCGGGGGTCGAGACTAGAAACCAAAATCCACCCTCTCATTCGGGGCGATTTTCCCCCGATTTCTGGACTGCAGGAGGAACCAGGAGGAAGAACACGCACAAGTCCACGCTGAAAAACACCCTTGTTGGGATCCAACCGGCGTCCTCGGTGCTGTTAGCTTCGATTGCTAACCACTGCGCCACCGTGCCGTACATTTATTTTTTTTTCCTAAGCTGCCTAGTTTTAACCACACACACACACACACACATACACACGCGTAGGTGGCGGTACAAGAGGCCCATAGGCAGACGATAAACGTGAAACAAATCAGGGTTGTGATTAATAAAACCCAGGTGGGACGCTTACAAGTGTATTTGGAAAGGGAGTAAAATGGCGAATTGGAAATGCGCTGAAACAGATTCCCGGCCTGGATTTATCTCTGTTTTCTTTATTGCTGCTCACATCCCATACGCAACATTGAGGGATGCTGCTAATCTAAAAACACTCGCATCTTATCCATCAGCGTAAACACACACACACACACACACACACACACATGCAGAGCGTGTGATCGCGGGGCGAGCGGGGAAACATCGACGGCGAACCCGTCCCGCCCTCCTCCGAGCAGCAAACTAAACCGATGGATTCATTTATTTATTTTAAAAAAAAAAAAAAAAAAAGAAAAGAAAACCAGGGGAGGAATGACGTTGCGCCGCCACACGAGGACCATCTTTCCGTTGGAAACGTGGGCGGATGTTTCGCGGCGTCTCGACGGAAATCTCTTGTGGAATGACAGTCGTCTCGCCGCCCTTTTATCCACATATTTGTTTCATGCCCTGCGCTGCTCCAGTGTCTATATTTTATTTCAACAGCCGGATAACAGCCCGCAAAAACACACTGAAGACGCACATGCAATATTAAAGACTTTTTATTGTTATAGACTTCAGGACGCCGCCCGTTATTTCGCTCCCCCTTTTTTTTTTTTTTTTTCGCTTTAGATTTAAAGGCCGCGTTTACCGGTCGGGTTATTTTTCAGAAAAACACGATTCGCTCGTTTTTTGGGGGTGAAAAGGTAAGCCGGGTTCATATCGTCCTCACACCAGAATAAATCCCCTCTTTTTTTTTTTTTTTTTTTTTTTACGAGCGCTTCTTGAAGGTAAAAAGATAATTGTGGGGAAGTCAGGAAGCGATTGTCACTGAACAGATTTCTATAAATGACTTTTATTTGCTGTTTATACGAACATTCTCGACATCCATGTGAGAACGGTGCAGGTGGAGAAAAGAGGATCGGCCAGGAGGAAGGGGAAAGCGGAGACGTGGTGTCTGGGTTGGAGACACTGGGGAGAAGCTGGAAGAAGATGTGGAGGTTCTTCCTCCTGAGAGAATCGGGAATTAGCCCGTCAGAAGGACAGCAAATGGTAGATGTTCTGGAGATAAAAAAAACAAACTGAGATGGTTTGGACGTGGACAGAGGAGAAGATCTGGATGGGAGGATGCGATGGGTTGGAGGAGGAAGACCAGAGAAGAGGTTTCGTGGATGCAGGGAAGGTGGAGGAGAGGATTAGATGGAGGAAGGTGATTGGATGTGGAGACCCAAAGGAGAAGAAGAAGAAGAATAAAAGAAAAAAGAATGAATAAAACTGTGTGTTTCCAGATGTAAAGCTAATGAATCATTATCAGATGGCTGTCTGTGTGTGTGTGTGTGTGTTTGTGTCCAGTCAGCATGCATAGATCTCACACACACACTTGTAAAAGGTCTTTGAGTACTATGAAAAGCGCTATACAGATCCTATGTATTATCATTATTATTATAAAAACAAAAATAACACAAACACACTGGTGGTGTATATATCCATTCAGCCTGCACAGATCACTCACACACACACACACACACACACACACACACACACACACACACACACACACTTGTAAAGCGTCTTTGAATACCATGATAAGCGCTATACAAACCCTATGTATTATCATTACTATTATTATTATTATTATTATTATTATAAAAAAAATAACACAAACACACTGGTGGTGTATATGTCCATTCAGCTTGCACAGATCACACACGCACACACACACACACACACACACACACACACACAGCGCGCGCGCACGCGCGCGCGCGCGCACACTTTGTCTTTCCACTTCCAATCATTTATACACCTCTTCTCCACTCCAACACACAACTTTGCATGTTTCCAAATGAAACAAAAAATAAAGAGGTCAATAAAGGTGACCCAGGCGCTGACATGCGTTCATATCCTGCACGCTAATTGCGAATCGGGTCGAATCGGACGGGTTTTTTCACGTCGGCTCGCTCGCTCCTTCCTCCCCCCCCCCCCCCCCCCCCCCCCCCCCCCTCCCTCCGCGGCCCTGATGTGTTTTCCATGTTAACACTTTGCAGTGCCTCAGGTACATGGCGAGGCTCGGCGCCGTACGCCGCCCCGCCCGGCCCATTTCCAGTGTTTTTATGAGAAAACATCCTTTTTATTTTTCAATTAAACTTTCATTCTTTTGTGTTTTTCATTTTTTAACTCGGAGAGTTTCTAAACCACAACCGCCGCCCCCCCCCCCCCCCCCCCTCCTCCTCCGTACGCCCTTCCCTTTGTTTCGCTCCTGAACCCGAGATGAAGCGGAAACATGAAATTAAGGACGGAGAGGATTAAAGTATGTCAGACGTTCTGTGAAAAGCAACCACATCGCCGGCAAGTCTGCAAGAAACATTTCGGCGAAAATGAGAAAGAATTGAGAGCGTGTGATATTTCCAGAACGGGAGAACGGACGGGGAAGCCGCTCAGAAGTCTCCTGGGGGGGTTCGGACCCCCTCGGTTCTCATCACCGGGGTGAACGCTGATTTGAATCCTTTGACTGATGAGGAGAGCGGCAGGGCTTTGAAGCGGCGGCCGCCTCCTCCACGCAGGCCGGCCAAAGCCATGCCACATCGCATTTGACACCCCAAAGCCTGAGGAATTGATCCCCCCCACATTGATCGGCCCGGGGTTTGAACACAGCGCGGAGGGAAGGGTCACGAGCCAGATCTTTGGCTCAATCGCTTCTTTTGTCGCAGGGATCGATGGTCTCCCGCCGTGAGGGGTCGGCACGGGGGTCTCGTCTTACCGGCATGTACATAGACGGCTTTCTGATTTACAGCCATTGCGCTAGCATTAGCGGTAGCGTTAGCGTTAGCTAAGTATTTGTAGCAGTCGCAGTAGCAACGGTGGCAGTAGATGTTAGCAATTCTGCAAACGACTTTGTTTATGCCGGTAAAAATGTGCACCATTTACCTGTGTGTGTGTGTGTGTGTGTGTGTGTGTGTGTGTGTGTGTGTGAGTCTTTTGAGCTAAGCATGACGGGAAGAGGCGCGAGACAACGGCTGCTGATTTTCCCCGTGACAAGGTGAGACTATTAGCGCGCGCGCACACACACACACACGCTGTGATATTTTCCCCCCAGGCTGAGTGTCTAAGCTCGGCTACAAGTTCACACACGTGTGCACACACACACACGCACACTGCTTACCATTAAACATCATGAAACAGGGCCATGCACACAGTTTGTCTTTCAAAAACAAAGGTACAGCTCGGCTTTTCCGTGTAGCAGTGTTGCTGAAAATCAAACCCGCTAGCCATGTTGCTATTCGGGTTTGTAAGAAATAAGTAAATATACAAAGATAATTTGATATCTAGAGGATGTTAAACTTCTCGCAGCTGCTTTGGATGTTAGCGATGTTTCATTTTTCCCCACTTGTTGATATTTCGCTCAGGCAATTGGACGAATTACCGCATCCCGTTTTCCGAGATGTGGCTAAGTTAGCTTTGTGATTGAAGCCCAAATTAGCAGCGAGAAAGGTGAGCGTTTGACACCCGCGTGGACGCCGCTGTCCGTGAAGTGGCGTTTAAAGACAGCGCGACGCGCCAAACAGCGCTAGCTAGCGCAGAGAAAATCGTGGCGCACGTGTCGCGGACTCGTCAGTGAAGAGAAGTTGTTGTGGGTGAGATCCGATGACGGAGAGCGTCGTCCGCGAGGCGGCGGCCGACATTTAAGGGGATTCGGTGCGGCGGACGGCGGGAATGTGGACGCACGAGGTGTCGGGAGAGGCGTTCAAAGACGGTCGACGGTTTTCGAAAGAGGAGCGGCTTCACTCCCTCCGTAAATGGAGTTTAGACATAAAGTTACGTTTAGCATAGCATTGTAGCATGAAGGGTGGAGCCGGTGGGTTTAAGCTAAAGCAACACGTGAAATCATCCCATCTTCAGGGTAAATACACTTCATAAAACCAGTTCACTTCTTTACATTCTCTTTCATTATGGATTATTGTCTTTTATACATTATTTGTTATTTATGAAGTACATTTTCTAACAAAACCAGGGGTCGGAACTGATTCATAGCGTTTCAATTCATTTTAATGGGGAAATGTAATGCGACCACAGTAAAGTTATTACTGTACAATCTGGTAATCTTTTGTTTTCATACATCAGCCGGCCATCAAACGCTTTCTCCTCAGGATCCGTCTGCACTTGGAGATCCCAGCCTTCCCCTCCTTCTCAAACCTGATTTCTGGAAATTCAACGCAAAGAACTGAGCCATCGGGCTCGGCCGACTCCCCTCTCCGTCTCCCTCTCAGCTGACTAGATTTCAAAATGTTTCCGCAAGCGGGGGAGACAAAATGAAGGCGAGACGAACGGACGGACGGACGAACGGACGGACAACGCCGAGCGGGGGGTTCTGATGCGAAAGCAGAGAAGAAAAGGCATCGGGAATGGAAGCCAGAGCCGAAGGCCAAAGGAGGCCACGCACACGGCGCCACTGAAGGGCCCAGGACAAGTGTTGCCATGTCCCGCTGAAACCACCGGGGCCGCTGGGTAATGAATAAATAAACATCCCCTCCAACCATCTACCCTCTTCCTCTTCCTGCTCTCCACACTTGGCAGCCAACATTCACACACACACATATAGACACACACGCACAAACAATACACTCAAATGCATACAAGCGTGATTGCCACCGGCCTGACAGACCAATCACACACACAGATGAAGGTTTTGTGCTGCCACGATTGTGTGTGTGAGTGTGTGTGTGTCTATGTGTGTGTGTGTGTGTGTGTCTACAGGTGTGTGAGGATGCTGTCACGTGTCATTTTATCGCTGCGTTTCTTACTAAATGTTCATACAAAAGGCTTTCCTCTGCTGATATTTACAGACTCAAAGGCTGCACGGGTGATAGTGTCCAGTGAACACACACACACACACACACACACACACACACACACTCCTGGCGGCTGAGAAATCACCCCCCGCAGACACGCCGCCGCCATGTCAGAGGCGAGAAAGCCGCGAGACTCTGAGCCGACGCTGCCCCGACACTCGCAGAGAATATTCTCAATTATTCAGCCCGGCGGATCGAGACGCCGAAGAAACCTTTAACGTGTGAGTTGTTGTGACATCTCCAAACGACCCTCAACGCCGCCACATCAAATATAGATATTTTGTTTTGTTTCCAACGGGATTAATTTGTCGTTCAGCGAGTCGCTGCCGAAGATGAGGGCTGAGATACCGGTTGACGGCGGGAGAGAGAGAAAGAGGGAGAGAGAGGAGAAAAAGCAGAGGTTGGAAGAGACGTGTCCTTCGAGGAGACAGGAGGCATGGCGGCCTGGTGATAAACCCGCACACACACACACACACACACACACACACACACAACTTAAAATCGTATTAATCAGAGGCGGACACGTCGTAAATTACCATTAATCTCAGCTGTATTTCGTCAAACCGAAATCAATCAGTCGCTGATTCAAATATCCTAACTTGAACAATACGGCTTCTTTTTCATCCAAATCAAAGATTGTGTTTGTTTTTCAGCCGAAATCCGTGAAGAACGGAGGAATGTGGGGCGGGTGCGCCATGTTTATTTGGAGGGTTGGGGAAGTGTTTGACCGTATTGGTTATTGGCCGTGCCGATTGATTACCGATCATCGTCCCGACGTTTGAGGATAGAAGCGTAAATACGCTAACCGGCGCTTTATGACCCCGTCCGCCTCGGAGCAGCGGCATGAAACTGATACTGCCCTCACGAATACTCAGAGGAAGAGGATTAGATCTTGACATTTTGATTGATCGGTTCATCCCTGATCAAATGCAAAGCCGGGCCGCAGCGGCAGCCAGCGAGCTCCTCGGCGGGGCCGCAGACCTCTCATTCCTCTATCAGCCGCGGCTTTCGCACGTGATAAATCCCACCGAGTCCCTTTTTCCCTCTCCGAAAAAACCCGCCGACGCCTCTTCGCGTCCGGATCCAGAACGGCGCCCGGGTTTGACCGGCCAGACTTCCTGCTCGACGGCGTTTCGCTCTCTCGTGACTTTGCCGAAGACACGATGGATTCATCCGCTGGTCGGCCTTTCGGGGGGGTTTATAGAAGGAGCCGGTCAAAACGTACCGATTTCATGAACCGAGTTAATCCTCCCGTAACAACCACGATAAAGCTGCCTTTCCTAAACGCGATAAATCAACATTACTGCCCTGTTAAAACCAGGGTCAGAAAGTTGGGTCGCCGCAATATCGCTCCGGAGGCTCGCGGAAAACACCAAATATTACGGGGCGAAAACGTGTCAGTGATGAAAGTGAAATCCGACCCGCCGAAGAATTTGATTAGTTTTTCCGCGCCAGGATGAAACGGCTCCCCCCCCCCGTGTGTGTGATTTACCAGCGCCGGAGGTCCAGGACGCGAGCGGGCGTCGTCGTCGTCGAGGTGGTGGTGTTGGTGGGGGGTTTAACACAACCTGGAGCAAAAACAATCCACTAAAACAACGGAATAAGATTACATTCAATACCGTTTTCTGTTTCCCCGACACACACACACACACACGGGGAACACACACTCTCCTTGCACACAAACCCATTTATTGCTCTCCATCAGACAGAAGATTACACGGCAACCTTGACCCGTCTGCCCATCGTAAATTACCGCACAGCCTCTGCTGGCATCTCATTTTAGTGTATCATCAGCTCGCGCTCTCATCTGCCATTATACTACATCAGTGACTTGGTGAATTACAGCCAAATACCCGGCGCGTTGTGTGTTTTACACAGTGTTTGCAGTGTGTGTGAAAGCTCCCGTCGTCCTTGGCGGCGGCGGGAAAGTGAGTCAAGTTGGGATTTTTTTTTTTTTTTCCCCCCATTTCCCGGACGTTTTACTGCAGATGCTGGAACAGGGCTGGGTTTTGTTTGACCACCAGATAGGTTGGTGCTTTATTCATCCCCAAGGGGAAATTCACAGCTCCAGCAGAATCTGCAAACATCAGGAAAATAAACAGGATGGATTGGAGAGGATTGCAATGAATACTAGAAAACAACACAGTTAAACACACACACACACACACACACACGAAGACGTGTTCTATGGTGTGCGGTGTGCACTGTGTAACGTAAGCAGCGTGTGGTGTAAAGTTTAGTGTGTAGTGTAAAGTATGTGTTGTGGAGTGTGGAGTGTAAAGTGTGTGTTATGTAAAGTTTGCAGTGTAAAGTGTGTACGGTGCAGATTGTGTAGTGTAAAATGCGTACAGTGCAGAGTGTGTAGTGTGCAGTGTAGGTTACAGTGTGTAGTGTAAAGTGTGTACGGTGCAGATTGTGTAGTGTAAAGTGTGTATGGTGCAGGATGTGCACTGTGTAGTGTAAAGTGCGTGGTGCACAGTGTGAAGTGTGTATGGTGCAGGGTGTGTAGTGTGTAGTTTAAAGTGTGTACGGTGCAGAGTGTGTAGTGAAAAAGTGTGTACGGTGCAGAGTGTGTAGTGTAAAGTGTGTACGGTGCAGAGTGTGTAGTGCACGGGGCAGGATGGGCAGTGTGTGGTGTAAAGTGTATATGGTGCACAGTGTGTAGTGTAAAGTGTGCAGGGTGTGTAGTGTAAAGTGTGTATTGTGCAGTGTGTAGTGTATGGTGCAGAGTGTGTAGTGTAAAGTACACGCTGCACAGTGTGTAGTGTAAAGTGTGTGTTGTGCAGTGTGTAGTGTACGGTGCAGGGTGTGTAGTGTAAAGTGTGTATTGTGCAGTGTGTAGTGTATGGTGCAGAGTGTGTAGTGTAAAGTACACGCTGCACAGTGTGTAGTGTAAAGTGTGTGTTGTGCAGTGTGTAGTGTACGGTGCAGGGTTTGTAGTGTGTAGTGTAAAGTGTGTGTTGTGCAGTGTGTTGTGTACGGTGCAGGGTGTGCAGTGTGTAGTGTAAAGTGTGTGTTGTGCAGTGTGTGGTGTAATTATCAGCTTATAACCTGTGTTTCCCCCCCGTTCTCAGTCTTCCTTCCATGTGTGATTGACAGGTGACTCTTCCGGGTTAAACCCCGCCTTTTCCGTCACGGCAGCTCTGATTGGCTGCCGCCGCTCAGCCTGACCAACCACTTTGACGTCTTTCCGTCCTCACTGACGAACCCCGATCTGAAAGTGCACTTCCACTTTGTTTAGATCTTTTTCTGTTTTTCTTTTTTTTTTAAACAAAGATTTCTTTCATTACAACCGCTGGAAATTAAAAAAAAAAAAAAAAAAACAACAACGTCATATCTGCATGGCTCCCTACACAACTGAACAATGGCGTCCACAATTTCCGGGCCTTCTGGTTTCAAATCACCGCCGCCGTTGCAGAGAATCAATGTGTGTGTGTGTGTGTGTGTGTGTGTGCGGAGTGTAACGATTTAATCCGAAGATACATCCTCATCCCAAAGCAGCTTTGAGCGAACAATTAAAACCATTTGGATTTCGTCGCTGGAATCTGGGCGGCCATCCTTCCTCTTCCACACCGGGTCAAACGCAAAGCGGCAAATCCCGTCGGAATCAGCGACCGTTTTCTCGCTAGCGACCGCGTGCGGTTGTGATGACGGCTGCACGCCGAACGCGCCGAAGGTCAGAGACGCGCCAAAGCAGCCGGCGGTTCACCTCCACCTCGGGATCAGGTGTCTCTCCGTCCTACACTTCACTTTAAGCAAATGCTAATGAGTGTATGACTGTTTGTGTGTGTGTGTGTGTGTGTGTGTGTGTGTGTGTGTGTGGGTTCGCTCCTCTCCATGCTGCTCTGCTCCCACAGTGCCCCTGGGACCCATCTGCCTCCCTGTTATTAATTCATCAGGCTTAACCATGCAGCACTTTATGACTCTGTTTGGACTGACGAACTATCACACACCCTCTCCCGCTCCCTCTCAGAGAACAGAGTATTGAAAAACAATATCTGTCAGAGGATGCTGAAGCTCCGGGCCGGGCCGTTTGTCAGAATCCGTCCAATACCGTCTCCCCGTGACATGGCGCCGTGAATTCTCCCTCAATAAAGAAAGAACCTGTCGGAACCCGTCGCTTTTTTTTTTTTTTAAAAGTCCACAAAAAAAGTCTACCAGGCGAAATCTGCTACCAATCTTTAGGAAACGGAGCGGAAAGAAAGAAGCGGTTACCGGCGATTTCGAACAAAAATTGATACGTGACCTAAAAGATGTCGTCGGAGACCGAAGCCAAGCCGCTCGTCTTACTGGACACACACACTCCGTTCCCGTGCTTCGCAAGACACGGTGAGATATTTATGTAAAGTTTTGAATCCTTTCCTCTCTGAGCGTCGGGGTATTAATGTTTTTTCCACACCGGCCCGACCCGCGTTCCAAGACGGATGCGTCCGGCCGCCCGTCTCGCGATCGATCGACGTTTCTTATCTCGCCGATTCTTCTCGGTTTATCCCCGAACTCTGCGTCCAAAATGTTCCTCCGAGCCGCCAGGTGATCCCTCGCGCTCTCTCCCGAGTGGCTAAACCCCTCAAAAATTATTAGACTGAACAAACACAGACAAAACCAAATATCTTGTTACGCTTTCGGAGCCCCTCGCCGGGGCCAAAAATAATTTCTCAGAGGGCCGGCGATCCAGCTCCCCGCCAGCTCCCTCCAAACTTCGACCGTAATTCCCATAACGGAAACTACTTTGAGAGAAAACACGGCCGATTTGTGGCCGTGTTGAAAATAAACCCCCTTTGAAAAAAAAAAAAAAAAAAGGGAGGGGAATCAAAAACTTTGCAGCGAGAGATAATCGAAGGAATCAGTCAGCGCCCTTCACGTGAATACGTCTTGATTGCCGTGTCTAAGCCCGTTCCCCTCCAAGACACGGGGACCAGATCGGAGATTGCGCGACATCAAAAGAGTTTATCTGGCTGGTATTATGTGGCTGTAAATAGCGGCAGCCGCCGAGACAAGGGGCCGAGAGAGAGGAAGAAGAAGAAGGAGAAAAAAAGTCATCTCTGCACCAGAGCTGATGTCCACTAACTGCTGGTTTGTCACCTTCAAAGAAATAAGCAAAGAGTCCTTTGCGCAAAAAAATAAAAATTACAAAAAAATGACCAGGAATGCTGGATATTTAATGCAAATCGACCGAAAACCGGACGGGATTTGCGCGAAACGACACGAAAAGGTCCCGAAAGTCAGCAGGAAACTTAAGGATAATGAAATAAAAGGATTGTTCCACTCGAATGAGCTATTAAATAACAAGCTGAACGGACCAAATATAAGACTAATTTAAAAGTGTAATTAAAGCAGCCATCATTCTTGTTTAATACACACACACACACACACATACACACACACACACACACAATGTACCTCGGAATCTGCCGGATATCTTAAAATCATCAAGGAATGGCCTTAAAAATACAAAAGAAAATTAGCTGAAACATCTTCTCATTTCCAGGCCCTTCTTTCATGACCTTCAATCTGCACAAAGTAGATTTGAAAAAAGTTATAATAAATGAAAAAAAAAAATATATATATATATATTTTTTTTATAAATATATAAATATATATTTATATTTTTTTTTATTTCATATATATATATATATATATATATGAAATAAATCAAGCAATTAAAAAAAAATGACCTGAAAAACATGAGTGTCTGTGTGTGCACTTAAAAAAAAAAAAAAAAGTTTTAAAAAATGAAATGATGTCCGACATGCAGATAGAAGATGTTCCAACATTTAGCAAGATTTAAAAGTTTTACAATCAAAGTCAAGTCTTCCCTGCAGTGTGAAACGCTTCTATTTGGCGACTCGTCTGCTTTCCCCGAACCCCGGCGTGGGATTGCATCCGGTGATCCGCTTTGGCGTTCCTTCTAAAAATGCGCTGAAACGCAGAGAAGCGGTCAAACGAAATAAACGCAGAGGCCGGTCGGTCTGTTTCGTCCACGCTGGAGGTCAACGTTTCCCGCTGGAGGACGCCGGCTCGGCCGGGCTGGGCGGCCCGGCGTGCTCACCTCTGGGGTTATACTGCCCCCCGGCGGACGGAGGGGGAACTCGCCGAGAGCGGACGACACCAGAAGACGTGCAGGGGTGTAAAATTTTTGTTTTGCAGAAGTGACCTGGTTAAATTTCCCTCTTTCAAATAAGTGCGCATTTGTGCATCGTCTTTCTTATCCTCGTCGGTCCCAGGATGTGAGCCCGCCGTACATCCTGCCTATTTTTGTTGATTTATTTTATACGTTGCTATTGTCACTTTATTTCTATCGTCCTTTAGTTCTGGTTGTTTATTTTTCACCCTCATTGTTCCTTTATGTCGTCCGTTTTTATCCCTGCTGACTGTCTATCTTCTGTCTCTATTGATATTTACATTCGTATTTATTTTACCTTTTTTTCGTTTGTTTTTTTGACATTTTAAATGTTACGCTTCTGTGACAAAGGAAGTTCCCCTATGGGGATCATTAAGTTTATCTTATCAAACAAATAAAAACACATCACCTTGATAAATGTAGAATTACTGCTATGCACTTCCACCATACTTGAGGTTATGCGACTAAAACTATCCTTGTACAGTAGTCGGCCAAATCAGTAGTTTTACTTTTAATATTTGCCATTCAGTTCACTGAGAATTCTAAAGCACATTTATTTTTATTAAACTTCGGCGCTGATCTTTATTTCCCCGACTGATACTCCACATCGTGGTGCTTGTTTTAGGATTCCAAAATTGAGTGAAACTTCGGGGGAACTTTCTCTTTCCGTCCGCGTTCTTTCTGACACACATTAATATTCATCGCTCTGGTTTAATTTGCATTAATGAACCCACTGGTTTTAAATGGAGACATAAAGTATTATGATTGTTTAATCCATCAGTGTCTGTCGGGGGGGGGGGGGCTCCGACTGAGATTGCATTTTTTTTTAATTTTTTTTTTTTTTATATAAAACCCCTGGAGGGAAATATAAAGATAATTAAAGGTGCTTTTTATTGATCACTTATTTATCTATTTCAGTCATTTTCTCATCGCCCGCCCGTGATTTGTTTTCTCCTTTGGATCCGTTCCCTTCCTCTGAAAAGACTATTTCTGCCGGGCGAACTTTTTTTGTTTTGTTTTTTTTGTTTTTTTTGGGGGGGGTTTTGCTGGGTTTTGCCGGGTCGGATTTCTGACCTGCAGCCTCTCGACGTTGTCGGTTTCGCTTGGCCTTACAAATATAGCCGGAATGAATAAATACGGCCAGATAAACAGGCTTCTTGTTATTATCTAATCATGATGCAAAACCTTACACTTTATTGTCCGCCGAGGCTGAGTTATTGTCCGTAACCCAAACAGGAAGAAGCCAAAGCCGTATTCTGGCCGCAGAGACTGTAACTGTCACCATCTATCACCTGGGTTTATGGCGACGAGTCCATGTTTAACGGCATGAAACCAGCGACACGCTGTCCACCCCGCGGGAAACACAGATTAGAGACGCCGTCAGCCTGAAGGCCGGTCAGAAATCCACCGGCTCAGACGCTGCATGAAGACTCCACACACACACACACACACACACACACATGCCGCTCTGCGATGATCTTACAGGCCCCGTGTGCAAAATGACGAGGTGATTTGCAAAGTGTGGGATGTCACTTCCTGCGACGGCTCGGGGGGCGTCAAGGAGACGAGTGAAGTGTATTTTGTTTGTGTTGGTTCCTTTTTTTTTTTTTTAATTTTAGTTCTAAGTTGGAAGATTATTGTGATCTTGAAATATTAAAATAAAATTATATTTATTATTTTTCGCCGCTCAAAATAAATGTCACACTCACGGAAGCCGGTATCGTCTCGAGCAGAAGTCTCATTAACCAGGTAAAATAAACATTTATGAAAATATTTTCCAAATATTTATTTTTCATTGTTTACTGACAGTGATTTTTTCGCAATCTATTTATAAAAATTCAGATCAAGGTTACGCTACACGCTCTGAAAGCCCAAAGCTCAAAATGTTCAAAATGTGTTCATTCTATAAATAATATTTAATTTTCTCAGTAGCACTTTGTGGATTTCATAAGCAACACGCTACAAAGTGTAAAGGTAATAAAAAGCAATATATACAGTGGTACCTTTATTTTAGACGTCAAAATTATTTGCGGCTCCCAGTGTTTTCTTTTCCATGGAAACCGAGTCCAAATGGCTCTTTGGGTGTCAAAGGTTGCCGACCCCTGGTCTAGACGACGGTCAATCCATTGGCCGAAGCACAAAATAACTTTTTTTTCCTATCCTTTAGCTCGTATGACTGTATGAACAGTCCATATCCAGAACTTTCTGTGGGTCGAATACCGAAAGAGGCAAAGAAATTGCGTTGGAATGGGTGGAGAAAAGTGTTATGGGTACGATAAGATAGTAGACGATCAGCCGGAATGAAAAGAAAGGTGGACAAGACAGCGGTGAGACCGGCGATGCTGCATGATCCAGAAACCATGACGACGGCCAAAAGACAGGAAGCAGAGCTGGAGGTCGCAGAGGTGAAGATGTTGAGGTTCTCTTTGGGAGCGACCAGGATGGAGAGGATCAGGAATGAGTCCATCAGAGGGACGGCACATGGTAGATGTTTTGGAGAGAAGGTCAGAGAATAGTCGGGTCACGGACGGAGGAGGGAGAGTGAATATATCGGTAGACGGATGCTGGGATTGGAGGTCAAGAGAGACGTAGTGAAAGAGGACATGAAGTTAGTAGGTGTGAGAGAGGAGGATACAGAGACCAGGGTTTGGATGGAGAAGGTTGATTCGCCCCTGAAGGGAAAAACCAAAAAGGAAAAGAAGAAGACCGGAGTCCTGACCCGACTCGGACCCGCAGCTCCGGGTTCACAAAACTCCCGTTCGGCCTGGGCTCGGTCTCGGACCCGGCCTGGACCCTTTCTCGGGCGCATCCCGAGTGAGACCCGTCAAGTCGCTTACGCCGTATCTTTTCCGTAGCGAGGAGGCGCGTGAAAATATGAGGCTCCTCGTGGGAGACGAGGCTACGAGGAACAAGAGAAACGAATGACCGGATGACTTTTTGTGTCCCACATGAACTTCACCGTTTCCAAAAGCCTACAAGTTGCAGAGCAGGAGGCCGCTTGAGAAGAAGCCTTAAAAAAAAGCGAATAAAATAGGGTCCTCTTAGGGTTTAACTCCTCATCATAGGGATCATGCAGGGCTGCTGCAGCTCTTAAACTTCCGTTTATCTGCTCATGTTATGTTTCAGCACCAACTGGATGAACAAACAAACAAAAGCAGAAACTAACCTCGTCACAATCCTCCTTCCCAGAAAGAGAGAAATGAGAATATTTCATTACTTTCCTCGGCGTGGATTTAGTTTTGTTTTTGTTTTCCAGCATCTCACTGGCTTTACTTTTTTTTTCTTTTCTAGATATATACAACCAAAGGTCCTGGATGCAGATGAATATCACTTTCATTAATTAACTTACTCAACATCGGTCAATTTCTTTAATTTACGGAACTAAAGTTTTTATTTATCTGGTTAGTCTTTGTTTATTTTTATTTTATTTCGTTTTTATCTATTTTTATTTTATTTCATTTTTATCTACCTCAACGCCCATCATTTTATTTTATTTACATAACTAACGTTTTTATTTATCCGGCTAGTTTTATTTCTTTTTAATTTATTTCGTTTTTATTTAATATTATTTCATTTTTATTTCATTTTTATTTATTTCTTTATTCTATTTAGTTTTTATTTAATTTTACTCTGCAGTCCTTTCAGCTATACCAAATTTTATTTCATTTTTATTTAATTTTACTCAGCAGTCCTTTCAGCTGTACCGTATCTGCCATGAAATTAAACGCATTTTATATATCGCTGAGTTGGTTTTTTTTTTGCAGATCAGACAGACGGGCGTCTGACATCATTTACAGATATTCCAGTGGAAGCGCGTCGGACACGTGACGGCGCAGGTACTTCGGCAGCTTCAGGAAGCATTCGCAATTTGGAAAACAAAACAAAAAACCTCTGTTCCGAAGATATAAACATCCCTTATCTCCACGGGTAAACCGCCGCCATCGCTCCGTTTCCTGCCCCGAGCAACCCCGGCTCCCTGCCTCCTCCTCTGGGGAGCCTTTTCTTGGCAAACAGGGCTGTTTATTTTACTAAAACAGAGCCTTCACTTCAACCGCTCGCTCTAATTAAAATGTTGCAAAAGCGTTGTGGGCTAAGCATTTTATTTAACAGCTAATTGTGCTGACGCTGGGGACCGGGATGTTTTATGCATACACTTTCCAGGATCTTGGGGAAGGAACACACACACACACACACACACATGCACGCATGCAGGAGATCAGTTTCTCATTCAGCGGTACGATGAATGTTAAAGAGTCTGGAGTATCGAGTTAATCAGGGGGAATCCTGCGGGGGAATATCAGGTTGCCTTTTAACACGGGAGGATGCATGTATGATTAACACGCGGCTCCCCGTCCGACACCGCCGAATAATTGTCTTGTTTACCAACAGGTGTTTTTAATCTAGGCAGGAATTAACAGCGGTGGAGGAGGCTGTCGTTCCAGAGGTAACAACTTGCCTTTCTTTCTGTCGGCGGCTCGCGTCTTCCTAATTTTTCCAAGTAGACGAGCGGCGGATCTGGGGGGGAACAGGACGTTCCAGATGTTTTATCAGTCTGTTGTTGCGAGCGCCATCTTCTTTTCTGCAGGCTGGACAAACTGGTGAAAAAGGTTGAAGGAACGTTACAAGATCCGGAGCGCTTTGACTGTGGTTTTTATTATTGTATTACTTTTTGTATTTAAATTTTTCTTACTTTATTGTTTTGGGGGGGGGTTTTTTGGATGTTTTTTGGCTGCTATGACAATTTACTTCCCCCGCCGTGCTATCTGAAGATTGTCTCAAAAAATTAGAATATTGTGATAAAGTTCTTTATCTTCTGTAATGCAATTACAAAAACAAAAATGTCATCCAGTCTGGATTCATTACAAATCAAGTGAAATATTGCAAGCCTTTTATTACTTAAATATTGCTGATTATGGCTTACATCTGAAGAAAACTCAAAAATCCTATCTCAAAATATTAGAATATGATGAAAAAGTAGGTTTTTTTTTTTTTTAGAAGATAAAGAACTTTATCACAATATTCTAATTTTCTGAGACAGTCCTGTATCTATTCACGCTCTGAAGGTGCCAGATCATCTCTGATCAATAGATATCCTGAAATATCCTGAGATAAACACTCCCTGTCACGGTACAGATCAGGAAGCTAACTGCTGTAGCTCATGGGGTTTACACAAATATGAAGAATCATCATTAGATTCATGTACATTTCTTTCTTTCAAACATCTCATTTGATTTGCAGGAGGTTTTGCTGTTTCCTGACCCTCTACTGAGCTTCCTGACCACATGTGGAGACCAATCGGGGTCCCGGAAGGAAGCCGCTCTAAAGGTTTCGTCCCGATCCGCCCACGGCCCCTCGGCATTAGCATAACTTGCTAACTGACGGCTAGCACATCTCTGAAGGCACCGTAGCCGCCATCCATGAGCATGGCGAGACTTTATGCGGGGCTGATGTCGTTGCCCCGGTAGCAGCAGGCGCTGGCGGAGGCTCGGGGTGGTTAAAGTAGAGCCGAATCCCCTCCCATCCCACTTCAACCTGGCTAAGTTTAGCATTTGTTCATCACCGGTCGCGGCATCCACTCAGGTCATGTGACTGTTTAGACTCCCTGCAAACTTTAACCCCGAAATTCAGGGCTGCGCTCGTCATCGGAATAAAAAAAACACAAAAAAACCCCTCCCCCGACAGGAAGGCTCCGAAACCCCGTGGTAAAGTCACCACGAGGAGAGAAGCGCCGTGCGATGCTTCTCAACGCTACTTATGGTAATTGACTACTCCCATCATTTTCTCCATTCTGGCTCTGAATTTAATCTAAAAGTGAAACGGAGACTGGGAAAAAGAAGAGGCTGCAATTAATGAATTGACAAATAAAGATCATGCCAGTCATGCCTTGGGGGGAATAAATCTGCAAATCAGCTTACTGCTGTCAGTAAAACCTACTCGGGAAGACTTTCCTCTCTAATGAGAAGCTGAAAGCGTTGATCTGAGATGGTTTGAAGGGAAGGCGGTGCGGCGAGGGGGGTCTTTGTGAAAAGAAAAGCCTTGCTTGTAATATCTTTTCACACGTCAGCCTCAGACTGATGGGTTTTTGCAGCAAAGGTATTTTAACATCCGATTTCGACAGTTTTGCGGCCCGGCTGGGAGAAAGCGGGGTGAAAATGAAAAAGGAAAGTCAGGCTGAAACTTGCGAATGGATGGCGGGTTTGGGTTGTTTTTTTTTTCCCATCTGTGTTTTTTTTTGGGGTTATTTTTTTTAATCTCACCACTTGCTCCCTGTTAGTTGGAGCAAAGATCCCGAGAACACATCGCTCCCTCCGAACAGGTGTGGTGATATCCGAGTTAAACTAGAAAATTAGAACTCTGGAAGGTGTCGTATCTTGGTAGGAGCAGCTTTTCCCCCCCTCACACACCCACTGTGAACCAGGATTCATCCAGTTGAATGGACCTGGGAATAAACAGTCCTAGACCAGACGCCTCAGATGGTTGGGTGAAGAGCGGTCCATGGGGAAGGACCATCCCAAAATCCACCCTGTGGAACCTCTGACATGGATTTGTCGGAGGTCCCGCGTCCTCTAGCTGAGAAAAGAGCTTCCCGACTGAAAAATTCACAGAAACCGTCATACGGAAAATATGTCTGCATGAATATTTCATCGGGGATTTCAGTCAAACCCGGTCATTTTAATGATGTGAGTCAACAGAGTCTCCGGTCTGCTCCGACCACGCCGGGGTTCCAGAGCGGTGCTGCCTGGAGGGGTCAAAGGTCACAGCGAGCGGTGTCCGGCTTTGAGTTTTCACCTCAAACGCAGGATATCTGCCTTCGCTTGCCGCGCGAATACATCAGCTATCCTCAATTACCCCGGTCCTTCGACGGGTCTATGTTTTTTTTCTTTCCTGTATGTCTGATTTTGCTAATTTGGCTGTCTCCCTCCTTGAGAATTCAACTCAGTAAAATAATGACCCTGGAGGCTCGATGCACACAGCTCCGCAGCCCGTTGAATTAGCAAGCTAAACCAAAAAAAAAAAAAAAAAAAAAAAAAAAAAAAAAAAAAAAAGAGGCGGCACTTTCTCCAGACGCGTCCCAGCTGCTCCTACAAACACAACCGTTCTCTAAATATCCGAGAAGAAGCGTTAGTGCTAGCTGTTAGCTTAGCAGGCGACATCAGGAGACGCGGCGACAGACACTGCCATTTGACAACCATAATTAGCACGCGTTTACAAATATGGTACAGAGTCTGTCAGCGTGAACATTAAAATACTAGATCTTTGAATTGTATTGGTGCGATTGCAGGTGGAAAGCGATTGGTAAATCAATGCCCCGATTCAGATTCTCCGCGGCTTCCCGACGGCGTCCGAGGAAGCAGAATGAAATACATGGCTGCGTCCAAGGCGGACTGAACGTCAGCTCTGAGCTGCTCCTTAAAACCCCGGCTCTCCTGCCAGTGAGCCGGGTGGCACGGCGTCCTATTTAGGGAAGGGTTAGCCGGGATTAAAGGGTGTTTCTGTCACTCTTATCTAGTGTTTGAGCACTTGATCACGGAGGCATGCCCTAATCCCAACATCGATGCAGTTCCATCAACACGCTCTCCAGGAGCGCCCCGCCAACAAAGGGGCTGTTGGAGCTTGTTTAGATCCCCCCCCCCACCTCCTCCTCCTCCCCATTTCCAACACACACACTAAACCTTCACACATGCACAGAAACACACGATCCCTTTTTAAGGGACGCTGTGTTTCTGCTGTTGCTTGCTTTGATAGCTGATGCCAAACATCTAATCTTGTAAACTTGTTCTCTGCTGACGGACTCTGATTCAAGAACTGTGAAGTGTGTGTGTGTGTGTGTCTGTAGTCATGTTTGCATGCAGGTCTGGGTTTGTTTGGAAATCTAAGTGGGAGATTAAGTCGGGTTGGTTGATCACCAGTGGGTTTGTTTACAGCAGGCTTCAGAGCGAGATGAGAGGCTGCTTATGTCAGATCTGTCATGAACAATTGCAAATGTTTGGCTTTTTTTTTTTTTTTTTTTTTCGCCCACAGCCGTTTGATACATATTAAACACACAGACGGTTGAAGAGCTCATCCCCGGCAGGAATCTCCAGATACAGGTTCCCTGAGGCCGGGACCCTCTGGTGGAAGCGCTTTTAAAATAAAATCCCCCCCCCCCCCCTTCCCGCCTGCATTTGTTTAATTACTTTTTTTTTTTCTTACCGATGATTTTCCAAATCGATCTGCATGAGTGAGTTTGTAAGCAATCCCATGAAACTTTACTTCTAAAATGTTCCTTGGGATCGGCAAGAAAGTACCTGCAAACCGTGAAATAATTGGAAAAAGTACCTCAAGGTGTGGAAAATGCCTTTCTAAGCTGGTCATGTGACGGGGACAACTGTTTCAGACTCTGAAAAACTATTTTGTTTTGGTTTTTTTTTGCTATTCTTATGTAAAAATAAAAAAAATCACCTTTGCTTATTTTGTTACATGTTGATTTGTTATTACACAAGCAAACTTTGCAGAAAATCAAAATCTGAAAAAAAAAAAAGAAAAAAAAACAGCGAAAATACGCAAAGAAATGAGCTTATAATATTAGAGAAAAGGAGCAATACATTAATGCAATATGTTGAAGGACATTTCTTTAAGAGCTGGAAGAAGTCATCATAAAATAAATCCAATAAAGAGTATAGCAAAGTACATTCAAGACCGATCGGAGTGTTAAAGAAATACAGCACAGCTTGAGTTATCTTGAAGCCGATGTATATTTAATTAAGGGTTTATTTTGATTTTTTTAAGGCTGGCGGATCCGAAAAGGCAGGGGGGGGCGGAAATCTCCGTCCGTGGCCGAGGACGCGGAAATCCAGACTCAAGAGCGAGCGAGCGAGCGAAAGGAGGATGCAACTTTGATAATAAAATCTACATGTTTTGGAAAAGAGGATAAACGAATTGCGCCGATGAATTAGATTTTAAAGTCGAGTAAAGTAGCGTCTGCCCTCCTGGAACTGCGTGTCCGAGATACAGACGCTGAAAATGATCAAATGCTGTTTTGCCTCGTGGGCCGTCGAGCTCTCTGACAGGACTGTACATCATAGCCCCCCGTGACTTATAATTGCAAGTGACTGCTCTATGTTTCTCAGAAGCGGCCGAGTGTGTGTGTGTGTGTGTGTGTGTGTGTGTGTGTGTGTGTTTTTTTTTTAAAGGAGAAGTGTTTCGTTTGCCGTGGATTCTCTGGGAAACTGCCGTCGTGCAAGCAGAGGTTGGAGCCGCGGCCAGGAGACGGAGTCTGGATCCCACAGCCATTACTGCGCCTACTGGAGCCACCGCGCCCGAGCGGTCTGTGTGTGTGTGTGTGTGTGTGTGTGTGTGGGGCTGTGTAGTTTCAGCCACACAATCATGAAATGCGTAGGTATTATGTGAGTGTGTGTGTTAGTTAATATCATACAGTGCGTTTTGGGTTGTTGACAGTTACTATCTGCACTTAATGTAGAGATGTGTTTAAAAACCAGTTGGTTCAAATAAGATGAATTAGGTTTGGTCATTAAGCTGCATGTACCACGTGTGTGTGTGTGTGTGTGTGTGTGTGTGTGTGTGTGTGTGTGTGTTTGAACATCACTAAGGAAGGGTCATAGTTGAAATGATACAGCTATAAATCTCGGCGATGCGAGCAGAAATCTGGAGCCGCCACTCTGGAGAAAATCACAGACTAAACACATACGACCTCGGGGCTGACCTCTCACACACACACACACACACACACACACACACACACACACACACACACACATACATTCTTCAGCTTATATAAAATATAAAAAGAACATATGTTGTACATTGTGGATATCCATGCACTCTATTACAACTGAAATAACACACACACACACTTGTATATATTCATACATACGCACACATATATTTATATGTATCCACACACACATATATATAATTTATATTTTTTATACACATGCATACATAATTACACATAAATATATATGTACGTACATATATACACGTATATATATATATATATATATATATATATATATATATATATACACTGCTCAAAAAAATAAAGGGAACACTTAAAAAACACATCCTAGATCTAAATGAATGAAATATTCTTATGAAATACTTTGCTCTTTACACAGTTGAATGTGCTGACAACAAAATCACACAAAAATGATCAATGGAAATCAATTGTATCAACCCATGGAGGTCTGGATAAGAATCACACTCCAAATTAAAGTGTAAAAACAAACTCCAGGCTGATCCAACTTTGATGTAATGTCCTTAAAATAAGTCAAAATGAATCTGTGTTGCTTCCTGAGTGGACACTATGATTTCACACAAGTGTGATTGACTTGGAGTTACATTGTGTTGTTGAAGAGTTCCCTTTATTTTTTTGAGCAAAAAATATATATATATATATGTAGATATTTCTCCAAACTTATGTTTACTGTTACTAGTCCATATTTTGTTAGATTTCTCTAACAATAAATTGAAGCACATCTTGAACGTCGTCCCATCAAATTAAATCCTACGCAGATTTATCAAAACCGGGAATAATCAACACAAAATTACAAACCTAATCCCAACGTTCTTAAAAAAATTAAACCAATAATACCAAATATCTGCAGATAGTGTTCTGTTAACTGATTACATAAATAGCTATTCTGCTATAAGTGGGATTGACTACACTTATTAATAACATTTCCCACAGCAACAGTCGCCCGAAACCTTTAATTCTTTGTACACCAGCTTGTAATGGTTGTATGTTCCTGAGGTCCTAGTTTGATTATTTTTGCTGACAACCGCTTTGTCTGTGCTATTCTAACAGAATAATCACTATAATTTTATATCTCTGGTGTGATTCCTTACACTGTTTGCACAGCACATTATCTGAGAAAACCACAGCCGTGTTGGTCACAGGATGCTACAAGAAGCCGGTGATGTTGGGTATCGGGAGCCGTCGACCCGGAGGTGTATTCAAATTCTGAACATCTAAATGAACGCGTTCATTCTCTTATTTACTCCTCATGCAGGGTTGGACTCGGCAATCAGGAGGGGCGTTTTCCCGCCATGACGTCGACGGACAAAAACCCACAGATGGTGTCTCATCCCAGTGTCACAATAAACAACGTGATCATTGAGTTTACTCTAAACGTCCCTGCTGATGATGAGAAGGGCCCCGAACTCATGTTTTTATTATTTTCCCACTATTGATTTGTAACTTTCCCAACTAAAAGAATTGTTGTGTTTACAAACATGTCGCAGACTTGAGAAGAACACGAGAAAAAAATGGAGTAAATATTAAGAAGAAGCTGGGACTTCGAGAAGTCTGTCGCTGTACTTCATTCGTGTTTCCGAAAAGGTTGTTTTTATTTCGGGTATTAATTAAATGTGACTGTATTTCATGCTGTGTTTCTCTGTAATTTTAAGAGTGCTCTCCAAAATGCTTTCAACTGATGCTAAAACATGCTGGGAGCAAATTTACCCCCCTTTGAGGAATTATGACAATATTTTCACTGAAAATGTGACTTATTCACAAAGCAACGCGCTCCTCCGCCCCAAATATGAACCGCTTCTCAGAAAGGGTCAGGATAACTCCGAAATACAGATTTCCTCTTTTGTAAAGTCAACTATCTCCCTAATAATGCCAGGAAAGCATACAGGTGAATCAATAAAACTGGAAGTAATGTAAATATATATACATGCATACATAAATATACATATAAATATATAGACACACACACACACACACAAATAAATATATACATACATACATACATACATGTATTCTTTTATCCATACATAGATATATACATATATACACACGCATATACACACACATGATATATATATATATATATATATATATATACACACACACACATACATACACAGATACACACACATATATAGATATACACATATACACACACACACACACACTTGTATACATATATATATATATACACATACATTTATATGCTTTTATCCATACATACACGTATACATACAGACACCAATACACACACACAGAAACATACATATATATATAGAGAGAGAGAACACACACACATATATCTACATACATATGTATATATATACATACATACATACACATGCACACGCACATATCTATATATATATACACACACACACATTTATATATATATATATACACACACACACATTTATATATATATATATACACACACACACACACACACACACACACACACACACATACACAAACATAAACGCACATGTAAAAAATGACGTGAGCATTCAATGACATGAAAAGCAACCTGAAACCCTTGTTTGTGAGACTGTATCATCTTTACTTTTCCTTGACTTGTGGCGCTTCAGTAAACACTTTGTCTCTTCTGAGCATATGTGTGTGTGTGTGTGTGTGTGTGTGTGTGTGTGTGTGTGTGTGTGTGTGTGTGTGTCTCCCCCTTCTGGTACACCGCAGTGGTGCTGCTGCTGGGAAGCTGCTGGTAACCCAAGCCCAAGTGACTCCCATTTGCCCTCAGAACCCCACAAGAACTGTTAATGTGACCTTTGACCTGATACCACACACTGGGGCGACCTCATTTATCACCTGGATGTTGAGTGTTGTGATAGGGGGACCCGGGGGGACACGCCGGCGGGGGGGTTGTTGGTGGGGTCATTAGCGTGTGGAGCGGCGCTGGTTTGAGAGGGGTGCAGGTTTTGGGGGTCTCCGCCATCCCGAAGGGAAAGGAAGCTTTTATGTACAAAAGTTACAGACAGAGAGACGCTGTCTGGTTTGATGTTGATTGGCTGGGGGGCAGAGGGCGGGGGGGCGGAGAGGTCAGGGAGTCAAGCCTGATGAGTGCTTTGTGATACTCGGGAGGGGGGGGGCATGGTGCGGTGTGGTTTGAATTAGAGACAAATTGAACCCTGTAAAACAAAAAAAACCAAGTACGCAAATTTACTACATCAGAGGGATGCGGTGAAAACAGAGGGCCGAGAAAAGCCCTTCTGCCCAAATATATCACTTTTTTCTATTTACGCTCTGCATCTGAAGTTTCTCTCCTTTAACTCCCCACCTTGGAGCTTCCAGCGCTGCATCAAACTTCCATTGAGAGTTTTTTAGTTATGATTTTTAATGTGAACCACATCCAGGAAAGCGGTGCACCAAGGGGCTCACTACTGCCCCCTTGTGGTCAGAGCCGGGAAGGCATGCAAACAAATAATTCACCGGTGCTGCAATTACATAGGGTGAACCTATCTTAACCCAGAAAACACACACACACGCGCGCGCGCACGTATATAAAGTGGAGTTGGGAGTGGTGTTTTTTTTTATATGCTGCTGCAATGTTAGGAGTTAAAACAATTATATTTGCTTCTTATGAATACCTTTCTCCTTGCGTCAAGGGTGAGTTTGTGTTTCATCCACTAATGACGAGATGTTGATTCTGTGTGTGTGTGTGTGTGTGTGTGTGTGTGTAACCATTACCTGTTTATATACACAAGGAACTTTTGAATAAATGTCCCACTAACACCCAAAGAGGACATTTCTGTTGCATGAAGTGCCCACAAAATAATAAACTGAATATTAGGGCGGCGTAAGATTACAAAAACACACGCGCACGTGCAGAAAACACAAGGCTAAATGTCGGGCCGGGTGAATTTTTGTTTTGCAAATGTCAATAAATGACCCCTGATTCTTCAACCGTCTGAACCTCGAGCGGTTACTGCCTGCTTCTTTGCCTCCGCCATGTTTTGAAAACACATGAGTCATTTTCACTTTGTCGCTGTGGAAAACACACAGTCACTGCCAGGAGCAGAGGGAACGCACACCGACTTACCCTCAACACTGTTTACATGGTGCTTGTTAACAATTAAATAAGAGATTTAAAAAAAAAACAACATGGAATTACATCCTGCATTTTGGTCCACACATGTTTCTTCTGTTCACAAATATAGAGCTTAAACATCAATGTATATTTTCCTAACCTCTATTTCCAAGGACTTGTAATTGTACAACTGGATATTTGCTTATTTGGTGACCTACGACCGGGGTTATTGGATGAATTCTACAGTTGTTTTTCCGCATGGGTGTGAAGCAGCACAGACTACGAACAAATCCACAAATAATGTGGATTCATTTTTAAAAAGCGCAAGTTCACGTTCTGATTTTTCCTGTGCTTTGAAAGTCCTAGAAGTACTATTATGCACATAGTGAATATTGGTTTTCTTGATCGTTTTCGATCGCAAGGAAAATTCTCAACTCTTTCCAAACTATTGTAACATCTACAGTTTGACTGACGTGTTTAGTTTGGCATAGGTTTTAGCATTTATGGATGGAGCTGATGTGACAGAGGAGGCAGATGATTGACCCCGGTGACCCCTAAGGGGTGCAGCCCATAAGAGGAGGAGGAGTGGTTGCAAATGAAAATGAGTATTTTGTACAAAAACGAGTAGATAAACATAAATGCGGAGAACAAGAGCTCACACTCATCCATCTGGTTGCCATGACAGCAAGATAAAGTATGAAGTAGCAGGTGAAATCCACACGATGGCGGCGCTGAGCCTCAGGCCGCCCTGTTGACCCGCATTTTGTAATAACAGTGCATTTTGTAATAAACGTCCAAAATGTAACAACTTTTTAATTTCATTTTGTAATAAAGCCGCATTTCATTTTGTAATAAATTTTGCCGCATTATGTAATAAGTTATTATATATTGAGAAGATTATTACAAAATGCACTTGCAACTTTTTTATTTTCTAGGAAATGTAAAAATGTAATAACATGGTGCATTATGTAATAACAATTCTAAAGCATAAGTTTGTTAATTGTATTTTATTTTACTTAAAAGTATTTGTAAAAGCTGGGCCCATTATTACTATCACTGTATTAGCCTAGTAGCAGTACTTAGCGATTACTATCGGTACACTATTCAAAGGTTGCATTAACAGAGAATATTCTATGAATTCCATGTTATTACATTTCCTAGAGAATAAAAAAGTTGCAAGTGCATTTTGTAATAATCTTCTCAAAATGTAATAACTTATTACATAATGCGTCAAAATGTATTACAAAATGCGTTGGGGCAGTTTATTACAAAATGTGGCAGTTTATTACAAAATGAAATGAAAAAGTTATTACATTTTGGACGTTTATTACAAAATGCTGCTCAACACGCCCTCCTTCTTTGAGAGTCATGGTGTGATGACGAATGTCCATCTCAGGTAAATGATGTCAGAATCTACTCCCGCCCAGCTTCCAGTTTATGCGGGATCCTTCCCGTACGCACTTAAGATGACCCAATCAATTCACTCGCTCACCTGCACCGGCGATCCGGATCACCAGCCCCGACATGCAGCAGACACCCCCTGGAAACAAGACAAGACAATATTAAGGATTATTATCGGTTTGGAATTCATCTCTACATGTTGCTGTTGAATGAAGGAGGAGAAAAAAAATGATCAAAATATACAGAAATAATGTGAAAAACTGGTGAGTTTTTATGATATTCACACACACAAACACACATTATAGAACAAAATATGACAAAACTATTCTAATACAACACTACTGTATGTATATTATGCACACAAAAAATGCTAAGAATCATGTTGTAAACAGTATATATATAACATTATATAAGGATGAGGAGCACCTTTCCAATACTTCCATCAGTGATTGAATAAAGAATAGTGAGCCTCACAGTCGGTTCTCGTAAGCTCTTATTCATTCTGGCTGATTTGACTGTAGCTGCTGACAAATTGTGACGGTATTTACCAGTGCTTTGAAAAACCCTCCTGCTAATGAGCAGGAGTGTATTTTCCAATCAAAAAAATAAATTAAAAAAAAAGGGATTCTCACCCGTTTTTTTTTGTTTTTTTTACAAAAGTACAGGACAAGCATTTGTCCCTTTGAGGTTATTTTCAAGAAGATTTTGACAAGAATCCACCACGACCTGAGACATTCCTTCGTGATAGTGCAGTATTTTCTTCTGGAGTTTTAGGAAACGTTACTTCTTCCAAGAAGTGCAAGAATTCTCTTAAATAAATAACCTCCCCTTGGCACCTCACTAAATACATGTATCATCATTATTATTATTACTATTGTGGAAAAGGCTGTATATTTGTATGGAGCCAGAGAGGCCGATAGGGGGCAGCACAGGACCGGAGATCCCGCGGAGACCCGCCATTGTTCCGCCGTGGAGAAACAATGCTGCGGCAACAGTTGGGGGCAGAGGGAGGAAGAAGAAGACGGAGAAGAAGAAGAAGAAGAAGTAGTGGCCAATCACGTGACTTCCTCTCACCTCGCGAGATCGATAGGTGGTTAAAAAAAAGAAAAAGAAGGAAAGAAAAAGGGGGAAGCATCTGGTTCACCTCAGCAATGAGATTATCTGAGACGGATTACCAAAAAACACACACACACACACACTCCAAAGACATTCCCCTCTTTCATTGTCTCTCATGAATCCTTGATCATGGATTGAACTGATTATCAAATCGATATCCGTGATAGAGAATCGATAATCCGCCTTGATTGCTTTTTAATCCATCGTTTTAAAAGGGGGGAAAAAAAAACAAGAGTAACAAACAGACAAGGGTTTCCGTGAATGATTTAAAGAAAAGCAGGAGGTGGGGGTCATGTATCTATCAGGGGCCCCCACAGGGGCCGCAACCCCGGGGCCCCCCACCGAAATGTGGACCTACGTCACCGCTTCCGCCCAGCGCCCTCCTCTCTCTCCCTCCCTCCCTCCCTTCTTCCCTCCCTCTCTCCCTCCCTCTCTCTCTCTCTCTCTCTCCCGGCATCTCCGGAGCTCCTCTGCAGCCCGCAATCCAACATGGAGTAGAGAGTGGAGGGAGATGGGGCTCTAGCGGGGCCACCCCTCCGGATCACGCACTTTTCCTCCAACGCAACACTCCGAGCGGACGGCTGGGGGACGCGGGTCGTGCGTGTGCGTGCTAGAGAGTGTGTGTGTGAGAGAGAGAGAGGGAGTTAAACAGAGTGTGTGTGTGTGTTCGAGGAGGGAAGAGGTTGGATCCGTCCGTCCAGGCGACGCTACCTGCTTGACGGCGATGGTGCGTTAAAGTCCCGCAGGAGAGAGAAGAGGACGAGCCGAAGAACCGAGCCGGTCGTTGGAGGAGGAAGAGGAGGAGGAAGAGGAGGAGGAGTGGAAGGGGTGGAGGAGGAGGAGGAGGAGGAGGTGGTGGTGGGTGGAGGAAAAGAAGACCGAGGAGACCGAGGAACGGCCGGGGGAAGGCGAGCCGAGCGGCCCCGGACACACGCACAAAGGCGCGGGGCGGCGGGAGGAGGAGGAGGTGCGGGGCGGCGGAGGAAGAGGAGGTGCGGGGCGGATTTATGCGGAATCGCAGACGGATCCAGCGGAGCCGCGGCGACAGAATGACGAGAGAAAAGTATGCAACCGCCGCGGAACGGTACCTGGGCTAGGACGAGAAAATGATAGAGGAAACACACCCGAACGAGTGAGTACACACACACACACACACACATATATATATAAACGCACGGAAAGCCGCCGGGTGGTTTGCAGCCGAGCCGCGGTTCCTCGGCCGGAATGTGCAGCCGCGGACCCCCCCCCCCTCCCTCCCGGGACCTCTATCCCAGTATTAACCGGTATTATCTCAACGCACACGTTGGGGGAGGTGGGGTGCATCGGTATTGACCCCCCCAAACAAACACACACACACGCACACACACACACACACACAGGAGGGTGAGGAGGAGGAGGGGGGAGTGAGCGTGGGTGGATCGGAAACATTTTCTGAACGGAGAGAGAGAGAGAGAGAGAGAGAGAGAGAGAGAGAGAGAGAGAGAGAGAGAGAGAGAGAGAGAGAGAGAGAGAACGCAAACACTCCCTGAAAAGTTACACCTTGTTTCTTTTTTTCTTTTTAAAAACACGCACGTACGCCAAAGAATGGGTGGAGGAGGAAGAGGGGAGGGGAGGGGGTCGAAAACTACAAACCCAGCTCAAAAGACCCGTGTGTGTGTGTGTGCAAGACGGCCCCGTCTGCGCATGTGTACAAGTGTGTGCGTGTGTGTGTGTGTGTGCCTCCCAAACGAAAGGGGAAGTCTCGCAGGATGTGAGATATCCGATACGCCTCATCCGCCATCTCTTTCTGAATCGCGCTCATTTGCATAGCAGCACCGGAGCCCCATTCATAAAAAAGCAAGAGGTTGTAAAAGACGGAAGGAGAGGGGGTGGGGGGGGTTTACACGCGTGTATTTTATTTTATATTCTCGGTGTGTGAGTGTGCGGGGGCCCTTTCGTGGAAGCGGCCGGAGCTTAAAATGGAAACGGGCTGATATGCGGCGGCGTTGATCCGGGACAGGTGCGCCCCGCGGCCGGCCGCGGCCCGCCGCCGGCCTCGCCGCCGCTTTCACCGCCTTTGTTCCAGCGGGAGATCGTGATGCGCTCTTTTGTCACTGGTGTGTGTATGTGTGTGTGTGTCTGCCGACCCGGGCCGGAAGGCCGAAGGGCACAGGGCCGGCCGTGGGAGGGGGGGTGGCGGCTGTTTGCGCCGCGGCGGTGGCGTGACGCCGGCTCATTCATAAAAGCCGTCCGGCTCCGGTCCCTCCCCCAGCCGAGGCTCCGCGCCTGCACACGGCGGAGAGACAAACGCCAGTGCAACACAACAAAAGGCTGAGTCTCGGTGTGTGTGTGTGTGTGTGTGTGGTGTGTGTGTGTGCAACGCAACGTCACTTCTAACGTGATGTGTGCAAACCGGATGTTACCTAAAATAATCCCCACACCAATGAGAGATGTTACTCTTTATATTGATCTGGTGTGTGTGTGTGTGTGTGAGTGTGACCTCTGCTGACTTCTGAACCGCACTTGAATGTAGTTTGAACGTCAACACGTGACCCTGGAATCATCTCCCACACCGGAAGTCAACTTGACATCCGAGAGACGTCACAGGAACATGAACGTTGCTGGTTTTGCGTGATGAAAATCCGTCACAGGGGTTTAAAAACACACACTTCTGACGCGAGAAGACACTTCAACGTCATGTGGAGTGTAATTTAAACTTATAGGAACTGAGTATGACAACAAAACCGATCTTAAAAAATAAACAACACACCACTGTCCGATGTGGACGGTGTCCAAAGCAGATTATTTGGTGTCCAAACTAAATGTAGCTTAGTATCAATAGAAAATCAATATTTACTTCCTGCTGAAAATGCAGATGATGATTAAAGGAAGTGGTGAAAACAATCTGCTCCCCAAAGTCAGCCAGAAGTCCGTATTCCACCAGGCAGTCTCCAAACAATGACATTTGCTACAGAATTCAGTTATTCAAACCAATATTGGTATGTTATAGCACGGGTAGAGAAGCAGCTGCAGCTTTCCAGCTTGATCATCTACCACACTTCATGTCTCCTGGACCTGAACACACCCCTCAGCGGTAGATTTAATTTTAATTTATCACTTAACACCTTGAAAGTTTTGTTTTTTTTTCCTGGTTGGGGGGAAAAAAAAAAAACGGAAGTAGACACGGCAGCAACAGCAGCGGCGGCGTTGAAACGAAAGCAGCCCAATTGCAACAGATTAAATAGAAAAGCGATAACGGTGATGTTTTGGACGGATCTCGGATTGACCGCCGCGACTTCGCACCGAATGGGATCCGTCTTAATTTTTTCGCGAGTTGAGCCGCGGGGCGCAGACCAGCTCGGCTGGCGGTCCGCAAAAAGGGGCGGGGTTCTGGGGGAAACAGGAAATGAGAGAATTGTGCCGTGTCATTTCTCACCCGGTTGTTAGTAACCCGCTGGTTGTGCACGGCTTTTCACAGTGCATGGGGGAGGGGCTGCACATCAATACATATTGAACGCTCTCCAGCCATGAGAGCTGTCAAACAAACAAAAATACAATCCTGGCCTGATTGTTATGATAGAAATTCTGATCATAAAAGTGAAAATCAACAATTTATTTCCCATATCCCGATTGAGCATCTATTAAAACATGAGTGTTAACCGAACCTGTTGCTAGCGATGTAGCTCAGCCACGAGATCCTTTTTTTAAAATGCATTCTCTCTTTTTTTTTTTTACAAGTGTCTGAAAGATACTTTATATACTGCTATTCTAATAAGTTTAGTTCAGGTCATTGTTCACAGCGGTTTTTATGACTATTTCAGCCCCCGGGAGCAGCACTGGCCTTTGGAGCCAATTTGACACAGTGGCCAAACAGTGACCCAGAAAGACCTTTTCCCAGGTGCTCACAGTCTGGAAGAAGAAACTGTAAAATGCTAGATAAAGTCCCCAGTATCACCAAAAAAAAATGAAAATGACTAACGCAGCCTAGCACTTATAAGTCGGCCCACACGGTCGTATAAATCTCTAAAAAGTTTAGATGAGCCGCACAGTGCAGAGATCCACACCGGCTCTGTATCCAGTTCTCTTTATCCATCCACGACGCCTACAGTCCCAAACAGCTGGAGCTTCGATAGCGAGCCGCGCCGGCTCATCCAGGAGCCTTTTGTCTCCGAGAGGAAGTGACGCGTTTTTCTTATCAACTGAGGCGGCGTCAGGAAATCGACAGGCCTTTTGCCTGAAGGTGGCACTTTGCCCAGGTGGTGTAAAGAGGAGACTTTGCCTGCAAACCGCCACCATTAGGTCCTCAATCAACAACATTTATCACCTTTCCGCGGATGCATCAGTCCTCTATTATTCACACGGAGAGTCGCAACATAAGCAGAGCGCGTATTGATCCGATGTGCCGCCGTTGTAAGGTCAGCATGTGGACAGTGGGTATCGGACAGGAGATGCCTGCTGACATTCAAAGGTCAGAGCTGCTGAAAGTGGAGGAGGGAAGTTGGCCGTCCGTGTTTTCCCCTTGCCGGATTGTTCTGTTCCTCTGAGGTTTTGTAGTTTTGTTTTTGTTTTTAACATCAGCGCCATCGTTTCAATACCGAGACTGTGATAAACCTGTGATGTGTGGAATTTTCAGGCAATGGAAAAGCGTGGCAGCGACAGGCGGGGTGACCTCTAACAGCAGGCGCAGTGTACTTTCGGATTGAAAAAGCAAACTATTTCCAAAGAAAGAGAATTAAGCGGCCACTAACGACCGACTTCCGATTTTGAGTAATCTGTTGATATTCCCCGGGTTAGTCGAGCGTGGCGGCGCAGACGCAGGCTCGAATCTGAATCGCGGTGTCCGACGACACCTGAAATCCCTTCAGAAATGTACGTTTTCATCAGTCTCGGAAAAACTCCGTGGGTTTTCGCGTGTTAAAGCCTACCGAATGAAATGAATCATGACGGATGGTGATAACATTTATGTTCATCAGTTTCTCTTTATTCCTCAAAAAGGCCCGAGGTTGCTTTCATGTGGTGAAACTCTCACGCTACTAGCTGTAAGCGGTATAAATTGTAATTTCCATGTAATGTGACGTGCAAATGTTTATGAGAAAAACCATTGTAAAACATTTAGCAAAGATGTGCTGACTAGACTGTTCTGCCAACATCTGTCATGATAGTTTCCCGGTAGATAATATAATGAGTGTCGGTGTGAATACATTTCATACATATACGTCTCTTCTGTCCTGTTGACGTTCACCAAGGTAATGCTAATGCTAGCTTCGGCTAACTACAACGTTGTCGTTGCCTCTTTCGCATCGCTTGGACGTGACTCGGCGGCTGGTGAAAGTAAAAGCTCTCATCGTCGCCAAACCTGCACAGGTTCTGTAATAATAACAGTAAATGGGCGGCGTCAGCGGGAGTCTGGCACCATCGCGCGATAGGCTACAGACGTCACCATTGGCCGTCACATCAAAACGGTCCCACAAAGTTTGGATCCACTCAGCTGTTGTGACCGAGTTTATAATAAGATTCCGGCGGTGAACAGTGGTGTAACTCGTGTTTAGCTCTGCAACATTTGGGGGGGGGGGGTGTAATCTTGTTAAGGTAGACTCAATTTCAGTAAAAGAAATCAAGAGCTAATAGACATTTCCTGGCTAACAGAGGTGTCGGTGAGACTTGAAAAGATCGGGGTGGGAGGAGGGATGGAACTAAAAATAGGACTTAAAAGTGTCCGCCTGTTTTAGGCCTGCAGGATTAAATACATTTAAAAGTAAAGAAAAAGATTACAAATCAGCACAGAGGAAGAACAGAAAGCTATAGGACGATAACTGATCCTCTATGTCCACAAATGAACCTTGGTATTCCCCCTTCCCCCCCAATCTCACTCTCTCTATCTCACACACACACACACACACACACACACACACACACACACACACACACACATCATGTGGAACAGATCCTTGTTAACAGTGTTTCCTGTGTTTAACTCGTCGCTGGTTGCTATCCGGAGCCTTTATATAATCGCCTTCGCTGTTTATATCTGAAGACCAAACAATGGAGCTTGATTGTTTGCATGTTTTTTTTCCCGTCTTTCTCTCTCTCTCTCTTTTTTTTTTAACTAATCTCTGCTCATCAGCTGACTGGATGACCAAGATTATAATAGCTTTAGTTTTTCGTTCGCCGTGCTCCTCTCTCGTCCGCTCGGCGGGGCCGGTTATCGGAGATTCTTCCTTCCTCTCGAACCAGTTTGAGCTTTGTTTGACGCCTTCCTCGCGTGATGACGGACATAAATCAACACGCATACTTTCTGTGCGTGTTAAAGTATGTGTTTGTGTGCTGACACAAAGCTTTATGTGCTGTTTTCCTACTGACATTTCCAAAATGAAAAGGCTGGTCATCCTCTGAAACTTATTTTTAATTTATCCAAATCTTAGTGGGGCCGATGAATATATTGACAGACGTACGGTCATTATGATATTTGCATCATGAGTTAAATTACGAATAAAAATGTCATAAACCCGAGTTTTGCCACCGGCAGTCAGACCCCTATCGTCGCCTAGCCTTGTTTTTAACAATTCCTTGGGCTGATTTAATAATTTCTCTGCTAATTTGTTAGTCACATTTTCCGCTCAGTAAATTCACATGACTGTTGTCGACATCTCGGGAAAGTGTGAATCGATCAGATCTGTCTGAAAAGTCGCTAAGAAGGGACCTGGTATTTCTCGAAAAACAAATTCAACACGAGGCAGCGACAAATTGCGTTCACAGCGAGCATCACCTGGGTTCATTCAGCAACTGGAAATCGGCGAGAAATAGTAGAAAAGCTTAAAAATAACCGAATAAAAGTAAAAGAGAGAGTTTGAAATCAGCGACACACAGACGACGGTAATATTGAAAAAAACAAGTGTGTGAAAGTTCAGAGCCAAACATTTATATATCTCCAGTGACAGTACACCGAGTGCGAGCAGTGCGAGGCGTCTGATTGATTAAACGACCAGCTGCAGCTGTTCAGCGATCGATATTCAGTCACATGATCGATATCAGAAAAAAAAAAAAAAAAACAGCTTCAAAATGCGATATTCAACTTTTTCCACATGGTAGAGTCTTTAGCTCCTGCTAACATACAGCAAAGACACACACACACACACACACACACACTTATATACGAGAGTGCGAGAGAGATAGAAGGACTACAGGCTATTTAAAACACAAACCACAAATAGCATGAGGAAATGTTGCAGGCCGTCATGTGTAGAATGTTAAGTATGTCAGCATAGCGCGACCAGGGAAACCCTTAGAGAACGCACTTCCTACCGTTGATGGTGGAAATAATTTTCTGCGGGTTTGGTGCCCTGGAGCCGTCCAATACTAGACAAACCCTTCTGACAGTTTGTGTAAACGGCGTCTACCTGATCAAACACCCCTGGGTCCACACCGGGGCGGATGTTTGCCGACGCCGAGCCTTTTTTTTTTTCACTTAGATTTGACCCAAAGCATTAACCTGGTATTAGAGTATAAGAGGCATTACGGACGGTCTCGGTTTGGCTTTTCACTCCTAAGAGGTTTAAGAGCGATCGGCTTATTTTGTTTTGGGGTTTTGTTCCCGCCTCGATCGAAAACGGAGGGACCGGCTTTCCGGTTAGAGATCAGTTACAGGCGTCTGGATAAAATAAGATCTGTGTGACACAATCAAACTCGAGCGCCACGTCCAAAATGTATTTACACACAGAAACCCGGGCAGCAAAATACGTATTAACATATTAAGACTCCTCAGTGGCAAATCACTGTGAAATCCTATTTGGATTAATCATCTAGATCGGTGAGATTTTGTTTATTTGCACTTTTATGTCATACAAGAGTTATTATACATCACTGCTCAGTGTTTTCATTTATTACTTTGTCAAAAATTCAAATGTTCACATTCACCCGCTTGGTAACCATTTTTTCAGACCAACTGGCTCCATTTCAAAAGGTGCTTTCCGATAAACGTCTATCTCGTCCAAACGACGTTCTCAACTCGGTCATTCTCTGGCTTTTTTGCCGATTTTCTTTTAGTTTTAAGCTTTTGAGTATTTCTCTTGATTTCCTACTGATTTTAAAGACACTCGCAGATTTGTGTATGTGTGTAATTTCTTCCTGATGAGATGATTGTAAAGGTGACTAATTGCCAATTTACTCATGGCTTTTCCCCCCATGATTTTCAATCATGTGAATTTACTGGAGGGGGCGGCGGGCAGGGGCGGGGGATGATCGCCAAATGAGCAGAAAATTCACTAAATTAGCAAAGAATTTTCAAAAAACAAGCCTCTCAGACAATGATCCGTGCCTGCATGAGGACAGTAAAGCTATTACAGGGTCCGATATGATAAAGTAGGTGAGGTTTATTGTCGGGAGTCGTAAACCTCGCTGGTGATGTTTTCCTCCCGGACGGACGGACGAGGAACGGCAGCGGAGCGGCTTTGTGATTGGTCACTTCGTACGGGGTGTTCTCAGTTAACGCTTGTCCGCATACATTACTGACCCCTCCGTCACGTCCACGGACACACTCGCTCCGGCTCACACCCGCAGCCCTGGTCTTGTGCTGCCCGGACATGTGAGCGTTCCATATAACTACAGCTTATTGGCAGGAAGCCGATCAAACTTCCCCTCAGGAGCCTCCAGTGTCAATAGTTATGAATGAACTCGCTTCACCCTTCTCTCTCTCTCTCTCTCTCTCGCTCTCTCTTTCTTTCCCTCTCTCGCCTCTTTCCAGCATTGGCCGGTGGCAGCCAAAACAAAAAGGACTTCAGCTAAACTGAAAGGCAGAGAAAACCTTTATTATTTTTTATTTTTTAATTTGAACAGACCTCTCCTCATTTGTTCTCCCAAAGTTATCAAGCAATGAATTATATTTTAGAGTTTGTAGTGTAAAGGTGTATTGTGTGGTATATCACAAAGAAGTGAATATCTAGTGAATTGAGGTCAAATTGTATTAAGACCCATGAATCTTATCCACTGGCACCGTTGGCATGGGTTCAGGACGTTTACTGCGACCCCCAATGGTGGCAGCCAGAAGTACATGCATGGGTTTGAGTTCATCTTCTTCAAATTATTTACTGTTTACACCTCGAGTAACATGGCATCAATAAATATACCTTTGTATTCCCAAAGCCAACAGATTTATAAGACAGTCTGACATTGCAAAACAAAAGAACCCTAAAAATTGAATGTATTAAAAAGACACCTTAAGAACATCAACTTGGAATTTAGAAAAATAAAGGAAAAATTAGCAAAAAGGACCGCCATTTTTTTCCACATTGAACATAAATGTATAAGTGACTTTTTTTATTTATTTAAGGGAGCGGGCTTCTCTTCGGGCCGCGGGATTTTCTTCCGAAACCCCGAACTCGAGGTCAAATTGGAACGGAAATGTCCATGTTGTACATAAACGGCCAAATCGAAGGCTAAGTGTGATTCACAGGTTGGTCAATCGTGCTGAGCTTGTTTTATTTTGAAAGAGTGTCAAAAAGGGAAGCTCGTTTGAGGTTTTAGGGAACACACGGTTGTATTTTCCGCTCTATCGACAGCTGATATGGCAGAAGAGCACTTCCTGATCCCAAAAAAAAAAAAACCGTCCCATAAAAACCCCGTGCCTCAGCAAATCAGACGTGCAGGTCAATAATGAAACCATCTTGCCTGTGAAGGAACTTGCAGTCACTTCCTGGTAACAGGCCACAGGGTCGTGCACTGCATGCCGAGGTCCACGGAGAGGCGGGCCCTTTGTGTACACGTGTGTGTGTGTGTGTGTGTGTGTGTGTGTGTGTGTGTGTGTGTGTGTGTGTGTGTGTGTGTGTGTTGATTAAGCAGAGGTGGGGCCAGTCATTCCTTGTCAGAGGAAGTATAGCTGCTCTTATCAGACATGGCTGGCCGTTTTTATCTGTCACACATGAGCTGAATTCCAGACATGATAAACCTGCCAGCTTCCCAGCCCACTTTACTGCTTTATTGCTGTACTGCTGCACACGAACACACATTGGGGGAATTTGCCGGATCCCGCTAATCTCCTAGCTCCTCTGTGAGCAACGACGGAATAGTTTTTCTGCCCGATGCTAATGAGGTTGTCGGCGTGTCTTGCATGCATATTAAAACAGCAGGTAGGAGTTCATTGACTGGCGCGACCGGGCTGAGATTGTACGCATGCGTTCCGCCCGCTTCGTGCCGGTGAGGCAGAAATAAAAAGTATGAAGTGGAAACTCTCAAATAACACACTGCCAGGATCACTACTTAATGCAAAATATACAAAGACATCATGTATGTTTTATAGAGTTAAACTGATAATAGGTTCTGGTGCAGAGGCTTGTTTGGAAACAGAAAGTTCACCTGCTGATATGAAATGTGGCGACCAATGAGGAGATTCAACTTTGCTGAATTCATCCACGAAACAATAACAAATGCCATATTGATGGGAAACGGCGGAAAGAAAACAATACTACAGTGAATGTCAATTTCCCCACGGCGGTGTGTAAAGTCTTTGCGGCAACAACACTTGCAACTGACTCAAACTGAGCACCGCCTGCTTAAATCTTAAAGAACCAACCCGACACAACTTCAGTGGAATCGCACCTTCACATTTGCCACTTTTCGCTCACATTCCTATTCGTTCCTAAAAAGCATTGCGCAAAAAAAAACAAAAAAAAACTAAAAAAATACACTGGTCCCTATTAGTCAACCGCTAACTGGCTAAACACCCTTACTGGAGGTCCCGAACACCCGCGGTGGCTCATTGAGAAAGAAGAACTTCAAGCATTTTGTTTCAATATTAGATAACGATGTTTGGATCATCAGCCAAAGGAACGTGGATCTGTCGTTAAACCCTGAACGTTCTGGAAGTTTTGGGATATCCGGCCACGGGCCCAAGTGGATGCGACTCAAAGGAAGTGTTTGTTTCTCAGGGCTGCTGCAGAATTATTGTCACTTTACTTTATATGACGCTAAACGGCGCCTACGCTAGCCGGGGGAGCCCGTGAGCCCGGAGTGGGAGGACGATGGCGGTTCAGCTGAAAACGTGGCCCCGAGAGACAAAATATCGACCGCTGGCCGGCACCGGGGCGGCGTGTTGAATAGTGAAAGCTGCATGTTCCAGCGGCGTCCGTGTTTGCAGGAAGCCAAAACACACCCTGTAGCTTCAGAGTGACGGCAGCGGTTCATATAAGGAGAGGCGTGATTCACCGGCAGCCTGCTCTTACCTTATCAGCAAGGTGTCGAGTTCCCCTCTGTATTTCTTTGCAAAAAAAAAAAAAAAAAAATGAGTCATCAGCACTTGTTCTGTGAAAACACAACACGTCCTGGGTTTGTGATGTTTTTTTTCTAGCCTGATATTACACAACCAGTACCACTGGCTAAAATATATTACAGTCCCCACGCCCCCCCTGCCTCCAAAGATATGTTTTTCTTCCCCGGTCCCGCAGTTGGATGTTTGAACTTGTTCGGTGATGGACGTACAGAGTCCAGCTCCAGAAGGCTGCTTGCGCAACTATTTTCACAATCATTTTTCCTCTGCAGTCAATAAATATGAGATCCAGAGGGGCGGCTCTATGAGCACACTTTGTGACGTCACTAATTTGTTAAGAGTCCTGGTCCAGTACTTGGGAGATACAGGTGGGGTTTTCGGGTTTTCGGCCCACCAGGTCACTGATGGACTTTATGAGAAGGTAGGAGGCCTCTGATGTCTGGTAGCTTAACTGTGCTAAAAAAATAATTGCATGAGCTTATTGTACCAGATGTTTTTTTATATTTTTTTTTTATTTATTATTTTGTTGAATGAAAAATATGACATATAATTCTGTCATTAATACATTAAAGCTGCGCTTATTTAGATTGAAAATATAGTCTTGGGCGAGAAAAGACTTTTGCCACATCACTGGTTTACACCTATTCTTTCAATTTCTTGCCCATGTTTTGCTAATTTTTCCCCATTTATGGCAGTTACTTTCCTAATCCTATTGCATTTCAGGTGACTAATAAAAAAAAAATGTGAAAACAAGGAAAAACAACTGAACTTTCTGGGTGAATACTGGGGCCCAAAAATGTGTTCAAACTGTTATTACACACAAATAGGTTGGCTTACAAGACAACCCTGGGAGTTAACATTAGTTATGAGTTTTCAATCAATAAAAAACATGTGGTCTTACAGTTAGATGACCTACTTGTAACTTTTTATTCTGCACAACACCAAGACACCATACCCACAGAACACATATATACACGTGTGTGTGTATATATATATATATATATATATATATATATATATATATATATATATATACACACACACACAAACACACACACACACAAATATATATCTATGTACATATATTATACATACATACATATATATGTATAAAATGTATGTATTTTGTACATATACACACACATACATATATATATATGTATATATATATATTCTGGTCTATCTTTCTGCACATGTAGAAGGGATCTCCTCAGGTTAAACATACCAACTCTGAAGGTAGTCATTACATCTCTTTTTGTTTTTCATCATCTGAACGTGGTGCAACATTTGTGTGGACAGAATTAGATTCACAGCTCCCACGTGTGTGTGTGTGTGTGTGTGTGTGTGTGCGCGCCAGGACGTGTGGTCTCCGCTGGGCGCTTCAAAGTGGAGCGTCGCTGCTGAAGGCGGCCCGTCTGTGTGTTCTAACCACAGATTATAGGGCCTGTCAGCAGCCATGGTTTTAAACGTGGGTCACAAAATGGCCCAAAATGTGACATTTTCATCTCGCAGAGGTGATTGTCGGTATTGTGTGTCTGTGTGCACATGTGCTTATGCAGTGCCGCTCGTAGTGTTATTTCTGTTTGTGGGTGGCCCCGCCGTGTGGTTTTCGTATGTGAATGTGATGTACATGTGTTTGAACTGCAGAAATACTTAAATATTAAAAGAGCACCGTGGCCTTTCAAACCAAATATTTCTATGTCTGAGCAGCTCTGGAGGTTTAAATAATATTATTGGTCGGATTTAGACCTCAAATTGAACGTTTCGGCACTTTCTTACGGAGTAACCATTGTGCCTTTATTTTGAAATCAAACAGTAAAACCTTGCATTAAAAAAAGACAAGAAAACATTTTAAACCAAAACGATCAAGTCTGTGTTGACAATTGTGTATAATTGCATGTAAAATAGCGTTTTTATTGGCTTTTTTAAAGCAAAAGGTGCCACTGTGAATGACAAAGATCAATAGAAGTGTCTTGTAGCGTTGCTTTTTCATCCCAAAATTAGATTTTCCTCTTAAATATTTGAGCAAGGATCCTCCCCTTACCCGACAAAAGCCAGAATAAAAAGTAACAAAATCAACACTTTTCTGTCTGAATCTCTAACTTGATGTTGACATTAGTAGCTAAGATTAGCTCGGTTATGTGAAAGTTCGCAATTCAGTATTAGCTTGGTAAGCATTAGGATAACAGTCACCTGATGCTAGTTTTACAGAAACCTAAATATTGGCTAGCTTGACCGGAGGTATGATGTCCATGTTAAGTAGAGGCTTCTTCTTATTTAATCAGTCTCCTAAAGGGGGAAATTAGTTTACTCTAAGTTAACTACCTGGGAGCCTTTCGTATTTTATGTAATTGTGTGCATTTTTCTTTTTAAGATGTATTTCTTCGTATTTGGAAGGAAGGGGGGGGTCAAAGGTTAGGGTGAAATAGCTTCAAGACTCCAGTAAAATTTGGAGTTTTTTTTTTTTTTTTTTTTTTTTTTTAAGCGTCAAACTAACATTTTGATCCTGACAAACATTAAAACACCGCCCATGTTTTTCTGATCCCGGCGTTGATTGTTTTGCTGTGTAATTTGTTTCCTCATACATTCCCGTAAGATAAATATTTGAAGCAAACTCCAAACCACATCAGTCTCTTAGTTACCAATGCAATACATCATACATTAAACTCTGAAAAGACTTCTATTTTTTTTTTCTTTTTTGCCACCTCTGAGGTATGGCTCACTTTTTTTTTTCTCCTTCAGATAGTTTTAAATGTACGACATTTTATTGGCTGTCAAAAAGCCTCCACACAAATTGGGAGGGGGGTCTTTGCCGGTCACACACATCGATATTTGATGTTAGATATCTAGCTCAGAGACCGAGATAGCACCACTATCTTCCAACACAGACATGGCTGGCATGATTCTTAAAACAAGGCTGCTCTATCTTGAGTTTCAGTTTGTGTCATTTGTTCATATTGTCATACTTAAACAAAAGCAAATCACCTTTTTATTTTATTCCAGTTGGTCCTGCTGTTTGCAGCCCTGTAAACCTGCATCTGCTCGAATGCGTTTTTTTATTTTCTCTAATCTCTCACTGTGTGGTTGTTCATTACTTTTGAAGTGGATTCGGGCCTGCAAATCCTCTAAAATGTCATAAATGACGGTTCAGCTCGAAGGTTGGATAGCTGCTTCCACCGCTAGTCCGGCGAAAAACTGTCTCAACATTCGACGGTTGCCGGCTCTGCGGACGTAAGGCTTTCAAGTAAAAAGGCACTTTCCAGTCGCCTGTCTGACCTCTTATATTCGGTTAAAAGACAGCCGCAACGATGCTAGTTTGCTATCAAGATTACAAGTTAATGGATGTATAAATAGATCATTGACATGTCTGTTTTGAATTTCTGTTTGTTCCCTCAGTTGCAAGTTGAGTTTCCCACGTGCCTCTCTAGAACCTGAATGACTGTGCGCCCCCCTTCCCGTTCTGGTTCCACATGACAAATAAGATGATTTCCGGCCGCGGACTGTATCTCTGAATCTCCAGGCTACAGAAACACTTTCGCTCTCTAATCTTACATTGTATTTCTTCTATGATCATCTTTGTCTGGCCAAATGTCGTGATATTAAGTAGATCTTATCTCTGTAATGCCTCGCTGATTTCTCGGTAAAATCCCTGCTGATTTTCTCAAACTGTAATTTCTCTCAGAGGGGTTGTTTCTCAAAAGGTTTCCAGGTCATTCGTGCTCATTTGGTCGTTTGTGATCGAGTTTGAAGCTGTTGTTTTTTTTTCAGTTAATTTAGGTTTTCAGGTTGTTGTTCTTTTTATTATTTTCAAAAAATTAAAAAAAATTTGTTTATACCTTTTTCTCAACCTAGTTAATCACAGCATTTGTTCTCCTCAGTTCAAAAAACAGCTGAACTTGCTGAGGGGAAAAGTGTTCAGCATATGAACCAAAAAAACAAGATTTTTTGGGGGGAGGGGGACACATATTTATTCATGCCTGGGTTTAGTTTCTGGTTAATATTCGCTTTTGACAACCTTTGGAATGCATTCTATCGATGAATGTTCCCCTAATGATAGAAATACAGATGTGTGTGTGGGCAGGAGAGCGCTGAAGAGAGAGAAACATATAAAGATGGGGAGGGAGGGAGGGAAAGAGAGAGGCTATGTGGGAGTGAATGAAAGAGGTGTTGTTATATAATTAGCTTACAGACAGTTCCAGGGATTTGATGTGTCCAACACACACACACACACACACACACACACACACGTCCATGCAGGTGGTGAAACTGGTTCACCGGCTCCCACCCACACACATTCATAAAACTACCTGAATGACAGACTGGCTTACTGTGTGACAGCAGACAAACAGCCCGCACAGAAAAGCAACCACAGATTCACCCACAAGGTTTGCACTTTCATGTAAACACACACACACACACACACACACACAAACCGTCATAAGCAGTGCAGTGAGCAAAGAGAGGTACATCCTGTTTGTGTCAGGTCATTCATGTGGATTGTGACGGTGCTCATTGTGTCCATGTGAGGGTGGCGGCCGTCATGCTAACGGCTGACAATGCTTTGTGTTTTGCCGTCTCCGCTGTATTGTCTCGTGTTGGAGGCTCAAAGGGCTCTGGTGACTGCAGGGTGAGGGGTTTTTTTTTTGCCGTTGATTGTTTAGCAGAGCCTCAGAGACTCAGCCGGAGTAGATTTTATATAATGTGTGTCCGATTTGGAGTGTTTGTGCAGTACCATGCGTCGTCCTGGCTCTCGTGAGCGGTCTCGTTATTTAGACTTTTACTAAACACATACTGTAAATACGAGCTTTGCAGAATATCATGAAAAACATGCCCGTCCCGGGTTCGAAAGCCAAGAATCCTAAAACGCTCTACCATCGGGTAAAACAGGAACAACCAGCGAATCTCATGTGGCAGCTAATATTGAATAACCTGTAGGTGATTGGATTCAGTTGCTCAGTTGAGCACTTAACCAAGTTTGTGTGTGTGTGTGTGTGTGTGTGTGTGTGTGTCGGCCTCAGAGACTACAGGGAGAGAGTGCAGGGTGAATTACGTTCACTTCATTGGAATTTAAATGTGCAGTGTTTGATTCATTGAATAGAAGTCAGAGTATAAATTGGAATTTTGTGCATAAGCCGTCTGATCGGTTTGCTGCGTTTTTTTTTTTCCTTCCACAAGACCCGGTGGGCACAAATGTTGTTTTGACATTGAGATTTGGTTAAATTTAGGTTGTGATGTCAGTGTCAGGAAGTGCAAGGCTAACTATTAAAACTTGAATACCAAGGACAGCAGGAAGCAGCAATTATCAGCCTATTTATCAGAATTATCTGCAATTCCCGTATCAGCAGCAAACAACCCACCGTCCGTCAAACTCCGTTTTGTAACTGAATCAGTTTGTTATTAACGTATAACAAGCCACGAGGACCGTCTGGACCACGGGTTTTTCAGTTCCCTGCATCATCAGATAAAAGCAGCGAACGTGTTCGGGATCATTCCAGAAGCAAATCTGTCGGAAAAAAAAAATCTCCCCTCCATTTGAAATCGGTGTTGACGGCGAAACTTGCGGCGAGCGGGAAAGTGTTGTGCGTGGACACACAACCCCCACGGGGGGGGGGGGGGGCTGCTGTAGCCACCCTGCCAAATGATTAGCCCTTTTCACCTCTTAACACCCCCCGCCTGAATTTAAAGGAGCCAAACTCATCATCTAGATGTACTCATTTCCATATGTCTGTTTGTGAAATGAGGGCTCTGTTGCAACCCACTGAGAAACTGCGGAGTTCAACAGGAGTTCAGGTGAACTGCAGGCCGCTCTTGGGTGTATTCAGCAACACCGGCGTGAAAAAATATGACTGATCACACAGAAGGTTATGGAAGAGGACGAGCTCCCTGTAGATATGAAGGCCTCATTCCAAGCCAGGAAAAACACTTTCCAGCGTTTCCTCTGATTTATAAGGAAGGAGCTCTCCATAAACTCTAGGTTTTGCGTAAAAACACTCCTCAATGATTTGTAATGGTGAAGTCTAATTTTCAAACAGGAATGTAGTACAACGCTGCATTTACTTTAAAGTGTGTGTGTGTGTGTGTGTGTGCGGACTTGTCACGGCGCAACACCTCCCGCCTCAGCAAAGCGAGGACGAAAGCGAAGTCGTGACTCGAGACACCCTCAAACATTCTGCCAGCGTGTGAATCCAGGTCTATAATAAACCGCTGTGGCATTAGCCGACTCTTCGATCCAAGTTCCTGCCAAAAAAAAAAAAAAAAAAAAAAAATCTTATGAAAACTCAAGTTTACAGGCGTGAATCTCACAAGTGGAGGCCAGGATGAAATGTTGCATGCTACCTGAAGATTTGCTGCTTTGCTTGGAAAGTATTCCCTCTGAGGGATAAATACACACTTCTACCTCCCACGTCTTCTCTCACTTTCTGGTTGGAGTCAAAAAGCCTTTTGCATTTTGCGTTTTACCCCGTTTCCTATGTCCGACACGGAAATACAAGTCACCATGGGAAAAAAAATAAAAAATACCGTCTGGGGACGTTAGCGTTGCAGTCACCGGTGACATCCGCTTAAAGGAAATTACAAATACTTGAAGGTTGGGTTTGTTTGTTTTTTTTAATATCACTTCAGGACTGGTTTACCAAATGATGGGCGCCAAGTGATGAAGACCGCATTGAGTGGTAGAGTGGGCGGCGCCCTGGTCAGAAGGTTGCCGATTCAATTATCTGCGCCTCCTTTTTGCATGCCGAAGTGTATTTGGGCAAGACACTGAACTCTGGCGCTGCGTGGGTGAATATGATCCGGTGTAAAGCGCTTTGAAACCGCGGACTTTAACAATAGAAACACATTTCCTACTATTTAGAACAGTTGTGAAAGAGCTGATCAGATACAAATAAAAGATGGTGAGATCTGGGACACTGCTTCAAAAAAATCCCCTGACTAATCACTCAAAATGTTAAGAGCGCTTCAGTGTTTATTTTATTCATGGTGAAGTGTGTGTGTGTGTGTGTGTGTGTGTGTGTGCGCCTAGCGATTCTTGAAAAATGTCTGCAACCCACCCAAGACCTCAACTTGGGGTGATGAGTCATTTCGGGTATTATTTGTGCAATTCAAATCTCACGCGCTGTTGTTTAAAATTTCGATATTCTCCGCGTTTATAAGCTTTTCACGGTCTCTCTGAGTCATATCGTGTAGATAAATGGTCATCGGAAAGACTTAAAGCCTCGGTTACGTGAAGCGCAGCCGCTTGCAATGAACCTTCTTTCATCTTTGCATTTTCAATACAAGAATATGGTGATGGATAGTTATGTGTCATTTTTTATCATCCAAAAGTGCTCTTCGTTTCCACCCCTGAAATTGCTTCATCCGTCCTGGAAATGCGCAAGGTAGACAGACCGCTCATTTACATCCACAGCTTTCTACGTACCGATTTGTAATCCTGGACTGACCCACTCAATTACAGTACGCGGAGTCGTGATGTTCAGTCCCGAGAACCGAGCTATAAAAAAATTCAGCACGAATGCTCTTCCTGTGAGACGGAGACTTCTGACTCACTTGAACCCGAAGCTTCCGCCTCCTTCTATAGTAAAAATGTCAACGCTGGCATCATCATTCCTGAAATTCCCCTCCTTCCCTGCAGTGACAGCTACATCGTGCGTGTGAAAGCGGTGGTGATGACGCGGGACGACTCGAGCGGAGGCTGGCTGGCCCAGGACGGCGGAGCGCTAACCAGGGTGGGGGTCTGCCGCCTCCGGCCGCCCGAGCTGGCGCCAGTAATGGCTTCCAGTGGCTCCCAGTTCCTCATCCGCGGGGAGCGGCTGAGGGACAAGCAGGTAAACAAACGCGATGACCCCGGCAAAAAGAACATCTAGTGCAGCTGAAGACGCCGTGACCGTCTGATGTGCGTCTGATAAACAGGTGATCCTGGACTGTCCGCTCAGGAAGGATGTGGTTTACAACATAGCAACACCCACGTTTCACCACTGGAAGGTGGAAGACAGGAGGTGTGGCCTGTCCTTCCAGAGTCCAGCTGACGCCAGGGCTTTCGACAGGGGTGTGCGGAAAGCTATAGAGGACCTGGCCGAAGGTTTGTCCTTCCCTCTAATATGTTGCCAGAATATAGATCCTTCAGGACTAAGACAAATTTTCCACCACTCCCACAAACTTTGACCATTGAGACACTCCTATTCAGAAAACTCCAAAACAGGACATGCTACCACCTGATAAATATATTATTGATCAATTTTTATGTTAATGTCAAGAAAGTCTGTGATCGTTTGGTAAAAATGATAATTATTTCTCTCCTGTTCTCACCCGGATATTAAAGATCACTTTTTAGTGAAACGAGGCTTGTCCAATTAAAGAATTGGCAATGAAAGAGTCGGGTGAATATTTGATGAAGAAAACTGGCTCTCGACCAGCACCTACAGAGCTGCGTTTGCCCTTTAATGCAGCTGAAAATGTCCTGGGAAAATGATCTCCAGAATAGGAGTTTTCTGACATTTAGAAAAAAAATAAGAAAAAAAAAAGAACTAATCCCACTACTGCTGGGTAAAAAAATATTCTTTCCAAATTGACTTAAGAGAAGGTATTATTGTTACTTTCCATCTAATTAGAAAGTAGAAAGTAAACTATTCGATTTAGCATCCAGTTTTAGGTTTCAAGAAAATGTATGGATGCTGAATATTTATAACAGACGAGATGATAAAATGTGTTTTTACGGTTTGTCAACTAAGATTGAACTTTCTCGGAATCGACGCTGACTTTTCTGTTCCGTCCAAACCAAAGTTTCATCTGTGAAACCTCTCTCCTGGTGTGCTTTTAACTGGTCAATCCGCTGAAAAACAGCACGCGCTGGTCGTCTAATCTACCAGCAAATGGTTAGTTGCGAAGGGTCAGTTATCAGTCTTGGCACCGAAACAACAGAACACGGAGAGGCATCCCTCTGCTCTCTTGTCCGTGTTAAAGACGTGGAAACCAGAACTCGCTGGTCAAAAAGCTAAGAATAAGAAAGGAATCACAGATGCAATAATGTCTGTTAATCTCTTTATCATCATTTCACTGTCAGTGGATGAATTCCCTTTCGATACGTGACCTATAAATGCTTGTTCCTCCCTGCAGGCTCCACGACCTCATCGACAGCACTCCAAAATGAGGGCGAGCTGGACGACGACGTCTTTACCGTAAGCACATTTCTCACTTCAACCCAATCAAAACAGCAGGTTTGGTTGTAAGCCTGGGGTGGAATATGATGTATTTGAAGCAGAATGATAGGAGTTGTGATCCAGTGAGGCGGTTACTTTTGATTCATGCTAATAACAAAAGAGCATAATAGTAAACAGTAAAAAAGTAAAAACAAGTCAAAAGTTACACCGACATAAACTAACTACAAAACTATTGAAGCGATCAGTGTCTTTTCTGTCCGGGCCTCCGTGGAGGAGGGTCCAACCTATCCAGAGCTTGAACTTGGGTGCGCTAAAAACATTAGCTGCAGCAGTTACAGGGGACTTTAAGCTGTTATATACCCTACACCGTTCAGTGTTTAAATATATGTGGTGTCTGACCAGGTGATTCCTCCCGTTCGGTCTGTTACCGTGGCCATTTTTGCATTTCTGTCAACAGTGACGAAAACAGTTTAGGCTGTCTTCGGTTCACCGTTATTTATGCCCACGGTGAACACAGTTAAAGGATAATCTGTCTTTTTAAGTAGTAGACTTGACTGCTGCGCAGACGTTCGAATCAAATTTGAGTAACATGAATCTTTTACGGGCACCCACGTAATTTGTTCAGTGCCCTCAATAGTATAGTTTGGTGCCCGACTCTAATTATGTGGTGTGCTACATGTTTGACTATCCCAGAAGTGTTGGGATAAAAGACAGGGGTCAAACTCCGCTACAAATAAAGTGATGTTTTGGCCTCTCAAAGGTTTTTATACAGATTTACCGTTATGGATTCCTATTCTAAACAAGTTCCCTGCACTGGCTTACCTTTAGCCTTCCAGTAGTCACATGTACCTGTACATACGGACTGTGAATGTCAGTGCCTCCCTACCTTAAATTAGGAGGACCCCCTACCCTGTAACCTGACCTCAGGAGCAGCAGGCAGGGTCACAAGGTCACTTCCTGTATCCCATCACCCCCTCCCCTCTCTTAGTGACCCCCAGCGCCAAACCCCTTCACCCTCTCAGTTGAAAAAGAGCAGCAACTAAACTAGCAGCCAGCAGCTGTTTCCCAGCTTAGTGCTGCGCCAGTGATTTACGAGAGGAAGTGCCTCGTGGTTCATCTTTGACTCTAGCTGTCTGTAAGGGCCAAGACTAATAGGTGCTCTGCTGGGAGTGTACAGCCACCACAGAGACGCATACAAACACACAGGGAGGGGGGGGGGGGCATCAGTGCTATCAGAGCACCCTCTGCGATCCTTAAAACTTGGAGTGCAACAAATCTAATTCTTAGTCTTCTTAGTCTTCGCAGGACAAAAAAAAAAAGAGAACTGGAACTAAGTATCGTAGCTCTCTAGGCATCATTACTACAACTGGATTTCAAGTTTTGAGTATGTAGCACTTATAGCTTGCGGGCTAAAGGCTAATGTATTCTTGTGAAATTAAGTTGAGATGTCAGGGAAATGCAGCTGTTTGGTTTGAACGGAAGATCTCCAGAAATCTGGCAACGAATCACAATATCACAGACCATGATGGCTCTACTGTGTAACCTCCTCATTTCTGCCTCTGTATTTCTACAAAGTGTTTCAGAACTACTCCCATTAAATGTAGCAACGACGCCACAAACTACATTTAATGGTAGCGCATGGCTAACAGCTACTTTTTGGGGTAGAGTCCACTGTTGATGGACAGATGACAGAGCCACCTTGAATTCCCCCGAAATTTTAATGTTAAATGTCGAGAGGCAACACTGACTGACTTGCTGAGGTTACAAACTATGGGTGGCGTGAGCTAGAAAATATGTGAGAATTGTCATGGTTGAAGAATAGCGCTGTCTATAAACAAGGCATTTATTTATGGTCTTGTTGTGAAGTAGAAGCTACAACTTGTTTGACTCCTTAGGTTGGAAATATAGTCAGTGGTTATTTACGCTTCAAGTACCTGGAATGTCTGCTTGCAACCAACTGTCAGCGACAAAGTGATGGCCAACATATGAATCGATTTATATGCGGATGCAGCTGAAATAAGCACAAGCACAAAGGTGGCTCAGTCTTTTTAGTTCTCTGACTCATGAAGCCCATTTCAAGAACAAGCCCCTACAAAGCCAGAACAATCGGATCTTTTGTCTCACCTCGAGTCTCCAGTGGAAAATTAGTACTTTAACACATCAGAAGTCTAACGTCCACATATTTAGCGCCCGCATCAGAGGTCGCATCTGGACAGCTGTGCAGTATACCAGTGAATATTTGATAAAACAGGCGCTGTTGGGTCGAGCTCCGGTCTGCTTATGGAGGAATCAAATATGGCATGAGTGACGAATTAAGAGAAGAAACGCTCTAGTGTTGACCTCGACGCTATGAAATACCTCACGTTGGGTTTGAGAACTTTTGATGTGCTGGGCCTCCGGTTTGTGTCGGCTGCACTTATCTTAAGATGCAATTTCACTTTGCTTTCTGACTGTATCTGTGTCCATGTATATCATGTGTTGCAATAAATGCATAAAGCCCAGTGGAAATTACAAGAGTGTGCAGCCAAATGATTACATTAGTCTGGTGAATTAATGGTGGGTAATTGATGAAATAAAGCAAAAATTGTTGCTTTGAGTCTCGGGTCAGATCCTTATCTTGGTAAATGCTAAACAGGCTGCATTTGCCTCTCATTGACACAAACAAGCTCATTCGTGGAACCACCGCTAGCAATCTGGGTTCATTATCTTGCTCAAGGACTCTTCGACACACAGACTGAAGGAGATATAGAACCACCAACCCATCATTAATGTATGATCTGCTGTACCTCCAGAGAAGACGCCCGAACAGCGTTTAGCTCAATACCCCGCGGGGCTACGACCTGTGGTCGGCAACGCACTCCCAGTAATGGCCCAATCATTTCGTAATGATCGGCCATATGCTATTTCGGCCTCCTTAGCAGCTTGTTAACCTCTTGTTCTCTGCATTGCAAGTCCAAGATCGGTGTCAGACGTCGCTTGCTCACCTACCGTGGGTCACATCAGTGTCGTGACCAAAGCGTTACGCTCGAATGTGAAGCTACTACTTCCTCGGTTACACTTCTGCCTCTTGCGCCAGCGCTCGTGCGTACGAGTCTCGTGTTGGATGGCGCTTGTCTACACAGTGTGGGTTACACAAACACAGCTACGGAGCCAATACTGTCGGGTTCCTGGTGGTGGCAGACATGGGTGGTGACAATCTCGGTTCTTTACGTCAGGCCACGGCTAGAAATAGGGCTTATTGAATTATTTGTCGGAAGTATCTTTTTACCACTCTGCCTTTTACCGCTGCTCTTTGTGACGTTCGGTTTGTTTTTGAACATGTTATTGAACATGAGTAATAAATATTAACAGCTGATTAATATAATAATAAGCCTTGAATAACAATTATGGGAGTTTCCTTGACATTTATTTAAGGGGTTATAGATCATTAAAACATGGTTAATTATGGACGACGAATGCTTATTCAGCACACTTGGGGCCGGTTACGCTTCAGCTTTAAAACAAAGTACAAGATTTAGTGGCTTATTTGGAAACTGCGTGTGTTTGTGTTAGCCTCTGTTAATGACCTTTCCTAAAGTTAGGAGTGGCGGCAGGGTTTGCGAGGCGGGCAGACGTGGACGGGCCAAAATGCTACAGCAGATTTACAGTCTTTGGGGGGACGGGGAGGATGGATGGGGGGGGCGGCGGGGGGTTAGGATGGACATAACTTCCTAAATTATTCCCCGTTCGCCAAACCTAAACTTAACCCAACCCTTCCTCTTCCCTCCCTTCAGCACTTCTCCTTGCTCCGTCTCTATTTTGGCTCATTCACAACGGGGGGAGCGAAAGCTATTGAAGCAATTCTGGGCTCATCCTCCTCCCCCCACCGCCTCCCGAGAGCAAGATGGGCCTGTTGAAGGATGAATCCTCCTGAGCTTTGGGTCGGGACATGTTTCGTGTCAGAAAATAACTTGAAAAGCCCCTTAGTCCAACCTCGGGGGCCAGAGTGCAGATGGAGGATGTCCAGAGATATAAACTCTCCCCCTCGATTCTCCCCCTTTTTTCTCTCTCCCAACTTCTTGTTCAATTGGAGTTTGCTGCAGAGTCTGGTCTGTGTTTTGAATTAATTTCAGCCGCGGAGGCCAGAGGAGGACTGGTTTTAAACCTTTTCGGCTCCTCCTTCCCCCCCCCACCACCACCGCCGCCGCCGCCACCCAGTAATGTCTTCTCCAGGGGGTGGGGCCTGGAGCAGAGGCAGCATGTTTTGTTATTTTTGGCCGGCTGCTCTGAGGGCTTTGTAAGAAAGCAGGGGGAAATTCTCAGCATGGCGGTATCCATGTGGGGAGCACAGGTCTGGACACAGAGCCGGGATATAATGGGGCGAGCTTCGGCAGACAGACAGGAACACACACACCAAGATCTAGGTCATATAAATCTGGAAAATATTTCATGGCGATAGTTTTAGGCATGTCCGAGCCGGCTGGGTGGGATATAGCACACGGGTAAAGTTTTGTCTCCCTGATCAGGTTTGTGAATAAGACGCGCTTTTCCCGGAGTGATTTGTTATCTCCGAAAAACAGGAGTTATGAAAGTTTAATGTAAAACTGTTGCTTTATGCTTTGACTTAAGAGCTTCCAGCTTTAATACAAGTGTTCATTAAAACCGGGAAAAGGCCTTGAAAAATGCTTTGTCCTTTGAAATAATTTAAATCTTAATTAAAATAAAAATGACTAAAGTCTCTGGCTCCCCTGAGGAGCATAAGGTTTAAACATCACACTAAATCTTTTCTGAAAAAAAAAAAAAAAACACACACACAAAAAACTGAAAATAAGGTATAAATAACATCCAGATTAGCAAACTGTTGCACAAAATCTAGTTTTAAATGCTTCAGAAATGTATAAAAAATAAATGCCAAATAAAGATCAGGTCTAATTTAGAGAATCTGGCAGGAACTCCAACACTCGTAGGAATATACGGACCTGAATAAGGTCAAGTTATCTTTCTGAGCCTCTCGTTGACCTGGATTGTGGACGTTACGGGTTCCAGCCCATCATTTCGCTTCCATGTTTGTAGATGCTTAGCGAAGGCTCACATTGGGATTATTTGGGGTTTAATGTTGTGCTCAAGGACACATGCGGACAGGAGAACCGCCAAACCCCCAGCACAACATATCGATTTCATTTAGTCTTTCCAGTAACGGTTTGTGAAGAGCTAGGAACATGCAAATAGCTGGCGCGAGGAATCTTACGGTAATTGCCCAGCTTATTATTGTTTTTTTCAATAAACTAAATCACATCGGCATGGAAAAAATGAAGAGCAGAGATCCCATGGCTGCGACGAAACTCTGGCAGCGGACGTGAAATTCAGCATCTGCCAAATGTTTCTGGACAATAAACTTGTTGACCTTTGACGGATCCTGTGATTCACGTAACATCTGATGACCCGTGATGCGGTAACCAGCGGAAGATAAACAAAATGCTGGCAATTACGTTCAGGCCCGACTCTGACTGGAGTTCACAGTGATGTCAGACAGCGATGTTTTCCGCCGGTATAAAGAAGTCATTATGAACAAAAATGTGACTTTTGAAGACGGAACTGTGGAATTAACATGCTCTGGGGAACCGGAAACTAAAATTCAACAAATATGACAGGGCACAACTGAGCTCATACCTCCAAATCTGCAACTGCAATAAAGACTTTTTGTGCAAGATTCTAATTTAGGTAACTTTCCCAGATATTTTTGTGCAACTGCTTAATTTTATAGGGAATTTTAAATTGATTTATGATCATTTCCTAGTAATTTCAGGACAATCTGAGATATTCCATTTCTTGTTGATAGGAACTAAAATTGTTGTATTTTTTAAGAAAGTCCCCTGCTGATTTTTATGCAATTTCTGTTTTTGATACTTTAAAAAGGTGACCAGCTTACTCAAGGAGTTTCCCTATGGTTTGGACACATGAACAGAGGGAAAATGAAAAAATTCAATTTATCTTGATTTTTTTTTTTTTTTTTTAATTTTCAAATGGATCCCTAAGGAGAAAGAAAATTGAGGATATATATATATAGAGAGAGAGAGAGAAAGAGATTATCATTCTCCTTTTATATCTGGGTCAAATGACCATCCCCTTTCGAAGATAAAGCCAATTTTGCCCTCTCACATAAAAGCAGCCTTTTGCCTTTGGATGTTTGGACCCTTTTCATTTGCTCAGCTACATCTGGATTTTCTAGATAAGTGCAAGAGGCGACGGGAAGGGCTCTGCCTCTCAGTGGTGCCATCTGCCCCGTCCGCCTTCCACAGAGACCGACCCCTCACTGAAATCTATCTGACGGAGCTACACAGCGGCGGCCAGACTCTGTAGTGTCTGGCCAAGATTTGAGTTGGAGTCGAGCCCTGACAGCCTTTAGCGGAAAGGGGACAGGATACTGTTCGTACACACACACACACACACACACACACACACGCACACACACACATTGCAAAACAGAAAAAGGGACGTGGAATGTGTAGGATTTGAGGAGGAAGGGTTAAGTTAAAAGGCGAGGAGGTGATGAGCTTCTGAGTTCATAAAAGTAGGGTCCTGAGTTATCCCATCACCTTTTTGTGATGTTTACGTTCCCAACCGGAGTGAATTTAATAGATGAACGTGTCATTTACTCTGGTTGTTTGTGTTAGTTGGCAATAAGCAGAGTGGGCACTTTGTGTCTCTGTAGAGAAATCGTATATAAGTTTGCTGAGGCCTGAGTTTTAAAAAAAAAAAAAAGGACTATAAAAACAAATACAGTGTTTTGCCGATAAACAGACCTTCCCCTAAAATTCAGTGGTTCCTTGCATGGACCCTGGTCAACACATCCACACAGTTTGATGAAAATGAGTCTATTCAGATTTTCATTTTTTGCTTCAAAATGCCCTTTTAGACAAATACTTGTGGTACTTTTAAATTTTATCATGACATATTGATGCATTTTAAATGTTTTTCTTTCCACCCCGTTCAAGTTAATAAGGGTAAACACCATAATAAATTCCTGCTCAAATGAAGTACACTAAAGTTTTCTCCTTCATGCTCAGTACTTTCTGTTGTTTTTCCAGACTTGTCAGCTATATGATACAACGATTAACAGTTGACGTGCATGTATATGCTTGTACAAATACTCGACTGATAAAAATGTTGAGAAAAAAAAAAAGCTAAACTTCTCAAATGTCTAAACAAGGGAAAGAGCAAGAGAAAATAAATCATATGTTTATTACATATGTCGCATCTGTGCTTACTTAGGAATGCTGACATGCAACATGTGCATCTATTGGACCGTTTTATAAACGCCCGTAACGTTCCTATCCAGTCAAATATGTGTTCCTTCCTGTTGCTGCGGTTGAATGTTTGAGCTCTGCAGTGTAAAAGGATGTTTGTGAAGAGTCCGAAACTAAGAGGCCATTTACATATCCTCGGTTCAAAGTAGAAGCCCGATTTTGTGACATTACGGATAGTCCGGAGCCAGTCCTGCTCCAAGATCCTGCAGAAACAAGAGTGAGGTGGAAGCCTGAAACCTCAAGGTTCATAAACAGTCACTTGGCGTGATATTTATCCACATTTTCATTGACGCTGCAACATTAACGGCTGTTCAAGCGGGGAAAACTCCGTCTGAGGAGATGTTGTATCCAAGCGGTGACGATCACTGAACATTGGCTGACACTTGAGCATCGCACATTAACGGATCTATTTTCACCCGTGATGTTTTACTAGGTTTTTACAGAATTCAAAAAAAGTATCCAATTTATATCTAGATGTTGAACAGTGTCCAGTTAAAAACTGCTGTTCAAACCCCCCCCCCCCCCCCCCCCGCTAATAAGCAGTAAAAATAGGTGAAAACAGTTATTTAAAAAATAAAATTAAAAAAAAGTTACCTTTCAATTATAAAGACGTAAATGGAGCAAAAGCTTGCAAAACACATTGTGGGCAGTGATGAGAAAAATAAATTATGTGTGATTAATTGTACACTTTCTTTTTTGCAAATGTATAAAACTGACAAATTTCTTATCATTGGGAACCCACCCAGTATATTTGTTTTGTGCTTTGGACGGGGGATTTTCCCAAACCTAACCAATTATTAGGATACAGCGTTGTTTTGTTTTGTTTTTTTATGTTGCCTGATGATTTTTGCCATGATTTCTATCTGACTTTAGCTGCAGATGTTTTCCAGAAATGAAGACACTGACGTCCTTCCAGTCTTCTGTCACTGTGAAACAATTCAGCCGAGCAGTTCTAAATGCATGGCTACACCACCTCGCCACCTGTTTGCTAATGCGATTTTGAAAAACAAGCCAAAGTCTCAGACCGATGGCTCCTACGGTCCTCAGAGTAGTTGCCGCTGTTGATGCTACGCCGCAGATGTTACTAATGAAACTTTAATTCAAAGATGCTGATCCAAATATGGAACAAAAACAGACGTTGCATTTCCTGTTTTTCCCCAATCAGAACAGAGCCAGCGTTTCCTGTTTTTGTTTGTCCAATCATGCCGCCCTCTCCCACTAAGAGTTTGTTTGCCGTAGCCAATCAGAATGCAGCGCTTAGCCGAGCATCCTGTGTTTGTTTGTCCTCCCAGAACACCACAGACAGCTCGTCCAACTCCTCCCAGAGACTGGAGAGCTCGCTGCAGCCGCAGGAGTCCTCGCCTCTTCCCCAGAGACATCACTGCATGCTGGGATGTCGTCACGACCTCCATGACCCCTACCGGCTATCAGACCACTACATTTTGGACCAGGTAGGCCTCGTGTCAGCTGGTCGATGGGGAGGGGCGTCGTGGTCGTCGGCGTACGTTTTGTTGAAATATTCCCGTGTTTCCGTGCAGCCCCTGTCACGGCTCTCCCACGTCACCTTCCGGGAGGATGAGGAAATCGTCCGCATCAACCCACGCGAGCGCAGCTGGGAGCGAGCGAGCGAACGCCTCCACGTACGCCAGGCCGAGCGCCCCTGGCTCACGGGCTACGAGGACTACCGCCACGCCACCGTGCGGGACAAGTTCATCCAGATGGACGACAATGAATCCTACGTCCACTTCGCCAAAACGGAGGCACAGAAGCACGACTACACCTACCCACTACCCCCGGCGCTGTCGCCCTCAGACTCCGACCCCGCCCTCGGACCCTTGACCAATAAGGGCCACGGCGGCTCGTATCGCCACGGCTTCTCCTCGGCGGTCTCAGCCCAGCCACGCTCCTTCCTCCCCAGCTCTTCCCCAACCACTAACGGAGGGAAGGGGCGGAAGGAGGAAAGGATGGAGCGCGCTCATTGCGAGCACTGCGGCGAAGCATTTTACCTCTCCGACAACCGGAGAGGCCGGTGCCAGGATGCGCCGGACCCGGTGCGGGGATGCATCCGGCGGGTCAGCTGCATGTGGCTGGCAGACACCATGCTCTACCACTGCATGTCCGACCCAGAAGGGGACTACTCGGACCCCTGCTCCTGTGACGGGGGCGAGGGCGGCGGGGGAGGCAGGTTCGGCACTCGCTGGTTAGCCTTGCTGGGCTTGTCTCTGGTGGCGCCCTGCCTCTGCCTTTACCCGCCTCTCCACGCTTGCCACCGGGCGGGGCGCATTTGCGGCTGCTGCGGAGGCCGTCACAAGGCGCTGAGCTGAGCTGAGCCGAGCCGAGCCTCCGTGCTTGGATTCCTTTTCCAAAGGAAACAGAACCGTAACCCAACGCAAGCACAGGGAAAGGGAAGAATGGGGGTTGGAGGGGTGTTGGGGGGGAGATGCGGAAGCGGCCATGACTGCTCACTATCGCCTTGGTTTCTCTGGGTTTCTCTACAAATTCCAGACACTGAAATAAGCCAAAAAAAAAAAAAAAAAAGAAACAAAAAAAAAAATCAGTTGGTGCATTTTCTGAACGGCCTGGGAAGATAAGCTCCCCCTTATGGCAGACAGTTCTCTCAGCTCTCCACGTGGCCATTTCATGCTCTGTTTCCAGTGCAAGAGAGTGCTCTTTTTCAGGGGGCCTTCTTTTTTTTTTTTTTTTTTTTTTTTTTTTTTATAGCTGACCTATATGTCACGTATCACATATGCAGGTACTTTATACTTTGTATACTGACTTGGCATCGGAGAACTTGAATTATTTTCTTTTTCGTTCGACTTCTTTTTCCCTCTCTCTCTCCTTTGATGTTTGCGTGGCCATTTTTGTTCATATTCCAGTATGAGGCCTGCTCGACTCGACTCCAGCTCCAAGATAAATCAGACACTACACCTCTTTGCATGCGTGTGCGAGTGTGAATGGTACATGTGTACGCTTAGTGTGCGCCCAAGCCTTCTCCTGTTTTCTGTTCAGCAGCATGCTGTAAAAGTCTGTGTATATAGACCCCCGCAGCTCTTCGCCATTGACATCCTCTTTGCTCACTGCGACAAACGTGGTACTCATCTTAATCGGAAAGCCCAAAGATTTGTGTTTTTATCCTATTTATTCTGATCTGCCCGCACAGAGTTTGCCGGGATATGATTAACTCACCAAATGACACAGTGCCTCAAGTCATGTGACAATACTATAACTTCAAACGGTGCCTCGACGATCACCTTAACGCATCTGGTTTTAGAATTCAGTCGGTCTTTTGGCGGATTTTTCTTAAAACACTTGAAGTGAGCTGCAACCTTCCGAGGCTGCGGTTTCCTCCTCAGCCGGGCAGCGTGTCACAAAGAGGCCTGGACAAATCACAGATACCATTACTGGTGCCCGTTATGCCTTAAAATGTGGAGTTTGAGGTGGTACACTCTGAACTTTAACCTCCCCAACCCCCTCTGAAGATGTCTGCTATTTGGCTAAAAGCAATCAGCAATGTACACTTAGTTTGTATACTTGGTTTAAGCTATTTTTATAATAAAAAAAAAAAAAGACAGAGGTCATGACAAGATTCTCATCAAGTGTGTAAACTAAGTATGTCTGCGAAGTACAATCAGCCACCGCCGCTTGTGTAAGTACGAGGAACAGCTACATGGCCAAGAGGACATTTTACAGTTTTGATTATTCAAAGTTCAGAGCCTTTTCAAATGTCATTTACTTTCATAACCCAGCACACGCACACACACACACACACACAGGGAAAAAAACTTGCTTTAAAACAGAATTTAGATACACCTCATACATTGGACAGGATATCTGAAGAGTATTTCAGCAAAAAAAAAAAAACAACTGATTAAATACAAGCATGATGAGTAATGGTGTAACAATGTCACAACAGCAATGCAGGGAATCCTGTTTCACACTTGTGTTTCTAATAAGGACGTGTGTTACCTGACAAGTGCTTTTGACATTTTGGGGATTTTTTTTTTTCTCCTCGCTTTTTGGCAGGAGTCGATGAGAGGATTGATACCACCGGTGTTTGTGTGTGTGTTAAATGTGAAGCTAATGTACACACTGGAGGAGACTAATTTAGATTTGCATAAACACTGCCGAGGTCTTGTTTGTTAAAGCCATACAAAGAGGGGCCTCCAGGCGCCGGCTAATTTAAAACGATGCTAATTATTAGCTTTTAGAGTCGGTGGTTTATGCTAATCAAAGCCAACGCTCACCTGCTTTACATTTACCAGACACAATAAGACTGATTTTTTTTTTTTTTTTTCAAATATACAACTCCTGGTGAGAAGGAAAACCAGCACATTCCACAAAATGTCGTAGAGTTTCATCCAAAAAGCCAAATCATAATTTCTGTAAAATTAATACGAGTAACAGCTTGCTAGTTACGGCTAACCGATTTTGAACCTCCGTCCTACAGTTTGGTTTTGGCATTTTGGGATGTCGCTATTCCCAACAGTGTAAAATGTTTGGATTAACAACTTCTAAATTCATTTAGGGCTTTCAGGAATTTAAAGTTTTCTTTATTTTTGTTTAAAAAATGTCCTACCGGTTTGTGTCGTCCTCCGTTTGATTGACAGAGCAGCCAGCCAATCACGTCGCTGTAAAACAGTTGTCCCAGTTGTGGATGACGGCAGCGGCGTGGATGGGAGCAGAAACTCCATGAATTGTTTTTGTCAACAACTTAAAAAAATGTTTCAACACTGAGGTGTAACAAATTAAAAAAAAACGTTTTAAAACAGAGGTGTAACAATGAACTGCAATCCTCGATACACTCCTCATACATTTATCAAGGAAAGGAAACGTCGCTCGGCATCCACTTGGGTGTTTCCGCGTATCCCTACGCGCTCTGGTGTCCGGCGGAAGGAAGTGCGCTTTTTGAAATTAAAAAAAAAAATATATATATATTTTTTTTTTATTTTTTATTTCTGAACGTGTGAGGCTTAAAACAATGCGCAGGGATAGATTTATTTTAGTAATGATAAAAAATTAAAATATCAGCTCTGTCGAAAAACGATCAGCAAAGCTAATACCCGGAAGTAGCCTGTTAGCCTCTTCGTAAATCCAGCTCCGCTCCCCTGATATAGTGGCTTAAAAAATGGCGTGGAAATGGATCATCTCTACATTGTTCGTGTGTTATGGCTAATTCGAGTAATTAATGGACACCACACATTTATTATGATTTTCTATTCGGAAAAATTCAAATGCCACCCAAAGTGTAGAGGTGACAGGCTTATTTTGTGTGTTTTGCTTCATCTAGTGGCCAATGTTAGAATAGCCTCTTAAGCTAATTCGGTGCTAGCACATGTTCTGTCACAAAAATAATATAATATTTAGCACTAACAGCGTGTTTTCTCTGTCAGATTAAACAAATTAAAACAGCAGGAGAAATATTTTATCCAAACCTCAGAGATAACAAGAAGCTCTCACATACAAGCACAAATGAGTCAGTAGCTTTCTTATTTCTGTCAGTTTGTATCCAATATTTAGAATATTCTTCCAGTCATTCATACATTACATTTCTGTTCAAAATACCTAAAATAGAATCCCCCCTTTTGTATAATTTGATGAGAAAACAAAATATTTCACCTCCAAATATAGTTTGGCTGCAGTGTCTTGTTACACCCTTGGTTTAAAATAAATGACTTCAACCCCAGACTGTTTTCCTTATTATTTTATTTCAACGTCAGGAAGTGAATAGCGTCCCGTTTGAACAGAACAAGGTTGAGGTTGTTGTGTCCAAATAAACAGCTGGAAATAAACATCCATCCCTGATTGTTGTGCCAAGGAAATGTCACTTACTGTAGTTGAAATACAGAATGCCTGAGGATGTCCTTTTTCCTTCTCTGGTTGTGTCTATTTCATACATCCTGTCCTGTCCTCAGTGTGTGTGTGTGTGTGTGTGTGTGTGTGACACATCCCTTTTCCTGTCTCCTAATCCTCGATTGAAATCTACTGGGATCAGCTGAATCTCATATTAACACTTATCCAGTATAATCAGATCCTTCGCTGATGTGATGAATCGAGGACGGGGTCATTATGTGTGTGTGTGTGTGTGTGTGTGTGTGTGTTGGTGTGTATGTGTCTGTCAGCCTTTTATTTTTTGTGCGTGAGTTTGTCTTTTTCCTTCCTCTCAGACTTCTGCTCTATATGTGTGTGCCCTCACATGTCAGAGACATTTTACAAGTGCCTGAACGCATCCTCTTTGTCGCCTTGTGTATTTAAGTTTTTCCAAAAAAAAAAAAAAATGACAAAATGACTCCCTGTATTGAATTAGACCCATTTTTTATGCTTAGTATTTTTACCTCTGTAAAAAAAAAAGAGCAAAAATTATATTATATATCAAGTGTATGTTGTACATTTTTATTTCTATTTTTTTTTTCTTTTTTAAATAACTGTTTCTAACATGTACGATGGATGTAGCTCTTGCTTTTGAGAAGGAACAGGAAGTACTTTGTGGATACTGAAGGGTGGTCAGGTCTGGGAGAGAACTGAAGTGAAACGTGTGTCTTACCTTCCGCCTCCAATAAAATATGAGAGAAAATGGAAACGTCTGGCGAGTCTTCTGGTTAATTCTCATTTTGGAGGTTCTCCCCCTTCGCATCTCGCCAAACGACGGCTCCGATCTCCTCCTGACTTTTACCTCGGCGTTCCTCGTCCTTATCAAGTTAATAACTGCTTCATGAACGCTAAAAACACCACAAAATGGCGATATAAATCGGCGCAGACTTACACCCCTGCCGAATCCCACCTTACGGCTACAGGATCGCAAATTCGCTAGGGAGAAGTCCCATCGTACGAAACCTACAGAATCGGAGAAAACAAGGCTTGAAACATGAATGTTGGTAAATCCTCTGAATCTGTGTTTCCATCTTCCACCAGCAAACAAACAGAAGTGTGTGTGTGTGTGTGTGTGTGTTTGCAATACTATCCACAACAAATAAGCTGAATGAAAACAAGAGATGGGCGCCGCAGTGGAATTACATCATGTGTTTACAAGCCGAAGGCTACAAATCTGAAAGGGCCGGGCTCGGACTTGGTTGGCGTGGTGGCCGATGAATCGTGGCAGGAAGTGGGATACGAAAACACGATGGTGGGTTTGGAAATGAAAGCACCTGACAGACATTAACTCATCGATCACGCCTCTTCATCGCGCACAATCGGGCCGGATCGCTTGTAAACAACGAGGCCTTCACGTCAAGTAGTAGGAGATCCTTCTCCTGCAGCTCTGCAGAAAATCACGATTGTAGTTGGTGAGCTTCTGGGCGTCGGGTACGTCCTCCCCAGCGTCCTGCCGCAGTCGAGCGCAGTTGCTCTCCAGCCTGTTATTTGCCGTCCGACATTTGCTTCCCTGTCAACACGGATCGGGATCCAGAGACGTTTCTCCTTCACGTCCAAAAAAAGAGAGAAGCCAAGACTCTAAAATGTCGAGTCCGCAAACCGACCGGAAGTCCTACGTCCTCTTATTAATGTTCACGAAATGACAAGGTTAACTGGCTGAGGTCAGCGTAACCATGGAAACTCTGTTTAAATTAAAGATAGACTCTTTCTCCCGCTTCTTATGTCAACATTTGTCGACTCCGGTCAGCAAAGATGGAAAGCGACCGGGAAAGGCCAGCTCATCCAGGCGTAAGCCGGCAAGAAATCAGCTGATAGCGTTTAAAAGTCATCGCAAAACCCGAAAAAAAAAAAAAAGGCGGAACAGGACCGTCGAACGGCATGAATACGACGACGAGCCGATGTGTTCTTCGTGGAAGGTTTGATTTTAGCTTGTTCCTCTTATCGGCAAGGAGGGAAAACGCGGCGTTCGGTGGAAAAGGTGGACTCTGTTACCGGCAGGTGGAACTTTAACCGCGTTTAGGCCCAGTTTAGCACGATAGCGCGCTAAATTTCGCTTGCACGGCACGAAAAGCGAGCAGCTTAGCACATACGTGGTGCGAAACCAAAGCGCTGGACAGCGTAAAGCGTCGACCTGGGAACGCTTTCGCAGAGAACGCCTGCAGGATTCATCCTCGGGAGACCACAAATGTCTATTACAAAATTCAGCGCATCTGGAATCGATTACGTTTGCAGATATTTCAGGCAGATGGGCCGAGGAGCCGTTCAACAAGTTCGGAGCCACAAAATACATAAACATGTTTTCGGAGGATCGAATGTGAGGGGGGAGAGGACGTTCCCGGTGACTTCATGAGGAGATCCAGACCCCGAATAATGTCAGTAAAGTTTCCTTTTTCTACTTTTTTCCTTTTCGAAACCCTCCACGGTTTGTTGCAGACGGAGCCGGGCCGCCCGCTTTTATTCTCTCCGAGATGCCTTTCCCTCCTCGGCGGCGGCGGGAACATGTGATAGCCATCGAGGACGTCGAGCTGTTTCACTCAGGATGTCTCTGGAAAAGCATGTGGGCGATAATGATGGAGCGGAGAGGAGGGGAGGCGGAGAGAAGAGAGAAGAAAAAGAAGGTCCCGGAGGGCTTTTGGGGGCCTGCTAAGCAGCTCAACGGCTGCAAACAGCATCCCGGTCCACATGTGCAAACATTTAAGATATCTGCTCTGGTAATGGGGTCAGCGCGGCCCCTCTCCGGGCGCACGGAGCTCCGGAGCTGGCTTCCCGCCGCCTTCGCGCAGAACCCGAGTGGCTCGCCCCCCCGCGGCCCTCGTGACCGAAGAAAGACGAGTTTTCGGCTTTCTTTTCTAGGCCGAAAGCGACGTCTGTGCCTGTTCGGGGCCTCGCTCGAGATGTTGGATGCAGGAGTGAAAGCTTGAAAGGAGCGATATAATTGTTTCAACAGATTCTGGTGTGGGGACTTTGCAGCCCGCACCTGAGATAAGCCACCGCTCGACTCCCACCCTGTGGAAATGGACCCGGAGAGTTTGAGCAAGTCCACTGCAAACGGTTGGCGAGGTCTGGGGCTGGGGCGACACAAAAAAAATCTGGAAGCCAAAGTTCATCGAATAAAATACAGGAAAATGTAGGAAAAAACAATTTCAATCTATTTAAGTCTGACTCAAAAATATATAGATATACGTTTTTTTTTTAATATATATTTTATATTTTACATTTTTTTTGTGGTGGATATTCAGGTCGTGTCTAATCCAACCTGAAAAAAACAATTTTAATCTATTTAAGCCTGACTAAAATTTGTAAAAATGCATATATATTTTTTATTTTATATTTTATATTTTATATTTTATATTTTATATATATTTATTGGTGGATATTCAGGTCATGTCTAATCCAACCTGAAAAAACAAGTTCAATCTATTTAAGCCTGACTGAAATTTGTAAAAATGCATATATATTTGTTATTTTATAATCTATATTTTATATATATATTTTTGGTGGATTTTCAGGTCATGTCTAATCCAACCTGAAAAAACAATTTCAATCTATTTAAGCCTGACTCAAAAATATTTAAAAATACATATATGTTTTTTTAATATATATTTTATATTCTATATATATTTTTGGTGGCTATTCAGGTCATGTCTAACCCAACCTGAAGACACAATTTCCATCTATTTAAGCCTGACTCAAAAATATATAAAAATATCTATATATTTTTTTTAAATATATATTTTATATTTGATGTATTTTTTGTAGTGGATATTCAGGTCGTGTCTAATCCAACCTGAAAAAACAATTTCAATCTATTTAAGGCAGACTCAAAAATATTTAAAAATACGTATATGTTTTTTAATATATATTTTATATTCTATATATTTTTTGTGGTGGATATTCAGGTCATGTCTAATCCAACATGAAAAAACAATTTTCAATCCATTTAAGCCTGACTGAAAGTTATAAAAATGCGTACATATTTTTTATTTATTTATATCTTATATGTTATATATATATTTTTGGTGGATTTTCAGGTCATGTCTAATTCAACCTGAAAAAACAATTGCAATCTATTTAAGCCTGACTCAAAAATATAAAAAAATATGTATATATTTTTTAATATATATTTTACATTTTATATATATTTTTTGGTGGATATTCAGGTCATGTCTAATCCAACCTGAAACTTTAAAAAAACTGAAAATGATTTCAATAAATTGGAATCAACACAGTAACAAGTCGATCCAGTACAGTACATTAAAATTATATCCTCTTCCCATCCATGAAAATCTGACATTTGGGTGACCGAACAGGATATTTAGACCAAAAAAATGAACATCTGTGTGACTTTATCTTTCCTCCGGTAGCAAACACGGCTGTGGCAGAAGAACTGAGGGCAGACCAGGAAATATCTGGGCGCGGAAAACTGCGATATTTTGTTGGTATGGCCGCGGAGGCCAAAGCGGCGTGAGGGCGAGTACTCGAGTAAATGTTCCCCCGGCTCCTTCCCAGCAAGCGGGAAGGAGCCGGGAAGCCGGGAAGCCGGCGGCGGCGGCGGAGGCTTCAAAGGGGCCTCGGAGGTGACGGTTCAGGGTCGGAAGGAAGCGGCGGGAGCCCGGGGACCAAAATGGAACGGGGCCGGAAGAGTCTGGCGGAGATCTTTATTTCAGGCGCGGAAAGAGAGCCTCTTCCTCTGGTGGCGCCAGTCCTCTGCCACTGTTCCATTTCCTCTTCCTCCTCCCGTCCATCCTCTCCCTGCGCCGACATCCATCTCCTCGCACGGAGGATGCGGACGACCAACGGCGACGGACGGGGACGTCCTCTTCGACTTAAAGACGTTTATTTTTAAGACTTTTCCCTTCGACCGTTCGGCCAAAAGAGGCGAGAGCGAACGCTGCCGCTCGGATTTTTCCGAAGAGTCACGTTTAAATATAAACAGGGCGGGTATTCGGGACCACTGTCTGCGCCCAAGACGGCCTGGAGGTTCAGGGTTCACGCTGAACCTCTGCAGGAAGTAAAAAAGACGACACTCGTTTCTTTCTTCTCTCAGAGAAACCGGGGGAAGTTTGGCTGAACTCCCCGAGGAATAAGCCCAGTGATGTTTCTCCCTCGTCTTTTTCGTACTTCTGCTTTGCTGAACCCGATGCGATACCCCTCTCAGTGAAGTCTATTTTTAAGCTAACGCCTGGGTTTTCCCCTCTTTTCGCTCGGCAACTCAACCAAAACGACGCAAACCGTCTCGTTTCTGTCCGAATGTGACTTTTGCAGCTTCTTGCAAAGTCCATTTTTCATTTTCTCCGCCACGAATAGTTTAAATGTTATCCACAAATGTTCTTCTCCTCAGGTGTTTCCAGGTGTAAACAGGGTCTGGTTCCTGGTGGTGCAGAACACTCAGTTCTTCACCACAGGATGTTTTTTTTTTTTTGAAGAGCAGCTGCGACTCGCACCTGGGTCAGCGAACACATGGGACCAATATGGAAAGCAGCTCGGCGCGGCGGTCGCTGATAATATCGGGTTATTATTAAATTGATGGTCTCGCGCCGGATAAGCGGCCGAGTGGCTGCACGCGGCCCGTAAGCGCTTATTACCGGATAGATGGACAGAGACGGACGTGCACGGAAACAGAACGAGATGAAACCGGAAGTGGAAATTTCAGTGGTTGAAAACTCTCCAAGTCATACCAAGATCTGGAAACCTTCTGTTATCGGATTCCTTCAGAAATGACACCTTTCCACTCTAAAAAATATGAAGCGGAGAGGTTCAGGTTCATTTAAACCTGATTTATTCTTAAAGCTGTATTTTGGTGATAACACATGTCTCAGCTCTCTCTTTATATATAATAAAAACATGATGTAACTCCGACCCCGGGGGGTCACGGGCGGGGTCGCCTTTGGCTGCAAAACTCGCAGAATAAACCTTTTCTTTGGTGCGTGAAATGCGATTTGCACCTTTTCTCCCGACTGAATCTTAATCCACTCCATATGTAAATCGTATTGCAGATTATTTTTAATTTCAGACGGAGCGCCGCACGGTGTCTGCGGCATCTCCGGACATTAAAATCAAACGGCATTTTGACGGCCTCTGTCAAGAAAATCCCGGTGACTCCATCATCCTTATAAATCACTTTTATTTATTTAAATCAGCGTTAGGCAGTTATGCTATGAACAACAAAAAATAAAAAAAAAAAAAAGAAGAAAGAAACAGAAAAGCCAGACATTAAAACATGAGATCTAGTTAACATTAACTGCACTTGGCACTGGATAGACGTTCATGGAAAGGAGGTGAAAAGAAAAATATACACATTTATCATAATCAAAATAGAAGCGCCTCCAGGATTCATGATGCCGACCGTTGGGAGTGAAAACTGGAGAACTTAAATATCATTTTCAACATCGACGCCGTTTTCTTCTTCACCCCCGCCGCCCCGGTTTTGCGGTGTTGGGACCGAAACCTCCGTAACCCAGATTTACACCCACAAAAACAAAAAAAAAAAAAAAAAAGGCAGAGGCGACGTTGTGTGATGGTCAACTAATAGTAACCCCCAAACCCACCCGTCCCCGCCCAGATTGCTCATCACTGTTTCACCACTGACCCCGACATCGACCCCCGAAGTACCGTCACACAACCAATCTCAAGTTCCGGGGCTTTTTTTTTTTTAAATCTTCCCGTCCCTTTTATAAATCAACCGTCAATTCTTCATAAAAACACGGAGGAACTTCTGTTACCACGATACACTCCATTTACAATGGTAGTAGTGCACAGCAACAAAAAAAAAAGGGGAAAAGGAAAAAAAAAAAAAAAAAAAGAAGATATAATTCGAACTCACACATCCAACAAAAAAAAAGGGGAAAAGCAATAAAAAAAAAATTAAAAAAAAATAAAAAAAAAAAAAAAAAAGAAAAAGTTATCCCTCTCCCAGAAAAGAAAAAGTTAATTATTTATAAAAACGGACATAAAAGTGTGATCAGTTGTCGCTCCCCTGTAACAGATGCAGAAAGCGGCCCGTGGCTGTTAGTGATGGACCCTGATTGTGATACTTAAAGACTTTGCATCGGCGTCCGCCGCCACGGACGAAAAAACTACTTCTACCGCGCTCTCCACGCTCGTGCAGGTGATTATGCGGCGGGTGAAGACGCGTCGGCTCCGGATCCGCTCCTTCCGAGGAAAAACCGACGACGCGTCGGCAGGGCGGACGTCGAGGGGCGAGGAGGAGGAGGAGGATTTTTGAATTTTTGAGGAGAGAAGGTGGAGGGAGAAGCGAGAAGGTGACAGCTGGATCTCCTCTGATGACTGAGGAGGATGGAGGCGGAAAAGAGAGGAAGAGGGATAAATAGATATATTCTCTGCAATTAGGGGGGAGGGGGGTGGGGTGGGGGGGCATGTGCTGATGTGTGTGTTCGTGTATGTGTGTGTGTGTGTGTGTGTGTGTGTGCGGTCAGTCCGTTCAGTGCTTTATCTGACGGTGACTCCTAGTTTCTCCAGCACGCGGACCCCTTTCTCCTGGTACTCCTCGCGGGTCAGCCAGAAGTTGTCCTTGTCCTTCATGATCTCGGCCAGCACCGCCCCGCCCAGGAACACCATGTGCTTCCGCCGGGGAGGATCTTCTATCCGGATCTTAAATTTCTAGAAGAGAGAGAGAGAGAGAGAGAGAGAAAACGCCCCGCTCGCTCAGTTTCGTCGCATTTGCGTCGGAGGAGTCGAAGGATCGGCTCTTGTCCGAATCGCTCCCGCTTCGTCCGACTCGTCACCGAGGTAGATTTCCATTCCCAATTCTTGCCGCTGAAACCTTCGGCCGTCCCACTTCTGAAAGCATCTATATATTGAACGCTTAAAAAAAAACTGGCAGTGCAGCGCGAAACGGCGCCTGCCGAGCAGATTCCTGTCCGTCTGCACGTCCTTTTGATCCTGTTCTTTTCTTCGAAATCGGCGTTTCGACGCCCCGAAATCCCCGTTCATGAGGCGCCGGATCGGGACGGCAGGCGTATCCGATCCACCTCTGATCCGTCAATAAAGGCCGGATGACCAGCGGAGGTGTTTTATGGACGTCCTCGTCTTTTAGCTGAACGGACGTCGACAAAATTACGCAATTATGTCCTGACTTACATGAAACCGATTTTAGTTTAGTGATCCCTCGCTCCCGCACGTCCTGCCTCGTTCGCGCTGACTTCATTTCCTGTGTCTGTTCTCATGTGTGTGTTTTAGGGGGGAAAATAAAAAAAAATTAAATAAAATAAAAAAAAATAAGAGTGTAGCTTTGAGAGCAGACGGACCCGCCGGGGCCTCGCGGTGAATCATCTTGTAAAAGTGTGAGTATTTGGCCGGAGAGTTGTTTGGGTTCTCCGGAAATTGATCTAAAAAAACAAAACAAAACGAACAAAAAAAAAAAACCTCGTTGTCGTTACGGATCGACGATGATCTCCTTCGCAAAATACGCCGAGAGCTTCGTCCGCCGGAGGAAACCCGATGGATTATATTAAGTTTAGATGTCAAATTTAAGGGTCGTCCGCAGACGTGGGTTCACAGAGAGACGGCGATACGGAGCTGATAACTTTCCAAACCAACGGCAGGCTCGTCCCTCCTTGTTATCTGAACCTTCCGGAAAAAAAAAACGGAACCGGGGCGGCTGGACCTCTGGCACCATCTGGTGGAGGTCCTGCACGACGCGCTCCGGTGGAGGAGGGCATCTTCTGCCCCGCTCACCTGGACCTTCTCACACAGACAGGGGTTTGAGGCACTTTGCCGGGAAAGTTGTACATTTTTGTGTGTGTGTGTGTGTGTGTGTGTGGTGTGTGTGTGCGATGGCCACATGTCGAGACAAAGACAAGACTGTGAGCATTACTGTCAGTTGTCAGTCATAGTTTACTCTCCAAACTGGACCGTGTGTGTGTGTGTGTGTGTGTGTGTGTGTGTGTGTGTGTGTGTGTTGTACCGTCCTGATCCTCTGGCCCAGCGGGGCCAATGCAAACAAACCCAGAGAACCAGCTGGAAGCTCTGGCCGGCCTTAGCGTGTCCGGCCTCTGGCCTGGTCTGGACCGAACCCGCCGTCCGGCGTCACGCTTCTTCCACTTTTAACTCTTTGCCGACTCTAACCTGCGCATCCGTTGACCTACTTTTTCCGAAATTATTTTCAGATAAAGGGAGTCGGGGGTTTCTCACCGAGAGCTTGTCCACGTCGCCCTTGAGGACGCGCTCCAGGTACAGCTGCTTGAGCTCCCTCTCCAGCCGCGAGGGCAGGCCTGGGTACATGGTGGACCCTCCTGATAGAACGATGTGTTTGTAGAACTCCGGCCTGGTTCACACACACACACACACACGCATATGCGCACACACACACACGCATACGCACACACACACGGGGAGAGTGAGAGCAGGAAGGCAACCCCACTTTTTCCCTTCAGAATGAAAACAGACACGGGTCATTACAACTGTGATTAAAATAATCTTCCCGTTTTATGCGCGTAAATGTTGAAATTTCAAGTTTCCAGACAGCGTTGAGTCACGGTGACTCAGGGGCGTCGGGCACGAAAGAGAAATCACCTAAAAAACGTCGCTACGACGGACCTGGAGCGGAAGAAACCGTCAAGGCTTTGAGAGGAAATCGGCTGAGAACGGGGCAAAAAATTGATTTCGGAGTTCATTTTCGTCTCAAACTGCGAGGGGAGTTCGGAGGAAACGAATAAATGCGGGGGTTATTTTTCACTTCAGCGCGGAACCCCTGCATTTCCAGATGGATTCGTTTGGAGAGGCTCTTCATGAAGACGTGTCGGCGTGACAGCAGGAAGTCTTCGGAGGAGACGCGCAGAGCTGAGCTCACCTGGTGTCGATGTCGGCCGCCTGGATAGTGTTGAAGAGCAGCTCGGCCACGCCGACGCCCTCCACGTTGATGAGGTGGGGCTGGAACAGAGCCTCGGGGGCCTCGAAGCGCTCTCCTCCCACCTTGATCACACGGCCATCTGGCAGCTGCAGACGTGTGGGAGGAACCAGATGAAAAGAAAACAACCGGGGTTTTTTTTTTTTTTTGTTTTCTTTTTTTTTAAGGCGCGACCCCGTTCGGAGGGTGAATTCCCGCTGCGCCGATCGGCGAGGAGGAGCTGCGTTCGCTGCAGAAGCCGTTTCCAAAGACAGGGGCAGGTAGCGCGCGGCCTCCGAGCCGGGCGGGTTGAACGCGCGCGGCTATAAAAAGGCCTCATTCAGCCGAGGGCAGTGGGAGGAAGCGCAGCCCAGCCGCCGCCGCAAAGTGGCTGCACAGGAAATGATGTAACGCGCGGTTCGGGGCTCTGCGGCCGTGAGTTACATTGCCCTCCTTGTTTCGCCACACTGGCGCGCGCAAAACGGCGCTCGCGCATACGTGTTTACATATTGGGCGCGGGCGCGCGCTCGCCTACACTAACCCAAACACACACGGTCACAGTCGGCTCCGAGACACAACACGCGCCCGCCAAGGCGTGCACTAACGCAGACCTCGGGCGCTGCGTTTGGATTGTGCGGTTCCCCCTCTGCTGGGAAAGAAGGGCCTCGGAAAGAAATGCGTTCTGGAAGCGGAGGGGAAAAAAAAAACGAGGCGCGCGCGAGGCAGATCCGGCTCCCCCATTAGCTCGCCGTTACTTCAAAATACTCCTGAATAACCGGCCACGTGGGCCGGGATCTTTCTATAGCGCTGCTATTTTGGTCTGAAATATGAGACTTGTGCGCGTCCGCCGAGCACAAAAGGACCTAAGTTTTCATCTGAAAGTAAACAAAAATCCCCCTGAGGCCGAGGGGAAGAAAAAAAAAAAAAAAAAAAAAAAAAGAGAGGAAACAGCTGCTTCACATGTAGAACAAATTATAAATGACCCTTTTTTTTTTTTTTTTTTCCTTTTAAAAACAACTGTCTTGGGCATTTTCTCTTAGAAGCATTAGCTTTTTCCCCCGTGGCGGCTATCAGACAGGTGATAGGAGGACCAGGAGGAACCACGGGGAGATTCAGAGAGCCCAGGACTGAGGGATTTCAGGACTTGAGGAAAAACATCTGCAAATGTCAGATCTTGACTTGTTGACGTGTTTTAATATCAAATTCTTTCGCTCCCGGCTCGGCTCGGGGGCCACGAGCCTCCGAGAGGCACCTCAGTGGCATCTAGTGGCCGCTGGGACGACATGCCACGCTTGAGCATAATGGAAGCGCTCATTTAAAAAAAAAAAAAAAGGTTTGGAATAGGAGCAGGATTTTTTTTTTGAGCAGTTCAATTGAAAAATAATAATAATCGCGTGACCACGCGGGGGCGGGGTTGCGATTTTTAGCTTCAATGTGACGCTGGCGAGGCGTCAACGCCTCAACGCAGCAAGTGGAGACCGCAAACACCGCCGGTCTGAGAGAAGCAGTCGGAGAATGTGTTAAAATCTCGGTTACCGTGTACGACTCCACCAGAACGGTGGTCTCCAGCGCCAGCTTCTGCTCCTGCTCGATGTTGTAGCCCACGTAGCACAGTTTCTCCTTCATCATGCGTACGGTCTCAAAATCGGCGGAGTGGTTGAAGGCGTAACCTCTCAGCAGCAGCAACTGCACAGACAGACGGAGACATTAGAAGGGGGTGAAACGTCTGGATAAAAATCCAAACGATCGTTTCCAAGATGTATCGAGTTAAAAGTCGCGCAAACGTTGATGATTTCTGCTCAAAAGTCTGAGACTATTTTGTTAAATCCAGACACAAAAGTCTGCGACAGTTTTTTTAAACTACACTGCGTCTCATCTAAGTTCATGTATATATATATATTTTTTTTTTGGGGAAACATTTAAATTGTCAAATTTCACGGTTCATTTTAGGGGGAGAATCTTATTATTACTTACTTAAGACTTTTCTACTTTGTGCAATATTTCATTTCATAACAGCTACACTACAATTTTTCCATTATCATACTATTGTGCACTCCTTACCTCACTTGTTACTAAGACACTTATAGTTATATTACTTGTTTACTACGACACTTTATAGTTTCACTGAGACACTTTATAGTTTATTTTCATTTCTAATTCTGCCTTTTTCTTTTTTTTATTTATTACTGTTATATTTTCTGTAACTCTGGCACAACAATTTCCTTCGGGATTAATAAAGTTGTTCTTATCTTATCTTATCTTTGCTGTACACTAATTTTTCCTTCAGGCTTTGCCCCGTTTATTTTCAAATTAAGAGAAAAAGGCCAAGAAATTGAACAACAAACACAATAGAATCAAGAAATTGTTGCCAAAATATATATATATATATATATATGTTCCAGAGCAGCAAAAAAGTGGAAATTACCAGAGAAAATATGACGAAATCCCCCATGAAATTACACAAATCGACCATAAATGAGCTTATAAAGGGGCATTAAACTACTTCCCCCCCCAAGGGAGTTCATTCATTTGTGTTGCATGTCTGAGGTTTCAGCTTTAAGATGCACCTCTTTGCAAAACTATACTTAAATATCAATTTAAATTAAATATTTAATATCTAAACTATATCACATTACATTTATTCAAAGCAAATATATATATAACCTATGTATAAACATGGGTTTTTGGAAAGGCTGCAGCTGCAGGGTGCCGGAAGGCAAAACCCCATGAACTTCAGAAAAGTCCGACACTGGACACCTTGATGAGGTAGCGGGTGATGTCCCTGCCGGCGATGTCCAGACGTCTTGTCAGGTGAGGCAGGCTGAAGCCCTCGTACACTGGACAGATGTGCGTCACGCCATCGCCAGAGTCGACCACCACGCCGGTAAGGAGGCCTGGTGAAGAAGGAAAAAAAAACAAAAAACAAACACCGGCGGTTATTCTGCAATTCTACACAAAACATCCCCGGTTAGCCTGAAAAGAACCCGTCACGCCGGCAATCATTGCAGCCACGCGCTTTGTTTGCGTGAGCGTGCGGCTTTCCGGAAACCGTCACCGCTTATCTGACAAGCCTAGTGAAAAACAAATTGTTGCATGGGATATTTGACCAGGGTGTGAGAGTGGAATATTCCCGCACGTAAAATGCGAGTCGAAAAGGAGGTGAACGTGTTGACTTCCTGTCGGATGAGTGATTTTGCACTGAGCCTGCAGGCGGGGCGCCGGCGTCCCCTTACCTTGGGCGTACAGAGTCAGCACGGCCTGGATGGCAATGTAGACCCCAGAGAACTGGTAGGTCTCGAACATCACCTGCAAGGGGGGGGGGAGGAAAGCCCGAGAATCAGTTTTCAAACGCCGTCCCGAGCCCTTGTTTCAGACCGAACCACAGACGTACCTCTATGATCTTCTCCCGGTTCTTGGTGGGGTTCATGGGAGGCTCGGTCAGCAGGATCTTGCAGTTGCGGGAGTCGATGTTGAGCTTCTCTGGGCCGAAGGTGTAGTCCCACAGGTGTTTCATGTCGTCCCAGTTCCTCACGATGCCGTTCTCCATCGGGTAGTTGACCTCCAGCATGGAGCGCAGCTCGCTGGCTTCATCCCCCACCATCAGGTCCTGCGGGGCGCAGCCAAATCACACATGCTTCGGAAGGAGGCGTTGCTTTCCGAACCGAGGTTCGGATCGTTCCGGGGTTACCGAGACGGGCGGCGAGAATCGGTTTATGATCATTCGATGCAAACCCACCTCCCTTTCACCTGCGGTTCCGATAAAAAAAAAACCTCAGGGGAAATTGGATCGTCGACCTCTGACATGAGCCATCTGTCAGATAATAAAACGGGACCTCAACTCACTCGCCTCGCTGAAAACTCTGGTTACCCAGCATGCACAAGGCAGCGCTTTCCATGCACGTACGCCTGGAAACACTTGTGTTCCCCCACTCGCTGCAGCGAACCTCCGGGTTTAGCGCCATCCAACTAGCTGCATGCACAGCGGCCTGGCAACGTGGACTCGGTTAGTGTTAGCCACACAGTCAAGCATCTCACGTTCCATTTGGAGACATCAAAAGCAAACCGAAGGCGGCCATTTTATGGGTTCATCCTGTGAGCTTTGGCATTAACTAAGTACCTCCAGTTGCCGCCGTGTGGTTTCAATTAGAACGAGAAAAAAAAAAAAAAAAAAAAAAGGTAAAAAGAAAAACAGATGGGCTTCCGTCCGCAAAGCTCAGCTGTCTGCCATGCATCCTCCGGCGGACACTTGTGAAGGAGAACAGGGTCCAAATCCGAGCTCGGTGTTCCTCGAATGAGAAACTTGAAAGAGCTTTGACGGACCTACGACGACTTGGAACGTGGACATTTTAAGCTCTTCTGAGCTGAAAGCACTATTGTGATAATATCAGTCCTTAAATGGTAGCAGGGTAGCCGGGGATGGAGGGGGGAGGGGGCAGATCGGGGGGCCGGGGATGGAAGCGGTCCAAAATCTCCTTTAGCTCTCCATCGATAACAGCTGGTCGGTGATTCATCGCGGCCATTTATGCGACCCACTGGGGCCGAGTGGAGAGAGAGTGCATTAGTGCGACGTACTGGATATCTGCCTGACTCTCTGACACTCAATCGGTGCTTAAAACAACAACCCTGGTTAGGATGTGAAGGAACGGTCAGGTGAGTGCAAACACGGGACACCCCGGATACACAACTCAAAACACTCAAATCATGACACGGCTTTTCAGAGCAGGACGCACCGACCTCCACTTACCATCTTCTGGGTATTCTACTTCATCGGGGGAGGAGGAGGAGGGGGGACAAAACATGAAAGAGGAAGGTAGATATATGTACATATATAGATTATTTCATTTATGAAAGCCAAAGGTGAATAACCCCTTTGTGACAAAGGACTGAGAACCGTCTGAGTCTCTGACCTTTACCTAGATTTCAGTCGTTTTAAAGAGTCTATCCTGAGAAGCAGAATGAAGGAGAGCGTCCGGAGCCGACAGCGGAACAACCTTTATTTCCCTGTGTGTTGTCTCGCTCCTGGAAAACGACAGGTGGACGAGCCCTTACCTTGATTTCGATGTTTCCCACTTTGGCCGTGGAGCGGATGATGGGCCTCCCGACCAGGGCGGGGAAGATATGCTCGGGGAAGTTGGAGCCCGCATAGCCGCATTTCACGAACTGGATGGAAGAAGGGGACAGGAGAGAGGAGGCGATGAGGACGGGCTTGTAAAGAGAGGAGATAACACCGTCGACCGGCTGATAAAAGTGGGGTTAATTAGCATCGGGGCAGAGGAACATCCAGAGGGTGAGCGATAAGCTCCATTACCTTCCTGCTCAATGAAAATAAAAGACGTAAAAAGAGACGTTCCATGATTTTTTTTTTCCTCGTTTTGAAAAAATAATCAATGAACTGTGACGCAACAGAAAAGCCCAGATAAGGGATCTCATCTATCAGGTTATGTGAACGTCTTGGAAGCGATGCTTTGGAAAACACATCCTTCTTCAGACGTACTTCAAAACAAAACCTGTTGCGAGATTATCGCAAACAGTGACGCGCGTCGGGGCTGAGGGTTTGCAAACACGGGAGAAAATAAAAAAAACATTTCAAAGAGTTTTCGACCTCTGGTTTCAAATATCTCGGTTTTGAACTGGCGACGTTTTTAGCTCAAACACACAGCGTTTTCAAACAGACGTTCAAATTTTTTTCAAATGTTCTGTGGTAAGCAAAATGTCTTTTCGTCGTAGCGTGTGATGGATATCTGCAACAACCATTCTGTCGCTTTGGCAGACACCAACCCATCCTATCATCCCGACACCTTCATTCATAATTCTTCTATTTTCCTGGTTGTTTTTCTTCATGAGCAGGTGATTTCTCTTACTATGTTTCGGATATCCCTGGAGCACAGGTGATTTCTGGGTCAAGTTAATGTCATTTGCATTAAATCTCAACTGTATTTGTAATTACTGACTAGTTCTAGGGTTATTTGTCACTCATTGCCACACAGATCGCGCTCTAATTTTTTCCACTTTCGAGTGTTTTATTTTATTTTCGTAGCGTTTCCAGGACAAGCGGGAACCCCGTAATAACACAATCAAAGCACCGCTGTCTTTTCACCGCAAAGGAATGCGATTTCCAAGATCGACAGCCGGCCGGTCAAAGTGAGCCAAATCTGCTGGAAAAACTGACGACATATTGCCTGCAAATTGATGTATCGTGTTACTGGCTCGGTTGCCGTGGAAGAGTCTAAAATGTCCAACCCCCACAAACTTTGCATGTTACACGTGTTTGCACTTCATTCATGTGAAATGACATTTATCTGGCTACTGCTCGGACTGAGTCTCCTGAAATGTCAGGTCAGCTGTTTCTTTCCTGCCGACACTCGGCTAAAAAAAAGGGGTGAAAAAAAAGAAGATATTTTAGTGAGTTGCAGCCTCAGCCAACATCCTCTTTGCTGAATCTCACAAAGGAAGTCTCGCTCCTGCAGTCATACTGCTGTGTAGGTGGGCGAAGACAGGAAACAAGACATTTCTTGCAAGCTGCAGATCATTAGCAGTGCAGGAGGAATAAACAGCTTGGTTACCTCGCAAACCATAAACTTCATTTCATTGAATTGCACTTTACAATTTCAATAAGGCCTTTTAAACAAAAAAGAAAAATGGATTTGATTCTGTGGAGCCCAGCAACCTGTGGAGATGTCATCCCTTTACCAAATATGGCTGGTGCTTATTTTCTAGTCCAGCTACTTATTATGCAAAAACCTAGTGATGCGATTTTCTGGAGTGTTTGTCAGCCAGTCCAAGCTAATTATTATCCGATAGAAGTGTTTATGGGATATTATTCTAAATAGCAGAAAACACAAACTGCAGTCCGTGAAGTTAGTGCTAGACAGGAAATAGAGATGCTTCTCAAATGAACCTAGCACGGCCTAGCTAGCAGTCGTTAAATCTAGCAGATAAGCAACACCGAAACGTATTTAAAACCTCCAAATAAACAATTTATCAGTTTAAAATGGCATAGCTTCAAATTAAGGTTGCTTTTCTAAACGCAGGGATTCCGCAGCTGCCAGACAGAAAGAGCCAGACAGACAGCTGTAGCCCTGCTAGCTAGCTCGGTGAGTTAGCCGCTAATGGTAGGGGAGGGGGGGCGACGACAAATTAGCGGCTGCCGCATCGGGTCTACGGCGGTTTCGGGGTAAAAACAACCCAGCTGGGAGCAGGATGATGTGTTTCCAGCTTTAACGAGTGGACCCACTGTGTTTATTCTGCCCTGCTTCCCCGCTCGGCCCCGTATGAATGAACATTAGCAGGCTAAGGGGCGCTAAGCTAGTGTCCCACCCAGTTAACGTTAGCCAGACACACCACTTCCTGTTTCGGAGAATCGCTCGACATTACCGAGCCGACACGGACGGATCCACGCCGCAGGACACTCACCCCGGTCCCGTTGTCGCAGACGACGACTTTCCTTCCCTGGCTGTCCATTTCGCAAAAGCCCGGTCGCCTGTGAACCTCCCTGAACTTTGTTCGGCAAGCCGGAAGGAAGACACGCCAGCCCGGAGAAGAGGAGGAAGGGAAGGGTGCTCATCCGGTGCGTCAGTCCGGGGCGCTGACGGGCACTCCCTCCCAAGACCCGGCCGAGAACCGGAGACGATTCAACCAAAACAAAATTAAAAAATACGAAAAAAAAATACAACCTTTTTATTCATAAACTTCTCATTCCTTGTAAAGAAAAGCTTGAAGATTATCGTCTGCTTGGAGGAAAAAGAAAAAAAAAGACGCTGACTCAAAGCTGGTGAATTCGGGTTTAACAAGTCGAGCTTTATTTGCTAGCTGTGCAAATGGAAATATTAAATGTTTAACACAATAAATACAGAATCAGCCTTCAAACTATCATGTGAGCCCGGTAAATTTAATTCTTTTTTTTATTAAAAAAACCCAATGAATAACAAAATAATTTTCGATAGAAGCTATTGTGTAGTTTTCTATGGGGCTTTGCACGTTTGCCACTATTCTTCACAATAAAGGTTATTCTATCCTTTGTATAATCTTATCTGATATTTACATTTGGTTAAATTGTAAATTTTATTCACTAAAAAAAGGAGTATTACCTAAAGGACCTTCAGACACTTTATATTCTTGACTTGTTACTTGGACACTTTATAGTTTATTTGTATTTCTTATTCTCCCCCACCCTTTTTTTTTTTACAATTTTCTATTATTATTTATTATTGTTATGTTTTTCTTGTAACTCAGGCACAACAATTTTCTTCGGGATAAATAAAGTTGTTCTTATTATTATCTACATACACTGCTTGAAAAAAAAATAAAGGGAACACTAAAATAACACCTCCTAGATCTGAATGAATGAAATAATCTTATGAAATACTTTGTTCTTTAAATAGTAGAATGTGCTGACAAGAAAATCACAAAAATACGATCAATGAAAATCAAACGTATGAACACATGGAGTTCTGGATTTGGAGTCACACTCAAAATTAAAGTAGAAAAACCCACTATAAACTGATCCAACGTTGATGTAATCAGAATCAGTGTTGCTTCCTAATGGGACGGTTTGATTTCACAGAAGTGTGACTGACTTCGAGTCGCACTGTGATTAGTGTTGAAGTGTTCTTTTATTTTTTTTTGAGCAGTATATTTTACACATTTTCAAAACCCAGGCCTCATCAAACCACCAGAACAACACTCTCTCTGTGACCGCATCCTCGAAAACAAGGCATTTAAGCCACAACAGATTCTGGAGGAAAGAAATACATGTGTGCGTTTTAAAATGATGTGACAGCAGAAATGCAAAATAAATAAAGTCCAGCCTTCTTCTCTGCAGGTTGGAAATGAAACAGGCTTCAGTAAATTAAGACTGCAGTAACAAAGAATGACCACAAGGGGGCGTAGTTTACCCAAAACTGGAACATCAATTTCCTCCATGTGATGGCAGAATTACTGTGGATTTATGGATATTTCAAATGCCAGGAATCTGCAGTGCAAGGATGCTGGGGGACATAAGGACCTTTGCTTTCAGTAAAGACAGGCCGGGTAGTGAAGAAATCAGCATTCAGGTCTCCATCCTGGGTGTGTTTTGGTCCAGGGGGCTCACAGAGCCTCTCTGGTGGCCATGACTCACCACACAGTAACCCAGGATGAGGTTTTCATCACATTCAATGAGAAACAGAGAGCTCCATAGAAATAAAAGGAATGTCAAAAATGACCTGAACGTGAGCAAGTAAATGATGTGAACGTCTGAGTGGGGAAAAAACACCTGACATCACGTGAGAAGAATAAAAACAGATGGGAACTGAATAGGCCTTAAATCATCCTGCGATGGAGAAATTTTAATGAACACAGCAGAAAGCAGACAGTGCAGTCCAGGTAGTTAGGTTATAAATATTATGAGTTAAAAACAGTTGCATAGAAGTATCAGGAAAGGTAGAAAATAAATTGAAAAATATATATATTATAATCATTTCTTATTTTAGGATTAGAAATTGTATATTTATTCCAAATAACATACTTGAACACAGATGCATGAAAAATATAGCAGTGCATTTATACCTCACAGGTGAATTTTAATAAATAGTAACCTGCTCCTTTAATGAATTAACTTATTTCTGAATGAGGCTTTTTGTTGTTGTTTTATGAATGAGGAATTACTAATATTTTGATGACATTCTGCCTTTTTTTCCATTTGTGTGATACCAGATGAAGAAAGCTGAAGGGTCCGTCCAAACGGACAGCTCGTCCAGCTCTGCGTCGACTCCTTCACACACCAGTGTGTTACGAAGTTGCAGAAGAAAAAGACAAAGACACCGGAGGACAACGTGAATGTTATGCAGAAAACCTGGTGAAACGTACAAGTCTTGCATCCCTTCAGTTCCCCATGCTGACCTGTAGGGGGAGTGTCGACACAGCCGCTGCTGGCTCTGCTTTCTTTTTTCTTCTCCGGGACTTAAATAATCCAAGTCCAAAGCAGAGCAGAGCAGCCTGAGCCTGCAGGAAGGGGGGATGAGGACAACGGAGGGGGAAGCAGCGAGGGGATGGCCTCATTTTCCAGGGAATATGTGATTAATAGATAATGACTTTGCTTAGATGAAAGCTTCTCCCTTCGATAACAAGCTGCTAGATTGAGCAACTGGACCCTTTTTTTTTAATTTTATTTGAAAAAAAGAGAATAAAATAGGATAAATAGTGATAAGATTAATAAAACTCAGTGAAAAAATGTTGTATAGGTCAGTAATTAAAACCATAGGTTATTTAAAAATCTATAACAACTGTAGGGGAAAACTTAACATGAAGGGGTTTCATTTAAATACGGATCCAATAACATAATAGTAGCGAGAAGAACCGGAGTGACCTGAACTCACAAATAGGACAGAGTTGTTTTTGTCTGTCAGTACTCAGCCCCCTTAGACCCGGCAGACATTTTTACCCAGAACGGAGGCATTTCGAAACTCGGGAGGGACGACCTCCGTCAGGTCTGCGTCCTTTTCTCAGTTACTGGTTACGCTCCTGCAAGCAGCTCTGACATAAACTCATTTTTCTGCAGTGAACTAACCTTTATAATCATATTCAGCTAGCTTAACTTACAATCAAAAGTTACAGTCAAGAAAATAGTGAAGTTATTTTTGTGTCTTTTGTTCCTTTTAAAATGCACAACTCGCGTACTATTCATATTTAATTCATTATCAGACTTTTTCAAATACCAACATAATCATTTTAACATCAGGACAATCCATAAAGTGCTTTAGCCCCTTCAGTGGAACAGGTTATGTTTGCAGGACCAGGCCATGGAAAGGTAATTTTTTTTTTCTTATCTTCAAAGTTTAATTCAAGACAGGAAAAAAAAAACAGTCTCATTTCTGCAACAAACACAAGAACTCTGCTCAAATGTAATTAATATGTCCGCACCAATTATAAACATGACTAATATTCAAAGTGATAAGTCGTTTTGATATGTAATGGAATTTCCAGTGGCCTCCTTGAGCGCAGAGCTTCTCCCCGGAGGACTTTTCCAAAAACACTGATCAAAAGACCAGGCAGAAAGCCACTGCAGCGCCTGCTGATGCTCAGCTGATAAACTTAGCAACCAGCCTTGAGCCCGAAATATCGCACCGGCCCTCCTGCTGCGTTTCCTCGCTCGCACTGATCTCAAGCTCATTGAGTGTGTGTGTGTGTGTGTGTGTGTGTGTTTGATGATTCAAGAAGAAACTCACTGCATATGTCAGCAAAAACACGGCTCCTGCTGAGGCCAATCTGTTGTTGTATAAATAATATTTAATAACTGTGCAAAGCCATCGCAGACGTCTGTAAATGGAGTTTAACAGTTAAACGTTGATATGAATGTAATGAGCGGGACTTTCAGTTTTTCGGGACATTTCAGGTTTTTATTTTTTTAGGTTCGTGTCCCGGTTTCGAGGAGCAGAAAAGTCCTAAAACCTCATAACTTTGGTTTTGTTTTTTTTCCAGTTTTCTCAGGAGGTGGAGAAATCTTAAATTAAAAAGACAAAGTGGATTAGGAATACAGAATATTTCATATTTCAAACACACACACACACACAGGGATTGCCCGACACTACAGAGTTTCCAAAGCAGAGAAAACCAATGAGAGAAAAGCCGAGGGAACGGACTGAGGAGCTTATTTATTTCAGTATTTACAAGCATTTCCCACCTTGTTGCAGTGCATTCACGTTGTAGCGATTGTAAATAAAATAAAGAAAAAAATCTGTTTGCTCTGAGCTGTCGATCCAAAGAGGATTTGTCAAAAATATATATATATATTTTTTTTTTAGAAACCAACTGCTGGCGTAAAGGCACAACTCATGATGAAATAGTGTGATTGCAGTTCCAGAAAGGTCGTGGACGCGTTCATTAATGAGCGGGTTTCAGCCTGCCGGGATATTTTCTCACGCTGAGGTGAATCGGGTCAAAGCGCTCATGCAGTTCATGCGTCAGTGACCCAGAAGCAAACAAAAAAAAAAAAAAAAAAAAAATGGAAATACGCAAACAGAGAGCAGCTTAGAGCCAAAGCTGTAGCCTCCTTTTTTTTTTTTTTTTTTTTTTTTTTTTACTCCATCACTGTTTCAGCCATTTTTATTTTCCCCGTCTCTGGGCCGAGGCCTGCACTTTGCGAAGCGTGTCGACTCCTGTCATTTATGGGGAAATCCTGTCAAAGCTCAATTGTTTCTCTGGGTCTTAACCATAATCACAGCGTGAACTGAAAAGTCCCTGAAGAAAATGTGGACGTATAAATAACACATTTACTTTGCATATTGCTATGATTTCTTTTCGAGTAGCTGTTTGATTTTCTAGCAATGCTGCATTCAGGAGCCTTTCACTAAAGATTTCTATAAAAACGTGGGGTGCAGCCGCACTGATCTGACCCCTGAAATCCTACCTTTCGCTATTTTACCATACACCGATGTAGTATTTTCAAAAAAGTGATTTTGAAACCGTCCTGTCGTATTTTTCAAGGGTCGGTGCGTACGGCACTAGTCGCGGGATCTTACGAATCATTTTTTAAAACTACAAATGAACTTATACATTTGGTCGGAGAACAGACTAAAAATGTGAGAAGGTAAAACAGACAGTGAGATTGAAGTGGTTTTCAATCGAATATAGACAGACAGACAATGGCTGATATGTGTGAATATATTGATCAGCCTAAATTTATAATCCATATGATGAAAGTACTGCATGAATGAACTGAGGAGACTGAAGAAACCTGCTCAGCTGTGATTGTTATTTTCCATCTTCTCCAGGTATTTCACACCTGGCGGGGTTGCAGTAACAATAACAGGAATAACTGGATCGTGGCGGCGGACGGCCCGGTATTTTCCCAATCACAAAAATTCTGCGATAAATCCTGACTTTAAGAGAAACAGCGGGTGATGTGAAGACACGAGATCTTCTGAGAGGAGGAGGAGGAGGAGTCAGCACAGTGTTGCATCCAAACAAATGCACCGAGAGGTCATTTGTTTTTCATTTGGTTTCATGTTGTGTTCCTTCTTACAGCGGATGAATCACAAGAACTCGGTCAGAAGGGTTTGTAACGTCCACTATCGTTGCAGCGGAGGTATTGGTTTGGTCCAGGCTTCCCAGAGGGAAGGCGGGGAAACAGCTTGGATTTTTTTTAAAAAAGGAGTCAGGAGGAGGCAAGGTGGCTTCTTAGAGGAAGTGGGAAGCCATATGTGTGTGTGTGTGTGTGTGTGTGTGTGTGATAGCTGGGAATGTCTACTTCTGATGGCAGCAAGGTGGGGGCTCACAGCTTACGGCGGCCGTGGACGTACCGTCCTGAGAGCTGCTAAGGCGACGGCGGCTCCCGTCCGGCGGCCTAGAGGAGAGCGGCTCCTGCAAAAAGGACATTCGAGTTCAGGTAACAGCTGAGAGGCCTCCAGGGAATCACAAAACTTGAGGGGCAATTCTTCGATTTGCCAGATTTTGCCAGAGTTGACATGGTCCCTGAAGGGCCACGTGTTTTTTTTTCGTTATTTATCACTACCTATATTCTTGTCAAAATCTTCTTGTCTTGGCAACTTGGCAATTTCTTCACTTGAAAAATGAAGAAATTCAAGTCCAGTTGCCACCTCCACAGACATTACCACCTATAGGATGGCAAAATAAAAATTTCATTGTATGAATCTATGAATCTTGAATCCCGAATGTAACTAGCCGAGAGAGAATCATGGAAAAACACGAGCGAGGCGTGGGTGTCGTGGACTCGTCCGTGAAGAGATGGAGAAATCGTTGTGGGTGCGATACGGTGACAGAGAGCGTCGTCTTTGAGGAGGCAGGAGATATTTATTGGGATTTGGTGCGGAGGACGGCGGAAACGTGGACGGACGAGGTGTCGGAGGAGGCGTTCAAAAGACGGTCGGGGACGGTTCGATGGTTTTAGAAAGAGGAGCGGCTTCACTCTGCTCATAAATGAAGTTTAGATATAAAGTGGAGCAGAGTTTCATTTAGCATAGCATTGTAGCATTCAGGGTGGAGATAGTAAGTTGAGGCTAGAGCAACAAATGAAAACATCCCATCATCAAGGTAAATACACTTAATAAAACCAGTTCACTTCTTTACACTCTTTTATTACTGATTATTACTTATATGTTTACATTTTTTTCTTATTTAAAAACACGTAACAAAGCGAGTGGTCTGGAACAGATTAAAAGGATTTCTATTCATTTTATTGGGGAAATTTAATTTGATATACGAGCAAATCGAGTTACGAACTCGGTAATAGAACTAACTCGACTCAGAGTAAAGGTGTGACCGTACCTGCGCAGAGAGTGCTGAGAGGCTCTGCAGGTCTTTAGGTCCTGGAGGTGATTTTTCTGCGTCTGCTGAGTGCCTTGGAGAATGGAAAGCAGGCACAGAGTCTTTGCTGGGCTCCGGCGCTCCCTAAAGAAGAACGGAGGAGGACGTGAGGAGACGAAATACAGAAACGTGAAGACGCTGAAACATCAGAACTGTTTCCAAGTGTGTGATACAGAAGTGACAAACCCTCTCCCTTCTTCCATCACAAACGCTAGAAGATCTAAATCATGTTCCTGCAGTCGACTCACCGGGCCGGATGCAAACGCGGGAACGGACGCCGGCTGCTTCTTCATGCCAACCAACCCCTTCAAGAGAGAAAACCCACGAGAAATCAATCCAGAGTGAGCTGGCTGGATCACGGCCGCGCCGGTACCGACTCCCGCCTCATTCGGCCCACTCACAATGTTGGAGCTGTCCACGCCGAGGCATCTGAGCAGAGTCCCGTTGGTGTGGGATCCCGCCCACTGGAACTGGAGCCCCACGGCGCTGTGGATGTCCTGATGTGGCCACCAGAAAGCCTGCTGGATCCTAGAAATGGAGTTAGCACTGTGTGTTAAGAGGCAGGTTTTAAAATCTGGAAAATATAGATGTGTTAATTCCCTTCCTGATCACTCCCAATATGCCCTTGAGCAAGGCACACCCCTCTATACTGCTCCATGGTGCCTATAAGGGGCAGCTCGCACTGTCAACGCCCCGCTTTATACTTTTACAGTCGAATTATGATCCAGAAGGGAATAAAATCTGGACAATATAAGAATGGTTAACCAAAAATAAAAAGGATTATTAAAACAGCAAGACATTTCATTGTTTCATGCTCACCCCTGAGTGCTGGTGCAGATGTCCGGGGTGTCCGGGGTGTCCCCCTCCTCGCTCCCCGGGAGACGTCCATGTTGCAGCAGAGCGCCGAGGCCGGGGGACGTCGCTTTTTCTTCCTCCGTCAGGACCGCCGCCTCCGGGAAACTGACCTGGAGGAGCTGCTGAATGCGACAGGAGAGTGAATCCTGCAGGAACAAAACAGAAATCGAAATGTTCATTTGCTTATTTGTCTAAATTAATAATCGACTCACGTTCAGAAATTGGAAAGGTAATCCTCTGTATTCCAACACGCAAATACTTGATATAGCTATGGATGTGGAGAAGCTAATTATATAGCGACTACAAGTAAAATACACTGCCCAAAAATATATCTTTTTTTTTTTTCCTTTTAGTGTCATGAAAGTCAACAGCGGTCCAAAACTGTGGGCCGAATTCTGAATATTAATCATGTTTTTGATTTATTGTTGGTGCTCTCTGAGATTTTTTTTGAGTCCAGTCCTTCCTACCTGACTGCTGTTTCTCCTGGAACCTCTGTCTTCTCCGGTCCCGTCCTTGTCATCCCCCTGCAAGCCGCTCGGAGACGCCCCCTTCCCTTGAGGACTCTGGTCCTTGAACTCGGCCCACAGCCCATCTCCTCCGTCCTGTGAGGGCGCCGAGCAGAAATCTGCAAAGCTGTCACTTGGCGGGAGGCCGCCGAGGCACTGCAGTCCCGTGTGGCCCGTTTGGACGGGATCCTGCTCAGAGCCGCTGTCTGCAAATCTAATCGACCGGTGAGAGGTAGGAGAGGTTTCCTGAGTAGCAGATTGGCTGCGAGAGATGTTTACATTCTCTGGCGTGCTGTTGTCGATCAACTCCTGTCTGCCGCGACCCGGATCTTCCTCCCAGCCGTCGGAGTCCGAGTCAGTATGGCAACATACAGAGGAAAGAGAGGAAACATTTCGTTCTATGTCCTCTGAGGGACTCTCGAATGAAAGATCATCGTAAAGCGAAGCCAGGTCCGCCGTGACGGATTCCTCAACGCCGAAGCTCGCTTCCTGGTCCTCCATCTCTTCGCGCCATCTCGGTGGCATGAAAGCGACATCTCGTATGTCACAGCCCTCCAGTGTTATAAATTTACCTTCTCCCGGGCTACACCCACAGTGGGCTTTGGGCTCGGAGTCCATAATGACATTGCGTCTCGGATCGCGGATTTGCCCGCTCAGAGTCTTAGAAGGGTTGATCCGTCCGTCGGCGCCCCCCCGCTGCTCTGGGCTGTCCATCGGGGCGAAGCTGCAGCACCAGGGGTGCGCCGCCTGCTCGGCGAAAACCGAGAAATCGGCGAATCCTGTTTCCTCGTGAGGAGAAATGGAAGCGATGAGAGGCCCAGAGGTGAGGTCGTAACCGTTGAACAAGTGCAAAGATGATCCGGGGGGACCGCGCTGAGCTTTCTGGGCCCTGCTGGAATCTGAGTTTGCCACAGATTTGGCCAATTTTTGTTCAACTCTGTGACTGAAGCTACTGTTGGGCTGACGCGGGGCTCGCTTGGCGGACGGAGAAGGCGGTCTGCGGTTTGACGGCGGCTCGGCGGAATCGGCGAAGTCGTGACAGAATTCCCCGAACTCGCCCTCCTCCAGCCCTGCCTCTGCATCAGCATCATCTAACCGAGGGGGGGATGACAAGCGCAAGGGCAGCGAGTCTGGCTCCATGGGTTCCCCAAGCAAGGTGTGCAGGCTTCATTCACCTGGGGAGGCCAGAATTAACAGAGAAGAACCAGAGTTACATGAGAAAGGGCTGTTTTGCGGGTGTAAATCTGTAGTTGACGGTGTTTGTCCTGTAAACAAATCGGGCTCAGACAGTTCAGAGGAAGTCGCAAACATGACTCTTCCTTAAAATCTGCAAATCTGAACTTCTCCACACTGTCATCGTTATAGATACTTTATACCACAGTGCCTTTATTTTGAAAAGAAGTATCAACATGAACCAGCATGGTCATATCAGCGCCATGACTTACGGAGACGGGGTGGAAACAACAGCCAGAAACCTGATACAGGAAACTGGACCCGCAGCTTTGTGCAACTGAGATGAATACTTTGGCCTCAATTCCAACAGCCACTACGGGGTTCATGGATAAATGCGGCGTAACATGGATGTGAGAGGACAACCAAGAGGAGGAAAACGAGGAGCTTTCTGAGGTCCACCTACGAGAAGATCATCCATGATCCACTAGCTGGTGGCTAGCAGCTACTGCACCATGGATACCGGCACTCCCATACCGTTTTCTCCCCATCTCCGGGCAGACAGGTGTCACGTCACGGTGTGAAACTATGTCAACACGTCGGGGTATTCATATAAAGCTAAACATTTATAAATTAAAACGTTAAACAAATAAAACATGGCGCGTCCTTCCCAAGGCAGCCCGTTGTTGTTATTTTTTTGTTGTTGTTTTTTTTTGCATCACTGACTGATTAGCTAACATTACAAGCTAGCGAGTCAGGGGGAGGTTAATAGCACTTGCGTTACGCCGGGAGGGAACTAACAGCATGTTAGCAACTGGTAAAGAGTATAAAACACAATATGTATATATTCTTAAAACAAAATATACCTGGAATAAATTCACTTTACCGTCCCGTCACTTCTTGTGTTGTCGGCAGCGCGGCTTTACTCCTCATCCTCCCTCAATATCTTCATTAAGTGGGATAATAAAATGTCGAGAGTGCTCGCTTGTTCAGTTTTCAGGAACCGATTTTACTGGGGAGGATAATAATCGCGGGGAATAAACAAGGTGTCCGTATTTCTGAACCGAGATAAACTCTTCGCCTTAATAAACGATCTTTGTTGTTGTCCGACTTGACTCAGGTGTCGAGGCGGACGAAACCACTTCCTGGGAGGGGAGGGGGGGGATGTCCTTCTCGCAGAGCTCCTACCAAACTGTGTCAACATGGTGCATTCCAAATCTAATGGTAATGCTTGTTTCAGAGGGTTCTCGCTTTCCATTCAAAATATAGAAATATAGTGGACGCGACATGAAATGACACCATTATCTGGATTATTATTATTTTTTTAATCTTTTATTGTGGTAGCAGGGTGAGGTACTGATAGTGATGGGTGTGAACCTGGCAAACTACTTCCTCTCTGCGCTTTTGTCCAGCTGATATGTTCAAATGTTCCTCATTTTCCCTTTTTGTATTGTCCTCCACCTTTTCAGTTGATTTTAGCTAATTCCCATATTTCCTCTTATTTTTTAAAATGACAACGTCATTTCTTTCAAATTATTTAAAACATTTTTAGTCTTTAAAAATCTTGTCTTATTTTAAAGATAACTACAAGCTTCTTTTTGAGGCAATTTTTGACCACTGGAAAATATGTTACTTTTTCTCCATGGTTTTCCAGAATGTTTAGGATCATCAACACACTATGATGTGCGTTTACTGCTTATCTTCCTGCAATAATTCTTATCTCGGGGAAAATAATTTGTCAAGGTATAATATTTTAGTTGATCTTCAATGTTTTATAATTCAGAATTTGTGCACAAAATTAATGTTTTAAGTTTCAATCATTTCTGTCACAAACACATTGACAATGCCAAAGTGCGACCTGCAAATTGAAAGAAAAAAAAAGCTGAAAATTGCTGGTATAAATATTTAATAAATGAAAGTAACTTTTAAAATGTGCAAGAAATACGCCACAACAAATATTACACAGTCCACATTATCTATAAATTACACAACAATACTCTTGTGATGATTATCGATCATTTCATCGTACATAAGTTTCCATTTTCCCCTGTGCCGCCAGGAACTCCTGTGTCTGATTTTAGCATTTACTCACACCGTCAAAGTCAACACTGAGCTGATCATCTCCAAGTGCTGACATGCCACGTTATGTTTACCTTCAGAGCAGTAAATCCACCTCACAGAATGGACAAAAAATGATTTTAAGCAAGAATCCGGGCGCTGGATGTAAAGGTTACGAATTAAATAAATGATTGTGTTACTGAAGCGCGGCGTCTGAGGGATCAGCTGCCTCCAGGCATCTCGAGGGTCTTTTCCCAAGCTTCGTGGACCTTCATGTGCACCATCAAGTTGGAAGCTGTGTGAAATTTTTTGCCGCATACCGAACAGCGGTGAAACCTATCGCCCTGAGGGATCACCCGTCCCTCTTTCATGCAGATTTTCAGGTGATAGCTATGGGCTACCCTTTTGCCGCACGTTTCGCAGAAGTACGGCTTTTCCCCCGTGTGCCTTCTCAAGTGAACGTTGAGATGGGATTTTTGCGCAAACAGCTTTCCGCAGAAATTACACTGGTAAGGCTTTTCCCCCGTGTGGATTCGTAAATGCAGACTGAGGTGGTCCCTGCGGGAAAAGTCCTTGTCGCATTTGGGGCACTTGAAGGCCCTCTTGCCCCGGTGAACCTCGTCCGTGTGCTTGACGAGATCCGAGTCGCTGTGGAACTGCTTGTTGCAAAAACGGCAAGCCTTTTCCAACTTGTGGGCTCGTTTCCGTTTGGTGAAAGCGGCGTCGCCGTGACCCGATTCGTCGCTGCAGTCCAGCTCGCTCTCGTCCTTCAGCGTGACCATTATGGACGGGAACAGGTGGCAGTCCTTCTGAGCCAAATGTGATTCGGGAAGTTCGGCTTCGACGCTCTCGGAAAAACTCGGCTCCAGATCTGAGACGACGTAAACATCCTCCTCGTTCTCCTCTTTGATCCAGAGACCGTGATCCGGATGTTTCTCCTCCTTGGTTGGCTGCTGGCCCAACACAGATGTCCACCCGGGGGCCGGGGCGCTGTCTAGGAGACACAAAACACAGGCTTGAACCTGGAGAGGACAGCTGTAGAGCTGTCAAGAGCCCTCGAAATGATGTCATTGTAATTCAACTTGAAGAATTATCCAATCATTGAAGGTGTAAAGCTGGGCTGAAGTGCACCCGCCCCCCCCCCTTCTTTTAGGAATAATAACACTATTAGCATGTAACTGTTAGCACAACTGCTGTTAGCATTAGCTAATTAGCTCAACTAGTCACCATTTTCCCGGATCCACTCATGCATGGAATAGGACACTATGCGACCGGTTCATTCCTATGAATCCTTTTTACACATTTAGGAGCTCAAGAATGCTGGCCTAGTTTTTTATTTATTCTTCGGTCCATGAAGTAAATTCTGTCATTCAGATTTCGCAGGGCTGCGTTGCAGGCAAACCTGGGTAGCACCTGACAGGTGTTGATGCCCCATTCAATCTGAGAGGGAAATGAAACACAAATCGAGATAAGAATTTTAAAATTTAATTTGCGATGAATAAAATTTTCCTTTCCCTTCCGCTTTTCCTCATCATGGCTGTTGGTTCCCGCGTTACCTTCATAACCCATCTTTTCTCCAGCTTTCTCCAGCTTTTTCTGCATCTTTTCTCCAGCTTTTTCTGCATCGAGATTATTTCTTTTGATCTTCTCTTTGGTCTTCCTCTAGACCGCCGATCCCAGCATCCGTCTACCAATGTATTCACTCTCTCTCCTCTGTACATGACCCAACCATCTCAGTCTGGCTTCTCTGATCTTCTCTCCAAAACATCTAACCCATGTTGTCCCTCCGATGGACTAATTCCTGATCCTATCTGTCTCGTCACTCCCAAAGAGAACCTCAGCATCTTAATCTCTGCCTCTTGTCTTTTGGTTAATTGTCACTGTTTCTACAGCATCGCTGGTCTAACCACTGTCTTGTCCACCTTTCCTTTCATTCTGGCTGATAATCTTCAATCTCATAATACCCCTGACAATTTTCTCCACCCATCCCTACGTGGTTGAAGTGGTTTCTGTACCACTTTCCCATAATCTCAATCGCTCTGGACTGATAACCCTAAGTACTTGAAATACTCTAACTTCTTGATCTGCACACATATTCTGTCTCGCTGCGACAAAGCTTCATCTTAATAACTTGATTGATATCTTAAAACCAAATAAAGTCTTTATTCAATGTTTCACCTGTGTCTGTAAGTTTAAATTGTTTTCTTTTCTGATAATAATTCGCAGTTTGTTCGGCTTTAGCTGCGAGTCTTTGGAGAATACCGTCATGGTTTCCCCCGGGCCTCGGGACACCTTTGAACGCCCCTGGAAGTTCAGGTAAACAACCCCACCGCCCAGCCCCGAGTCATTCACCTACATATAGCGTGGTTAGTCTCGGGTTAAGCGTCTGAAAGGACGACTAGTTAAGGTTAAGGGTGCTGGGTTAGTAGCAGTTTAAGGCAACAGTAAATGTAACGATCTCATAGCAAAGCTAGCACGTTAGCGTTAGCTTGGAGGAGACTAGCATGAGGCCAACCTGCTCGGAGGACGTTCAATCTGGCGTTAGCGGCGGCTAGCTGCTCGTTCTCCTGCCTCAGCCGTACCACCTCCCCCATAGAGCGGACGATTTCGTCCTGGTACCCCGCCAGTGTTTCCTCCACAAGCCGGAAAATGTCCTCGGCGGCGGCGGCGAGCCGCTCGCTAAGCAGCAGCCGAAGCCGCTGCGGGTCCGCCATGTCGCACCGGCGGCCGGCGAGTCAGCGAGGACCGGAGCGCCGTGCTGCTTTTGCCGCTGTTGTTATTTTTGTCTGTTTTAAATAAAAAGAAAAGCTATGCAGGAGCCCGGCGAAATGACAGAAAAAGAGGCAGGTGATATGTTCGACATCAAACCCCTGGATGCCGCCATTCAAACGTGTTGACTTACTACTTCCGGGTGAACTATATTCGGCAGCTGCGCCCGACAGCGCCCCCTACTGGAGAAATGACGCATTACAGCAAACATGGACACAAACACATGTGACAACTGATAAAAACAATCATGATCCATAAGTATATAATATATTGTTGTGTTTTCGTCAGGGAAACAGCCGTGTGACGGTAAAACGTATGTTTAATTAGCAATAGCTGCCACGCTACACAAGCCTGCAATACAACTAACTGTTCCCCCCCAATTTCAAAACCCCCAGATTTTATTGCACCCCAAACCACACCCACAAAATTCCCTAAAATCCCATAGAAAACAAGCATCAACATTATCCCCAACATTTGTGACTCACTACAATATTATATCAGTAATGGCTTGTTATATCAGTAACATCAGTAATGGCTTCCTGTGTCCATGGAAGCCATTACTGAAGTGATATTTTAGGCATCTAAGGTATCTCCGGCAGCCTCCAGTATGCAATGAAGTTTTTTTTTTTTTTTTTTTTTTTTTTTTTTGCACAGATGGAGGAAACCCTCCAGCGTCACTGTGAGCTCTTTCTTTTGAACCTCCCGGAAGCTCTGCAGCAGCTTCATCTCGGGATCCCGCTCTGAGGAGGAGATTCCTTCTGAAGCCGCAGGGGATTTTCTTTTTTTTTTTCTAAAAGACATTTACTTTTTTTTTTTTTTTTTTAATTCTAATATTGTCTTAAAAGCTCAATTTCTTCCCCACACAGAGACATGGAGCACGAGCGTTTTTACCAAGATGAGAAGTTTATTGGTTTGCAAAGTAGCTGTTTTTACAAAAGCATGAGGAAGAAGAAGGGGAAAAAAAAATGAGGAAGGGGGTCAGAAGGTCTTTATGCTCCAGGACGGCACATCGAGAAGCAGGACAATGTCATATCATATTATCAGCATTTCCAACACCTGTATCACCATCATCTTCAACTTTGCTTCCCATGGTATTTTGCAGATTGAACACAATTTTTTTTCCCCCTCGCCGTTTGCTGAACAAATTCTTTAAAGCTCGGCCAAACGGCATTGAAAAACAGTTAAGTACCTGGAAGTGTGAAGGAAATCCTTAAGAATTAGCGAGAATCACGTGTGTTTGAGGTGCTTTTTTTTCCCCCAAATATCGTGATCTAAATCCAGAGAAGGTAAAAGCCTTCTTGATATGTTAACATTTAAAATCTGTCCGTACATCCCAGCCAAACTGAGGCTGCAGCTCCGAAACAGCAGAAGAAACCAAAATGTTGTGAAGAAACGGGCTGCGTTTCAAACCCGGCAATACTTTCCTCATCATGACATTCTTTTCAAGATGCCTTCATAGAAACAGCAGATGTTAGAAAGCGACCAACACGGTGGGTTTTTACTTCACCCCCACACACACACACACACGCACACGCACACACACATGCACGCACTCGCACAACCCCGCCGCTTACACTGTAATAAATTAATAAGATGATTGTACAACCACACGATAAGTTAGCGACACATCAGCCTATTTCTACTCGGGACACGCCAAACACTGACACTGTGACACCGCCACAGTCTCCTCCGATTTTAGCACTTTTTTTTCTAAAGAACAGTCGTACCGTTGTTGTTTTAATTAGAGGTTCGTCCTGATGTTAGTGACGGCAGGGTCATTTGGCGAGCGGTGACTAAACTGGTATCTCCACAAACACAAAACCAAGAGAAGGAGCCCGATCGATGTATCATCGGTATCGTTGGAGGCGTTGGCGGAAAACTACAACGATATCGTGCGGTCAGTCAACCGCAATCCATCCGAGTCGAGATTTCTATCTAATTCTCTGGTTTTGTTGGTTTCTTTTCCAGAGTCGGGACTTCTTTTCATGGTTGCTACGGAGGTCAGACAGGGACTTTACACCATTTCAACACAAATCAAAAACCGGGCGATTTCAAAGGTATCGTCGTTTTCCGAACCCAAATATCGTCCTCGCCTCCAAAAACCCAGTATCGGTCGGGCTCTTCTCCAAAAGCCTTTCATTGAACTGGTGTTCAGAATTAAATTGCAGGCCCGGCTGGAACGAATACTTGCGACATAATACCTCAATCCTTCACAAGGAGAATGACCAGGTCATAATTTACATGCACAACAAAACGCTTTATCTTCCAGGTGAGCTAAAGCCTAAGGGCGGTCTTCTTCTCCATATGTACATCCAAAGTCCAATGGGGGCCGGTTCTGCGTCCGTACAGGTAGCAAAACATGGATCCTGAATATTTGGTGATAACCGGCCGCGGGTCACAGCCGCTTGTTTATCACAGATTACAATCAGGAGGAGGGTAACATTCAGTTTTTCACTTCTGGTTTGTCCGATGGCTGCGAGTGAGAACAGAGTGAGGAGGAATAAGGGGGTTTGTTCTTCAAGAGGACACGGGATCATCAGGAGATTAGGAACCGGGAGCCGTTCTAGTTAGCATTATAGTATAACAACACACGGAGAGGAAAGGGGGGGGTTGTTGAAACGCGAGCACGCGCCATGGGTTTGTCTCGGTGCTCACCGGGACACTCAAACATGGAGTTATTTCTGCGCCTTCCATCGCGCGGGCAAACGGAATAAGCGTGCAGTTAGAGAACGCCCGGAGGACGCTTTTAAAATCCGGCGATGCAAAGGCAAATCGCTGGGAGCACCCAGCGCTGTTGCTGTAAGGAGTTTATACTTTAAGACCGCAGAAAAAGAAAAATGAAAGACGGATAAAAATCGTCTGAATAACCTGGAAATGAGGGGAAAAGGGTAAAGTGAAATTAGCTGGAAGACAACTTAGGATCGGGAGAATGGGACTAAAATCCTCAGGAAGGGGGGAGGAAAGCACAGGAAACTGGTTGTTTTTGCTTCGTCACACTTGTTTGTGAAACTCTTCCGCTGCTTCGCTTTAAGGCCCAAAAGTAACTCCACGCAGTGACACCGCTTTTAAAGTGCACAAGTACCCAAGAAGTCACTCCGGTGCCTTTGCATGTTTATCGTGTTTCTGCAAACACTTCCACCATGCAGCAGAAAAAAACTCAAAACGACCCCCCCCACACACACACACACACACACACACACACACACCCGCTCACACACACAGCTCCCTGGTTCCAGCCTTTTTTTCCACAAAGTCTTGAATTGTTCATCTCCTTCCCCCATTAATCCTATTACAAGCAGCTCTGTTGTAACAACAGCTGATGAGCTGAAACCACAATTACACACACACACACACACACACACACAGTTTCTACATCGGCGAGACGTAAATACTGAGTTATGCTCAGAAGCTTTCCACGGTGCATATTAACAGGACGTCTGCTAAATGAGAGGTGAAAGAACACAGTATCCAAAAACACGGCATGTCAACACAATTACGTGTTTGTTCTGACGGGACAGTGTAGTAATGATGCGTCGCGTTGGGTCGCGACCTTTCCCACCGACCCGCTTCCTGTTTGAAGCGTAGGAAACAAACCGCCGCTCGCCAAGTTAAAAACAAGAGCCCGTCCGACGGAGCGAGAGCGAACGGGCCGTCCATTTCGGGGAGGGGAGGCGGCGCCCTTATTGCTACGGGAGGGGGACGGCGTCCTCCGTGACCAGGCGACGCGAGCAAGCGACGGGGACTCAAGGTGTTCACGTGAGAGTTCTCCACCTCGTGCCCCGCAGAGGAATAACGGCGCACATGGTTTCTTGCAGTAGCGACGACGGCGACGGGAAAACGACATGCTCGAATGTTTGTTGAGACCAACGCTGGAGTATCGGCGGTCCGACCCCGTCTGCAGCTTCAGGACTGTCGCCATTAAACTAACATCTGGTCTGTGGGAATTTACTGTGAGTCTGCATTTGGAGAGGGTTTATAAACCCCTAAATTTGTCATTAATGGTTAATAAACGTGCTGCAACACATTTACCGATGCTTTATTGATCAGTTCTGAACTTTTAATAGCAGCTTTGACCCGCCTGCTGGGGACAAATCAGCAGCAGCGGGGAAGGAAATTCCTCGTATTTTTAACCGCTCTGGTGATTTAGAGGACTGAAAAATCCAGTCTGGGTCGCTGCGACCGTCGGGCGCTGCTGTGTTTTTGTCTGCTAGTGTTTCCAAGGACGCACCTGTTGGTGTGAGAACTTAAGGGTCGCATCCCAATACTCTTTGAAACACGCAGGTTAGAAACTAAACGCTAAGATGGGAAGCAGCCAGGTCTTTGCGCTCCTCAGAAAAATGAAGGGCAATTTAATTGTCATCAATGCGGAATGAATATTGAATCCCGTCCGGGTGTCTTTTCTTCATTTTTACGGCTTTTATTTGCTTCCTTCAGATTTTAAGCTCTGACCGTTAGCAAGGCCTCGTCTACGCTGCCGTGATCCGTCCCACTTATTGGTTTTATATGGAAGGAAAGTCTCTTTCCATTTTTACCCCCAATCATTTACTCTATAATTAACAGCAATTCTATAAAAAAACAAACAAAAAAAAAAAAAAACAGGTTTTTCACAACTGGACAAGCAAACTGTTTATTATTGGCTTACGTCTGCTCTCTAACTGAAAGGCTTTATTAGCCGTTAATAACACGTCATTTATAAACCCGGGCCGTTCCTGAACATCTACCTGGTGATATCATATCTGTGTTCAATGTACAACGGGTGTGAGAGGTCAGGAGGTCTGACGGGAATGTAGCTTTGTTATAAATAAAAATAACAACGGAATGATTCAAAATTAAAAAAAATACCCCACGAGTCCTGAGACGGTGACCGTACCGACACGAGAACGTCCACGCTACGCTAAAAACACCGGCGCCGTCCATCCAGCCGAGCCACACCGGAGGGGCTTAACATGATCGTACCGCACACAAACACACTCTTTACTTCCAATACCTTCTGCTGACAGCAGGAATACATCCAGCATGTGCTGGATACTGGATGTCCAGTATCTGCCGCGCTCCGGCTGCGCGGGAATGCGAGTGCAAAGCGATGTGGAAGTCCTATTTAGCAGCTGGTCCAATAAGAACCCCGCTTCTAGCTTCCGCCTTCCTGCTCATACCTGCGAGATGCGACCAGCTGTCAGACCGGTTATTTAGGTCGCTGAGACGGCGGCGTGTTACCATGACAACCGGCAGCGACCGAACGTGATGGCAGGGGAGCGGCGAGTCAAACGCTGCGCGGTCCCTGCAGGGGGGCGCCGCGCGAAACCCCTCGACTCGCCTCGCAGCCGTTGGAAGAGGACAACCCGGGCGCCGATTATGGCCGGGTTAACCAGAGCGCCCGGGTTTCCGCCGTGCCCCCCGAGGAGCTGCGGCGAAACGGTAACGGGCTAATGCTGAGATTGATCTTAGCCGAACCGGGGCTACGGGGAGAGGAAGCTAACCGTGGAGCTAACGGGGAGAAACAATGAGGAGGGGGAGGAGCTAACTTATCGCTGCAGGGGCGTTCCGGTCGCAATGGTGCTGCTGCGTTGCACGATGGGTTATGGATTGTGATGCAGATGTGTGTTCATCTGTGATCGAGTCCTTGCTTCACACACACACACACACACACACACACATATACACACACACACATACACACGTGGCTCGCAGAGCTTGCAGGAAGGGGCTGTGAGCGGGCGTTAACCGAGCTTGGTGATCTGTAGATCTCCTTGTATCCGTACCGTGTCGATGGACGGCAAAGATTTCACTTTGTGGTAAAAGTCAAAGAGCTGGTGTCCGTCCACGAATATCCGGAACCGCTGGTGCTCGCAGTGGATCTCAATCTGCGGAGGGGGGGGGGGGGGAAGGAAGAGGAGAAGATCCGTTCAGCGCTTTTCAAAATGTCTGCTCTTCGGCCCACGCCAAGATGGCAACAAGCATTTTCCCAACTACCGGTGTCAGGATGTCACAGTGGCGGTTTTTATTTAGTCTATTTCTTTTAATGAAATGATGGACCGAGCGGATGTTCCCGTCCGGCCCACGCTCCGCTGACCGAAGGGCTACGTGCCATCGCTGTATATTAGCTGCTTAAAAATGTAATTTTTTCTTTTAATTCAATGAGGGAGGAGGAGGAGGAGGAGGACACCACGGGCATCTGTTTAATGGGCGAGCAGAGGAAGATCCTCGCAGTCGCTCCGGATAAGAGGATGCGGCAAAGCCCTCCCACGAAGGACCTCGTGACACCGCACACCGCAGATCCAACTTTAAGGGTTCTGATTTGGACTCCACCCGGCGCCGACCGGAGCCCAAACGGCACGATTAGGGTTGCGGGGTCACAGTTACTCATCGCCTCCGGGAAGCAGACACTTCCCTCTGTTGTTCCCAGTCGGGGGTTTTTCTGCCGTCGGGGGGTCAACCGGACTTTGAGACCGCTAGATGTCGACTGTCTTGTTTATCAGCTGAATCCGACTCTGAAAGGCGCCATGTGTCCGTCCACATGTGCACGCCGGGCTCCATCCGGCTCCTGGCGGCGGCTGCCGGGTCGCGCTCCCGCCGCGGACAATGTCACTCTATCGCAGAGCCACCGTTACGTAACACGACGCCGACAAATATGTGTTGCGTCTCCTTTCGGGGCGGCGGAGCGATAAGAGGCGACCTTTGAAAAGGGAAGTATTTTCACAGATCCACACAAACCGGTTGGAGATCAGATATCTGGTGAAACATCACGACGGCTATTTATAGTCCAGCGCCGGTGTTTGTGATTTTCATGTTTGGGATTATTAGAGCGGAATATGGGATTATAGCGCTGACACTGACTCATCCTGCATATGTTTGCCCCTCCATCCCCCAACGCGCGGCTCAAACAGCTGATGCCGCTTCCGGTGCAGTGAACGCATCACTACTCAGGGCTGCATGTGAGTTTTTAAATAAACTGTTCAAAATTGCACGTGCGAGTGGAAAAAATCTAGGATTGAGATGTTGCGTTGCAGCTCCTTCGGGAGGCACGGCGACGCCCACGAGTTCATACAGTCGGGGTTTAAATTGAACAAAAGATGACAAAACCCTGAGGTTCCTTCACACGGTTCGGAAAATATCAGTTGACCTAAATCAAAATAGCTTGGTTTTCCCCTCCTGATAAAGAGCGGGGAACCTTGGCATCCTTTGTGGAAAAAGTAACTCGCGTCGAGTAGAATTTTTCGATTTGTTTCCTCCTCGAAGACGGAACCCCTGGGACACAGCGGGAGTTTCGGATTCATGTTGCACATTTACGGAGTTTCCAAACACCGGATGTCGCAAGAAAATTCAATATACTTGCTGCTCACCGCCGATCAGAGTCCAACACGCTGGAAGGAGGAGGTTCTTACCCTGAAGGGCTGGTCTGGGATGAAGGGGAAGTAGGCGGTGGAGGCCTCTTCCTCCGTCCACTTCCCGGAGACGCGAGCGTTGCGCAGGAATTGGCGGTCGGCGAAGCGCGCGGTGAGCTTCAGCGCCACGTCGTACGGGGGCCCGTCCTTCTCGGCGTCCCGGCCGCAGGTCAGGCTCACGTCGAAGCTGGCGGGGGGGTGGGGGGGGTCCACAAACGGAATATGAGATGCGGGTCTAATCCGGGATCAGTCACATGCGTAAATCTGCTGCTGCCGGGTGGCAGCAAAACTAAAAAGCCTGCTAATTAATCCGTAATCCCTTGCTGAGGGGCGCTGGGGGTCTGCAGCCGTGTTTGCACCGGTTTTGCGACCCAATTCAGCGACGTGTAGGTAATAAACACCTGGATCCATTAACAGGGTCGTCTTTAGAGACGCTGATTTTACCTGCAGCTCACACGCAAGGAACCGGAGAAAACCAACACTCCTTTTGCTGACAGGACACTTTTCACTTTGTTTCTGCTTATCGTGCAGCCAGGGTCATCGCATTCAGGGCAATTAACCTCCTGCATGTCTTGATGCGAATGAGACCACCAAATAAATATGTCAAAAACATTTTTTAACGAATTAGAATGAAACGGTAGTCTCAATTTACTTAGCGTGAAATCGAATGTATCTAATATGTGTAGATTCGTCAAGTTGCAATGCAAATTTCCTACTGATGTGCAACACTTTTTACAATGTCTGAATACATGTCATCAATATGTCTGAAAATGGTATTATTTGAGAGAACTGGCTATTTCTTTATCAATGCCAGAGCCGAGCATTTCATTTACAATGATTTTGCCGGCAGGCAGTATAAATGTTTTGCTACGGTGTGTGGCTGTTTGGATTTAGAGACAAGTTCAGCAACTTTATAGCAAGTTTTCACCGCTTTCTCGCTCGTCTTGGTAGTTTTCAACAACGCTGCCTGTTTGTTTACGCAGATACAAGTACTTTTTATTTTAAAAATGTATCACGCAAAGCGTCACTAATCACTGACACACAGATGCGCAGGTTAATTCACTACCCGTTGCCATGGAACGGGCACGCTGCCCACATAGACATAGGAAGACACATTATTTGAGTTGGATAAACAATTTTCGGACCAATCGGGTAAAAGTGGGCATTTTTCCACGGCACACCTGATCGAAATAACGTTTCATCCTCCGTGTTCCGCATTTGAGTTTCCAGCTGTTGCCTAGAACACGCGTGGCTCGCTGCCCTTTATAAACCCAATCATGTGGTTAATATTCAATCAGGAAATCGAGCAAAATAAAGAAAAGCTCTTTGTGTTCATTGTTTCGTTCGGGAAAGTTTCCCCGCGGGGGCGCCGGATTCACCCGGAATTTATCCTTTGCACGGGAGCCCAGGCCTGGAGGCCGGTCAAACACCATGAGCTCACCAGGGAAGCGCCGGTCCAAGTTTGACAGAAGAAGTTTCCATGTAAAGGACACACCCAGACCAGTCGCTGGGGTTTCGCCCCCCCTTCTTCCCTCCCTGCAGCCGAGGGGGGGAAACGCCCTGTCTCTGCATACTTAAGGAGCCACCGTTCTCTGGAGCAGGCCGGCCTCCGCAACGGTTCTAGTGTGCAAGCACACACACACACACAGTCTCACCTTTCGGGCTCCAGATCCACGATGCCCATCACGATGATCTTCTTCCCCGGACGCATCCCGCCCCGGATGCGTCCGCTGAACGGCACCGTCTGTGCAGAAGCAGGCCGGGTTATTGCAAGAGAACCCTGGAGAAAAAGGGGCTTTCAGGGCGGCTCTGCTCATACCAGCAGCCTGGAAAGGTCCTCCTTGTCAGGGGAGATCAGGCCGGGGTTCACCAGGGAGTCGTTCAGCTGCTCCTCCTCCATGTTCTTCAGTAGCAGTGACACACACACACACAGTCATCATACAGGAAGCTACCAACATGATATCATGCACTGTACAGCCTATGTGTGTGTGTCTCTGGTAAACACACACATATACACACACACACACATTCATCAGGATAACATGCACCGTGACGCCTGTGTGTGTGTGTGTGTGTTTCCCACACACAGTTATCAAGCAGGAAGCTTCCAACCCTATAACATGCACCATGAGGCCTGTGTATGTGTGAGTGTGTGTGTAGTAAACACACATGGTCATCACACAAAAAGCTTCCCACACAATAACATGCACAGTGAAGTGTGTGTGTGTATTTACCACACACACATATACATACACACACACACACACACACACACACAGGGTCATCACACAAGAAGCCTTCAACACAATAACATGCACCGTGAGGTGTGTGTATTTACCACACGCACGCACGCACACACACACACACGCGGTCATCACGCAGGAACCTTCCAACACGCTAACATGCACCTTGAGGCCTGTGTGCATGTTTATACACACACACACACACACACACACACACACACACACACACACACACACGGTCATCACGCAGGGAGCTTCCAACACGCTTACGTGCACCTTGAGGCCTGTGTGCATGTTTACACACACACACACACACACACACACACACACACACACACACACACACACACACACACACACACACACACACGGGGCGCGCGCGGCCCGACAAAGCCCGGCCCAGGTGAGCACGCGGGCCCGGTTTCCTGTTTCCAGTCCCCGGATGAAGACGGGGAGGAAGAGCCGCCGCCGCCGGCGGGAGGCTCCGGTACCAGATAAAAACAATAATAGAAAAAAAAAACCACGACGGAGGCGTGTTGCGGGGCCGAACCCGCAGCCCTGCGTGTGCGGGGTCCCCGCCCCGGCCCCCCATCTCCGACAGGAACCCCAGAAATACTCACGACGCCGCCGTTGTCCGCCGCCTGTACCGCCATCTTGAGCAGAAAGGATGCTTGTTACGGGAGCGGAGGCGGCCCTGCCAGCCGGGAACAGCACGGCGGTAAGTGTGTGTGTGTGTGTATTCGGTGTGTGTGTGTGTAGTCGGTGTGTGTGTGTGTGAGCGGCGTGGCACACACACTCACGCCGGCGTGTGACGGCCGCCTAGCAGGACATCCCTCCGCCGCCGGAGGAGGCGGACTTCTTGCTGACGTCTGCTTTCTCATCACTCCAACCGCCGCTTAATCCCGGCCCGTCTGTCCGCGGGGTGGGGTGGGGTTTGCGGGGTAATAAGCCGGGGCCTCCACCCCCCACCCCGTCCAGTGGGGACCCACACACACATACGCACACACACAACTCATCCTTTTAGATGGAAAAACCCGCAGAGGTGAGTCTCCGGTTTTGGGACCTCGTCGCCTCCTTCCGCCGGATTTACGAGAAAATAGTGCCCGGTGATTGATGTGTTGAGAGACGCGAATCCGAGATGGATTTTTTAATATTTCCACCGAATGGGGTGAAGTGGAGCTCAAAGTGACCTTTAGTGAGTCCGTGGAGGTTTGTGGTGAGACCACCCTCCGTGACACCCCCCCCCACACACACACACACATACACACACTCACAACACGGGGAAACATCGCCCCCTTGTGGACAGTTGGTGTCAGTACAGTGTCATCATAGTAATGCACTATGTTTACATGCCAGTGGACTCTCTTTACCCAGCTGGAAGATCTTGATTATGCTGATTATCTTGCTGTACTTTCCACCTACCATACTCACTTGCAAGAGAAGACTAATAGACACATTTGCCAAATGGATCGGCCTGAGCATGAACACCTCCATAACCCAAGTCATGTGCATAAACTCCACACAACACGCACCAATCACTTCCTCTCGACTATGTCGAGGAGTTCTCATATCTTGGAAGTCTCCTGAGCAAGGACAATGCATGCAGCAAGGACAGCAGCATAAACCTCGGGAGAGCTCGCAGCACTTTTTGCAAGCCTTCAGACCGTCTGGAAATCAAAGCAGTATAGCCTTATAACCAAGCTTCAACTGTATAACAGCAATGTTAAATCAGTCCTGCTTTATGGCTCAGAGTGCTGGCGAGTGGTTGAGAGAGACATGAAAAGGATAAATACCTTTCTTTCACAATGGATGTCTGTGCGTCGCATTTTTTGGCCCGAAAAGATCTCCAATGAGGACTTGTACAGAAAAGCAAACCGTACGCAACGTCGTGCTGGAAATTAAGCATCGCCGACCCAGATGGCTCGGACATGTCCTCCGAATGGACCAGGACTGCGTTCCTAAAGTAGCCCTGAGATGGACCCCATCTGGAAAGAGGAAGGTCAAAAAACAACCTGGCGGAGAACTGTGACCTCAGAACTGAAGATGGCAAACCTTACATGGGGTGAAGCACAACATGCTGCACCGGACAGGACCAGATGGAAGCAGATAGTCGAGGCCTTATGTTCCATCCGGAACGAAGAAGATTAAGTAAGTAAGTAGTATGTTTACATGCATTCATCGTATTTACTGTTTATTTTGATTGTAGTCCTTGTGTGACGTGAGGATACTCACATCAAGAGAGGGACTTGCAAAATCCCCTACCTCAAATTGTAGAATCTGACACCAATATTTTAGTATCAATTGCAAAGACTGTTAAAATGTAACTGCGAGACCGCATCACATCGGGGTCACCAATTTGTCTGTTTTTGTGGCTCCCGCCACAGGACCTTGTTGTCCCAGTGTGAACTTCTTCAGAACTTCTTCATCTACACATTCGACTGGACGCGTCTCAGCGGGTGTCAAGAGAAGCCGAACGATCCTCGTGGGGTGACATTCATTCTGGCCCGGGATATCTCGTAAGTGAATTTTCCTGACTTTTAATAAACCTTTCTTGCTTGATTAGTTCCTGGCTGTTGTGACGTTTGACGTCCCTGAATGATAATCTGAACACACCGGGACTACAAAGTCCGGTTCCGTGGCGGGAGCCACAAAAACGGACATTACACGCATTGGTTCACAGTTCCTGACTTTCACCAACAAGTTCATGTGTTCGTCCAGTTCATTTCCTGACAAACTTGTCCTCATGGAAAGAGTTTGCAATCTGCATTACTCATAGTTGGATAACGCCTCGGACGCCTCGGAGGCACAAGCCAGTGTCTGTCTGAGCCGGTTCCCAGCCCGAATAAATGCTGAAGGGTTGCGTCAGGAAGGACGTCCGGCATAAAACCTGTGCCAACACCAAATCTTCTTTTCCTATGGCCCCTTCAGGGGTTGCCACAGCCAATCAACCTGAGATGGTTTGGACATGATCAGAGGAGTGTTCATGTCCCAACCATCTCAATCATCACTTTGCCTCGGTCATACATGTCCTGCACCCCTGTGACAAATTCTTACATTCCTTTGGCCTTTTCCCTTCAGGGGTCATCACAGTGAATGAACCTTCTCCATCCAACCCTATTCTCTATATCCTCCTCTCTCACACCAGCTAACTTCATATCCTCTCTCACGACATCCATAAATCTTCTCTAGACCACCAATTCCAGCATCTGTCTACCGATATATTCACTCTCCCTCCTCTGTACATGACCCAACCATTTCAGTCTGGCTTCTCTGACCTTCTCCCCAAAACATCTAACAGTTGCTTTCCCTCTGATGGACTCATTCCTGATCTTATCCATCCTGATCACTCCCAAGGTGAACCTCAGCATCTTCATCTCTGAGCCAAAACCAAATAAGGGATTCAAATCTACGGCTTACGAACCAGATGAGTCGAGGGTTAACAGCAGCCACCCATGGCGCCGATAACCCACAGGTTACCAGTGGAAAGTGGGTAGAAGGAGAGGAAGACGGCGAGTTCAGAAGCAGCGGTGGTCAGTCTCATAGCAAGAAGGTCCACTATGTGGAGTCTCCAGCTCCCGACCCATGTTTTTGCATGGGTTTCCTCCAGGTTCTCCAGAAGTTTGAATGTGTGAAGAGCCGTATGTCTCCATGACGTTGGAATGGCTGGAGAAAAGTCAGGGATACTATGATGTAATATAGTACCTAAAGGCCACTAGGTGTACTACACAGATTGAGTTGTTCAATAGAATGCATGAAGAAACGAGGGAAACCTCTGTGCAGAAATAAGTGACTTTTATTAAGTTGTAATTCAGTTAAAATGGTGCGTTCATATGTTGATTTCTGATAAATAGAAACAATGTAAATGACAAGGATGGAGAACCTAACAAGAAAGCAAAATAAGAAGTGTTACCGGTCAGCTCTGGAAATAATAAGTATTACATCGTCACCCCATCCATAAACAAGCGACCTTTTTGGGAATTCACTCCACACAACACGTAGCCGGATAACAAAGGCAAGTGTTATTCACGACACGGCAAGCAGGAGCAAACTAAATGTAGAAATGAGAAGACAGAAATATAAACACAATAATGAAGTGGAGGTGGTTTAGCTGGAGCTACAGGACAGAATAGCGAGCACCTGATGGCCTACAGATCAATACATACTAACATCACCGGGTTGAGGGTTTTCGGTGTTATAATGTCGAAATAATGGCGGTTACACGAACTGTCTTGACTTGTGTAGATCGCCAGGAAATGGTTTGTAACATTTATAAAGTTCAGTCAAGATTGTTGTTTAAAATGCCATTTTCCCCTCTGTTTCACATTCAACTGAATTTGTGTCGAACCTGTGTATTTGTCTCTATGTTGTATGAATGGTTGTCCGTCTCTACGTCCTGTAACCAAGACAACAGGTGAAGATAATAAATGAAAAAATGTTCATTTTGGTCCAGCTTTTCTGAGGAAACCCTGGATGTGGAGCGGCGTTTGTACTCCGAGCCCCTCCTGGACGTCCGAGCTCCTCACCCTGTTTCCAAGCGTTTGAAATATGTGCTTGAGAAGTTTCTCAACCCAGAATCCAAAGGTTACCCATGTCATTTAAAAAAAAAAAATGGCTTTGTTTTTCTTTGTTTTGTTGCAGGCGACTGTTGGCGACATCACGCGCGATAAAGGTCGATCTTTCTAACCTGCCGATCAGCTCTAAACCAGTGGAGTTGTCTTGAAGATTTTTCGATTTGATTGATTTATTGTTCTGAGTGGAGACCAGACAGTTTGAAATGTGTCTTGCAGGACAAACACAAAAATCATGAGCCACGAGATAAACACAAGGCCATGTTGTCGCTTTAGGCACATTTTTACACGTACTTTAACCAAACTGTAGAGCACCGGGCGTGTTTTACTGACCAAAAATGTATATTTGTTGAAATAGTTTTCTCAGTATCTCTATCACGCCTTATCAGCGGCTACATACCTTCACTTCCCCTTTGGCCGCGAGGAGCGGTGATGTGAATTCTTGTCAAAACCTTCTTGTCGTGGCAACTGGGCTTGAATTTTTCTTCACAGGAAGACGTTTCAACCCTGATCTGAAGTTCTGAAGAACACGGGAAGTCGGATGAGGGGTGAAACATCTTCAAGTGAAGAAATTCAAGTTTAATTGCCACGACAAGAAGAATTCGACATGTGCTACCACCGCATGGTGGGAACAGGAACTACAACATTTAACATCGATTATTATCATTATTATTATTATTATCTTAATTTATATTCTTATTGTCATTACTACTATTATTATTTAAATTATTATTATTATTATTATTTTTGTTATTTACATTGTTTTTATTGTTAATTATTATTATTTCTGTTATTTACATTGTTTTTATTGTTATTATTATTATTGTCTTAATTTATGTTCTTGTTGTCATTACTACTATTATTATTTACATTATTATTTTAATTATTTATATTATTTACAATATTATTATTATTATTATTATTTATATTATTAGTAGTACTATTATTATTTACATAAGTATTATTAGTGCTATTATGATTATTATTTTAATTTGTGTTATTATTATTACTATTATTATTCACATTATTATTATTATTATTGCTACTGTCATTATTATATTGTAATTTATATTATTATTACTATCAATATTTACATTATTATTATTACTACTACTACTAATATTATATTATTGTTATTAATATTATTATCACTATTATTTTCATCTAGATTATTATTAACATTATTATCATTATTATTATTTATATTATTATTACTGTTATTATTGTTGTTGTGATTAATCCTCTGCAGGGAAAAATAATGAAAGTTTAAACAAAGTGTTTCAGGATGTACAAGTCTTGGTCTAGAAGTGAACATCCAGGAGGCCCTTCTGCTCTGAGAGGTTTTGTTTGCAGACTCCGGGTGCAGTTCAACGGGAGGAGGTCACTTTCACGGTTTCACGCACATTCAGAGCGTCTGTGGAAGTTCACGAGCAGGCAAGGGCTCTGGAAGAGAGGCGTAGTTTTAAATCAACATGTGATTATCAAAGTGTGGAGGAAGTTCACTGGGTGAACAACGGCAGCTCATTTCTGTCCTGGACCTGAGAAGTTCTGGCTGGACGCGGGTGAAGACGGGATTTGAGTTCCTGGACTGTTCACGGTGGGTTCTCATCCTAACACACACTCACACACACACACTGATGTTGAAGCTCAGATTGCAGGATCATTTCCATTCCCCCCCCCCCCCAAACAATTGTTTTTTAATTAATCTTGTGCATTTCATCCCGGATCTGACGCCACGTCCTGTCTTTCTCATATTCATCCTAATAGCCACGGAAACATTTAATTTCATTTTTCCTCATTTCTGGCCCACAATTCCTGATCAACAGACCTTCTCTGTCTCACAATCCCGGCAGTTTCATCCTGGATTTCCTGCACTTCTGATGCGATTTCACATTTGTACACTCTCATCGTCCCCACAGTGCTGCTACTCCGAGCACCACCCGGACTATTGGAGTATCCGGCTGTGGCCTGAAGCTGTGCTCGCTCCCGCGATGCGCGTGCACGAGCAGCTTGCCGTCACGCCGGTGGGTCCGGCCTCCACTGCAGCCATGGCCGCGGAGGCCACCGCCGCCGCCGCCGCCGCCGCGTCTGCGGACCTCACCGAGATGGACGTGCGGGTAAGACGCTGCGGGAGAACCGAGGCAAGGTTTTGCGGGGAGGAGGGTCCGCATCACCGGGTTGCAGCAACCGGAACCGGGACCGGGAACCGAGGAGGGGGGGCGTGGGGGCGGGGGGGCGTGCAGAGGATGCACTGCAGCGCCTCTGGATGCACCTGCTGCAGATGTGGGTGGTAACTACAGCCCGGTGAGTGTATCCTTCCGCGGAAAGAAATAGTCCCTCTGCTTCTGAGCGCTGACGTGAGGCGACGGGAGGAATTCCTGGCGGTCAGCGGAGCGGGAAGGAGGGTGTGTGTGTGTGGGGGGGGGGGGGGGGGGGGGGGGGGGGGTTGGCACAATGAACGGTTGTTGTCCGTGCAGCCCGAACGGGTCCTCCTGCAGGACATCACTTCCGGTTTCTGCTGCGCGGCTGGCCTGGTCGATCGATCGGATGCGCGTCATCGATAATTCCCTGATGGATTCTTTGTTAGGAGGACGATGGATTCCACCGCCATCGATTTTTGCATTTTTATTCTCCTCCCAGCCTGCCTGAGTGCCTTTGAGCAACACACACACCTTGAACAATTTCCTGCGAGGGATCGATCAGATATTTCATTTAAAAACAACGACAAATGAGTTTTAAAAAAGAATGATCAAACTAAAAAAAAAAAAAAAATAATAATAATAATCCCAAATCCTGGAGAAGTTGCCCCCGGCAACCGTGGGGAAATAATCCGTGGATGAATGCAAAGCTGCCTTAGGAAGAAGGAGGAGGGGATGTTCCTCACGCCCGGAGACGTTGGATCTGTAGATTGAACCCGTCTCTGCTCATCATCTTCGGCGGGATGCATTTCGCTCTCACGAAATACTACAACCGGCAGGCCTGCGGGCTTTAGGACGGGTGTGTGTGAGATTATTCATCCCCCCTGGCATCTCCGTACCGAACCTGTTCCTCCGCTTTGCTGAGACGTTTATCTGCCGTCGTTCAGGCGCTCCGGAGTCAGTCGCCGCTTGCAGCCCGTCCACGCCTTCATCAGCCGATCTTCATCCCTCTCCGCTCTCCTGCTCTCGGGGTGAGTGAGTCGGAGGGCTTTCCTTCTTCTTCCACGGAGACGGCGTGCCTCGGACGGTTGCGGCGCGTCCCGCTCCGGGCCCGGTTCCCGCCGAGCTCCCGATAAACCCGGCAGATGTGCCGCTAAAGGTCAGGGCCGACCAAATGTGTCACATTACGCAATGATCTCCCTGATCTGCTCGGCGGGGGGGTGGGATTAGAGCAGGGGGTTAGCTGAAGATCCCGGGATCTCCGGGATAGCCGGAGACCTCCGCGGCTTGCTTGGATCCGAAATCACGTCAAAAATCGCATCTGACCCGCCGCCGGGCCTCGTGGATCATCCGGAGGAGGAGGGTCGACCAGTTTCCCGCATTCTTGGAAAGGCTAATCTTGCGGCCGCCTGACCGGCTGACCTCGCAGGATGGAATTCCACCTCGGCCTCGTGCACCAAACCCGCGGGCCGGCGCGTGTGGGGGTTACCTGAAGTCTGCAAACCTGGTTTTAGGTTTCACCATCATGTTGTGCTCTCCCTTCTCATCCCCGCTCGGCGCTATCGCTACGTAGCCGCTCCTCCATCTAGAACTTTCCCTCTACGCACCTGCATAGCTTCACTTCCTTACCCCCTCCAGCGGCGTTTCACTTTCTGTTGTCGAGCGTGTGTGTGTGTGTGTGTGTGTGTTTCGTGTTCTTTCGGGAATTCCTCTCACACACACACACACACACTCTTGCGCAGGTGAGATTGGAGCAGAGGCTTCCACGGCCTCCGGGGTGGAGGAAGCATCAGCAGGTGTTCGTCGAGGCGGTTCTGTGAGCTGGTGATACGAGCCTCGCCGTCGTCTAACCGTCGCGTTTCTGCCTTCCAGCTGACGGAGGGAAGCATGAAGGCCGACCCGGAGGCCCCGCCGGCCGGACAGGGGGAGTTCGCCATCCAGTGCCGGGACGTGTGCCGGTCTTACGGCAAGCTGAAGGTCCTCAGCAACCTCAACCTGACCGTCCCGCAGGGACACATGTGAGTGCAGCGCCCGGGTCGGACCTCCTCGCCGCAGGAGGTTTTCAGTGTGCTCACACCTTCGGGGTCATCTCTAACTGATTTATCGGAGCCTTGATTGATCACCGGGGAGTTCCCTGAGATCCGAGCCGTGGCTCAGTGGGTGTTTTGTTTGCGATCTCAGCCCAGATCTGAGCTAGCAGCTAGCGGGATGAGCGTTTGACACCCATGTGGAGGCCGCTGTCCGTGAAGTGGGGTTCAAAGACAGTGGGATGCGCCAAACGCCACTAGCTAGCCCAGAAAAAATCATGGTGTGTGTATGTGTGTGTGTGTGTGTGTGTGTGTGTGTGTGTGTGTGTGTGTGTGTGACTCGTCCGTGAAGAGATGTAGAAGTTGTTGCCGATCGGAGACGGTTTGATGGTTTTAGAAAGAGGAGCGACTTCACTCCGTCCATAAATGGAGTTTAGACATAAAGTCCCTTTTAGCATAGCATTGTAGCATTAAGAGTGGAGCCGGGAAGTTAAGGATAGAGCAACAAATGGAAAACTTATTGATATAGTACATTTTTTCTTATTTAAAAACACATAACAAAATCAGGGGTCTGGAACAGAATGAGGTTTCAGTTCATTTTATGGGGAAATTTAATCCCCTGAGTTACGAGCTTTGTCTCTGAGCCAATCTAACCCTGAAGTCGAGGTATGCCTGCAGGTCTTGACTATGTAAGCCGCTGGAGATCCACAGATAAGCCATAAAAGGGTTAGTGGCTGTGTGACAGAGGTGTTTACAAGCATATAGACACATGCCGCTGACAGCGTCTGACAGACGAGGAGTCTCTACACCCGCGCTGATCTTTACAGGAAAAGTCTTCGGTCCGTGCAGTCACACCTCGACTTGAGTTGGGAACTCAGTCTGCTCGCATATCTAATTCGATTTCACCGTTACAACGAATTGAAACGCTTTGAATCGGTTCCAACCGCTGGTTTTGTTATGTGAGGTGAAGAAAAATGTACTTAATAAATAACAAATAATGTACAAGTAAGAAGTGAACTGGTTTTATTAGGTAATTTACCCTGAAGATGGGATGTTTTCCATTTGTTCCTCACTCCTTAAGGCTCCACCCTTCATGCTACAATGCTATGCTACATGTTATTTTATGCCACTCCCCTTTCTAAATCCATCAAACCGTCCCCGATCGCCATCCGCTGCAACAAATCCCCCGTAAATGTCTCTCTTCTCCATGTCTTCCACGGACGAGTCCATGACACGTACACCTCCCTTGCGATTTTCAATGATTTTCTCCGGGCTAGCTAGCGACTGTCTTTAAACGCCGCTTCACGGACAGCGGCGGCCGCGTCGGCGTCAAACCTCCCGCTCGCTTCTAACTCTGATAACAACGCTAACAACGCTTTCGGATGTGTAATGGTGCATCCGTGCACGGTTGTCACTTTTAACCACCTCCTACTTTACCGTCTCAGCTACGGCCTTCTGGGCCCCAGCGGCTGCGGCAAGACGACGCTGCTGAAATGCATCGTGGGAACTCTGAAAATCTCGCGGGGTCACATCTGCGTCCTGGGGAAGCCGCCCGCGTTCCCCGGCCACGAAGTACCGGGGAGGATGGTCGGATACATGCCTCAGGTAAATGATAGATATTTATGAAAATATATATGAGCCGTAATTTCTGGACTATTGGGCGCACCTGAATATAAGCCGCACCGGCTGAAAGCAACAAAATAAATATATGTGTGCATCAGTGGTTCTTAACTTTTTTTGGAGGCACTGAACCACACCGCTTTCCTCGCCGAACCCTTCTTTATTGGAAAAAGAAATTCAAATTCAAGACATAGGTAGATGTTTTAAAATGAACCGTGCGTCAACGTCACTGTGTTCAAAGAACAAAACCTTTTCACGCAAAAACATAATAATGAATTGGGAAAAAATAAGGAAGTGTTCCTTTAAAATCCAATTTTTTACACATTCGTCCGACCGCTTTCTCTTTTTTGCTCGACATAATTGGTATGAAGGGACGAAAATATTAAGAAAGAAATCACACGACGGAGGATTTCGCAGGTGTCCGTGTCCGTGTCCAACATTTAATTCAATACATACCGGTAACATCCACAAATACCTACTGGAAATGCTTTTTTTCCGAACAGTGTCCGATGGAAAAGATTAATAATAAATAACAGTATAAAAAAGTCCATCCGTTTTCGATCCCCGCTAGTCGTCTTTTTTTTCTTTATCGGAATTGAACGGCCTCTTAATTTCACGGTAATTTCATCTGTCCCATGTGACGAGGCTAAATATTTTTTGGAGCCCCCCCAAAAAATCCAGAAAAAATACATCGTCCGGAAATGACGGTATTCACGTGGGTTACAAACACTGAAGGAATGACACCAAAGTCCGCACATCCATTTTTAAACACTTAGGATCTTGAGTGAAACCGTGCACCGCAGAAAGTAGTCCTCGGATCTGTTCCGCTGACCCGTGGCTGAACCCGAGGGTCACGGGTTCACGTCGAAGTGGGGCGGAAACTACGGGGTCTTTGGTGTCTCCGTGAATACGGAGCAGGTCCAAACATCGGAATCCAGAACCAGAGCGAAGAAATACTCAGTCAAGACGTTCTCTTGAGTGGACCAATGTGATCTCCCTGAAAGTCTCGCGTTCCCTCGTCCTACATGCATGTTCCCAACATTCCCCCGGTTGGTGACCTCTGACCCCGCAGCCCTGAAGTTGATCTTCCGGGTTTTGACCCGAGCTTGAACTTTGAGGACCATCACCTTCTGCGTGGTTTTGAACTCAACGGTTGGTTGGTTGGTTACGTTGGTTCAAGTCGTAGTAATCCATTAAGTAAGAACGTGATCGGTCAGCTCCTGCTCCTCACGGCGAGAAGATCCCTTCAGACGGTATCTTCAGAAAGTGTCTTGCTTTGTGCATCCCAGGAGCTGGCGCTGTACAACGAGTTCACCATCAGCGACACGCTGACCTTCTTCGGGCGAATCCACGGCCTGACGTGGAAGGAGACCCAAGACCGGATGGACTTCCTGATCGACTTCCTGGACCTGCCTCAGAAGCACAGCCTGGTCAGGAATCTCAGGTAAACGACCGAGAAGGTGCGCGTTGGCGGCGGTGTTTGCGCAACGACTCGGGGGTCATAAACTTAGAGGAAGTCCGCCATCTCTGATTCCGAGATTACAATGTGAGGAACATCTTTACAACCGGTCCCCTTGGGGGCCATCGGTCACGCAGACGAAACGACACTGCTTTTCCCGAAGCCGTTGTCCACAGAGGAATGTGTGCTGGAGAGAAGAAGCAGCAGGAGAAGGTGGAGGAGGTGGTGGTGGTGGAGGAGGACCGTCCTGTTTGGCTTCTAAACCCGACGTAAACAACGGGGAGCCTCTTCTTCTTCTTCTTCTTCTTCGTCTTCTGGCTCTTCATCCTCGGTGAATCCAGCATTACCCAACGCCTGCTGATGCTTGGACGCAACAGGCATGACAGCTATTCCTGCTATGAATAATCCAAACGGCGTGAGAGCTGGCCTCGCCGTCCCCTCCCTCCTGTAAAGGAGGTGAAGAGTCCCAACCTGCCTGTTCTTCCTCCTTGTTGCCGGGCAGGTTCCTCTGACTGCTTTCTTCTCCGTCAAACCTGAGCGTCATGTCAGCTGACAAACAACTGACACAAACAGGAAGCTCACCTTTGTGACTTGGTGTGTGTGTGTGTGTGTGTGTGTGTGTGTGTGTGTGTGTGTGTGTGTTGCAGCGGTGGGCAGCGGCGCAGGGTGTCTCTGGGAGCGGCTCTGCTTCAGAACCCGAAGCTGTTGATTCTGGACGAGCCCACGGTTGGGGTGGATCCCGTGCTCAGGTCCAAGTACGTCAACTCACACACACACACACACACACACACACACACACAGTGAGACCTCCTCTGAGCACCCCCTCCATCAGTCTTTGAAAGGATTCACAACCATGCAAAAACACACCTGTCCTCCATTTTCTACCTGTTTTGAGCCGATTTCACTGCAAGTTATGGTATTAGCACCTCCTTCTCGCAGCGAGAGGCTCCAACAGGGGTTGTGGGGTCTCCATGTTCTCCCCGTGGGGTTCCTCAGGGTTCTCCGGGTTCCTCCCACAGTCCCAAACACAAGCAGGAGGTTCACTGGAGACCCTACATTGTCCAGATGTGTGAATGAGAGGGTGAACGGTTGGAGGTCTAAGACCCAAACACTGCTGTTTTGCAAAGTCTGAAGAGACGCTCAGCCTCGCGTTGTGCACGTGCCAGTCCAGTTCATATCTTATCCACCTCTACTTGCACTAGCTGTAAAAAAAAAAAAAAAAAAATTACGTCAATTCTTTAATACTGCATTTATCTGTAAATCCTGCACATTCTACACATATGCACTTCTGATTAGATGCTTACTGCGTTTCGTTTCTCTGTTTCCCTGCATGTGCAAAAGTTGAATTTCGGGATCTCCGACCGGCCTTTTTTTTCGTTTTGTCCCGTTTTCCGAGACGATCGAGCTGGGCGTCTGATGTTGCGCTGAAGAGGAAACTCAGATATGTCGATGGTTCAGAGATAAGATTAAATAAGATAAGACAGACTTTGTTTATCCCACAAGCAGGAGGTTCATCAGTCACAGCAGCCGTACAGCCTAAACAAACGTGCAATAATAGAAAGAATATGCAGATAAGGGATTTATAAACAAAGGCTATGATGATATATATAAAAAATAAGAGGTCTTGTGCAGGCAATGGTTGTGTTATTGCTATCATTGCTATTATCACTCTGTTTATATTCCTACTCTTGTTGTTGTCGTTTCGGTTGTCTATTTTCACCCTTGCTGTTTTTTTTCCCTCCATTCTTTTTTGTGGATGCCTTTGCTATCTTTTAATTGTCTATTCATATTTTTATTGTATTATTATAATAAACACATTTTATAATAAACACCCATTATTATTATTATTATTATTATTATTATATGAATATTAATGTAAATATTATATTATTATCATATAGTATTATATAATTATATTTTATTATTTTATTACATTTTTATTATATTACATAATATTTATATTTATTAATACTATAACGCTGTGAATTTCCCTGATCAAGTTCATCTTATCTACAGGAGGAGAAAGAAAGATGATTAGTAAGATGTCTTGGTTTGCATAAATATAATATCAGGATGGGAGTGGTTGGTTGAGATTGCAAAAAATATACTGCTCAAAAAAATAAAGGGAACACTAAAATAACACATCCTAGATCTGAATGAATGAAATATTCTTTACATAGTTGAATGTGCTGACAATCAAAATGATCAATGGAAGTCAAATGTTTGAACGCATGGAGGTCTCGATTCAAATTTACGTGGAAAAACACATGAGTGTGACTGACTTAGAGTTGCATTGTGTATCTCCATTTATTTTTTTGAGCTGTATATTTTGGTGTTGCAGTCCCAGCTCTGTGTCTGCCATTTCCGCTGCCGCAGCGCAGAGCTCTTCCGCTATCGATCCAGGTCTGAGCGCCAGCTGCCGCTGTGCTGGGATTTACCCAGGAAGAAGAACAGCCCAGTTAGCATTTCCCAACAAGAGGGGGTATAGCTCAGTGGTAGAGCATTTGACTGCAGATCAAGAGGTCCCCAGTTCAAATCTGGGTGCCCCCTGTTTTTATTTCACCTTGGTTCAAAGTAAATCCCCCTGTCAGAACCCTCTGTTTCGGCAGGTTCTTCCACTCAGTTGCTGTTTGACTATTCAACAATCAGTACATTCATTTATTCAACAACTCATGCGTCCATTCATTCACTCTCCCACTCGGACACCACAGGTGTTTCTACTGTGCTGCTCACACCGCAGTTATTGTTGTTGTTAGCTGCTGGTCGCCGCTTTTCTGCATATATTGACATCAGTTGCAATTTGTTAAACAAACCGTACCTGTTTAAATATACTGTTAATCAGTGACGTGCAGTCAGGGGAGGCAGGAGAGGCCGTGCCTCACTTGCCAATCTGGGACAGAAAAAACAGAAATAAATGGTTCTATTTATCAGTGATTTTGACTATAAAGGTATTTTTTTAATTAGCTTCACCAGTTTTAGATACAAAATCACAGAATTTTCACATTTACTGTTCAAATACTGAGAAGATACGTGGTGAGGCAGCGCACTGTCGAGCCTCAAGGTAGATTGCACAGTGACGGCTGATTGCTGGAATGCTCTACATTAAGACCGTATTGCTATGACTATTAAAATGTTGAAACACTTTTGCCATATGAACTATATGAATTTGTGTTGTTTTTTTTTTGTCAACAACCACTACTTTCTTGTGCTGAGCAATCATTAAACGGCTGCCAACGGCTCCCTAAGTGAGGCACACAGTTCTCCTGCCTCATGGTAGGGGAATAAAGCTGATAATAGATTTTAAACATTTTTCAAACAGATTTCAACTGCTGCCAATCAAATGGTGAATAAGCTTCTCTGAAGGGTTCATATGCCATGATCATCACCGCACATCACTGCTGTTAACACTGGTTATGTTTTTTTTTTCTATTTTTCATAACCTTTTCTGCTGTGAGGTATTGAAATATGAAACGGACTCGGGGTCACGCAGCGCGATGTGAGGAAGATGTCTGATTGTGCTACATTTCTTTTGTTTGTAATTTTTGGAAACTTCGCCCTTCATTTTGGCTCCTAGTTGTAAGGTTTTTTAAAAATATGTATTTCTTCTTTTTACCGTCCAGTGTTTTTATGTCTGTGACTATGATTAGACCGTTGCGTTAGCATAGCCGAGTGACAGTATGGGAGTCCAGCAAACGGCGGAAATCACGCTAATTTCCGACATGGCTTCAATGTTCAGGAGAGAAATAACGGCGGACTCGTTCATACAATGAGTTACGTAACGCGTTTGTGTTTTCTTTCCAGGATTTGGCAGCATCTGGTGGAGATCGTGAAGACGGGGAAAGTCTCCGTCATCATCACCACGCACTACATCGAGGAGGCCAGGCAGGCCAATGTGGTGAGGCCCGGCAGCCGCCGCAATGCACACGCAGAAATACACACTTCAGTCGCGATAACAGAAAATACATTTGGACTTTTTAACTGGATCACAAGTTTGTCACGTAGACGAAGTGCATGAGGGGCTTTAAGTCAAATCTGCATGATGGTGACACACACTCGTGACTAAGGCTCATTGTGGATGGGGCGTTGTAACCCCCCACCCACACACACACACACACACACACACACACACACCTTCTTGGCTCATGAGTGCGGCCATTGTTCCGCCATTAATCCTCTTTCCGTCTGAGATCCTCCTAAGTTTGTAAACGAGATGAGGAGGCCAGGCGCTACCGTTACATCCTGTAAGAAGCCGGAGTTCCTTTATCGTTTGGGTTAAGTTTGGGTAGTATTTTCAGATTTTCATCGTATAAAATAATTTCACCAGTGGAGAGCAGAACAAAACAAGGACATTTTTCACTGCTAATCATTTGTTTTTGCCATAATCCACTCATTAGTTTATACATTGTTTATTTATTGTTTATTGTTTATGCAATTTCCTACTATTATTTATTATTGTTATGTTTTACTTGAAACTCTGGCACAGCAATTTCCTTTGGGATAAATAGAGTTGTTCTTATTCTTATTATTATTCTTAGACACGTAAGCATACTGCGCCGACATTAGCATAGCTCCCCGTCTCATTTAGGCCGGGAACTCGAGTCCCGTTTGCAACTTCTTTGGTTGGAAACGGGAAACTTCAGCCCTTCAAACACGAGAAAAGTACCCATGTACTTTGGAGTACTCAGGAATACTCTGTAGTCGGACCATGTTGTTACGGTCGACTCAATTGCACGCGTCAATTGGCTAAAACCTTATCCTGCATGCCTGTTCCCAAAGCACCGCTTCCATCTCCGTCACAATGGAGACAGACGTTTCCGTCTTGTTCCGTCTTCAGGCGCCGCAAAGGGCCTTCTCGTGTTTGACGGGCTGAAGTTTCCCGTTTCCGACCAAAGACGTCGTAAACGGGGCTCGAGTTCCCGGTCTAAATCAAACGGGGAGCGTGATGCTAATGTGGGCGCGGTATGCTAACGTATCCTTCACTGAGAAGCAAAGGTGAGCGGCGGGGCGTTGGAGAACATTGGCGTGACTCCCAATCTCCATCCTCTTGGAATTGCCCCTCCTTGTTGTCCAGCATCTCCGAGTAGTATCTCCGCCCCGCTGTCGGTCCGTACAAATTCTCAATTGCCCTCCATCGTTGATGTCCGCGCTCGCCAAAGGTCGTCATGGCGCCCAGACAGGAAGTATCTCATCACAGCGCCAATGACTGGCCATGCCTGAGTACAGCAGCCACTCTGGAGGACATTCAGCATTAGAAACAGTCAAGTATATTTACAAAAGTGCCTACATTGAGGAACAAATTTAAATGTGCACATACCTGAGCCCCCGTCAGGTCATGTGACACAGTGTGTGTGTGTGTGTGTGTGTGTGTGTGTGTGTGTGTGTGTGTGACTGCACCGTGAAAACACACAACTCACAGTTGCTCTGCCTGGAAGAGCTCCAGCCTGGAAAAATTCTCCAGGGCAAACCTGTGGAGGTCAGCGGTGTCCTGCCTCAGGGGGGAAGCCTCAGAGACAGATTCCTCTGTGTGTGTGTGTGTGTGTGTGTGTGTGTGTGTGTGTATGTGTGTATGAGTGTGTGAGATTTGCACCCTGAAAGAATTATGTCAGGGCGAAGGTGCACTCGGGCCAACAATGCACGGCTCGATCGGTGGGAGAGAAGTTTACCCGTCCTCGCTGACCCTTTGTCTTCCATCGCATTTTTATGTTACCTTTTTTGACCTGCAAAGGACTTCACACACACACTCACACACACACACACACACACACATGTACGTGTTGAACCTTTTGTGAACATACAGGACATACAGGACTCCGAAGCCACCATGTTAACACTCAGTCTCCTCTCCAGGTGGGCCTCATGAGGAACGGCCACCTGCTGGCCGAGGGTCCGCCGGAGGCCGTGATGAAGCAGCACAGCGCCACGGTGAGTCCTTCCCCCCCCTAAGCGCTTCATAAATACCTCCTGCAGGGATGTCTTGTAAATCTAATCCAGTCCACACACACACACACACACACATGTGAAATGAGGAAAACGAACCCCCCCTGCAGACCCTGGAGCACGCCTTCCTGCAGCTGTGCGAGACCTCCGACCGAAACGGCGCCAAGCAGGGGTCGAGTCCGCAGGGCGGCGGCGTCCTGGAGAACAGCCAGTCCTTCGAGAGCGGCCGGGACGAGAGCCATCCCATCCTCGACCTCCGGCTCGGATCCCGGGAGGAAGTCGTCACATATTCAGGTAGCGGTTACAAAATGAAACACTTTCTTCTGGCGCGAAGGTTTGAACGGGATTGATGCCATTCTTGGTTTTAAAGTGCGTCATAAAGGATCTTCAGCGACTCCACCTGCGGGGAGGAGAAGCCAAACTAGGTCGTTGATCAAATGGCCGGGGTCACGGCTGCTCTGACAGAGGCAGGTCAGACAGTACAGCGTCTGTCAATCATCAGACGGCGGTTTGTCACGCCATGACAGACAGGAGGATGCCTGCCTGTCTGCAGCTCAACTGTTGTTTCACAGGGAAAAAACCCTTTTTGAGTCCATGGAAAATAATATAATTAGACACCAGCTTTTAAAATGTGTGTGCATGTCTGTGTGTGTGTGTGTGTGTGTGTGTGTGTGTGTGTGTGTGTGTGTGTGTGTAGTGGACTGGAAGGTGCGAGCCCAGCACGCGCTCCCGAAATGCAGAAACATCGCAGCGCTGATGATTAAGACGATGGTTAGGATGAAGAGGATGCCTGGGTACGTTTAGTCATATTCATGTATATATATGTATATAAAACTGTCAATATCTTTAATCTAATATATATATATATATTATCTTTATATGTAGCTGTGTATGGGTATTGATAACTTTCTATATAATATCAATAGCCATGTATGTAAAATCTCTCTATACATGTATTCCCATATCTATAATCTGTCTCTTTGTCTAATCTCTTATCCTTCTAATATATATATATATATATTTGATATATCTATATTACTACTTTCAATTTCCAAAACCCAATAATGCTATCTGTGTGAACACATATCAATATCTATGTATGTATGTATACACTAAAAATCTCTTTATCCATTTCCCTATATCCATATCAATGATTTAAATGTATATAAACATATCTACATCTTCACATCTCATCTAAACTTATTTGTTGATATCTATATTTTGCCTGTAATACTGTTATATATGTCTGTATTTATGTCCATAATCTATATATCAGAGTTACATGAATAATTCCGAGACTCATGAGCGCCCCCTAAAGTGAGGCAGGAGAACTGCGTGCCTCACTTTGTTGCTCTTGGGACACGTTTTGTGATCACTCAGCATAAGACACTAGTAACACACATATAGTTGTTTACACAAAAAAATACTGTACATTGGAAATGTACCGTAAAATCTGGACTATTGAGCGCACCCTTACATAGGCCGCACCTACTCATTTTGAAAAGAAAAAAGAAATGGTAGATAAATAAGCCGCACTTGTCAATAAGCCCCAGGTGTCCCTGTTGAAACATGAGATATTAGCGCAGCAAGATGTTACAAGAAAGATTTTTTGACAACTTTTAGTTAAATAAATGACTGTAACATCTACAACTACCGGTACATAAAGCAAATGCGTTTTTAAAGAATTATCAGTGGACAAACGGTTTCATTTGTCCACTGTTATGGTGTCAGTGGAAGGAAGCGACCGTAATCACCCTCTTAAAAAAAATCCATAAATTAGTGGCGTTGTTGTAAAAAACGCAGTTCACAAAGCGTGTGAAAAAAATAGCGTCTCATATGCTGGAATTTATGATATATGCCGGATTTATGACATACAGATCCACCAAGAGGCACAACAGTCCGCTGCCTCACCGCACTTGTCAGTATTTGAACAGTCAATGTGAAAATCCAGCCATTTTAAATTAAATAAACAATCTAAAACTGGTGAAGTTAAATGAAAATACCTTTATTGTGCAAATCACTGATAAATATAACCATTTAAGTCTTTTTTTCATTTTCTTTTTTTTCTTTTTAAGATTGCCAAGCGAGGCACGGCCTTTCCTGCCTCCCCTGATTGCCCGACACTGATATATACCGCTCAAAAAAATAAAGGGAACACATGTAACTACAACCCAATGTAACTCTAAGTCAATCACACTTGTGTGAAATCAAACTGTTCACTTAGAAAGCAACACTGATTCATTTTGCATACTTTGTTATTTTGTCTTTCTATGTACATTCCATGGATGTATTTCCATTTCCGTCTAATCCACTCATCCTCCGCCTGGCAGGTCCTTGTGCTTCCAGTTCCTGCTGCCCGTCATCCAGATCTCCCTGATCTGCCTGTGCGTCGGGGGGGACCCCAAGGGGATCCGTGTGGCCGTGGTCAACAACGAGACCTCGCCCTCCGCTTACAGCCAATCGCTGCTTTCCTTCCTGGACAACTCCAGCGTCCTGCAGGTATCCAGTGAAGGCATCTAACCCTCTACATGAAGTGTGAATATGCGTTTGTAGGAGCTGCGCGTGAGAGGGTGAACAGTTTTATGTCTCTATATGAGGGGAAATGAGAGGGTTAATGTTTATGTCGCTATATGACATGAATGAATAAGTGAATGTTATATGTCTATATGGGGGGGAAATGAGAGGGTGAATGTTTGTATGTCTTTATATAACATGTGAATGAGTGAATGTTATGAATGTTATATGTCTATATGAGGGAACATGAGAGGGTGAGTGGTTGTTTGTGGCTAAATGACATGTGAATGAGAGGGTGAATGTCTTACACGCCTCTATATAACATGTGAATGTTATATTTATCTATAAGAGGGGAAATGAGAGGGTGAATATGTGTATGTCGCTATATGACATGAGAATGAATGAGTGCACGGTTATATGTCTATATGGGGAAATGAGAGGGTGAATGTGTGTATGTCGCTATATGACACGAATGAATAAGTGCACGGTTATATGTCTATATGGGGAAATGAGAGGGTGAATGTTTGTATGTCTTTAACATGTGAATGAATGAATGAATGAATGTTATATTTCATATGAGGGAAAATGAGAGGATGAATGGTTGTATATCTCTAAAAGCCATGAATGAGAGAGTGAATCATTGTATGTTCCTAAATAACATGCAAGTGAGAGAGCGAACTGTTTTATGTCTTCGCATGACGAGTGAATGAGAAAGCGAACGGTTACTTAGTTGTATCCCTACAATATGTGAATAAGTGTGTGAACGTCTGCATGAGATGTGAACGAGAGGGCGAACGGTTGCACGAGGTTCCAGCGGCCTGGAGTGCAGGATAGATAATGAAAGAATGAATGAATGAATGCATCTCAGTGTGGATGATGAAGAGCCAGACATGCACATCTGCCGTTCATCCTGTCATGAACGTTCCTCTAACTCCCTCTGCAGGTGCCGCTGTCCCACGCCGAGGCTTTCAGCGGCGTCCACGACGGACAGTACTGGGGCGTCATCGGCTTCGGCAAGAACTTCACCAGCTACCTGACCAAAAGGTGGGCGGGGGAGACGGGAGGCGATTGGCGCCGGCCATGATTTGACCTTTTCCGGACGCGGTCGATGATGAATGACTGAATAACTTCTCCGTCCGTCCGTCCCCGAGCCCCAATGAGGAGAAACCGAGTCCAAAAAAGCAACCGTCAGAAATCTCACATTGTTTCCGTGTATTTAATCATACGGTTCGGTTGGTGTTCATTGTTAAATCCTCATAGATCATCAAGGGCAGACCTGGGCGTTTTATGGCCCGCCAAACTATTTTCTTTGAATATTTTGATTATTTTACATTTATTTTAATTTATTTTAAATATTTTAAGTATTTTCAATCAATATTGAATTTAGAAATTCAATTTTTTTTTTCCTTTTCTCTAATTTTGGTACATTTTGGATATTTATGTGATCATTAATGATTTTAAAAGTTGAAATTAAATGCCAAAAATGTAAAAATTTAAATTGCAATTTTCATTATGTTTATTTTACATGATACATAGTTGGCCCGTGCATAAAAATTAAATAAGAAATGTGGCCCACCAAACTATTTTCTTTGACTACTTGAATAAGTATTTTCAATCAATATTGAATTTAGAAATTAAATATTTTTTATCCTTTTTTTTATCTTTTTTTTTCAATTTTGTTCATTTTGTACATTTATATGATCATTAATTATTTTAAAAGTTGACACTAAATGGCAAAAAATGTAAATATTTAAAATACCATTTTCTTTGTTTATTTTACTATTTTACCTAGTCGGCCCGTGCATAAAAATTAAATAAGAAATGTGGCCCGCCAGTCAAAATAATTGCCCACCCCTGATCCAGGGCAACATCAGCTCTCAAAGGGCCACATGTAACGGTAACAGTATAAATGTAACTACTCCTTAATGTTAAGTAACTCTGAATTTATAACTCATTCAAGTCCAAAATGTTACATATGCATTCCCACCACAGTTTTTCCAACGCATCACACCTGTTGACGATGCGGTAGCGGCGATTTTTGTTTTTCCCTTTTAGCCCATCAGAGGCTAGTTGGGTTTTTCACCTTTCTTCACCTGGTTTCGTTGGTTTATTTGTGTTTGTGAATGACAGAAGGTGAGTTTAATGTCAAAGTTGAACGCTAACATAACGCCAACTTGTATTACTTATCCAGATGTCCTGGAGAGAAGGTCATAGAAGCCAGACTGAAATGGTTGCGTCATGTGCAGAGGCGGGATAGTGAATATATTGGTAAATTGGGCAGGAAGTCACGGCCACATCTGTCAAACTCACGGCCCGCGGGCCAAATTTGTCCCACCACATTATTTTCTGTGGCCCGCGAGAACATCTTAAAATAAAAGTCAAACGCTTGCAATGACCATAAACTACATTTCCCACAATTCATGCTGATCACGTTTCCCGCGAAGTGACGGCATCCCGCCATTAGATCGCGGTGTATCCACATTAACGCCGTTTTCAACAAATGATCCCTAAATGTCCAAAAAAAGAAAAGGTGATACAGATGGAAGGCTTTTTCAAGAAAGATGGGAGTGCATAGGTAATGTATTGGATTTGAATTATTTAATATCCAGGAATAATAACATTTAGTGACATTGGTACTGTTAGATGTGGCCCTTTGAGGGCAACTATGATGCTGTTATGGCCATTGGGGAAAATGAGTTTGACCCCCCTGGTCTAGAGGAAGACCAAAAAAGATTTATGGACATGGTGCTGATCGGAAGAGTGATGGTTTTGTTGTATTGCTAATTCAGAGCGCAATATAACTGCCAGGGTTTGGGGCGGGTCTAGATTACGATGGCTTGTTGTGTAAATTGGCAGAAACTCGGTCTGAGGGGGTTGTTATGCTAATGGGAATGTTGTTCGTTGGAACAAAAGAGCAACTTTGTTGGATTACCTGGACTGGAATGTGAACCGGGACCTTCTGCACTGTCAAAAGAACCAGGAAAGACCCAACGCCTAAACCGGCCCACCGGAAACATCCATGTGATCCATCAGGTTTCACTCTTTTGTTTAGCTTTAGCTTTTCACATTTCACAAGTTGCTCTTTTGTTCCAGCGAACGAACCATTAGCATAACGAACCCCTTAGGCCGAGTTTCTGCCGATTTACGCAACAAGCCACCGTAACCTAGACCCGTCCGAAACCCTGGCTGTTGGATTCAGAAACTGAAGAACTTAAAGGGACGAGCGGGGAAACGTCCTCAAGCGAAGAAATTCAAGTCCAGTTGCCAAAAAAACGAAGGTTTCGACAAGAATCTAAAAGGGAACATTTGCATACCTGGTGTTCTTTAACGGGACACGTAGATGGTTTGTACTGAAAATATGATAATAAACGTGAATCTACCGTATACTTAACACGTAACATTGAGCCAAACAAAATAAGATGAGTATTTTGAAGGCCTCATTAGAAAGCCGGTCGCCGTATAAATCCATATTTCAAGTAAAACTCCTGGTATTGTCTGTTAAAAACTTTCTTTTATTTGGAAGTTGTAGGCTCTTCTTCTGTCTCTTCACTGGGCCTTTCCCCTTTTTTTTTTTTTTTTTTTACTCATTTTGCTAGCTTGTGGGTTCAATTTTGGCGCTCAAGAGACATAACCGAGATAATAAATCCAACGGAAATAATTAAACTATTTCTTGGGCGGGCCGGTACCAATTGATCCACGGACCGGTACGGGTCCGCGACCCGGACGTTGGTCACGGCCGCTTTCACCGGAACACCAACCTCCCCAGACCTCGCCGCTCTAAACCACCTCATTCCTGCAACAGTCGCACCGCGAGAGGGTGAGACGGCGCAGGAGGTCGAAGGTCAGCGGCTGAACCAGAGTTTGTTTGTCTGTCACGGAGTAGAAAAGCCTGTCGGCCTTGTCTGACACACACACACACACACACAGATGCTAACCAAGCACGCCTTGTCCATGTGACCTGCTTTCCCCGGCACAACAAAAGGTGTTTGGATTTTGCGGGTTTATATTTGGCGAGGCAGGTTTGAATCAACCTTCCTTCTGCAGGCGGGGCTCCCTCCTAAATTTAAAATCCTGTCGTCAATCCGGGATTAAGACAAGGGCGTCGTGAATGTCGGGATTCTCGTGAATGTCAGCACGTAGATGTTTGCTTTTAATGATAAAGCGGCAGCTTGGGTTAATTTCAGACTGAGGTGTCTGGTGTCTGCAGGATGATCCAGCGCCAGGTGTCCAAGGACGTGGTGGACGGCGGCTCCGCGCACGTCTGGCTGGACCTGACAAGTGAGCTTTCATTAGCCGGAAAAACGATTTTAAATCTGAAGCTCCCGCCAGTGAATCGGCGTCACAAAATCTGCGTTAAATGGTTTATTTCTGGATTTCAGATCGACAGATCGCCTTCATGCTGCAGAAGAAGCTGCTCGAGGCGTTCGAGGTAAAACGTCGTTTACATTCGTGAAAACACACAAATGACACACTTTTAATGATTATATTTTCTCCCTTCAGGTTCACATCAACTCACACGTTAATCACAATTCTTTTTATATGTGCGGAATTTGATTGAATCTGCCTAGTGACATAAAAAAACTTTTTTTTTTCCCCTCCTCAGGCTTTCGTGGAGAATAAGCTGGGTCACATGTCCTACATGGCCGCGCTACCCATCAAGGTGAAGCGGAGATTAAAATACGCCCATCTTCATGAAGATATCCGGAGGAAAATTGAAAACATTCAGCTTTTCTCTGCTCGTCTTCTTCCAGTTCGAGGAGCCAATTTACGGCAGCGAAAACAAAGACTTCACCACATTTGTGACGCCTGGCGCCGTGCTCAGGTCAGAAATGGCAGAGCTCAGAAGACTAGATGGGGAAATTCAGCGTCGCGGGGTAGAAAAGTGCACAAATGGTTAAAAAAAAATACACATGTTTAACCTCGTTTTTTTTCTCTCAGCATCACTTTCTACCTGGCGGTGGGTTTGACGGCCCTCTCCTTCGTCCTGGAGAGGAAAGAGGGGCTTCTGGACAGGTGCTGGGTGGCAGGTGAGAGGTCACGATTTGATGGAAGTCAAGAGATCATCAGGTGCGCCGTGGAAAAATTGCCTGCTTTTGATTGGTCCGAAAACGATAAACTCAATGCAAATAATGTAGATCTATCTGTGTGAACAGCAAGCGGTGACAGGCAGAACAATTAAATGCTTTTCCATTCGATCAGCTGTCGGGAATTCATGGCTTAATGAGCCGGTGATGGCAGTTTTGAGTTGAAAAAAAAAAACAGTTTGGAACTTATTTTAATATACCGTATTTTCCGCACTATAAGGCGCACTGGATTATAAGGCGCGCCTTCCATGAATGGCCTATTTTAAAAACAATTTAACATATAAGGCGCACTGTATTATAAGCCGCATAGAATAAAAGCTTCAGTTGTGGCTGGGGTTGCGTTACGCATCCACCAAATGGAGCTGCGCTAAAGGGAATGTCAACAAAACAGTCAGATAAGTCAGTCAAACTTTATTAATAGAATACAAACCAACGTTCTGACAACTCCATTCACTCCCAAAACACTCCCAAAACATTGAAAAAAATGTTTTTCCAGCTCCATTTGTCACAGTTCAAAGCGTTTCATAAAATGAGAAGGACCGCCTCTAAATTCATTGATGCTCATAGCGCTAGCTAGCGCTGTTGCCTAGATCAATATTGATCCATATATAAGGCGCACTGGGTTATAAGGCGCACTGTCGGTATTTGAGAAGATTACAGGCTTTTAGGTGCGCCTTATAGTGCGGAAAATACGGTAACTTGTGATATTTCTTTATAATACTGTGTCATTTTAAAGTACACAGAAATTCGGCCCCGTCGGTCGGGTCGGCGACCGATGGCTTCTGAGCGCGTCGGGGTCATCGTAAAGGTGAAGAAATTATTTTCATTAGATAGCTAATTAGTTCATCCGCTTTGAACCTCCAACTAGTTTATCCGTTTCAACCCTTGTGACGGAAAAGATGGCGAAAAGAAAAAAAGACGACAATTACCGTCCATTCCGGGTTGCGTGGACGGAGGAATTTACATTTGGATCTGCGATATGTCTAACATGCATCAATGAAACAGTCAAATATAAAGCGGCAGTTCGAGGTCGCATTAAAAGTAAGACATATTTAATTTATTATACGTTAAAAATACAATATGGCTCGCCATGAAATATATTTCGAATTGTTTGGCTTTTATGGCTCTCCCAGTCAAAAAGGTTCCTGACCTTTGCACTAGATGCAAGTGGGTAAACCTGTGTATCCACCTGCTGCTGAATCAGAAAACTTTATTGATTCCCCCAAGTAGTGGTCAATGCAATGAAAGTTAGATCATTTCCTGCAAGAACATGAGCTTTGTGTTCGGCCGAACAGGGTCGGAGATATTGAGACTACGGTTTTTGACGGTGTGCCGTGTGATTTTTCGAATGTAGAATATGTGCCGTTGCACGAAAGGTTAGAGAAACACTGGTCTTGCAATAAGATGACCTGCAGAAAATGTCGTAGCCTGTAAAGTATGGATCGGTGCTTTTACGCGCCCCTACAACCCCCTAAAATAAGAATAATTGAATAAAAGTTGCCCCAGCCACTGTATTACCAATGGGTGCAATTCCATATGTGGCCAGCAGAGGGCGCCATACACTCACTTACCACCATGAACCGTATTGATCCCGCAGTCATTTCAATGCCCTTTAAATGATCAATAATCACGGCCGGTTCGTTTGTTTTGACTCTCCCCCGCAGCTCAGGCTGCGAGATCGTAACCTTCCCCCTCTCTGTCTCAGGTGTGAGCTCCCCGGAGATGATGCTGGCCCACCTCTTCTCTCAGCTGTTCGTCATCAGCGTCCAGATCATCCTGCTGCTCCTCTTCATCCTGCTGGTTTTCAAGGTTCGGCAGCCCAGTAACAGACGGCTACCACAACAAACACACCACCAGACTAAACACATTAAAATACTTTCGGGGCGACAGGACAGAAAACAAACAAACCGCAAGGCAATGATAGAACGAGCAGCGGGTCCCGGAAGGAATACTAGCAAAAGCTGAATTTATTTGTGTCTGTGTGTGTGTGTCTGTGTGTGTGTGTGTCAGGGTTGATGACACAACACATGCCCAAGTAACAGTTTGGACTTGACGCCAGAAACAAAAGGCCGCCTCCGACCTTGAGACGCACCTCAACCCTCTCGGATCGGGATTCATTATACAATTAGTTTTCATCTCATCTGCGGTTAATGGGAAATACAACTTATTCCTCCTGTGTGTGTGTGTGTGTGTGTGTGTGTGTGTGTGTGTGGGCGCGCTTGCGTGAATGTTTGCAGCCGGTGAGATCACGGAACCGACTAAAACGCCGTTCTCCATTGATTTCCAATCCGCGTGCATGAAATCAATACAATGTGAAGGCACTTCAACTGGCAGGACAAATAAGTGTGTGTGTGTGTGTGTGTGTGTGTGTGTGTGGATATTGGATCCTTGCTTTTACGAGTGTGTGCTGACAGGGTGTGTGCACGTAAGCCCGCGAGCGTGTGCATGTGTGTGTTAATTAAAGTGCTGAAGTCCAACGAGACCACCGCTCCATAAATCACTTCCTGCGTTGGCCGTATCCAAGGGAGCGCTCGCATCGCCACGACAACAGCCCGGGATTGCTGTGGCAACCGAGTGGTCATGTGGCCTCTCAGTGCAGGTCTATTTTTGCATGTTGTCAGGGGAGACGGATCATGTCTTAACACACTCAGGACAAGTGCGTTGGCACACACACACACACACACACACTGGTTCCTGCAGGTCTGAGTCAGGTCTTCACCTGGATCTACTTTTCTGTCAGCTGGACGACGTGTGTTTTCACACGTTTTTATTTCTCCTGCAAAAAAAAAAAGCGGTCCCATCTTCTTAAAGTGAGGACCGACGTCCAGGAACCTTCTCACCCGGTCTCACACTCGCTGGAGTTTTGCATTAACATTGGGACCACACACACACACACACACACACATACACATACACATACACACTGTCTGGTGTAGCTTAGCATTAACACGGACTGTTTGTGTGTGTGTGTGCAGATGCCGAACGAAGGCTCCCTGGTGCTGGTGGTGGTTCTCATCGTGCTGCAGGGCGTCACCGGCATCTCCTTCGGTCTGGTCATCTCGTCCGCCATCGACGACGAGCAGAACGCCAACCAGGCGGCCCTGGGCATCTTCTACCCCAACCTCATCATCAGCGGTGGGTTACGTGATGTTACCAAACGTCCACGGGTCGGTTCGGGAACCTTGACCCGCTTCTCCGGGAGCCCGGAGGACTCCGGATCCTCCAGCGCTCCGTTCATCTTGAGTCCTCAGATGGAGGTCCTGTGAGATCGGACCTTCTGGAGAATGGGGTTGAGAGCACGTTCTCCAGGTTCCTTCTGGGTTCTCTCTTTAACGTCATCCGTCTGATGGTCCCCGCAGGGATCATCTGGCCGGTGGAGTGTATCCCGTACCCTCTGCGCTACCTCAGCCTGGCCCTGCCTCAGACCTACGCCGCCGAGGCCCTGCGCTGCATCATGTACAGAGGTAACACACACACACACACACACACACACACGCATACATTGCGTAACAGCCACCAGCTTCTGAATCATTGATCAGCCGGCGACGGGCCCCGTGTTGCCGCCGTGTTACGCGACACCCGTGAAGGAAGGAGGCGGAGAAAACCCGGTAGACGAGAGGCCCCAAAACGGCGGGGACGGGACTCAATTTGTGGAAATTTGAGGGATCGGTGTGTGTGTGTGTGTGTGTGTGTGTGTGTGTGGCGTCACTAACGCGATACCGGTTTTAGAATATTGATGAGGCTCGTTTTCACGCGGAGCATTAAGGAAACAAGGCGATGGCGAGACGCCGCCGCTGAGCTCTTCATCCCAAGGAAGGCAGGTGCATTTTTCACCGAGCGACATCCAGGAAAAGAAGAGTCGATGGGGTTCAGGAGGAAAAGAAGATGGTTTTCTTGCTCTTGGTCGTCTTCTCCTTCGGGCTGCTCCCTTCAGGGACCACAGCCAATCATCTGCCTCCATCTAACCCTCTCCTCGGACACCAACTGACTTCCCGTCCTCCTCTCCTCCATCCATAGACCTCCTGGCTAACAGTTCCAACATCAGCATCCTTCTACCTAGCTCTTCTCCATCCCTCCTCTGTCCATGTCCAAACCATCTCAGTGTGACTGTATCTCCAGAACATCTAACATGTGAACATCTAACTTCCCGATCCTCTCCAACATCCTCACTCCCAGAGAGACGTTCCTCCACCTCTTCTCCACCCTCTCCATTGCGCTGAACTGTTGACCACCCAGTGCTGAAACTCCTCCACCTTCTCCATCCCCGCTCCCGGTAGCCTCACCGTTCCAGTCTGGTCCCTCCCATTCACACGCATCCTTACCTCCAGCCCTCTAGATGTTCCTCCACCTGCTCCCAGCTCTCACAACAGATCACAATGTCACCTGCGAACAAAATCCACGGAGGTTCCTGTCAAAGCTCCTCCAGCAGCTTGTTCATCCCCACCGCAAACAAGAAGGTGCTCAGAGCTGAGCCCTGAACCCCTCCATGCCTCCAACTGTCTCACAGCAAGCATACATGTCCTGCGCCACTCCACATACAACCGCAGCTCCTATCTTGGCACCCTGTCAGCTGCTTTCTCCAAACCCGCAGGAGGTTCAGCGAGGCTCCTTTGGCCTCCTCTGTCCACATTGTCAACCAGCAGAGCACGTGAATGTTCTCAGTCACCATTCTGTTTGGATCTCTTTTGGTTCCATCTGTGCGAGCGAAGCAAACTATCTTGAGCGGGAACAACCGGAGGATCATCACCTGCCACCTGCTGCACGAGCTCGAGGAACCAGCTTGAACATTTCCTCTCATGGTTATTTCTTATTTCTGTTGTCGTGGTTACGTGCAAACCAGACCCCCCCCCCCCTTTAGCTCCATGGCTACTTCATGGCCGCTTTTGGCTACTTTGTGCCGCTTTTTTTCATCCGAGACGATTTTAATCGTATATCATTTGACCTCTGGTGGATTTATGAAGCCGGGGAAGAAACACGGAAGAACGGAGGACAACGGAGGAGGAGGAGGAGGAGGCACAGCTAACAGATGAAGAGAAGCAAGTGGTGTAATATTCAACGCAAAGGTCCAGGACAGGAAATGAAACACACGAGTTGCGGCTTTCAAAATAAAAGCGGTACGTTATGTAATCACTTGACGGCGAGCACCAGCGTTTAGCCTCCTTATGCAACGGCTCCGCTGTTTTCTAATCGGGTTACGTAATAACAGTTTGAGCTGCGGGACAAAACTCCTTTACTTTTATCAAAACCAAAATCGTTCTCACCTACGTTACGTAACCAAACCCTCCTCCCGTCCCCGTTCCGTTCCTGCGTTCGCTTACAATCCGCCGCCGATGGACCGACGAGCTCCTCGGTTTGTTGTCCTCGGTGAGGTTTGTTTGGGGTAAAACCGCAGCTTCGTCACGGGAATCTGTTTTTAAAGCGTCGCGCGAACCTGTAGAGGAGCTCCTTAAACGCGGGATCCGGTAGATTTCGGAGGCCGGCCTCCTCGTGGGTCGATCCCCCGGGTTTGCAGCTCGCCGTTGTCCTCGAATTATTGCGAGGTCTTACATTTTGTGGAGTTCTTACATAATAGCACTGTTATTACATAATAGCACTGTTGTTATTACACAACGCGGCTTTTCAGCCACTGGTCCGGCGTCCCCGCAGGTTGGGGTCTGTCCAGGATGATGGTTTGGCGAGGCTTCGCCGTCACGCTGGGCTGGAACACCTTCTTCCTCATCCTGGCCACCGTCATCCTGAAGGTGAGGACGTGAAGGACGCCCGAAAACGGAGAAGAACCCGACGCTTTCGGCGCTGTCGCACGTAGAAGCGCGAGGCGTCGGAGCTCCGCCTCCTCGCCCGTTCGGCTTCCACCTGCGGCGTGTCGGACGCCCTCCCTTCCGCACCCGTCGGTCCGCGGCCTCGTCACCAGTAGACATTCACCTCCGAGTCGTCCCGTCGGGGAAAACGGGAAATCCACAACGTCACCACGTTTGCGTTAAAGTCTGCCTTGTACGTCCTTTCGCGCCGCGCCTGCACAGGAAGCGGCGACCGAAGAACGCGCCGTGACGACCCGGACGCCGCGGAAGCCTCCTCCCGCCGTCCAGGCGTCCGCGTGAAACATGTTTTGTTTTTTTCTTTAATTTTTACATGACAACTCAGACTCTTCTTATAAAATAAAAGTCCTCCTGCAAGCCTGTCGTTTCCGTTCTCCTCAAACCCGAGCGGGTTTTTTGGATTCTTAAAGTTCTCCTTTAGAAACCAGGTTGTTGCGACTTTCCCGCGCTCCGGGATCCACCCGCCGTCCGCATCTGCTCCTCGTAAACGTCTCTTGATGTTTGACGGCGGCGTGAGTCGGCCGCCACCTGCACCGTGACCCGAATCCGGGTGTGTTTGGGGAGCATAAATCCTGAGCGATAACCCCCCCCCTCCTCCTCCTCCTCCCCCCAGCTTTTTGTTTCGGCGTCCCGGCCAGATCTCACTCCATAAAAGAAAATAACCCCGACAATTCCTCCTCCGGTTACAGAAACGCCCCGAGGCCTCGGTTGACAGATTTATTTCCTGACATCACGCTCCCCCTTGCATCATTGTGTTGCTGGTTGCCACGGCGACGGCGATGACCCCGTCGCCTTCGGCGAGAGCTTCACCTTGACTGGTTGACTGTTTGAACCTCCCTCTTGACGGCGGCCGCGTTCGTGTTCTACAACATGTTTCTGCTCATGTTTGGAACGCCGAGTCTTTATAAGGAAGTCGTATTTTTTCTCCGAGCGGAACAACAAGGACCGGGATGACCCTATTAAGATTTCCTAAAAAAAAAAATAAAACAAGAGGACACCGGGCTCTGCCTCCAAATACTGCAGAAATGCTCCCAAGTTTATTCCAAGTAGTATAACTGTAACTTTTTTAAAGTTTCTTCCTCTTTACGGATAGAAAACTGACAAAATAATGGCTCTTTAATAGCAGATACACGAAGCGCAGTTCTAAAAGGTTCTCCAACGTCAGTTTATGAATGAAAAACATCTCTTTTTCGCAAGTTTTCAAATAAAATAAACTAATGCTAATTACGAATCCCTCTTAATTCCATCAAAGGGTCCATTTTTCAAATCCTGCCGGAAAAGTCCTTCACATGTGACATCACGTTCTGCATAAAACCTCCCCTGTATTAGAAAACCCCTTTTAAATTATTATTTATCTTACTATCTTTTCAATGTAATGATGTCAGGGATCACAAAGCAAACACTTTCCTTCTTCAGCCATGTTCCGCTGCAGAGATGATCAGATCTTCTCCGATGATCAGATCTTTTTGAAATTTTGTCGCGCACATCGGACCGTAGTTACAGTACTCGGGCAACTGCTCTAATATTTAGTGCAAAGTCAATTTTATTCCGTGCATTTTTCACATTTTCTGTCCTTTATGAGAGAATGAGAATGAGATCAACTTTATTTATCCCAAAAGGAAATTGTTGTGCCAGAGTTTCAAGCAAAAACATAACAGTAATAGATAAAAGTAAGAAGGAGGAAGAATAAGAAATACAATGAAATATAAATTGTCTTAACTGTTAACTACAAATATTGGACTACAAAGATTTATACCCCCATCCCTGACAGGACGAGAAGAGAGGACGTGTCCAGGAAAAAGAGGACATTTTGAGGGTAGAAAAGCCACTATTTAAGGGATTTTTCTGGTAAAATTGGAAAGAAACTTGGAAAAAAAACTTGAAATGACTCTTTTGACCATTTTGAGAAAATAGAAATTCATTAAAAAATTCACTTTGTAAAACAAGATAACTTTATTCCCAGTAGAATAATGTTTAGACAAATGAACTGCTGGTTTCAGGGTTTATCTCGGATTAAATTGTTTGGCTTTTTCCGTCTGTTTACACCAGTGAACTAACAGAGCAAAATGTCTGCTCTATGTCTCTGCTGTGTGTGTGTGTGTGTGTGTGTGTGTGACATCTCCCCTCACCGTGCAAACCACCGATGCAGGTTTCAAACAGGACGCCCGGTGGCCGATCATGTTTCCTCCCGTCATCAGAGCGGCAGGACGAGTGAGGAGGATTCTTTTTTTTAAATTTTATTTTGCAGTTTCCCACCAGCGAAGCCTCGGGGTTTTTTCCTCCAAACACCCATTCCTGCTCAAGTGAGCTGAAAAACCCCTTCCGGCCAAAGCCGATGACACCGATGGCGGCGCGATTCCCGGCGGCGACGGCCATGACGGGCGGCGTTCGCCTCCCGAGAAAGGAGATACCTTAAAAAGGCCCATTAAAGTGTAATACCGCTCATTAAGGGGTCGGATGATTAATCGAAGATTCAGAAAGGGATCCAGATGTCAGCGTGTTGTTTCAACCTGCAGGAAAGTTCCAGTTGGGAGTTTAGAGTTAATCCCGGTTTAACTGCGCCTACATCTGGATTACATTTCCCCTGATCATTTTTGCAGCGAGTCTCCTAATTGTGTTTATCCATTTTTTTTCCGTCCCCTTCACTGTTACTGGGAACCTCCGGGCTCGGCGCTGTCCGTCCCACCTTGGATCTATCATGCACGCTACCGTCCAGGAAGGAGGCCACACACCTTCGACGGCGTGCTCGGAGTGTCGCCTCGACCCGACGACGCGCCGATGGGGTTTAGGCAAACAGGAAGTGGACGTGCGTGTCCATCTGATGGTACGCAATTTCACCGAATGCCGCTAATGTGAAAGTTTAAGCCACGGGTGTCAAACTCACGGCCCACGGGCCAAACGTGGCCCGCCGTGTCGGTTTATGCGGCCCGCGAGAACGTCTTGAAATAAAAGTCCAACGCGTGCATTGACCGTAATTTCCCACAATTCATGCCGAGCACCTTCCCCGCCATTAGATCGCCGTGGATCCACATCGATGCAACTTTCAACAAATTGAGAATTACAAATGATCCCTAAATATCCAGGGAGAGAAAAGTATCTGCAGATGGAAGAAAGATGGGAATACATGTTTGTGCTTCAAGGAAAAAAAAAAAAAAAAAGGTATGTCTTCCGTGTTATGAGGCGGCATTTCGGCATTTTGACACCTAAGACGGAGCTACGTATGCTAAAGTTAGCCTTCAGGAAAAACAACAAATTGTCCAAGAATTAAAAGCCAAATAAGACTGCGGTAGAATTTGACACTGCAAACACCAAAAGTGTCCGTTACACGTGGCCCTTTGGATGCAACCTTTTATTGGAAAATACCCCCTGCTTTAGGGGATGGCAGTCAAACGAAATGAAACCTGGGAAGGGAAGCCGCAAGATTGTTCTTGGGAACGTAGCCTTTACGTCGCGAGGCTGTCCGATATTCACAGGTGAGTTTGTGTTGAAAAATAAAAATATAGCCTTATTTGCTTTTATTCCCCCGGACTCCGACGTCTCAAACTGAACCCGATCGCCAACAATTAGGGGATCCGTGGCTCAGACGGGCGTCTAGACATGAACGTTAGCGGTTCGATAGCTCCTGCTAGCCTGGGAGGAGGTCGTCCATGTTGCTGCTGAATATGACAAAAGGAAAAAAATAGAAAAATTTGATCACACGGTGGGGAAATTCAAAGTGGACGGAGCGGTCGAGCGAGTTCGGTTATAAAAATGATTTGAGTTAAAAAAAAAAAAAAAAAAACAGTAGTGTGCAAAGTATTGGAAAATATAGAAAAAAAAAAAAAAACAGTCATGCAAAAAATGGAAACTAGAATGTTTTCCATGTCGATTTAAAACCTCCGAACAGCTATTTTTGTCAAAGACGGCCTGGATGAGTCTCACTCTTTCAATCATATCTGGTATTTTATCCCTATTTTCCTCCTAAAATGGCTCGAAACAGCTGCCGTTTTTACCCACGTTCATTTCCCTCTCCCTTTTCTGATTCGTTCTTATTTTAAGACGGTAAAATAAACAAAACCAAACCGTATTAAGAAACTTTACAGAGAACCCGCAGCCCAAAGGACGTCAAAAGGTCACGGGTTTGACGCCGGGGTCAAGAGGAAATAAACCTTTTGAAGGCCCTTGAGAACACTGTGCAATGCCAACTGTTCCAATGTGTGTGTGTGTGTGTGTGTGTGTGTGTGTGTGTGTGTGTGTCCTAATCCTCAGGGACTAAAAAAGTGTGTTTAAAATAGGAAGAAAGTCTGGAGATGGTTTCTGGTGTCGCCTCTCTGGTCCTGGAGAGCCAAGCAAAGCGCTACCAGTTGTCTGCAGCCTGGATCTTCACGTGCACGCAGGTGCTGCTACATACAGGTCTTACTTATCACGTGCACGTACAGGTCCGACCGGTTTCCGTCACTGAGTCAAAACCAAACCTTGAGCTGCTTCGACCCACGTCTTTTTTTTTTTTTTTTTGTACTTAATTTCATGCCAATTAATTTATGTTGCAAAAATACACAACTGTATTTCCTGATGAAGTTGCTCGAGCTTGCAATATTAATATTTAACAGCATAAAAATGCATGAATAAGTAAAGAAGATTCAAAGGAATTGGGAAATGTACTTGATGCCATATTTACAATAATAATTCCTGAATTTATCATAAATGCAGAGCTACCCGCGTGTATGTGCGGCTACTGTTTATAGAGCCGTGCAATCCATGTGTAACTTGAAATTAATTCAGCTGGAAGATTTTTTTTTAAATTTTTATTCACCATCGACTGTAACGTTTCACTTTGCTGTTTTCAAATGCACAGATGCAGATTCTTCACACAGCATCCTTTATAAATGTTTCAACAACTCCAAATTAATTTAAGGTATACTCCCAGAGAGCTGGTTTGCAAAGCGCGCCAAGTAACTCGATGTTCTTTTCCTCAAGTTGAGGCCGATCACCTTTTAAAGCGAATGTATTTACGTTTGCATTTCTAACATTTTAACCATAAATCCAGACTTTTGGCTTCAAACGGGCAAAATGAGCACAAACGAAGACACGGGAGACTGAAAGCTGCAGATGCTGGGACTCTGAATGGATGCTAACACACATGCTAACACCAATGGACCAGCGTGATGCTAAAGAAGCTACATCCCAACCACTTGAATAACATGCTAATAGGGGCTAACTAACAGATGCTACAAGCTAACATGTTAAACAGCGACAAACGCTAGTGAGAGATAAACTACTCCAGTTGCACAGATGCTAACACCAATGGACCAGCGTGATGCTAAAGAAGCTACATCCCAACCACTTGAATAACATGCTAATAGGGGCTAACTAACAGATGCTACAAGCTAACATGTTAAACAGCGACAAACGCTAGTGAGAGATAAACTACTCCAGTTGCACAGATGCTAACACCAATGGACCAGCGTGATGCTAAAGAAGCTACATCCCAACCACTTGAATAACATGCTAATAGGGGCTAACTAACAGATGCTACAAGCTAACATGTTAAACAGCAACAAACGCTAGTGAGAGATAAACTACTCCAGTTGCACTGATGCTAACACCAATGGACCAGCGTGATGCTAAAGCAGCTACATCCCAACCACTTGAATAACATGCTAATAGGGGCTAACTAACAGATGCTACAAGCTAACATGTTAAACAGCGACAAACGCTAGTGAGAGATAAACTACTCCAGTTGCACAAAAGTTGACAGTTTATATTTTCAAAGCCTGAGTTTTGTGATGTGCAGCCACCCGCAAGATGACGAACAGGCTTCAGTGTGGCGGTGACAGACACACACACACACACACACACAAGAGTGTGCGCGCACACACACTCCTTGCACACACATATTTGATTCATCTGGTCCAGACAGCCTATGCTCCCGCTTTGTGATATGCTAAACATTCTGTAAACATTAGCCCGCGCATGGTTACTGTCACCATGGCAGCGCGACAACAGCGCTCGGCTCGGCCCTTCAAACACGGGACAGTCGTGTTATTTAATATTTGGCTACGCAGGAGCACAGCATGTTTCTATCACATAATCCCGTCACACCGGCGAAGGCTTCTCCGCGCAGCCGAGTCGGGAGGGCCGCACGGCCCGCCGCGGCCCGGCCGTTGCTATGTTTTGGTCTTATCGCGCAACAACAACAACAAGGGATAAAACGCTTGGCGAGAACAGTCGGGCCTCAGTGCAGGCCCCATACACTGTGTCCCGGGGCGTGCATCACACGGTCCGGGAGACGCTTCCCGGAGATTTACGGCCGTTAAATCGAATTAAGGAAGTGAATCATGTTAGCTAAGGCGGAGCGGCTTGACCGGCCGGATGCCTTTTTTCAACTGGAGATTAAAAAAAGGAACGGCGCAATGACTGATGTAGATCCCGAGAACATTTTCTGGCCGCGGATTTTTAATAATTTAGTAAGCGAGCAGATGTTTACAACGTGGTATTCCGGGTTCCAACGATCTTGTCCTCAAAACTCTTCTTAACCCGTTTTCTGAATCCGTGGCGCCGAGAAATGATTTCTCATCTCTGTCTGAACGTAATGGTTGGCCGTTCTGTACGGCTGACACGATTTGGATCGTTTATCCACGTTATAAAACAACACGGCGGTTCACAGCAAGGCTTTTCGGACATCTGGCTCGGCTTTGAAAACAGATAATTATTTTCTTTTGTCGATGTCCGCGAGCTTTACCGTCGACTCCCTGCGCGGCGATCGCTCCTTATTTTTAACTTCCTGCAAGCGCACGTAATTCACGACTAGGAAAAAAATGTATTTAAACAGAGCTGTGGGTGACATGATAACCTTTACGAGGAGGAAAAATAAAAAACATCTGGCCAAAATGCGAAGGGAGCGCTGACCCAGGCCGGGTTTGGCCTGCAGAATCCTGCTCTGTGAGGCCGGAGTTGCTAAGCTAGCCGACAGATACGTGGATAAATGTGCAGAATATCTGCGTGCGGATTCCTGTTTAGTCGCAGTCTTATTTAGATGCAACGTCCGTCTAATTCACTATCCGCACAGCTTATCCTGCAGTCCAAAAAGGGGCGGAGCCTATCCCAGCTGGTGTTGCATGAAAATTCCATTCAACCTCTCATTCGGTGAAACCTTCTTACTGATTTTCAAGACTGGTTTTGCAAATTAATCATTTAATTTGTGTGGCCGTTGGTTGTTTTTATTTTTTTTTTACTAATTTCGCTTTTTTTATTTTTCTGTCGCACTCACTTGAAAAAATAAAACTACAAGATCTACCTCAGGATAAGGTGTCGTTTGTTGTTCTCTGACAAATTATCGATAATTTTTTTGTACTTTTGCAATGTGGGTGTATTTCAATGCTCTATATGTGTGAACATATGGCAGTATTGGCGATAAAGTTGACTTTTACTACTACTAATCGTGCAGATACGGGCTCAATCGTCTCCTGGTTCGCTGGACAGAATCGCCGAGGAGTCCGTGGAGGTCAACACATGGAAATCATAGAATTATAACATTTTGGGGGGGGGGGGAATTACACACAAGAGTCATAAATCACACAAGAGTCAAAAAACAGAAAACACGCGATCAAAGGGGGAAAACTTCTGACACATCATTATTTTCATTCAATTTATTTGTTTTTTTTTTTTTTTTTTTAAAAAGTTGCATTTATTTGATCCAGGGATTGTGCCGCTCCATCCGGAGAGCAGGTTTGGAGACAGAACAAAAGGACAGGCTCTTTTACGCAAAAACGTTGAATAATCCCACATTACGGGAACGCGGCGACGGATCGGTGGAAGCGTTTTTGCGCAGACGATCGTTGCTGTGCATCCGCCAACACCGGAGGAGGAAAATCGATGAGCTGGATCCCGTCAAAGGTGGCAGGGCTGAACGCCACAAATCCAACTTGGAGGCACTGAAATAATTCTGTCCCAGGACAAGGCTTCATGCACAACCGCCCTGCATGTGCATGTGTGTGTGTGTGTGTGTGTGTGTGTGTGCAAGCATACATCTGCCGCATTTTTCATTATTTCCCGACGCTTCACACGGACGTGCAGGTCATTGACTCCTGGAAAGAGAGGCGCTTGTCAAAACATCCATCAGAAACGGGCCGAGCTGGAATCAAAGGAAGGTGTGTCTGCTGCGGCTGCAGACCTTGGAAACGTCCGCGAGAGGTGTTGGCGCCGTAACCATGGCAACATAAACAAGAGGGTTCAAACACAGATTAAGATTATGTAAGGTGTGTGTGTGTGTGTGTGTGTGTGTGTGGACGCAAAGGGTTTCTCATGTTTCTTCTTTAAAGTCTGCGTGAGTGTCTGCAGCTCATTGAAGAACCATTGCGACGCCCACTACTCACTTCTGGCAATCAGCGCTCCAGCAGGCGTGTGTTTTATTAGCGTCGGAGTGTGTTATACAGCGTCTCAGCGGTGTAAAATTAGGACCGTGTTTGTGTGCATCCGTGTGTGTTTGAGCGTGGGTGTGTGATTACCGCGGTGGAGGTTAAATTGTAACTCATCTGTTCTTGGCCTCACCTGATTTTTTCCACTCGTTCTCACACTGAAGGAGTTGTCCCCCACTCAGCCCAAGTATATATAAACATTATATAAACACACACACACACACACACACACAAAGTTCACAAGTGTTCCTGTTCCATCAAGGGCCGTTTTTGTGCGCGCAGCTGGTGCCACATTGAAGTGATGCCGTTCGTTGCACATGTGGGAACGATTAGCTCTCTGGAGGAGAAGGTCCTTTCATGAGTTTTGAAGGTCTTCTGTCTCCCGGCGGCCGTGAAACTCGCTTCGTGTTGTTTTTACAGTTGTCGTTTTTTTTTTTTTTTTTTGAAACTTTTTCTCTTCCGGCCTGCGATTGGCCGCGTCATCGGCGCCCGGCGTCGGAGCCAGAGGTTGATTGATGGCCTTAAAATGTTGTCGGTGAAGCCGTTTCAAAACGCAGGTACCAAATCCCTCCTGTCACATTAGGGCTACTTTATGTGTATTTATTTACCACACTGAAGAACAACAGGGGTGCTTTTCAAATCAGCACGGATTAATGTGTCAGAACCTTGAAACATGGTTCAAAAATGGAAAGAAAATAGCCACTTTTATTCTTTTTTAAATATATGAATTGTATCGCGGAACAGGATTTTTTTTTCTTTTTTTTCCTGGTTCTTTTATATTTCTGATAGCAGTTTTAACTTGCTGTACGGGGAATTAAATAAGATAAGATAAGATAAGATAAGATAAGATAAGATAAGATAAGATAAGATAAGATAAGATAAGATAAGATAAGATAAGAACAACTTTATTTATCCCGAAGGAAATTGTTGTGCCAGTTACAGGAAAAATATAACAATAATAAATAATAGGAGAAAAATGTATAAACAGTCAAAAATAAGAGAAAAGGCAGAATGAGAGATAAAAATAAACTATAAAGTGTCTTAAGTGACAAGTGAAAGATAAGGAGTGCACAAGAGTATGAAAAAATATTGCACGTGTAGCTGTTATGAAATATGAAAATATTAATATGATATGAAATATTGCACAGTTGTGAACATATATACAAATAAATTGTTACAATTTAAATTATTGCAATTTACAATAAGTGGGTGAGATTTTTTTTTCTTTTTTTTTTTCCATATATCCCTGAGTCTGAATTTGGGTAAATATCACACAAATTAGCTGAGAAATCAACCAACGTGGGAAGAGAAAAATCCGCTGCTGACATAAATCAAGTTGATTGTTTGAAATTCTCTTTGAAATAGTTGAGGAGACGGGACCCGAGCAGCAGAGAAAGTTCATGGACCTCCTCCTCGCGGAGAGGACGACCCCGAGGCTGGAATCAGCATGTGCATGTGTCAAAGGAAGACGCCAAGTTTTTGAGAAATTTGTCTGCTCGCCATGATCTCCGCGGTAAGACGAGAAGACGGATGCCCTTCTCCGTGTGCGCCGCGACGTGCTGCACTAGTTAGCTTAGCACAGTGAATGCGGTCTGTGGATTAAGCTAGCTACCGCTCTCAAAGGTCAACAACACATACCTAGTCTGACCTTCTTCTTCTTTTCCTTTTCCTTTGGGCTTTTCCCTTCAGAGGTCGCCGCAGTGAATCAACCTTCTCCATTTAACCCTGTTCTCTGTTTCCTTCTCTCTCACACCAACTACCTTCATATCCTCTCTCACGACGTCCATAAATCTTCTCTTTGGTCTTCCTCTAGACCTCCCGCCTGGCAGCTCCATTTCCAGCATCCATCTACCAATGTATTCACTATCCCTTCTCTGTACATGACCCAACCATCTCTGGCTTCTCTGACCTTCTCTCCAAAACATCTGACATGTGCTGTTCCTCTGATAGACTTATTCCTGATCCTCTCCATCCTGGTCACTCCCAAAGAGAACCTCAACATCTTCATCTCTGCAACCTCTAGTTCTGCCTGCTGTCTTTTGGTCATTGTAACAGTTTCTAGTCCAAACATCATCGCTGGTCTCACCACTGTCTTGTACACCTTTCCTTTTTATTCTGTCCGATAGTCTTCTATCTCTTCGTACCCCTGACGCTTTTCTCCAGCCATTCCAACCTGCTTGGACCCGTCTCTTCACCTCTTTTCCACACTCTCCGTTGCTCTGGACTGTTGACCCCAAGTACCTGAAATCCTCCAGCTTCTTGATCTCCACTCCCTGTAGCCTCACCGTTCCATCCGAGTTCCTCTCATTCACACACACATATTCTGTCTTGCTGTGACTAACTTTCATTCTTCTCCTTTCCAGAGCATACCTCCACCTCTAAAGATTTTCCTCAACCTGTTCCCTGCTTTCACAACAGATCACAATGTCATCCGCAAACATCACGGTCCATGGAGATTCCTGTCTAACCTCATCTGTCAGCCTGTCCATCACCACTGCGAACAAGAAGGGGGTCAGAACTGATCCCTGATGAAGCCCCACCGCCGCCTTGAATTGCTCTATTGCACCTACGGCACACCTCACCACTGTCTCACAACTAGCATACATGTCTTGCACCGGACTAACATACAATACCAGAGTTCCTCTCGGCACCCTGACGTACAATTTTTACATACTTATTCCGACCACTCGCACCAAAAAACTTTATCCTGTGCGTGTGTGTTTATAATAGGACCAAAAACAATCGCCTCGTTTTATTTTGCGTTCAGATGCGTCAAACCGGGCCTTCATAGACGGAAAGTTTGCTGTCATGATGTGACTTTGGCATTGCTGTGAGTTATTGCGACTAAATGTTTCCTCAGAGGCCTGCATGCAGTCCACCAGCAGCCTCTCCATGTATCGCTTGGAGAAAACGAAATTAAAAAAAATGATCATATAAATGTACAACAAGCACAAGAGCAATTTGGTGTTTTTAGGTGTATTCGGCAACTTTCGCTGCAGGTCAGCGAACGGTATCCAGCCCCCGGTGTGCCGTGCTTCGAGTCTGGCCCGGAGAAGAGGCGGGGAAACCGTCGTCTGGATCGCAACTCGGAAGATGGCGATGAGGCGAAATTCCCTAAACCTCGGTACGTCCCCTCCACATCTGAGCACTAAAATACTGGACTGCTCTCTTGTTTTTCTGCACCGTGCACGGGCAACCAAACAGTTTCCCCTCCGGGATTTAATTAGGTTATGTAATCTAATCCAGCTAGATTTGGGCTTCAAAAAAGCAGCCCTGAAACATTAGATAGCAAACCCGGGCTAATGCTTGGCAATGTCACATGTGATTTCAGTCACTTTAGTGGAGGATTGATCTCTTTAAAACAACAACATGAAAAAATTGTTTTCTAACAGGCGATACTGCTGTTTGGCCTTTATGCACGGAGACACGGCGGAATCTGAGCTGGAATCGAACGCGGGGATGTGGCGCTTTCGCGGGAACGGCCTTTTGTTCCATATTTTTAAAATGTTTTGCATGCCAGTTTGTGAGTTCCTGTTCTGTTTAAGATCCGACTGTGTGATTATACAGTAATGATAGCGTTTCAAGGAAGCTCAAGGTTTTTTTTTTGCTCTTGAGAAAATGTCCCGCACGTCCATAACTCCCTAATACTATATTTAATCTTGATTACGATTGCATTCCTGTAACACCCATGCATTATTCTTTAATCAAAACCAAACACAGTGGGAATGACAAAACACACAAAAAAATCCCTGCATACTTTCACACACACTATATCCTCAACCTGTTCCCTGCTTTCACAACAGATCACAATGTCATCTGCAAACATCATGGTCCATGGAGATTCCTGTCTAACCTCATCTGTCAGCCTGTTTATCACCACTGGGAACAAGAAGGGGCTCAGAGCTGATCCCCACCGCCGCCTTGAACTGCTCTGTTGCACCTATGACACACCTCACCACTGACTCACAACAAGCATACATGTCTTGCACCGGTCTAACATACAATACTGGAGTTCCTCTCTCGGCACCCTGTCGTATAATTTTTAGATACTTATACCGGGACAGACGGGACGGCCGAGCGGCGACGCTTCGAAGGCCGGCTCCGTTTCATTCCTCGCTCAAAATTTCAATTGCGGTACGCGAGGTGTTTGGAATAAAAGGTAGCCGGGAAAGGTCATGAGAAAAGGCGGCGTGTAGGGCATGTGTTGTGTGTGTGAAGCCAGACACACACGGATTCTCACCAGTTGGAGCGTGATGCATAACGTGGCGAGCCCCCGAGGATTTAACGATTGCTCAAGGTGTCAAGATGAGGCCAAGTACGCCGGATCCAGCGCAACAAAATACGATAAAACGTCACATAATCGCTTTAGCATACAGTTTTTAAGCGTCTTAAGTGAAACTTTATACTGCAAATGAACTCTTTTTCTCAATGTCATGGGAGGAGATTTTATTTCCCTGTCATCGAAACGCAGATGACTTCAGCACACTTCACGTTGGGCTTATGTAACAGGTGTGTCGTGCGCGCAAAAGCTGCGGCGGAAAAGGGTCCCGCTCGATATGGCACATCTGCTCGGTCACTTTCAGATTCGTGAGGTCAGGACATCACGTGTAAAACTCATAAGGACCAGACATTTATGACACACGCTGGTCATTCATTTACTTTTAAAAAAAAAAAAATGTTTTAAACATCATTTTCCTTGTGTTATGTTCGTTTGCTTAACTGTTCAAACACCCATCTTCAATGAACCCGTCTCTCAATTGCACCTCTTCGATTAGTTTTCAAGTTAATTCATTTTTTCCTTATAAAATTATTTTCTAAATCGAATCAAAATTCATAATGATTATGATTATCAGTATTGTAGCAAGTCACGAATGTTGGGGTTTATGTTGATGCTTGTTTTATGTGTGATTCTCGGGGTTACTGGGAATTTTGTGGGTGTGGTTTGAGGTGCAATGAATTATGTTTTTGTTTTTACCTGGAATTGTGCGGAAACAGTTTATTGTATTGCAGGATTGTGTGGCGTGGTTGTAGCCAACAACAGCTATTGCTCATTAAACAGACGCTTTACCGTCCTGCGGGTGTTGACCAAAACACTACAGTATTATTATTATGCATAGATGTTGCGCCTAAATGAAATTCTAGCCTCCCGCAATTTCATCTGTAATTTCAAATACAAATTTAATTGCATCTTATGCAAAAAAACAAAAAAAAAAAACAACAACAATACATTAAATTGATTTCCTTTATTCTATTATACCAGAATTACACATTTTTCACAAACAGCCCGTATTGCTTTTTTATCCGGCGCGCCAAACTATTTTCTTTTAACATTTTCAATCAATATTGAATTAGAAACTCCTTATTTATTCCTTTTGTTTAATTTTGTATGGATGCTTACATACAAAGTAATGTCAATGTCGGTTTTTAAAGTTGAAATAAAATGGCAAAAAATGTAAATATTCAAATTGCAATTTTCATTTTGTTCAATTTACATGATACCTCGTTGGCCAGTGCACAAAAATTAAATGTGGCCCGCTAGCCAAAATAATTGCCCACCCCTGTATTGTACATTTATAATATGAGTGTCAATGGGCTGAAAATGAAAATCAATTTTAAACTCTTTGTAGCGTGTATCAGCAGTTACCGTGCTTGCAGAATAATCGATCATCAGTCACGAGTAAAAAAAAATTATTTCATTCGAGATTTTTTTGTTGTTGTAGTTTTGTAGTTCAAAAGCGGCTTTAAAACTACAAGCCCCAGAGTTCCTTACTTCTACGTCACAGTCTTTTTCCCCGCCCCTGCTCCTGGCCCCGCCCACATCGTGCTCTCCACAGCCTCCGTGTTTACGTTGAGTCGCTCACAACAAAGGACGGCCGGGCGCCGCGGAGAGCCCGTCACTTCAAATAAAGCACAGTGGATACCTGCCTGTTTACATTTACTACACGTAGCTGCACAGAGGAGGAAAACAATCCCTCTCATCATTATCATCCGTGCATTATTATTCGCGTGACAAGGTTTTGATTTGGTTTTTTTTTGTTGTTTTTTTTTTATATACATTTTTTTATTTGTGTATGTGTATGTACCGGTTAAGCGTTAAGCTAGCCCGCTAGCCTCAGCAAGTTGGCGAGGGGGCTGTTAACAGCCGCAGCTGGAGGGGAGAGAAGCTAGCAGCCCCGGTCAGCTTCACCGGAGCCGTGGGAGGATAACCATCTCTCTCCATTGTGAGTACCGTCTTTCTATACACACACACACACCTTCTTATTCAGCAACAATAACAAATCACACTGAAGCGCAAACATTTTAAGCTAGTTGGTCCGCTAGCTTGTGCCCCCCTCCCCGCGCGCTAAAGCTTCTTTACAACCATCTCTGTCGCCAAGAACACTTGTTTTCCTCAAGCTTTATTTCCCTTCTTTTATTTTAATGAACATCACGACACCGTTGCCGCCGGTCACCCCACCCACGGCCGTGCGGTTGTAAAGTGTTGGTGTATAAGGGAGAGCGGGCGTTGCGGTGCACCTGTTTGGGAGGCTCTTTATCTCCCCTGGAAATCGGAGGCTCCGAGAGCGAGATAGGGTTTCCAGTCGGGCAAGGCGGGCGATGTGCGCCTGCGCGGGGGAGGAGGGGGGGGGGGATTCGCACCAGTGCGCATGCGTGCGTCGTCCACCGAGATGCGGGTATTAGTTTACATCACCTCAGGGTTGACCTGTCACTCCAGCTGGAGGAGGTGCAGGTGGAGGCAAAATTGCCTGAAAAGGAGTCAAGCAAATGCACAAATTAAGAGCTCCATTCCCCGTTAATTTGTATCAGTATCTTCTCGTCGTGGCAACGGGACTTTCTTCACTTGGAGATGTTTTGCCCCTCATCCAGAGAGGTTTCTTCAGTTCTGAATTGACAAAGTTGAAGACGTTTGGCCCCCTCTTTTGAACTGAGGAAGCGTCTTCAAGTCCACTTGCCACGACAAGAATTCACCATGGATGACTGAGAACCTCCGTAGACATTCCCCGTTAATGACTCCCTCCCATCTTGTTTTTTCCTCTCACGATCTCATCGTGGCCCTTCGTCCCCCCCCGTCTTTCTCGCCCCCTCCTTCTTCACCCTGTCACGTACGGTAAGCGATGATGTGATAAGTTGCTGCTGCTGTTGATAAAGATCCCCCACATCCCCCGTGTGCGGGAAAATTCCTATCTGCTGCATCCCTCTGGGGTTTTGACCAGGAAGTTGTTGTTGTTGTTGTTGTCGGTGGCGTATCTTACCCAGCGTGTTTGCTATGAAAGACGGCCAAAGCCTGCAGGCTGAAAGTAAGGTGGAATTATTTTCTGAGACGTAATGGCCAGGTGAAAGCAGCGATCTTTGGAGGAGAGGCGGACGAGTCAGGAGGCACTTTGACAGGAAACTCGCCGTGCATTTCACGGAAAAGACGCTTCAGTAAGCGAAGAGCTCGCCTTTTCATGGTTTCCTTTTATAAACAGCCTCCCCAAAACAACCCCGTAACTTTTGTGATTCTTTTTATTCTTACTTTTCACACTTTTCCCGTCATCAGATCCTGGGTAAAAGGAGGTTGAAAACTCTGTCTGGGTCTTATTCAGTGAAAACATAGCACAACGCTTGCAAAGTATATGGGCACTCACAGAAAAGTCCAGGTCATTTCTTGCAGATTTTGAAATGGCTTTCCTGCACATTAACGCAGGATTCCTGCTATTTCTAAAGCGTGCAATTGTTGATTTTGAGTTAATTATCCACAGATGTTTGCAGATTTCTTGCTGGTAATTACATAATTTGACAGTAATTATTTTTCGGGAATGTGTTATGGATTGATGTGTCATTTGAAAGAGGTTTTTAACCCAATGTTTCCCTTATTTTATAGTTTATCTCTAGTTTTTTTTTGATTTTCTTTTTTTCTCACATCACATTGCTGTCATTTCTCACTGATTTTAGCTTTCTTTTCCTCTCCTTCTTACTTTAGGGTAGAGATATGCTGATTTATTTATTTCACATTTCCAAGTTGAAGATAGCTGCAGTGTATTGTCCTTGAATAATCAGATGAAAGAACTGATCCGTCAAATACTGACATTTACCATTTACTGACTTAAAATCCATGTCCGGTTAAATTATGTTTCATCATTTTCTCCATGAACAAACCCACAGTGCAGAGTCTGTAGTGTGTGAAATGTACCAAAGTCACCCAGCCCTGTGGAAGTACAACAGATGCATAGTTGGTGAACAGTAGAGATGTATGGAAAGTACTTTGCTCTCAGTAAACACACCCAGTGTAACATAATACAGTGAAATGTTATGAAACACACGCTAGTCCTGCAGGCCGTTGATATCAACAACGTGGATTTTCATTTATATTTGCGTGTCAGGTTCCGCCGCCGCAGCACCAGTGTATATCACACATCGTGGCAGCCACATGGTGTTTTGATTTCACTCTATACAATGACTGCATTGTTTTATTTACTTTGGCCTTTTCGGCTGCCGGCCTGTTTTTATTCAACATCAAAAAAAAAAAAAAAAAAAAAAAAGGAGAAGAAGAAGAAGAAGAAATCGGACTGTTCTCTCCACGGCTGTTTACGTTGTCGGGCTCACTGGGCCATCAGACGCTTTGCAGTGGAGACGGGAAAAAGTTTCTTTTGTTTTCTCTCAGCTTAGATCACGTGTCTCTTGAGTAGCTGGAACAGGTTGGAGGAAGGAAACCTGCAAGAAGTGACCGGGAAAAAAAGACTAATATTCCACAAGTAAATAAAAATGAACAAGTGTATAGGTTCTTGGTGTGTAGCAGCTAAAGGGATGCATTTTTTTTTTTTTTTTTTGCTTCGCTGAAAACCGGGCTCTGGATTCTCCAGCTCTTTCCATGTTACCCCACTCTGCTTCAAGTACACTGTCAGCCTTTTATGAGGAAGTAAAACGGTGAAATACAGCAGAGCCGACTGTCAGCTTTCGGCTCTCCAACCCTGCAAAGGAGCCAGTGTGGGAATTTTTTTTTTTTTTTTCATATCATTATCGCATTGCTCATCTGCAGCCCGCACCGTCACCGCTCCCAAGATTCACGATAACCCCCCGGCCGGAAATCTCCTGTTTTCTCCAGCCTTTTTGTGTTGCTTTTCAGCAAGGGAAGAGGCTAAATAGAGAGCGAGAGCGAGACAGCGCTCTGATGTCTTAATGAAAGCTCAGCGCCGGCAGTATCCGTAGAAACCGTCTCCGTGGGGACAAAGACAGCCGGAGCGATCTCCCGGGTGGATCGCCGTCCAAGAACGACCAATAAAAACCCAGATTTCATCCGTGGCTCGTGAAAGGGGCTGCTTCTCTAACCCCCCGGTGGCCTAGAGGGCGCGAGGAACCCTTGAGGAACGTCTCAGAAGACGGATTTCAATGTTTGGCTTTTTCAGAGCAGGAACATTTCGAAAGACATTGATTAGCAGCTTCACGTTTGACTTGGTCGTCTGCCGGGATGCCGAAAAGGAAAACTCGTCTCTGGAGTGTTTTTTTTTTTTTTTTTTTCTTGTGATTCTCGGTGAACTCCCTCGCATCTTTTAAAGCCCCCCGATATTTATTAAAGGAAATCGCCGCTCTGAACCCTAAAACCCACAGCCATTTTCTTTCTTTTTTTTTTTTTTTTTTTTTTTTTTCTTTTCTAAAAGCTTGTTTTCTTTAAATAATTTCCACACAAATAGATCAATCAATCGGAGCCAGAAGCTGTAAAAACACAGTTCGGATGTTCGACTTTCAGACGTTCCTTAAACAAACCACACGTGACGTCTGCTCCGGTTCAGGACGGATCATCAGAATCCCATACCTCGGGCTGCTCCAGTTCAATTTCTGCCAAAAACAAAGATTCTGTGCACCTCAGCACAACGACAACGCCACCATTAACTCACATGGCAAGAATTCTGGGAAATATTCACTGTACTGCAGGAAGCGAGAACCTTCGAATCGTTGGAAATTCCTGCTTTACAGAGAAAATGTAAATCGACCAAGTGTGTGTCAGTATGAATTCTTCTGACGACGGCTGGACTTGCGGGCAGTTGGGGAAAAAAAATACCCCCCCAAAAAAAACCTATATTCACATTTCATGTTTTGATAAATGGATCACAATGGAAACGCCATTCTCAGAATGCCGGCGAAAAAACAAAATGTTCCCAGAGGGAAAAGTGTGAGTCTTAAAGAAAAACAGGAAATAGAATTCCCATCACTTTTAACTTCCCTTCTCAGTGCAACGAAAAGCAAACACGTTATAGATAAAGAATCGGTGCTTAAAGAACACGATGGAACAAATCACACCTTGTGCTCCACTTAAAACCACGTCCGCGGAAGAGCAGGGATGAAGATGTTGGAAAAGATCGGGAATGAGTCCATCAGAGGGACAGCTCGTGCTAGATGTTTTGGCCAGAGAGGCCACTTTTCGGACACTTTTTGGACCTTTTAGAGAAGAGGGATGGTGAATACGTTGGTAGAAGGAGGCTGGACTGAAAGAGAGAAGGGTCAGAAGGAGGAGGCGGATCCGCTGTGGTCCCTGACGGGCGCAGAGGTCGGTTGCTTGGGTGCGCTAAGCGTAAGGGTTGAGATATGTGTAGAGCTGACGTCAGCCGGTTCAAAGCAGTCAACATCTGCGGTTGTTGTGTACCTCCGCTAGCTTCTCCCCCGCTTCCCTCCAATTTGTCGCACATCTGTCGACAATCGGCGGACTCTCCGCATCTCCACGAAACAAGCCCCGTGGCGTCCGGGCGAGTTCGGACGGAGAAGCGCTCGCGTTCGTCTCGGAGCGGCGTGCCCAGCGGGGGGCCGAGGGGGCGTCCGCGGGCGTAATCGTCGGAACGGCTAAGCAACAGCTTTCCCCGAGCAGCGCGTGAGGAGCTTGGCAGCCTCCTCCCGGCCCGGCTTATGCTCTGCTGGGCCGGTAAACAGGCTGAAGTTTGCAGGGAGATTACGCCTGTCATGGAAAATGGGTCAGACAGTGGGCACATTTTTATGGGCTTGTTCCTACGAGGCAGGGGAGTAAAAACCGGAGGGGGGCTGGCATTAATCCACCGGTTCTTTCCATCGTGCCTCGGTTGTGATTGATGCAGTTTTTTTCTCAACTCTTTTCCCGTTGTCAGTATCATGATCGGACAATTTTCCGACGCCGCTCGCTCGTGGTGCGCTCACACTGTGGCTGACCTCTTTGAAACAGCTCCGCCGTGGGGACCTTCCCTTCTCGCCGGCGTGTTGCTTACTTTGACTCAGAAGGCCCGACTGATCAAGCACGGGCGTCGCGGTCTAAACGGGCCGGGGTTTTTTCCTAACGGCACTGTCACCGCCGCCGTGTGGCTCTATATCACGACTCAAAGCTCAAATTCTATCGTGAAAAATAATTTTGACTGCTCTTTTTGGGGCTCTCGCCGTCAGGGAGAGGACGACAAAGATGCTTCTGGAGCAAGCGGACCCTCAACAGTGCCGGATGTCCAAAAAAAAAACGTCCTTAAGGGACGACTGGAACCCGGCGGGGGTGAAACAAGGACTCAGTTGAGGCCCCTCAGCATTCTATGGGGGGTCACGGGACCCACGAGAGCACAAAGTCAAGGCCCCAAAGAATGAATTATCTCTGGCCCCTGGGATGAAATTGATTATTATCAGAAACGACCCGCAAGCCGCAGCCGCCCGCTGGTGTTTCGAACGCAAATATACTACATTCCCGCCAATGCAACGGTAGCATGCGGCATCGCCGCAGCACAGCTAGCGGGTTTTAGCTTCATTCTTCATCAGCAGATGTCGAATTTCAGCTCCCCCCTCCCCGAAAACGGCACCTTCACTCGATCCTGAGGATTTGGTCAGCTCAGAGCCTGACCCCGAAAGTTGGTGAACTCGGACAAAAGGTGCGACGCCACCAAGTATCAGGCTCAGCCTCAAACAAGTGAGCATCACGGAGCGGGAACTTATTTTTAGTTTTTAATTCAGTTCAATTTTTTTACATTTGTTTCTACGAGACCTGTGATTTTTCTTTGAAGAAAGTATTGTTTTGTCTGTGTGCCATAGATTTTTTTTTATTTTATTTTATTGAATTATATTTATTTTTCAGTTAATGGAATTACAGATCGGAACCATGAGAAAGAATACAACTGATTTTCTATTTTCTCATTTTACTATTTGAAAGCGGTAATTGATATGATCGTAGAGCAGCACGATATTGCATTTTCAGTTTATAATGCATGCAATTTCATTTATGCATTAGGTCTTGGTTCAATAGGCTATGCTCAGTCAGTTCAATGTGTTTTAATAAACACTGAACAAGTCCGGCCCTCGGCTTGTAACAAATTTGCTTTTTCGACCCTCCGCGTATTTGATTTTGACATCCCCGCCCTAGAGTCTTCAACTGGACGTGCGCGTACGGATCCAAGCGAGAAACGTGCAAATTCCTATCGCTACAACCATCTGCTAGTGCGGTGGTGTCTCCGCGGCATAAACAACTTCTTCCGACAGACTCTGTGGTTTGTCAGACAGCATGGAAAAGATTGAAACCGTCCTCCTAACTGAAATGTTCTGGCAGAGGTTTTACTCGGAGCGAAGGCGGGAAAACCGGGGTTTGACCATTTTACTCCTACAGGAGTTACACCTGAAGATACTTACCTAAAATACTACCAGTGGACAAAGGTCCGGATCGAGATTCATGTTTTGGCACGACGGATGCCGTAGTTACGTAACCCGGCGGGAGGAGTGCTTCACAGAAACACATATCCGTGTCCCTTGTCTGCGCCGCTCGACGAGTAGTCACTTGTTACTCGCCAAAAAGGAAATAACGTACTTTGCCGGATCTTACCGCGACCGGCCTCCCCGGTAATCCGTCAGCAGACGCTGACGTAACGCCGGCGGGCCCCCGGTCTGAGCCGGTACCTGAGACAGAACCGGCCAAAGGGGCGGGGTGGGCAGCATAGAGGAGCCCTTCAGCTCTTTTTGGCAAAAGCCGCCAGGACGTTCGCAGATCCGTTTGGCCAGGTTCGGAATTTTAACGGAAATCTGAAATCGTGAATGGAAAGCCCTTTATGCGTACGCGGTCGAGCGTCGACGTAGCTCGGTGCCGGTCGGGCTACAACCGGCGCGACCCGGTCGAACGGTTCCATCTCGTAAAAGTAATGGCTGATTTTAAAAGGCGGAGAGGAAATGAAGTAATTCAACAAGGGGTTTATTCTTTAACATCAAGGATAAACTGACGGTGAATCACTTTTTAGAAAAATCTAAAATTGTTCAAGAAATTTGGTCAAAATCAGCAAGAAATTGCCGTTTATTTACTCGTGACGACTAATGCGTCGGGCAATCAGGAGCGGCGTCTTTATATTGGAGGTCAGATGGATGAGGTTGTGTCCTGGACAGTGGCGGAAAGTGGAAAAGTGTTTTCCATCCAAAATGGTGAACGGAGCCAAAAACCTACTGGATGAAAACTCTCACATGATAGCTTCATTTCCTGCGTTCTAAATGGAAAACTGCCTCCGTCCCTACCTTTCTGTTTTGGGTGTGTCCTGCACTGCGTCCAGTACCTCTTTTTTTTTTTTTTTTTTTTTTTTTTATTTGGTTATGAGCTCATTATTTTCCCCTTGGTTGTCAACAAAGCCTTAGACTTTTACAAGAAACCCTGTAAATCTTAATAAGTACAAAAAGGATCGTATGTTTTCAAGATATCATCTGGTTCCATTGCTGAGGACTTTGTTCGCGCAGCTGAATTTCTTTTGGTATGATTAAACACACGCTTCCTACGCACAGAAATGACCAGATGTAAATCCATATGCACTTAAAACCTCTGATGATACATGATTGGCATTTCCTACTGCACCCTTGGAGGTTCCTGTGTGTGCATCCTCACTTACGGAAATTGTCTTCTGCCCTTGGTTGTCTCTGAATGCTGGACACCGCGAGACAGCATTTGCGATCCAGTCGAAATAATAACATCGCAAACGAAACCGTAATTCTTGTTACCGAGCGAAAGACGCCTTCACAGGAGTATCTTTTTAGCTAAGAAATACGAACAAAACCCGCCGCGCGTTTCAAAAAAACATCGCGGCAAGACAACCCGAACAGAACCGGGTAATCAGCGCCTAGCGTTCGCGGCATTAAAGCGCTAACTCATCTCGTCTGGCTCAACGAGAAGCTAATGATCGCAAACTACGACCAGGTGCGGAACAATTAGGCAGACATCGAACGCTCGTATTCCCCCCGGAGAGAAAGAAAGAAAGAAAAGGAAAGAGAGGCCGAGCTTGATCAGCGCTCCCGCAGCCCAGACGGTTAATAGAGGGTGAACAGAAAGTGGAATCAGCCTGGAGGGTGTAACTGCAGAACGCTGAAACTTGGCTTATTGCGACCCAGTTTACCGGGTTTGTTTTGCCAGTATTCCATAGGAGCCGCCATGTTTACTGTACATTCACAGGTTTGCTTTTGTTCTCCGCTCCCTACCGTTTATTTGTCCGTCGACGCAAGGTATCATTATCGGGAAAAGCAGAAGCATCGATTTAAAAAAAAAAAAAAAAAGCATGTTATCTGCATTAATCTTTAAATATTCACTTTTGTTACCTGCAGAAGATTTCGAGAAACTGCATTGTTTTATCTTGTACGTCCAAATCGCTGTCTTTTTCTCTCTGGGTAAAATAGCGTCAAGTGTTTTTTTGTCTCATCCAGCAATCAGAGCGTCGTCCAATCAGATTAGGTCGCTCAAAACCGCCGATCTGTGTGGCATGCGATAGGGTGAGATAAGTTCACCGGTGCACCGCATGGGATTCTTACGGCGCCTCAGCTCCGAGGTTGAACTTTAGCATTCCCAAAAAACGCAAACGGATTTGAACGGCAAAACTCCTGTATCTGCAAACCCTGTCATTTGTCGTGCTTTTACTAGGAAAGGCACGGCTGCACAGGAGCTGAAGACGCACCAACTTCCATTTCACGCTACCTTTTTCTCGGCGGTAAACAGGCCGGCCTGTGTTTTCCGATGTATCGCGAGGAAATAATATGTCAAACAGTACGATAACTAAATGCGTCACAGAAGAGGAAAACAATCATCCGTGAAGGCGAAATTATTCATGGAAACGCTGGAGTCGGGCTCTGTTTATTCCCCGAATCGTAAAGGGCTTTCAGTTCGGCGAGAACCGCACCGACAAGTTAGATGAAACAGCGCGTACGAGGTTTTCATAACACGGCAACGCGTGTCATCGTTCATTTGTCGAACACGCGTAAACTGGAAAACGGCTTACGTGACAGACTGCAGACCAGGGATGACCTGGAGAGGAACCGGCCCCCACCTCTGAAATTACGGCAAATAAAAGCAATTTCAATTAAAATGCATTCAGTGCACATAAAATGATCACAGTAAACTGGTTCAAACTCCACCCACCTACCATGGACTGACCTATATCTTGACAAATGGGCACCCATTAAAAAATATTTGGAGAGTTGAAGATATTATCTCTATTTGACTGAGCTAGATTTTTTTTTTTTGTTTGTTTTGTTTTTTGCTTGCTAGTGAGGAAATAAATGACCTGTAAAGAATATTGTATAATGTGTATCTTGTCATGAGGTTTTGTAAGAATGTGTGTGACTCTGTCAAGGAACCTGTTCTAATAAATGTTCAAAAAAAAAAAAAAAAAAAACACATTCGGTAATTTTGCCCTCCGGCGATTAAAACAGTTTGCACACATAATCGTCATTGCGCGGAAAGGTCGCGTTGTCTGCCGTTTGCGTCCACGCGGTGGTTAAAGAGGCCCTTGCTGGGTGTGCGCAGCCTCTTACATGTCTGCTGCTCATTGTTCGCACATGTATGTGCATGTGTTGGTGTGCACACACTTTTTGTGCGCTTGGTTTGGATCTTGTTGCGCGGGGGCGGCCCGCTAGCGTTCGCTGCCACGGTGTCCTTCCCACTGAATCATTGATGAGACTGTAATTCGAACAGCGGCCCTCCTATCTCTTACCCCTGAACTCCTGTCACCAGTTAGCCTCCTCCTAGCGGAGCCCTGCTAAGAGCAACCCCGCCCGGGGTTGAGAAAAAAAAAAAACAAAAAAAAAACGTGAAGAGTGAGCTGTCGGTAAGTCTGGAGTGACAAATGCATACGATAAAAGCTGGAGTGGAAAAAGTTAGACGGCTGTGGTGAATTGGTAAAAATGCATCGCCACGTCAGTCGACCTCGATGTATGAGATGATAACGCTGTCGGCAGCTCCGCTTCCTCCGCACGCAGCAGCATTTTGGGGAGATCTTAGATCGAGTCGAGCATAAAAGGCTTTACGCAAAGCGCGCCGTGATGAAATGTCGTCCCGTCGCGAAGCACGACGCTCAAGTCGGGAACCGTAGCATTCGAACCGTTGGTCGATTTCTTCCAGAGGTGTTAGACTCCCGAGCGGGGCTGCAGTCAAACAAAGTTCGACTTACTTCCCTTTCCTCTTTATCTCGATGTCAGGCCGATTGCCAGCGGCTCAACTTTCTGACATGCGGTTTTTAAGATTTGAGAGTCCTGCCGTCGCGGCACACGGTGACAGTTCAGCCGCAAAGCAGGTCGGAAGGAAATTGATGGGTATCTTTGCAGATGTGGGTCAGGAGTGGATGGCTTTTCTTCTGGGGCAACAGGCAGCGGGACTCGATGTGGCTGATGTGATTGACGGCGGGGGAGCGAGCGGCCCGGGGGCGGACGCTCAGCTCGGCTACGCTCAAAATTCACCGTTTGAAACGCAGCTGCCGACGAATGTGGTGAAAGGTGGCTTTTTTTCAGGAGAGCTTAAACTTCACAAATTTACAGTCGTGGCAGACGGATATCCAGGAGGTCCCTTGACAGTTCAGCTTTTAGAAGCTACGCAGGTTAAAAGTACTGGAAACAGTTTACTTGAAAACTAATGTTTTGTTCACTAGCGTGGTTGCGGACACTTCAAACTTAAATAGAAGCACGGGAGGGCAAATTCTCGATAAATTATTCTACGGTCTTCTCCGGCTCACGCAGCACCTCGGCAAGCAGTCGAAAGGTGCGCATTATGGGAATGCGAGGGGTGGGAAAACCACTTTCCACCTGGTTTGCGTGGATGTACGCCCCTGGGTCCCCAAAGTTCAGAAAGCTTTTGAAAGGGGGCCCTTTCTCCCTCCGACGTAAATCCGAGACAACGGCGAAGACGAGAGTAAAAGCTTAACCTCATTGCTTGTATTTAAAGACGGCAAAAGCGAGCGGATCCCGGTCCGGGACTCCCAGGTCAGGGCAGGATTATGTAACCAGCTGTGAGGGAACGTCACATTTGGCAAGCGAGTTTGCCAAGTTAGTCCATTCAGATATAGTTTATTGAAACTCGTGAAGCATCCCGTCAGTTCTGTGGACTCGCATCTTATGTGCGACTCCCTGCACATGTTGTATCGGCTGCTCGAGGCGGCTTAGGATCACCGGTATCCTTGAATTTGTCGCTTTTTGAGAACGCAAGCTTAGTTCCTTTCTAATGTCAACATGCATTTCAAATACTTATTCTAACTAAAGACGCGGACCGTCTTTCGTAATTATTTTCAAACGATATATTCAAAGTTAAAAGCTGGTAGCTGTACGGTGGAAGAGAGGGTCGTGGAGCCGAGCCCACGGCGAGCGATCCTGACCCCGGGCTGAAACTGACGCTCGTCCGCCTGAGCTGCAGGTAGCTTGTTTTGACAACTTAATTTAATTCTCTGTAGGAATTTGGTGCCGAGGGGTCTGAACGGGGGCGGTGTTGTCGCGCACTGAAAGGTCAAATGTGTTTTGGTGTACATTTGAAGCATATGCACCTGTGGAAAACTGATGAGATGGTTTAAATCAGTGCACTTTTTAAGACGCCTTTCAAACCCCCAGGATACATTCGCTGACAGGCGGATGTTGTTTCGGGAGCGGCGCCTCCACTGAGCGTCAGCGGCGGTACATCAGATCTTGACGATCCGTTCCTCTCCTGGACTGCATACCTTGTCGTGGTGGAGAGGCTTGCGTTCTCCGACGACCCCGAGAGCTAAGCCGGAGGGGGGGTCCGTTCCCCTGGCAGGTGCAACCAAACCGGACAGGTCAAGGGGTAGGAGGCAGACCAAGCAGTCCAACGGGGTTAACTTCCCCGTCTCCGAACAAAGCACAAGCTAAACTAAAACTACCGACCGAGACGCGGACCAAACGGAGGAGCTGAAGGTTTTAGTTGAAGTCACCGTAAAGATCCCACGCTTTTGTTTTCGCGTACGGTTCGGGAACGTTACTGTAACGATCCCCGTAATTTTCCTTTTCCTCCGTTGGAAACGTTTGTCGCAGGTTAGCATGAAGAGGGTAAGCTCTTACTGTAGTGATCCCCGAAATTTTGTGGCGGCACTGATTTTGACTGCTGGTGTAGTTTATAGTTTTATTTTGCAACCATTGAAAAACAAAACGTAAAAACGACAACCACCGTAAGAGCTTGCGTCCTATTACGGGTTTGTATCAAAAGTAGAAAAATAAAACTTCACATAGAGGATGACGTGACTTTCTCGAGTAAGCGCTCTCGCAATACAACCGTTTTTCCGGCGGAAGTAAGAAAATAAAATCCTCTTACCAAAATAAAATATCAAATTCGGAAAACACAATCAAACAACTTACAGGTGGTTATTTACAGTTACGCTTTCTCCTCTTTGTCGTCAGTGAAAGGTAAGCCGTGCGCGGTCCTTGCTATCACTTTTGTAGTTTGCAGAAAAGCACAAGCTGAAATCCAAGCTGCGGGAGGAGAAGGAGGAGGAGGACGGCTCCTGTAATCTAATCAATGTCGTTACCAACAAATCCTTTTTTTTTTCTGTTATAATCACAGCTTTGGAAGATCCTCTTAAATCTTACTCAACAGGGAATATTATTGGCTAGTTTACTGTAAACCTTGGTGGAGGTAATAGTATCGGGGAAGTGGTGGACTACTCTACACAATTTTATAATCTGTTTGAGGCTAATGGTTAATCCAGAACCAGGGTGTGGACATCTCATAAAACATGAAGGGATCTAATTTACTACATAGAGCTTGGCTGGAGCTAATGTATTTTTTTTTTAATGCGCGTGTTATAGAGCACGGCTGGATTGTGCCGAGCGAGAGGTGTATTCATCACAATCAACACAAGACCGCTGTTTGTCCCTAATTGTATTCTTGGCACTGACAGATCCTCTTACCCAGAACAAGCTACAGAGTAGCCGAACCTCAGAGTAAGCCAGTGAAAACAAAATTAGATGTGAAGACAGATCGCATATATTACCTAGGCTCCCGACGCGTATTAAACGAAATGTGAGATTTCAATCTCCCAAATCAGTAGGACCGCGCAATAAATGATGTCCCGAAACAAAGTCGGTTCAGGAGAACTCCCAGCAGCTCCCTCGCTGCACGACGCCGTAATTGGGAGGATTTGAAACTGGAAAACGCAACGAGATCGGACACTTTAAGGCGTGATTTGGTCTGACGGGTTTTCCAAAGTTTTCCCCAACTCGGGGTCACTGAGCCCCAACCCGGAAACCCCGACTTTGGCCAGATGTGCCAAAAGAACATGTGATCTTGCTAATAGAAGGCTCTCGGTTTAGTACACCTTTATCAATGTCAAAGTATATATCTGCGATATATATCAACAGATTATTAGTGCTGGCCGTGGGTAACGTCCTGTCGGGAATAGGAGCGAATGACTTGTTTTGGAGCACCAGTAAGTACGATCTGATACGTCCATCTTCTGGGATGTCTCTTGTTTTTGCTACACGTAAATTGCATTGAAAATGATTGGTTATTTTATCACGCATCATCTCCGTCATCTCAGGTTCGTGCCTCATCTCTCTTTTTTCATATCAAATTATCGTTTTTTTTTTTCCACATCCACTATCTTGTCGATGACTGACCTGACCATCAGGACCAGGAGTGTTTGGTCCAAATCTTCCTTCCACCTTATCGTAGCACGTTAGATCCCGAATCCTCACTGAACTACCGCCGTTCCCTGACCTGGATGCAGATGTCTGCGCACTCGTGGGACGCACACACATGTTTCCGTCCATCGTGATGTAAATATTGGACCGAACTCCCGTGTAAACCTCTACGCCCAGAGACCAGCACACACACCGAGGTCGGCCTCCAGGGGCTGTTGAACATGAGAAGTGTGTGTCCGACCGTGAGTGGGCAGGGAATTGGGACTTCCTGTGCGCACTGACATGCCGACTCCATATATCACTGCCGGGATAAAGGCACGTCCATGTTTGTACAGATGTGTCCCTCGAAGAACCGGTATTTATTTTGATTTTTTTACTTAAATAATAACGCGTAGCTGAATGATTGTTTCCAAAAGAAGGAAACTACAGTGGGACAGATCGGGATTTTAAAACCAGGTAATTGTAGCTGAATTTTACTACTGGCTGATGGGATCAGTAACTATCAGTGCATCTGGTTATATTTCTATAAGACGGAGGCATAAATGAACATCTGTGGACTCTAAGAACTTCTATATATGTTTTCCTGACACCCCCCCCCCCCCCGGTGCGTACAGCGGTAGTTTTCCAAATTAGCGCTGAGCCCAAAACAAAACGCGGAATAATGAATGGTTCACAGCGCGCGAATGTTGAAATGTGATGATTAAAATATTAGCGGTGTAAACCCCCCCCCCCCCCCTCCCCTCCCGGAAAGCTCCGGTGACGACTGACATGTTTGTAGGCTAGATTATTGTTCCGCCTCGACTGTAGCCTACATATTTGCTCACTGACAAACACACTCCGACACATTTGCGTTTTTTTTTTTTTTTTTTTTTTTTTTTCCCCCTCCGTCGCCCCACTTTTTTTTTTTTTTTTTAAAGTATTTTTCATTACCGTGCAGTCAAGGGAGTTCAACTGAAGGGGTGAAGTTCTACTTAACCATCTATAAAATATTGAAATGAAGGAAAATGAAGAAGAATGGGGTCCATTCACATACCCCGGCATAAATCACATCATAATTATTTTACATTTCTTTGTCTGAGCCTTAGCTCGGTAACACTTTCCCGGATTTCACACCCTGCTTTCAATTGATAATGCAGCCTTATCTGTCAGGAGAAAACCAGCCGGGGCTTCTGGGGGATGTAATTCTCGCTACATTAATTTTCTGTAATGTTGCATCAGCAGTGAATTTTCCCTGTCATAAGGCTCTCTGTTGCTCTTCTAGTTCCTGTGGATGGAAATGGCTGATGTGCCAGTACCAGTGTGGGTTTTTTTTTTTTTGTTTTGTGTGTGTGTGTGTGTGTGTGTGTGATCTGGATGAAAATTTGTCTGGAGGAAACAAGTACCGAGTGAGTTGCAATCATTTCATTTTTCTGTTTTTTTTTTTTTTTTTTTTATTCCTATTTTGAAAACCACAAATCAAATCATAAAGTTTCACGTTTGGGGAAATTTGAATTTTTTTTCAAAGCGGAAAACGTGTCGGAGACGTCGCCGAAGTCCAAGTCACGCCGCCGGGACGGAGTGTGTGAGCGGGCACACGGAGCGCGAGCATTAGCTCTCGCTGAGACCAAACACTGGCAGATTTGCCTCAATGTGTTTGCAGACATTCATCGGGTTTGGCGTGTCAACAAAAATGCGCTGGAAAGTCTCCCCGTTATCTTTTGGCTCCGGCCGTGATGAATCCAAATGCGCAGTTCCTGCACATCTTGACGGGAAAACGCGACACACATTAATCCTCCCTCTTTGGATCGTGCGATTTCCTGCCGCGCCTTCGGTCAGCGGAGGCTCCCAGAGGTGTAAAGGTAACGCTCGCGCTTCAAGCCCGGCCGTGGACGTTTCCTCTTCATAACTAATGTAGATAATGAAAGATTTAGGGCATCTGGAGAAGTGCATCGAGGGTCCAGCGTAGATAACCAGATGATTCCTCGCTCTGAAGGGTTGGGGGTTCCTAGATGTCAAACGGCTTGACTCACAATGGACGTGGTCAAGCGGCGTAAACAGATATTTTCGCGAGACGGTAAATTCGGTTATTTACGACACCCGTCATGATCCGCGTGTTTCAGCGGTGTTTTGCAAGCAGTGCTATGTAAATATAGTTACCGGGAATTATGTTGGGTTTGAGTTCGGGGCCAGAAAAATGTTGACATGTCTGGCAGCGTAGTCTACAATTAAGGGGGTGAACAAACTGCAAACCTGGATGAAAAGACGTTTAAAATAAAAGGCAAATAAAAGCTTGTTTAAAAAATGAGTACCAATGAGTAAAACTGATCCGTAGCATTCACAGTCTACTCACAGTGAGCTTTTTTTTTCTCCCGGATTGAATACTTTACCGGCGAGTTATTGCGACGAATTGCATAGATATGACAGTTGCCCTTTGGAGACTATAAATCTGATGTTATTATTTTTTAATTTACACTTGAAAAATGATATTAACCTCAAAGAACTGAAGCACAGCGCGAGTAAGACAACGGCTCATACGTCACTCGGCGGATCCATCAAGGGCCGTCGTGAGTCATTTCTTGGAAACACGATGAGATAAGAAGTGTGTGGAATGACGGGGGGGGTTTGTAAGGTAGCAATGGGAGGGGCTACGTTTTAAAAATTAAAGAAATGTCGCAGAAGTCCCGATCAGGACCGTAATCACGGCCCAAAGCCAAATGGAGAACCCCTCTCTTGCGGATAAACACATATGTGCTTACCCACTTCAGTGCGTTATGCAAAAATACATTGGTAAACACACATGCAATTAGGGAGGAAAAATCCCGCCGTGCCCCAGATGACTCCGGTTCCTCCCGTCCGTCCTCCTGTTTTTTTTTTTTTTTTTGTTTGTTTCATGTTCTGCAATGCTGATGCCATCTGTTCTCGCTCATCGATTGGGCAAATCTAACGGGGATGGGGGGGGGGGGGGGCGGGGGACAGAATGGAAATTAGAGCAGAAAGGAGAATCTGGCATCGGGTTTGCCAAATTGCCCCTACGGTCCGCGGATCGGTTTCCAAGTCGTCGGGCGTCTTATCTTCGCTGTATGCAAACCAATCCTTGCAGCGCTGACCCCGAACGTGCAACTCAATGCACCGGAGACCAGACCCACGGCGTCGGGGAAGCGAAGCCGACGCCGCATAAATCCACTTCACCGCACACAAGTTAAATTAGCATTTGCACTCGCATCTCCCGTACGCCGTGAACGCTGGAAAGTCTCTTCGCTGTGATTTGTCGAGTTAACTCGACCTGTTATTGAGTGCTCTTGAGATTAAACTGTTTTTAAGATTAGCACCACTTCCAAGGATGAGGTTTATGGTTAGACTCAGCAGTCATCCCTTTTCCTTTAACCATAAAACCTCCAGCTAGAAGGGCTGGATAATACTCCACACAAGTCGCCGTTAGGGAAAAGTAGTCCAAGAAACTGTAGGAAGCCATTCATCTCATCTCGTGCTTTTTTTTTTTTTCCTGATTTCCAGCCCATGAGGGGAAATCTGACGTTCAGATCAGCAAGACTTCCTGATTACTTTTTCCCCCTGCCATCAGCACCAGAGTGGTTCGAACACAGAGGTCTCAGCTTTTTATTTATTCGTTTATTTTCCCCGATTAACGTCGCTCGGAAGTGGTATCGCCGTTAAAATGCTTGACCTACTTAATAGGCGGATAATCCGGCCGTTCGGCCACCTGCTGCCTCGGCTGGCATTGTTCAAGTCTGTAAATCTGAAGCGTGAAAATTTGCGAAGCACAGTTCATTTAAGCTTTGCGCTCCATTTCAGATACCGTTATTGAAAGCGCCACAGATACTGCAGGATACGAGTCTGCGTGTGCTCGATACCGCGGCGTATATTAGCTGCAAAGTGCTACTTCCCAATAACTGGGCGTATCTGGGACAAAAGTTTCATGTAGGATCTCAACTGTTCTTGGGCCTCCCAACTTACCAGCGGGGCTACGGAGGACGTGTTCCCGAGCTGCCGATAGCGCGCCCTTCAACAAGGCATACCGAGATACTCGACTATTTTCCTCTACTGCCGTTTTACGTCATTGCTTTCTTTATTTGTTTCACGAGTTATCATTCCACACATTTTTGATCACTAGACAATTTGTTTTATCTCCAAACTTAGTCACAAGTCATAAGGATTGGTGCTGGGAAAAGAATCTGGTTCGCCTACTTCTTGTGAGAAGTCGGTGTACTGCGGAAAGTTCGCTAATCTCTGGGTTCACCAGTGGGGATTCTCTGAGCCAGTATCCCAAAAGGTTTGGCACGGGCGCTTCGGCCTCCGCCTGAACTTGCGCAAACGCCTCCGAATTTCAAGAATTTCACGTTCAAATTCACCGAATGGTACTTGGGAGTTTTTAAATTGTATGCCAATGTGACGAGTAGGGTTACCTCAAGATAAAGGTGCAAAAAAAACAATTAAATCCCGTATCAATGAATGTTTAACACTTAAAAAGGGAGCGGTCCGACCTCCCAAGAAGCCCTTTCACGAAGGGCTCGCTCCCCGGAGGCAGTAATCTCAAGCACAAGGATACGCGTTTTCTTCTCCTCAGCGGAGTGACGGGCCTGCCCCGACTCTTTTCCAAACAGGACATGGCCTAAGTGGTTCGGACTTCCTCCCCGGAGTGGGAATTTGGACAAAGAGAGCTTTTGTTATGAGAGTTCAGGTCACCTTTGATTCCTAGCTGCGAAAAGCGAAACGGGCTAACCGCGCGGACCGCCCGCCCACCCCGCCAGCTCCGTTTTTTTTACGCCGTCGCCATGGTGACTCCGGTTGAGGTGCAGGATCCCTGTTTTAAATTAAACAGCGCTTTCACTACAAGTAGCATTATATACGATGTGACTCATTGTTTTCCCCCCGTCTTTATTCAGAAGCTTAATTTCAGATGATGAATTTCTGGAGTTTTATGCTCAGATTTAGTCATGTTTTCCCTGAAAGCCTTCCTAAAACAGGCCCCCGGGCTGCGCCGAGAGCCGCTCCGCCTGGTGACCGTCAAAGTCGAGAGCTTTATTGAATCTCTGCGGTAACACAAGACACGGACAGGGTTTAGCTTTTTGCCATTCGTATCGAAGAGTCGGGTTCACGATGCTTGAGTGTGAGCCGGATCGTAATTTGATTCATTCCCCTTGATTAGAATTCACGTTTTCACATTATCTGCGCGCCCTGACCAGGCCTGACATAAAACAGAAAATTCCTTTAGCGTGTGTGGTCCGTGTACCTCTGAGGGACAGTTGAGGCTAACCTAGATAGCGACCCAAGTCCAAGAAGCACCGCACATCTGCAGATAAAGGACAGAAAAAAACAAACAAAAAAAAACAAAAAAACTTGAAATGCATCTGCGATGGAAACATATCGCGTAACAGTTCTGGTTCATCTCAGTTTCATTTTAATCTCCAGATCCACCGCCCCCAGCAGTCTCAGATTAAATTTGTCGGTAAAAAAAAAATCTAATAAAAATAGGCCAATCGCAGCCGGTTATCTCGGGTTCGGGGGGCTAATGACTAATGCGGGGAGTGGCTCGTTGCCATAGAGGAGCCTAATCGCGTCGGGCGACACCCCAAAAGTTGACCGGGGCTAAATTTGCAGAAGAGGGCGTCTCTCCAGTCGGGAGGTCGGCGGTTCAATCCCCAGCTCCTCCATATTGTATGATTCGGTGAATGTGATCCGATGTCGGGCGCTTTTCTTCGCTCTTACTCGCGGTAGGATTCCACAGTCGGCACCGTCTGCCCAGGCGGGTTTATCCTGGTGATGCTGGAGAACATCAGTGATGATCCATCTCACAGGACTCGGGCTCCGACTCACAAAATGGACCCGTCAATAAGAGATCATTACTTTCAGGGAGACGGGCTTGATTTGTGGTCATGAAGAAGGATATTAATAGTCCAAGTCGGAGGGGCCTGTCCTGTGAGGTATTTATAAGCGCCGAGGCGTGGATGGAGAAACCAGTCTTTCATCAGACGTTCAGGAGGAGACTGATGGAAATAGTCTCTCCAAAAGGAACAAGGGAGTTTTTGGAAAAGCGCAAACCTTCGCTCAGTCGTCCTCTCTTCTTGTGCGAGCGCAGATATCGTCCCATCACGGCCGTCGTGAAGGCGTTATTTCGCCATGCAGGGGCTGTGCCGGACATGTATGCTCGCGCAGGGGCGAGACTGGAGATCGGCCTCTGCGGGTCCAAAAAAAAAAATTGATTTTGCTGCAGATTCCTGCAACCCGAAGCCACGGCGCAATCCGAGGCCGGACGGAAAGAAATATCGAACAAATATTCCAATATGAAGTTCTTGAGCGCAGGTTCGCGCCGCGCGTCGGAGCACCTGCGAGGAATGTGAAGATGCGAAGGGGAAGGAAGGGACCGGGCGGACGAAGGCTTTTTATGCGTTGGAAAATCGTCCGTCTGTGCAGAAGCGGTGTGTGTGCAGCGGCGAGGCGTGCAGAGACACTCGCTTGCAGGACATGAAAGCAGCTCCGAGCTTCTGAGGATGTGGTGAGAGGCGGTGACACCAGGAGGATCTGCTATCTGATGACCTTCTCCGAGACAAGCAGCTGCAGAGATCACACACACACACACACACTTTGGCACCTACCCTGAACTGATGGCTTGTTGTAACAAAGCACGCCATCCCTGCTGGTGTCTTAGCAAAACACACACACACACACACACACTCAAGTTTCCAGCCAGAAACGACGCGTGATGTTGTTCCTTCAGAAGACGAGCAGAAACGAGTGAAAGCTTGAGATTTTTAAAAGTAACCGTCCCGACGAACCTCCAGCGGTGTGTGTCAGCTGATGCCCCTGCTCAGGTCCACGTCACGTCCATGTCTGAGAATTATTTATTGATCCAATGACCCACTTTGGTGTGTGTGAGTGTGTGTGTGCATGTGTGTTATTCTACAGTGAACACAATCTCCCTACTGTTTTTCTAGTCTTATCAAGCTTGCTCTGACCTCTGACCTGCAGTCTGATGTGGACATTCTTCTGTTGTGCATTGATTTTGGTTTGTGTGTGTGTGTGTGTGTGTGTGTGTGTGTGTGTTTCCTGTCACAAATACAGTGCTGTTTTGGCAACCATTGTTTAATCACACTTTTTTTTTTTTTCTGGACCACTCCAGCTGAACTGATGACTTTGGTTAAGTGCAAAGAGTCCTTTTTAAAGAGAAATCTCAAATATTCCTTCTAAAAATTGACATTTTCTGATTTTCATGCGCACATGATTGTTATTTTGTGATTCATCGCAGGGAGACCTTTGAAATTTTGTGTCTAATAGAGTTCCAGGATGGCTTTGTAAAACAGAAGTCTTGTCTGTTTTTGTGATGTACCTCACCGCGTCCATGTCCCGCAGGAGAACCGTCTCCGGGGGCAACCGGTGGTTACCGGTGACTTCCGCCTCAGGAGCGGCGCCGCAGACGGCGGCTTTTTTTTTAAATTTCCTCTTTTACCAGTGTCCTGTTTTTCTGACCCATTTTAGGCTGCTGACCCCGCAGCCAAAAAACCCCCGCCTCCGGTCGGGATGCGTGTTTCCACAGCGCCGGGCCTTGTGACCCCGTTCGTGCGTCACCCCCTGATTTACCTAAAAAAAAAAAAAACAACAAAAACTTTTGAACGGCTGGAAGCGACATTTACGGCTCGGGGTCGTCTCACTTTTTTTTTTTTTTTTTTTATTCCTGCGCGCTAAACGGGACAGGTTGACAATGCTTTTCCTGTGGGTTCGAAACCAAAAGCTGCAGCTGTCACCCTGCTTCCGTGCTAACATCAAGATGTGTGTGTGTGTGTCGCCTCATTTATATGTCACGGCGAGGACGGCAGGTGTTGCTTGATTTAACTTTCGTAAGGGGCGTCTGGGAGTGTGAAGTCGCCGTTCCTGCCGTCACGGGCGTCTCGGTCTGGACGCGGCCCTATTGTTGTAGGTCTGTGTGTGTCTGTAGCTTAGCAGCCGCTGGCGGCGCGCCATGCCGAGCTCTGTCATTTGGAGCCGCCGTAGCCAGGAGCTTAGTCAGGAGCGCACACTCACTCTGACACATGACACGCATTAAGCGCACCAACGTATTTTTGTCGCCATAGTTGGGGGACTGTGTTTTTTTTTTTTTTTTTTTTTTTTTTTTTTTTTTTTAGCAAAATGGTCGTAACTTATATAAGCGATGGCGTGTTACAGTTACAGTCGAATCCCACCGGAGAGGAGTAGCAGGAAGCTAATGCTAAATAACAACAAAGCGTCCATCTCCGGCTTTAGATTCATTCATCGAGGCTTCCGCTTCATTTTCAGAAGTTTGTTTCTTCGGTGAAAAATCTATTCATCCATTAGGAAAATCTCCAGAATGTTCAATTTACCAAAGGTGATTTTGGTAACACAATCAATACAATTGCTTTACCACAGTGACGTCCATATATGAACCAAGTACTGGAGTACTTTGTCTGCTCCCATTATATGCTTTTATTTCATTTACCTTGTTCAAATTAACTGTTTTTATAGGTTCGTGCGAAAGTCTGGAGAGGCGGCCTCTGTTTCGAGCTGTCGACGGAAACATTTTGGGCGCTTTCGGACGCAAAACTCCCGATCGTTTGGTTTGTGCTCGCGAACGTCAGGACGCATCAAACATCTGACTCACATCACGACATGGAAGCTGCTTGGAGACTTAAATCTTTAAAGATTTCCTGAAGCCAAACCAGAGCCGGGAATTCGAAGGCGACATGACGAAGGGTTTTCGACCTGTTCACAACTGCTGGACGTACAAGGAAAACGTCAAACCGGCGATGGCGTGTCTGAATTCCCTCGCTTCAGATTCTCGTGAGAGCAATTACGCGAAATCGGTTTTTAAGGTTTTCACATGTGAGTGTGAGGATATTGTGAAATGCGTGCATCTGAGTGCGGTCGTACATCGCGGAGTCCCGGGTGTCAAAATCGATTCCTTTCCAGTCAGCTGCCCTGAAATACCAGACCGAGCGCGTGTGCGAACGTGAAGGGGTTATTTCGCCATGCAGGGGCTGTGCCGGACTTGTATGCTCGCGCAGGGGCGAGACTGGAGATCAGCCTTATATTCACTTTGAACAGTTCGAACGTCTTCCTGAAGCATTTCTGGACAGATTTACGTACAGAGTCGCTTCAGACTCCCATCCAGATCACCCAAATATCCAAAGAGGTCCAAGATGGACCTGCCGGCATCGAGGTTTCCTCCTCACCCCTGTCGGCAGCATGAAGGTCACGCCATCAGCAGGGACGTAAGCACGGAGTAAAATAGCAGGGGGAAAAGTTATTGACTCAGAGAAAGCGGTACAAGGAGGTTGTGAAGGTACCGCTCGTTGCTGCGACGGGGTTGTGTTTCAATGATAAATGGGCTCAGTTGAAAACCTGCCGTAATTCCACTCGAAGCACTCGGCGTCGATGCCGGCGTGCCGAGCCGAAGCCGAGGCCGGTTTCCACCCCTGTTCATTAGAAGCACTCCGGCGGTCTCCGGAGACGGGGATCCGGCCACCTCGCTCCAACTATTAGACCGGTCCTCCGCTGCCCCATGCAGGAAGCCTCACCTTCTTTGGGTATATTTTTTGGGAGGAGAGTCAAAGACCCATGTTATTAGACCAGATTCAACTTTATTCTCATTACCCATGCACAAGTACAGGACAAGAAATGCAGTTAAATGCAGTTGCTGTAGAGGGTTGCTAAACTAGCATAGCAATGTGTGCTAGCAGCATTTTATTGTCGACTCAAGACTCTGTATTCCTGCCCTCACATTTTTACTGAAAACCTCTATTATCCGATCACCGTTACAGTTACAGTTCTAAAAAAAGAAAATGCAATCACGTCGACAACAAGCGCCGAGTCTAGGAAAAGTCGGAGGCGTAAATTGGACCTGCGGGAGCAGAAATAACCCGCTACCGTAGCCGCTATTTCTGACAGCGCAGGTGCGATTTTCTGCCTCCGCCATTATTATTTGGCACAGTTTCACCTCCTCGCGCTCCCCTCCTCCTCCTCCTCCTCCTCCTCACTCTGTGACGACTCTATTTATAGTTCACAACCGTCCTGCTGTTGCGGGGCGATGCTCCAAATATAGATCTCTTGTTTAACACGATGCTAACACGTCGTACGCGAGACGCCGGGAGGCGAATTACAACGACGGAGCTAGCGTTCTTGGTGCCTTCCGGGTGTGTGATCGTCGCTCGTTCGTCATTCCGGGAAACGCCTCGTAACTTCGAAAACCCCGAAATGTTTGTCTTAAAGTGCGCAGGGGTGCCACCTTCGCACGGAACAATGGAGTTTGGTGGCGAATCGCCCGTGGAGTTGCTCTAGGAACGCATGCCATCATTGCGCGTTCGGGCCCCTCGAACGTCGGCTCCCCGTCCGGGGATCGGATGGCACGGGCAATATTTTGTTAGATTTCCATCCCGGGCGGCGGGCAAATGGTAACCAGATTTTCAGGGGGGTTTCCGACCGCTCGCCGTTCGGCAAACGTTTGGAGTGAAGACAAACAGCCGCTCGTGCTAATTTTCCAGTCGGGGGCCTTTAATTCTCCGCAGACGAGGCCGCCGCGGCCAGATGAAGCCGGCGGAGCTTCGAACGACAACAGAAATAAAATAAGAAAAGAAGATGGCGAGCGTGTTTGGACCAGCAGCAGCAGCAGCAGCAGCTCAGGTCAAACCCAAACACCATCTTGAAGGCAAATGTGCATCGGATTAAATATCAAATATCAAAACGTATGGGACTGTTAAGGGTGGGTACATGCGCACTGTCATCACTGTCATGACTTTTTAATTCCTCTTCCTTCAGCCGAAGGGAATATTCAAATCTTTGTACTTTTTAAGACCTTAAAACACTTTATAGCCTTGACTTTGACACTTTATATTTTATTGTATTTCTTATCCTCCCTCCTTCCTACTATTATCTATTATTGTTATGTTTTGCTTGAAACTCTGGCACAACAATTTCCTTCGGGGTAAATAAAGTTCTTATCTTATCTTATCTTATCTTATCTTATCTTATCTTATCTTATCTTATCTCCATGGCAACAGTCAAGATCCCGGATGCTGATGCCTCCTTTACACAATAGAAGGCCTCATTTCTTAATCCTCTGCTTTACATCGCTGTTATTTTGTGTTTCAAGTCGTTGCGTGAACACACACACACACACACAAATTCACACACAATTTGTGTTCATTATTTTACTTGCAGTCGTGATAAGGACAAGAGCAATTGATTATTTAGTAATTTCCTTTCATTGTTAATGCTTCTCATTACAGGTGTGTGTGTGTGTGTTTGTGTGTGTTAGAGTACATCTGACCCCATTAGCTTGGGGAAAAGAAAAAAAGACTCATCTGGTTCCCGTCACTCCACTTGCATTCTGCTTTTTTTTTTTATCAACCAAGCAAATGTGGAGGTTAAGGACTTCTCCCTGGACGTTCTGCAAGGATACCTGGCCTTTTCACACGTGCGTGAAAATGTACTTTCATAAAACGCTGCTCGTTTTCACAAGCGACGAGGTTGCAGTATGATTTCCCACTCGTTCTGAAGAGAGCGGCGTTCAAAGCCCGCCGAGCGCCGAGGAACCGAACGTCCCATCTTCTCATCAAAAAAAACCTCTCCACGGCTGCATGAAAGGGGCACCCTGGGAATTATAGGAGAAATAATCTTCATCATAGGAGGGTTTGCGGCGTGGAAGCAACAATGTTTTCGCTTCTGTTACCCTTGTTTTGAAAGATGTCTCGGTGTGTTTATACTCAGCGCGGCGAGCGGGGAGGAAGGTCACGAGTCAAACCCGTGCCGAGCGGACGAGAGCGTCCTCGGGCCGACAGTCGCGTCTTTCTTTTCTCACACGCGTTTGCTTTGGCCGGGAGTTCCTGTGTACTTAGACCAGAAAAAAAGCCAGGCTTGTTTGTGATTAAGGTTCTGAAGTCAATATTTAGAAATACCCCCGCTGACTCCACCAGCAGAAATGACCACAAATCCCCCCCTCCAGACCGTCCACCAGGAGTTTCCTTTTCAGAGAACACAGAAATATACGCGATATCTCGGCCGAACAGCAATTCCTCCCGTCGGCGGGAAATGCGCCACGAGATCGGTTTTGATTGTGCAAGTCCGGAAAGTTCATGCTAGCGTCGGTGTTGTCTTTGTTGGTGACAGTTACCGGGTAAACACTGTTACACAGTCACGGGCAGGGAATGTGTTCCTGCAAGCGCGGCGACGGGGAAGTTCGAAGCGGGCGTGCAAACGTGCATTTTCATTGCCGCGTTTGCAATTCTTCTTATTCGGCGCCGTGTGTTTTATAGGATTTGAAAAAAAAAAAAAAAAGACGAGCACTGGGCTCAACCAGGCTTGTAAACAGAAGAGAGCCGGAGAGTTCACACTGCACTTCCTCCTCTGTGTGTGTGTGTGTGTGTGTGTGTGTGTGCGCAGGGTTATGCATTGTCAGAGCACATCCTCCCACAGCCGTCCGGCCTGCGCATCGATGGGAGCTCTCTGGAATATGCCCCCCTGAGGTCGAAGCGTAAGCGTGATGGCGCGCTTTTGCAGGTCCAGAACCCGGCGGCGTCTGACTTCGGCTGTTTTCCAATCACAATCCAGTCGTCCCGCTGAAGACCGGAACCGCCGCTGTTCAAATTGAATGTATTCTAGAACTTCATATGTTTCCCCCGGCGGGCCGGGAGCGTTGTCATCCTGGCCGCGTGCCTTTAGATTGTGCCAACTTAAAGCCGATAGAGTTTATTGGATCAAACTGAGAATGCGTGACCTCTCCGCTGTCCACTTGAGCAAAGTCACTAATCTGGGTGTTAATCCTGGCTTTGTCACTCCGCAGGGCAGGATCGGCGCTGCTGCAAGAGGCCGACGCATGAAGCATGAGAGGGTGGAGCTGAGGATCAGCTGACCCTTCCCCTTCCTCCTTCTCCTCTCCCCCCGTCGGACCAGCGCCCCCCCACCCCGGACCCCCTTCCCTCCCCCATCCTGCCTCCCACCTCCAGATCGCTCGCCCGTCTCGCCTCCTCCTCCTCCCGCAAACCTCGCTCCGCCGAGCCCGATGTACTCCCCCGAGCAGGAAAACATCTCCACCACCGCCTCCACCAAAGTGCCAGTGAAGTACGGGGAGCTCATTGTGCTGGGGTGAGCAGCGGCTTCCTTCCCTCCGCGAAGACCGGCTCGTGTCTCACGCGGTAGACGTCATATAGGTGGAAATCATAAAAACCCTCTTTGCGATTTAAATGAGCGCACAAAAGGCCGGGAATGGGAATTTCTCGGCAATTTAACTGGACTTTGGAAATAATGAAAGCATTCGTTTTGCAGGGATATTTTGCAGCTAAACAAATTTCTTACCGTTTTGAATAAGAGGCTGACTCAGGAAGACATGGGTGTTTATATTATACACACATATATATATATATATATATATATATACTGCTCAAAAAAATAAAGGGAACACTTGAACAACACAATGTAACTCCAAGTCAATCGCACTTGTGTGAAATCATAGTGTCCACTCAGGAAGCAACACAGATTCATTTTGACTTGTTTTAAGGACATTACATCAAAGTTGGATCAGCCTGGAGTTTGTTTTTACACTTTAATTTTGAGTGTGATTCCTAATCCAGACCTCCATGGTTGGTTGATACAATTGATTTCCATTGATCATTTTTGTGTGATTTTGTTGTCAGCACATTCAACTGTGTAAAGAGCAAAGTATTTCATAAGAATATTTCATTCATTTAGATCTAGGGTGTGTTTTTTAAGTGTTCCCTTTATTTTTTTGAGCAGTGTATATATATATACATATATATATATATATCTAACTAAGTTCAAAGCATGTGTTCCCACTTAGCTTTACCTCTGCTAAGTGCATTAGCATCTGACTGGAAGACTACCTGTGGAAACTGGTTGTTTGTTTTGGCGTTATCGCGTGAGTTCACACCTGACTTGTTGATGCGCCCTGGGTTGATGAACCCTGGGATCATTCCCTCGGAAACAATGGCGAGCGGGCGGGTCGGCCCGGGCGTGTGCGAACACGGCCGGCGCCATCGGATTCGGGACGTGGCGAGCGGGCCTTTACCCAAACCCTGCAGACCATTATTCTGGATGAAGTAATGTTCACTGTGAGGAAATAATTACCTTTTTTTTTTTTTTTTAGTTTTATTTTTATATATATATATATATATATATATATAAAATACCACCAATGCAACTAGTGTTTATTATTATTATTATTATTATTATAGTTGTTGTTGTTATCGTATACATTTTATCTATTTTTTTTTTCTTCAAACCATCCAGACATCCACCGGCCAGTGTGGTTATTATGGGTATAAAAGTTCAGAAAGTGACCCAGTCATGATTTTTAATTTAGACTAAAAATCCCTGCTCTACACGGTGAGTGTGAAGCTGGAAAGGAGGTGTTACCCCTGCTAGGTGCTGCGTGGACAAGCAACCAGATTACACTCGGGAACAACCTTTATACCGACATGTTTGGGGTCAAGCTGCTCCTACACTAAGTGTGTGTGTGTGTGTGTGTGTGTGTGTGACTTGGCTACATGCTATCAGTGTTTCCAGTGGTTCCCAGGCAGGGTCTCAGGCTGTGACCCGACATGTGGATCCTCCGGTTTGGTTTCACACTTTTAGTCTTATTTTGTTGGTCATGGTTTAATTGTTGAATTTCAAAAGTAACCAAAAACACACACACACACACATAATGTTTCATCCCATGCAGTTGTTGCTGTGCATCCAGAATCACTTCCATTGGTTTGTTGTCCTGATCGATAACATGTTCGAATCCCTGCAAACTATTCAGCCGTGTTCTTTTGACCCTTCGCATTCTAAAATGACTCAAAATAATTCGAAATAATGAGACGTAGCAGCCGCTCAGAGCGGTTTCAGAAAGTGTGTTGGAGGGAGCGGCTGATACCCCAGCAGACCTCAGCGGAGGTGTTTCACTTCAGATTTTGATTTGGATGATGTGAGTAAGTGTGGAAATGAAAGAGTGAGTCACCTTTCTGTTCTGGGCGGACAGAAACACACCCAGCATAGGATCTTGTTTTGTTTATGTTAGGAAAAGATTCACTGGAATTTTAACACATCTGGTTGAGACGCCATAAAATGTAGAATTGCTCAGGACAAGACGGGACAGTCATTTTTTGTTTCAGATCTATTATAGATTTAGAGCTTTTTGAATGCATCTCTGTCTGATCTTTTCTCATGTGATCTGAATTTTAGGAATATTTAACAATTCTTTTATTTTTCATCCCCAATTTTTTTTTTTTTCTTGTTTTTGCTGATTGTAGAAGGTAGATTTTAGGATTGACTCTGGGACTAAATGGAAAATTACTATGGCCTTTGGTGGAAATTCTCCATTTAAGTGCCAAAATCAGTGACGATTTCTTATTTCAACATCCAAAATAATCACAGATACCACAGATTGGATACATCCGAATCAGAAATTCTTTATTCGCCAGGAATATTCGCTTTATTCACGCACTGGTAATTCCGACGGCGCCTAATGGACGAACACGGAATATAATAAAAATAAAGTTGAAGTTAAAAACACTAGAATTCAAAATATAGAGAAATAGCCGGTGTTCGAACAAGGATGTTCTGATCTCAACATCCAGGCTGATTCTCAGGAACACACACACACACACACACACCCTTTCTCCAATAACAACTCCATTATCTGCAGGCTTTTCGCGGCCGATACGTTCACGCGCATACTTCCAGGCCTCGGATGCACCCAGATGGCTGAGCAGCTGACTCACAGTTTGTTGGTCTGGAGCAGCATCGTCAGGGAGATGACCGTGGAAAATTTCCCTAGTGGAAAAAAAGCTTGAGCACCGAACGCAACCCTTTGCTTTTTTTTTTTTTTTTTTTTTCTTACAAAGGAGAACCGTGGTTTTCCGCTTTGCTCTGCTTTTTCCGCTCCCGCTTTTTTCTGATTCTGGGTCATGCCAGCATTTTTTTTTTTTTTTTTTTTAAAAAAAAAAGGTCAGTAGGAACAGGGAGGAAAGAGATGTTTTTTTTTTTGTTTTTTTTTACCCGTCAAATTTACTTCACTCAGGTGAGGCACATTTTCACCGCTAGTCAAGTCATGCTAAAAATCCGTCCCTACATGGACGGCTGGACTGCGCGAACATATATTACACGAGTTCTTCACCATGGCGAGCGGACTTTTGGCGTGGAGGCAGTGACACGGGCGTGCCAAACACGTGGAATGCCTGGAATTCAAGCCGGCTCTTCAGCCGTCGCCCGCTTTGAAAGAGGATGCTAATGTCCTCCGACGCTCTTATTCTCGCGTTCGATAAATCATTTCTTTTTTTTTTTTTATTTTGAATCGTAGCATTTCAGAACAGCCCAGGTGTTTGCAGCGCAGATGCGGTTTGACAACGCTTTTTTTTTTTTTTTGCAAACGTGCCGGAGGTCCCTGGCTTTCAAGGTGACCGGTCTCTTCCTCCTTCGTACGAGAGATTCCTCAAGCCGTCTTATCATGGTTGAGTCACTGCGTGCAGCGGCCGTCCGGAGGGGGGGGGTTTCTGTGCAGTAAAACACACACAATAGGTGTTTCTATTGTTGGGACGTCTGGGGTGAATTACTTGGAAACATTTTACACGGCTCAGCTGCGGTGAACTCCCGCTTTCCGGTATTCCTAGCAGTCAGAAACAATGGTTCGGGAGTGTTTCTGTTTCCCGCGTTACCAGGAAGAGACCCATGCTAATGTTAATTAGCATCTTAGATCATGTTTATCATGTTGTTGTTTTTTTTTTCCCCCCAGGCCTGGGTTCTCAGACTCGCGGAACAGTATTTTGTGGGCCCCTGTCTGAAATCAAATGCTTGTGTTAGTGCGGCCTGTGCGTTTTTTCTCACATGGGATTTATACAGTGGGTTTAAAAAAAAAAAAAAAAAAAACATGCAAGGAAAAAAAAAAAAAAACTAATTTTTGATGGTGACATTGTTAAAATTATCTTGTCTTTTCTTATTACTACAAAAACCACAAAAATAATCGCGAAAAAAAAAAAAAAAGATTGATTTAATATCCAGAATAGCCACCATTAGCCTTGTAAACATTATACTTTCTCTTATACATGCTACCAAAAATTCTGGTGGCAAATTTTTCCCAGACAAGATTTTCTCTTTTAACTCAACAATATTTTTAAGGTGTAAGTCATCGATTCTTTTTTTAAATACTCATTTTTAATATTAATTCATCATGCATTTTTTTTTAGAGGAACAGTTCATTACATGTAGAGATTTTTATTATTTACCTGTTTTCCTCCTCTACAAAAATTTGGATTTAGTGTTGGACTTAGCCTTTAGTGCTAAAGGCTAAAGGCCGGGGGTTTACATGCAAAGTGGACGTCCTTTGGGTTTTTAGAAACAAAAAAACACGCCCGTGCAAATTCCGTGGCGGCAAACCGGTTTGTTTCTCCGCCTTCAAGTGCACGCTTGCGACGCGTTTATATTATCGTTTAGATAATATATATACACACACGAGTGATCGACACACAAACTTAAGAAACGACTGAAGGAGTCCCATGTTGTTTCATCAGCAAAAAAACCCAAATAAATAAAACTTGATTTGAAAAAAAGAAGCATCCGCCGTCCACAGGGAACATGTGTGTTTAGTTTACAATTCATCCACCAAATGCAAAGATACCAAAATTCCTTATTTTTGTTATTTAACATGATGCACAGTGTGTTTTTAAAGTACCTCTAATAGTAACGTATCCTGAGATGTGCTCCGTGCCTTGGTTTAGGGCTGTTATTACACACACACACACACACACACACAAACACACACACACACGCAGCAAGTATTCTTTATGTTTTTAGAGATGTATAGATTTAAGTAGCGACTCATTCCTCGACTTTACAAGTGTTTGGAGGGAGCGCTCGCACACATACGAGCTCATTGCTAATTATGGGAGCTGAAGTGTGAAGTATGCGTAAACACACACACACACACACACACACACACACACACATACACGCACACACAGACACACACAAGTACTGTAAACTTTCCCAGAAGTCCTGGTCCTGCTTTGTGAATGACCTTCATATTCACACACACACACTGACTTTTTGAACCCCGCTCATGTTATTTTGATAATATTTGGATGCCGGCACATACGAACACACACACACACACACACACATTCACACACACCAGCCACCCATGGGAACCCTGAGCTTTCACTGCCAGCAACACACTTTCTGCCGCCGCCGGCTCCGCCCTCTCGCTGGATACGGGCTAAACTTCACCATGGTTACGCACTTGCCATGGTTACCCTCCCCAAACGTTGCGGCGACTGTGTTCCCTCACCATGGTTACTCATAAACCCTCCCAGCGGTGTGTGTGATCCCGCTATCTGTTCCCTCGGCGGGTCGAAAAAAGAAACAGCCGGCCTCCTTGTGGCGAAATGTTTGTCGCTACCAAACGTTCGACGTTTTTAAGTTTTCATTCGGTGATATCGCGAAGCGTTAGCCGCGGCGCAGCAGCTGACATGTCATTCGCAGCTGGGTGTAGTTAGGGAGCGTCGGGAAGGTCACGGCGGTCTACGGCTCTCCTGGCCGCTGGATGTCATAATAACGCTGTTCCGGGATGTTTATGATCCCGAAGCAGAAACGACACCTCGCTAAGGCAACAGATTTCTAAAAAAAAAACAGTGTGCGCTCAAAAGACAGAAAGCCTTTGTCGGGCTCAAGCCGTGTAATGTGGACTGATTTTATTGGCCTTTAATACAGACACATGGCACCGGTGTGTGTCTGTGTGTGTGTGTGTGTGAGATCATTTTGTTGCAGGCGGGCAGGTCGTCTGGAGACCTGAGCTCTTCTGATCCATGCGCTGCTTATGTTGTTTCTGTTCTACGGCGTGTTTTTTTTTTTTTTTTTTTTTTTTTTTTAAATCTTAAAAAGGTGAACATCAACATAGTGAGTCTTTAATATCATTTCAAACCACCGCTTCTCCTTCTTCCAACTCAAAAGTGAGCCGGAGGTCAGAAGAATCATTTCGCGTCCGTTGTCGTACTGCGACGTCTAGTAAAAATAATTGTTATGGACTTTTCCATTTCCCACAGCATCATCAGCTGAAGTCAGTTTTGGGTTTGAGAAGCTTTAAATGCTGCTTCAGTGTCCTTCAACTTCAATTAAACACTTATTTCCTTAACTTTTACTGGAGTTTTGCTCATCTCAACTCCAAAAGTCTGTCCATGTAAAATACGTTTGAGGCGAGATCTCTGAGAAAACGCTCGGACTCGCTTCTTCTGGATCCGTCGGAGTCCCGTCCGGGAAAACAACGCGCACCTTTCACACGGGCTCGATAGAGACGACGAGTGTATTCCGGGTGTTTTCTTATATTTAAACCGGACACACACACTCATTCAGCGGGACACAAAAGCGCAGTCACGGCGTTGTCGGGAGTCACAGAGACTCCAGTCTGTCAGCGGGAACGCCTCTGTTTATTCTCCTCTCCCCGGCCTCGGATCGGCCCTAAATGAGTTTCTCTGTCTGCTTATTTTCTCAGCCTTTCTGGGGTTGTGCACGAAAAAAAAGTGCACGAGGCGACTCCTCTGCGTTTACTTTCTTTGTTCGGACCCGTTTGAGCGGAGCGAAAGTGGCCAGATGCGAGCTTCCGGGCCTCTTATCGAGAAACCGCTTCCGCCGTTTAAAGTTTATTTTTTCACTCCGGTTCGATGTTAAAGGTTACGAATCGTTCCCGCTTTTTGACCAATAGAGGGGCGGCGCATCGCCTAAAAATTAACAAACTGTCCTTTTCCATCACAAAGAGAAGGAAAATGCGAATCGTCGAGTGCTCTTTACATTTTCACGCGTTTCAAACTGAATTTAATCGTGTTTGACGGTTCATTGTATTGCCATTAAGTGAGTGTGAAGGCTTCTAATTGGTATATTTCTGAATCAACATTAACAACATGACGACGCTTAAAATGCACATAAGCTTTTGTTCTGGCCGTTGTTAAATATGTACAACTTGATTTTTTCACACATTGTGCTCAGGTGGCTTCCTATTTTGAAAGTACTGGACTGTGCATCTATGAGTGTGTCGCTCCGAGACAGAGCCGATTTATATCCACGTATTGAACACAATTAACCATAAATAATCCCGCGAAGGGTCTTTTTGTCACAGTCCTCGCGCACGTCAGCGCACGTGTGCCTCTGTGATAGCGTTAAAAATCCGAGCGACGACGGGGGCGGAAATAAAGGGACGCTAATGCTAACGCTTGTAGCGCTGCTGCAGGTTTCTCTTTAGCTTCAGCGCTGAATTAGCGCTGGTTGTTCGGGATCCGTGCACATCGTGCACATCGTGCTTTTAAAGGTTGAATGGAGGTGAGGGGAGATGGAAAGTGGTAATTATGTACAATCATGTGCGAGAGCGTGGACGTGGCCTCGGGGCACGGAAGGAGAGCTCCCGAACGCCGGGAGCACTTTTCCACCATCGCTGTTTTCCAGCATATTATACAGCTGCTTAGACGATAATGGCCTATTGTTTTGTCTTTGCGTGTGTGTGTGTGTGTGTGTGTGTGTGTGCAGGTACAATGGCTCTCTGCCCAACGGAGACCGCGGCCGACGCAAAAGTCGCTTTGCACTTTGTAAGAGACCGAAGGCGAACGGGGTGAAACCCAGCACAGTTCATGTCGCCTGCTCCCCGCAGGCAGCCAAGGTAAGGCGTCCACACACACACACACACACACACACACACACACACATACACACACATGCATAAAAATCCGCAGACAGCGATGCAATTATTCGCGAAAACAACGAAACACAACCCCAACTTCGAACCTGAGAGCGCTTTGATTTGCCTCCGTCCGATGATATCAGGTAAAACGCACCCACTTGTGTGTCCACACGTTCATCCTCTCCTTTTGTTGTCGTAAAAGTCTCGCATGCACGTACCAGACACGCGCACGCGCGCGCGCCATCGTCATGGTGGTCAAATAACACAGGAAATAAACGCAGGCCTCAGAAAGACCTCAAAGGAGCGCCCGGGTCGGGTTGGAAGGGGCGTCTGGAACAATGGATTTCACGCGGCGTTTCACCGGAACACGGCGAACGTTCACAAGAGCGACAAATGTGAGCGGTTCAGTGAAAGGGGAACGCAGCCGCTTCCAGCGGGGAAGCGCACGTGTGATTCCACCGTCGGCCGTAAAGGACGCCCAGAAAAAAAAAACTCTGAATTCTCTTAAATGAACAAGAGGATTGTAAGGTGCGCGTGTGCCTGTGTGTGTGTGTGTGTGTGTGATTTAACATCTGTATTTAATATATTTCCACTTTTGTTCTCCCTTACACACCCGCGCACACACACACACACACTCACACACACACGGCGGGCCAGGTTTTAGGTAGTTTAAGCGTCTGGAAGAGCGATTGTCCTCCCCTGTCCGGTGGGTGGTCCCGACCCAGGAGACGTTGAGGTTTTTTCGGGTCCCGAAAGTCACCCGGTAACCGAACTTCGTGAGAACGGGAGAAGTTCCGGTCCAGGTCCCGTCCTCCCTCCTCCTCCGCTCTGACCCGTCCCGGTCTTCTCTGTCCCCCCACCAGGCCATAAGCAACAAAGACCAGCACAGCATCTCGTACACCCTGTCCCGAGCCCAGACGGTGGTGGTGGAGTACACCCACGACAGCAATACCGACATGTTCCAGGTAACGCCCTCGGAAGGAAAACCCAGAATTGAATCGTTGGATATTCCGAGGCCCGGTATCTCCGCAAAGCGCCCTTTTTATTTTATTTTCCGTCGGATTCATTCGCGGCCCCTCAAGAGCCACTCGGAGATCCGCGTCGGAGCTTCGCTATCACCTCTTGACCGTTTCTTTTCGCGCAACCCGCTCTCCGACGGCGTTTGGCGCTCTATTCATAAACGCTGCGTATTAGCAAAATGCAAAATCTTTGCCGGCGACAAAGAAACACGCTTGGTCACCTTGGTCTCGGCTGTGATTACAGCGTCGGCGCTCCGGGCGCCGTTCCCGCGCGTGAATTACCCTACATTTGCCGTGAAGGCCAGCGGCGTGCCCGTCAAGCGCCGGACGGAATATTTCTTTACGTTCTCCGTGCATTAGTTGTTATTTTTAAAGCACATTTTTCACATTTCAAGACACGTAACAAAACCAGCGGCCGGAACGGATTCACAGCGTTTCAATTCATTTTAATGTGATTTGAGAACCAACCTTTGTTTATATTCCCGTCCAGGAAGCCGCGAGTTTCCCGATCCGGAGCCGTGATTTTAAAAAACCGTCGCGGTCGGTTATCGGTAATCGTCCGAATCACGCGTTCTCTTTCGCCCCTCCAGATCGGCCGATCGACGGAGAGCCCCATCGACTTCGTGGTGACGGACACGGTGGCGGGAAGCCAGAGCAACGCCGACACCCAGTCGGTCCAGAGCACCATCTCGCGCTTCGCCTGCCGCATCATGTGCCAGCGCACGCCGCCCTACACCGCACGCATCTACGCCGCGGGCTTCGACTCCTCCAAGAACATCTTCCTCGGGGTGAGCGAGGAGGCGGGAGCAGAAGGCCGAATAATAAAAAGAAATAACGTAGGCAAAGGGATACATCTTTTTTTTTTTCGGTTCGATGCAACAGATGTGAGTTCGGATGTGGTTTTTTGGAGCTTAAAAATGCGTAGCAGCTGTTTATTTTTTTTCTCGGGTTGTTGTCGTGGATACCCCTTCCCCCCCCCCCCCCAACCCACTGGACATTTTATGAGTAATTTCCTTCGGCGCAGATGGCGTCTCTTCCTTCTTTTGTACTCGCCGCGCCGGCTGCTTTGTCGTCAGACGAGAGTTATTAGCAATTAAGCGTCGGCGTTTCCAGAAAGCTCTCTAGAAAGCGTCCGCGGCTGCTCGGCGAATCAGCAACAAGCCGCGTTTCCAGTTCGGGTCGCGACGACCGCGGTTTCCTCGATGAATCTTCATTACGGGCGAGAGTGTTTTGACAGGCGCCGACCGCCGGGTTCGATCTTCGTCCGAGATTCGTCGCCGTCGTCCGGCGCTGATGGTGCTCTTCCGTTTCCAGGAGAAGGCGGCCAAGTGGAAGACGTCGGACGGCCAGATGGACGGGCTGACCACCAACGGCGTGCTGGTCATGCACCCGCGCAACGGCTTCACCCAGGACTCCAAGCCGGGCGTGTGGAGGGAGATCTCGGTGTGCGGGAACGTCTTCACCCTGCGGGAAACCCGCTCGGCTCAGCAGCGAGGCAAGATGGTGAGGGGAGACGCCGGAACGACCGACGGGTCGAGCGCGGTTCCGGCGCCGCTCGGTAACCGTGGCTACGAGGTCACCCGCGCCGTCGTCCTCGGGGGCCAATCGGCGTAGATGGGCCGTGCGGAGGTTCTCTGTCGACATCTTCCTCGCCGCTCGTCCCGAGAGGCGTCTTCGGTTTATCGGCCGCAGACGAGACGGGAAGCGAGAGGATGAAGTTTGACGGCGAGGACGGAGAATCTGATCCGGATTGGTTCCCGACACCTGTCAATCATCAGCTGAGGTCAGGCTGTCGGGAACCTCTGATGCTCCTCCTCTTCCTCCGGCACAGCGGCGCCCGCTTTCACACGGCTCCCCTTCCCCGCCCGGGGAGGTTATTGGGATGCCGTCTCCATGGCAACAGGTCGGGCTCTCAACACAGTGTGAAACAGGAGCCGGTAAGGGGATCCTCCGGCCGACGTCAGAGCGTCGCGGCCAATCACGGCCGGCGTGGCCCCCACCGGCCGATTGGATTCAGGGGATTTGTTTGCTTATATTTCACTTTTGTGTCTCAACCGACACACACGCACTCACACACACGCACACACACATGCACACACACACACACACACACAGCGAGCAGATCCGCAACTCCGTCCGCTCCTTTTCTGGATCCCGGCGAAGCACAACAGCAGCACTTTCATTTCGGCCCTTTCACTAGTCTGAGGTGTGTTTCTGTGTGTGTGTGTGTGTGTGTGTGTGTGTGTGTGTGTGTGTGTGTGTGCGCGTTACGCCGAGCCAAAGAAACCCGTCATTATCTCACACATGATTGACAGCTTAAATGAGCGCCTGCAGGAAAGCGCCTCCGGTCGCCGCGCTGAACGCCAGAGCCTGATTGGCTGATGAGACGGCGTTCTTCGGGGTCAGTTTCATTGTGCTGCCCCTGTTTGACATCTCACACACACACACACACACATGCACACACACACGTCTGGGTTTAAAAATAATACATTTCATTTAAGGTAACCTCATTCAACCCTTAAAATCCTAGTGCAGACATGTACACATACAAAGTATAGCTCCAAAAGAAACGGTGAAAATAAATGAAACAATTAATATGAAACGCGTCTTGAAACGAGAATTCTGGAGCGTCTCCTCCGTCCACCCGGCCTTCTGGTGTCCAGCTGTTTTCTCCTCCACATCTGTCGGACGCATGAATCCCGTGCTGACACTGACGCCTGCTGCTCAGACGGGGGAAGTACAAGTATAACCTCCTGACCCCCGACCATCCTCCAGATTTCACTTTTCTTTACTGTCATAACATTTAAGATAAGATAAGATGAGAGCAACTTTATTTATCCCGAAGGAAATTGTTGTGCCAGAGTTTCAAGTAAAACATAGCAATAATAGTAGGAAGGAGGGAGAATAAGAATTACAATGAAATATAAAGTGTCAAAGTTAAGGCTATCAAGTGTTTCAAGGTCTTATTTAGGACCAAAGTATCTCCTTTCTGTTTTAATTCAGGTGAATTTCGGGTCTTGCGAGTTCTCTCACCTTTATGTTTTTTTTTGTTTTTTTTTTTTTTAATTTTGCACAAATTTGCTGAGAATTTTTATTCTTATTTGCCAAAAAATAAAAAAATAAAATAAAAATAAAAATCAACGTAGCGTATTTTCTGGATTATAGAGCACACCTGTAAATAAGCCGCATCCACTCTATTTAAAAAGAAATATATATACAAGCCACACCAGGCTATAAGCCGCGGATATTTATGTTGACAAAAAATGATATTACTGCATGTACAGAACGATTTTGTACTGTAAATGTACATTTATGTACCTGAACAGATTCTTTCCGAACTTCGCTGATTAAAACATAACAGATAACCAGTATTTATTTACCCTCATTTCTCCTGTGTTTGAAACCACAAGTCACTTAAATCATCTTGGCTGAAACCCATGAAGTATCTTCTTGTGAACAGACTCAGAAGCGTTTTGTCACATCTGTCTCGCTCTCCGTGTCACTATTAATCTCCGATGAAGTTGGTTTCTGCTATTCTTCTTCGCATCGATTTAAACGTCTTATCTTATTTTGGATTCTACTTCCGCCCCCGAGCGGTGGAAGAAAAATCTTTTGTATACGCCGCACGGTTCAAAACCGAGGGAAAAAGGAGCAGCTTATAGTCCAGAAAATACGGTACTTTTCTTGAATCGCGTTTGCAAAACGGCTGGACTTGAATTTCCTCACTTTCTTTCTTTTAATGTGAGCTTTTTTTTTTTTTTATTACATTACATTACATTGCATTTGGCAGACGCTTTTATCCAAAGCGACTTACAATAGAGGACACAAATACACTTGCAAATACAAGATGCAGAGGAAATATACAGAACAGTAAGCTTGGGTTAGTGAGGGTTTTTTTTTGTTTTTTTTTTTTTTGAGAGAGACACACACACACACACACACACACTGCATAGCCTAACTTGCTGCCAACCTGATCTGGGGCATCAGCGCAGTAAAAAGTCCTGAAAGAGAAACGTTTTTACCGTTTTTTTACTCTTAAAAATAGAAGTCCGGTCGCCGATTTCGGTCCGGTCGTCTGGCGACCCGGTTCCCGTTTGACGTCTCCTCCCGTCCGCTGTGCGCAGGTGGAGATGGAGAGCCAGGAGCTGGTCGACGGCTCCCTGGTGGACCTGTGCGGCGCCACCCTGCTGTGGCGAACCGCCGAGGGCCTGTCGCGCACGCCGACCATCAAGCACCTGGAGGCGCTGCGGCTGGAGATCAACGCGGCGCGGCCGCAGTGCCCGGTGGGCTTCAACACGCTGGCCTTCCCCTCCATGCGCCGCAAGGACACGCCGGACGAGAAGCAGCCCTGGGTCTACCTCCAGTGCGGCCACGTGCACGGCTACCACAACTGGGGGAACCACCGCGAGGAGCGGGAGGGCCGCGAGGGCCGCCACCGCGAGTGCCCCATGTGCCGGGCCAAAGGCCCCTACGTGCCGCTGTGGCTGGGCTGCGAGGCGGGTTTCTACGTGGACGCGGCGCCGCCCACCCACGCCTTCAACCCCTGCGGCCACGTGTGCTCGGAGAAGACGGCGGCCTTCTGGAGCCAGATCCCGCTGCCTCACGGCACGCACACCTTCCACGCCGCCTGCCCCTTCTGCGCGCAGCAGCTGAGCGGCGAGCAGGGATTCGTCAGACTCATCTTCCAGGGGCCGCTCGACTAACCGGCGGGGGGAAGGCGCCGCTTCCCCGACCCGATTCCCCCCCCGACCCCCCGACCCCCGCGCGGATTTGTTTTTCGTTCCTCTCGAGGTTTTAAAAGAAAAACTCCCGGACTTCTTTTGTCTCTCTGATTTTTAAGTGACCTTTGTATTGCTTTTTCATGAATGACAAAGATTTCTATATTTTCACGTGAAACCAGAGACACCGACCGAACACAGAACTGCTGGCTAAACTCTAGTGATTGTTCCTCAGAAAAAGATCCGTCAGTATTTATCTAAACGACTAACATACGGTTTTTATCCCCTGTTTGTTCTTGCGATACCCGCCCTTGTACGTCCACCCCCCTCGCGGCTTATTTAAACAAAGACGTTATTTATGTCCCACAAAGCATCGCTTCATCCCCCTCAGCGTCGGATATCCCGTCCTATTTAGCATTTTAATTTGAGAATCCAGTATACGGTTAACCAGATATAAGGTTCTAGGTGTGTCCTCCCCTCATCTTCCACCTGTTTGTCCTATTTATAGCCCCCGTCGCCCCCCTTCCCGCCCCGTCGCCCCGCGTCTTCACCCTCGCCAGGCGTCGCCACGGCCTTTTATCCACGTTCAGAGCAATAGATTTGGAACAGAAACCTCCTGCAGCATTATGGGATACCCAGGCTTTTGAGGCGTCTGGGAGACCAGACAACCTCAACTGCTGTCTGCTCCCTCCCTTTAAACGTGTGACTGCGGCTGCGAGTGTGTGTGTGTGCGCGCATGTGTGTGTGTGTGTGTGAATCAGCGGGTGGATCTGGTCGATAACACAACGATGTAGCATCACATTTTACACACACACACAAACACGGTGCAGGTCAAGTAACAGCGGCAGCACAGAAAGCCGCAGTGGAGAAACAAGTGACAGAAGTAATGCGATTACTTTCAGTTTCTGGTCAGAAATGATACTTGAATCCATCAGACATCCCATAATGCCCCCCTTTGCAAATCCCGCAGGTTCAGTCCGATAAAAACGTCCGCACATTTTTTTTTTACTTTCTGTTGCTTTAAAGTGAGATGACGTTTTTTGAGTTTTAACCAAGAAAATCCACCAAAAAAAAGGCAACAGTCGTAATAATATTAAAAAACTTTATGGTTTATGGGTCGAGGCGGTTGAAGAGACATTTAAAGCAGATAATCTGAAACTAATTCATGATGCAAAGATAATTAGACACTATCAAATATAACATGAGATTTATTTAAAAGCGGGCGCATCTGTTTTCTTATTTATGCATATATAGATACATCTATAATGAAGAAACATTTTAAAGATGAATTATTTGATTTTTTTTTTTTCATTTACATTTTTGGAAATGAATCTGCTGATAATTCCAGGTAATTCACTCATATGTTCAGAAGAAAAGATGAATAAGCGTCCAAATTTCAGCAGAAAATCTGAATTTTATTGAAGACAAATATCTTTAAATGTTGTCATAATAATAATAATAATAATAATATTTAACCGTCGAATGAGGACTTTCTGGGTTTCTGGCGCAAACAGGTGTGTTTCTCGTGAAATGCACGACTATAAAATACTCCTTTAAAGTCCTTCACAAGATGAGAAATTTAAAGTGGATTAAAGAAAAAATACTGCAAGATTCCCTAAAATATTAAATATAAATATTAATTGTTAAATATTTACAAATAAACTGGATAATGTACTTTTACCAGTTAAATTGTGATGTTTTTAGAAAGTTGATAGTTGGAAAGAAAAGAAAATGAACAACAAACAACCAGGAGTAAAAACATTCACCGAGAATAAATTAATAAATACCTAAAATTACAATCTTCAAATCAGTGTGTATGCATGTGCGTGCGTGTGTGTGTGTGTGTGTGTGTGTGTGCGTGTTTGTGTGTGTGTGTGTCTCTATCCTATGCATTCATGACGATTGTTTGTGCACAGTATATTTATGTGTGTGTGTGTATGTGTTCACCTGTATTAGAAATTGTTGACATCGGACTGCAACACACCGACTCACCTCAGGGAGAACAAATCACCTGTGTCACACACACACACACACACACACACACAAACACACACACACACACGCAAACAAACTGCTAAGGTCTTTCTGAAGATACCTCATCAAATGTGTCCATCGTGGATTCGACTCAGCCTCGTTGGGTTTTCGTTGCGTCTCTGTGGACAAAAGTGTGTCAGAAAGGGCTTCCCCTCCATCTTCACACAGAAACATCCGTCTGTACGCCCTCCTCCTCCTCCTCCTCCTCCTCCTCCTGCTTGTAAAGATGAAAAGCAAAGAATGTTTCCAGCAAACACTTTTTTGTAACGACTTTAAACAATAAAGTGTAAAAAGTTCTGTTTTTGATGCTGTGACTTTTTCTGTGGGCTCCGACAAACTCCCAGCCTCCTGCTGGTAGGATGGTTGAATAGGAGCATCTTAATGGTTTTCCATGGTTTCACATGAATAGATAAAATAATTTTATTCAAAGTTGAGGAAATTTGAAAAAATCTTTTTATTCACTGTTGAGAGATGAGATGAGATGAGAACAACTTTATTTATCCCGAAGGAAATTGTTGTGCCAGAGTTTCAAGCAAAAACAACAGTAATAGATAATAGTAGGAAGGAGGGAGAATAAGAAATACAATGAAATATAAATTAATATATAAAATATAAAGTGGCAGTTGAATTCAATCTTTTCCTTGAATTCAACCTAATCATGTGGTTGTTAATTCATTTATCAGTCGTTAAGTACGATCATATAGCCATATTAATTTGCTTTTATAAAATAGCCATTTTAAGTTGCTTCTTAAAAGTAGCCATTTTAATTTGCTTTTTTGAAAAAGGCATTTAAATTAAAATGCTTTTTAAATCTATCTCATTCTTTTCGATCAATCTTATACTTTTCAAACATCATTAAATCAGTTTATTAAAGATGGATGTATAGATAGATAGATAGATAGATAGTATACATATTATATTGGGTCACACACACACACACACACACACACACACATATATATAATTTAAAAAAGCATTTCAATGAATTTCTGTTAAATGAGAAAATAGTGTTAATTCACATTTCAACATATTCTATTATTTATTCGATTTCTTTCGTGAAAGGATTAAAATGCAGGCTTGCAGCTGAACTGATTTCCATTATCTATCTGTTTTGATAACCTTCTGCCACTTCTTCCAATGCTCCAGCCCGGAGCACCCAATTTATGTCAAACCAAGTCGTAAAGTTGTAAAGTTATAAAAAATTATATAAATATATTTTTCTTTTAATTTAGAAAATAAATCAAGCATGGTTGAGTGAACAGTGAACGTCTCTATTTGTGGCCTGGTAAATGATTGGCAACAAGTCGCCCAATAACAACTAGAAAAGCAAAAAGAAAAAAAAAGAATATATATTGAAATAAATTATGGATTTGAAGTTTTTTTGATTATATACGCCGATTATTTTATTGCATTAAACGATGTATCCGAATACTCTTTCTTTATTTCATACCTTCTCTTTGGCTGCACTGCTTCCGGCAATGTGTTAATAGCAGAGCTTTTATCCAATCAGAATTCAGCGGTCATCTGTTACCAGGGTAAAAAGCCTTCACCATCAACAGTGCGGGCGTCTTTGATTGAAAATAAATTGGAAAGGAGCTTCTATTTTAACCAATCAGATTTCGACTTCGCTCACACGCGCACGTATACGGCAGAACTTTCGCTTTTTTTGATTGGTTAGTCAGAGAGCGGGCTAAGTCGGAGCCAGCAAAGTGCATCGCTATCAACCTACCAAATGTTTTTGTCTCGGTTTGGTTGCTTTTGATAACAAAGAATAGTGTCTTCGTTGAACTTGGTCGCTCAAATTCTCTCAAAGACATTTTCAATAAGGACATTAGAAGAAAAGCCGGACATTGCGAGGAAATCCCGGACAATCACGAAGCTAGCTAGTCCGGGAAAATGTTTGGCCGCCATTTTCCCAATTTCACTTAGCGGTAGCCTTAGCCTCCAGCGGCAGGGGGATTCCTGTGGTTTTCAGCCGATCCTCTTGGTGAGTAAAACTGATTTTATTTAAATTTCTTTATACATTTATGCCATTCAACTGGGTTTGTGATGCTTCTGCCGATGCGACGCACGTCGCATAGCTGTGGCTGCAGTGAAGGAGACTTGATACTGTGGTCATTGGGTTTCCTAAGCTGTGCCGTTCATTTTCCATACATTTATGTATATATGTTCACTTTGAATACATATACGATTAGGAAAAGACAGAAAGGATGAAATTTTGAATTTTACTTGACATTTCTTTAGTTGTTGTGTAGAAACTGTAAATCCATGATTTAATCCCCTCACCACCAACAAAAACGCTGAAGTGTTTATGTACATCCCCTGAGCTTCTTTAAATTTTTCATGAGTTGAGCTTAAAGCCCAAACCATAGCCATTCAATGGGATTTCTTTAAGTTGTCAAAGTTACAAAAACACAATTTTTTAAAATTCCTAATGCAGACATAAGGTCAGCATCACAGTATTTGTTCAGTCCGTGAATGAGAACATGGATTTAAGTCCTCCATGTTTTAAGGCAGCAACAATAAACACGCAGCAGGACATGCAGAATCTGTATCATATTGCACTTTATTCAGCTCTGAGGCAGAACTGGAGGGTCTGAGCCTCGTCACTCCATCAACACTTATTGCTTTCACGCCGGCGGTCCGAAGGCCTCGGACCCCCCCTCGAGTATTCTCACACCGGGACTTTGTGTCTGTCAGTCTGAGTGTAAAACTGACACGGCTGCAGGAAAATATTGCACCGCCTGCTTTTTTGGCGAGAGAGGGGGAGGGGGAGGAGGAGGAGGAGGAGGAGGAGGAGGAGGTCTGACAGGGTGATGGAGGCGAGAGGTTTCATAGGAGGTGGAGAACAACATGTGAGCGAACGCACAAAAGATAATGCACGACGATGATCGTCACACCGGGAACACACAAACAGAAGGCCTTCACTCGGAGCGCCGATCGCTTCTGGCATTTTCTGTTTTAGGGCTGGGCAATCTATCAATAATCAATAATCTGATTTCACTATTTATCTGTTCATAAAATCTCCGTTTTAAGTGAGTGTTTGTTTGGAGTTTTTATTTATTTATTTATTTATTTATTTTTTTTTTCCTATCTGAAATTTCTTCAATAAATTCTTAGATTTCAAAATCTTGACAATAACGTTACTTTTTAATTTGGAACAAACTGATTTTTTTTTTTTTTTTAAGCCAGAAAGAAGTGATCAGGAAACCATCAATAAACAACTAGCAAAATTTGAATCTTATCAGCAAAGAACTCAACAAAGGAAAATACAACCAAAAAATGATCACCTGAAATGGCGCTCTATGAGACTTTGCAAGAAACTACCTTAAACTAACTCGAAACTCAAGAAACTACCTGAGCACTTGAAATAAAAATGAGGAATAACATGTGAATCAAAATGCATTGAAATGACTATAATCTATAATCTTTTGAAATGAAATAATCAATGATTCACTGTCAGATATCTTCCACTGAAGCTGTTCTAACTATTTTAAAAGGCAATGGTTTTGATATTTCCATTATCGCCCAGCCCTAAATCATTTCAAAAGACCATTGTCGTCACACAGCCCGAGACTGTCAGAAAAAAAGTAGGAAATAAAACAAAAATCAAGTTATGGCACAACCTCCAGAGAGCTCCTCATTCAAAGTCAGAGAAGGTGTTAATAAATATCAAGTAGAACAGAAAATAATCTAGATAATAATCACAGCTGTCACTGGGGCTCGTCTGCTGGCCGACTTTACTCCGAATCCAGACGGCTCCCACCCTGTTATTGAAATGCTGCTGGTTTGTACTGAAATCAGCTCCAATGAAGAGAGGCTAAATTTTGCCGTCTCTCTGAGCCGTGCAGGATTTCCTCTCCCAGAAAAACCTCCCTGGCACCATCACTTAATCAGCCAAGAAAATTCACAGCAGCGTGATGTTCCAGATGTCGGCGGCACAAAAAACCATTCATGAATATTGATTCACTTAAAGACCCCTTCAAGGACGCTCCTCCAGTCCCAGTCAGCTTCAACTCACGTTAGAGGTTTTTTTTTTCAGCTACAAACTAAATAATTCTGGAATAAAAACATCCATCACAATCTTATGATAAGTAAGGTTTTCTTTCAAATGCAATAAAATCTGTATTTCTGGATTTGAAAACCTGAAATTCAACCTTGAGATGCCCAAAGCCGAGCCAATACTTCAGCCCTGTCACCGATGGATTAACATCGGTGTGTGTTCCCAGATGAATGTGTGAATATACGTAAACTACCCCAACAGTATTTTAGTTCCCGGCTGAACGTCTCTCTAACATGACGTTCCTGTCTGCACTGCTGGTTGTGAAAGATATTGGACCCCCAAATATTCTTTGTTGGACTGTGTTTTGCTGCCGGTACCGGCTGAGCTCTGGCCCTCCGCTGCGACGGAACCCCGTAGACTCGTTTGAAATGGGCGCTCGCGGTTGTCACCCGGGTGTAAGAACACCGTGAGTGTCGACGTCTATGCCGTCAGGCTTTAAAATCTGTCAAAGAAAGCGCCATGGCCGTTAAAATCTAAAAATAAAATCTGCAGTTTAGCTTATATTACAGGTGCATCAGAGGATCCCGCCCCACCATGAGTGATATTGTTATGTCATGACCGGCCTGTAGAGAGCGGTGTTTCCCGCCTCCCGTAGCGTTTGGGAACAGCAGAGCAGCACCGCGCATGCAATCACACACCCTCGGACGATCTGTCGGTGTCGGGAAGCTATGACAAACGGGTCACATGACTGGGGCGAAGCCAACGGGGTCGTATGATGATGAGGGCGGCGGCGGGCGGATGGAGAAGAAGGCCTCAGTGGTCCAGGATCCGGAGGTTCCCGGAGACGATCTTGTTCTCCAGCATGGAGCCGGCGGGGATGTCGATCCGGTCTCCGTGGTTGGCGATGATGATGACGGTGCCCTGTGAGGTGGAAGAGCAGCGGGTTTTAGCGGGCGATCAGATGCTGATGTCGAGGAACCGCAGCTTAATTAATGCGATATATTGGTGGTGGCGGGTCACGTCTCAGCGGCTTCCGGGATCTGAAACGGACCAGAACGTCCCACGACCCGTCAGACCTCATCTGAATTATTTCACCGATGAATCTTATTCCCTCCCCGAATTTAGAATAAAAAAAGTAACAGAGCCGAAATAATTAACCATCTGACAACCCTCCAACTGTACGACTACTGCTGATCTCTTCGATATAGTTCACTTTCAGGGAAAAACAGGCCTGTCTGATAACACAAGGACGGAGTTTTAGCAGCTCCAAACATCCTGGCAATAAAATGTAAATACATGAAGAATAAATGTGCAGCTGGAGATTAGTAGGAAATACCAAGGACTGAAAAGCTCCCAGGGAAGAGCAACTCCTGCCTCCTTCACCATCCTGGAAGTCCTGAGAGGAGTCCAGCATGGATTTGTTAGAAAACTCCTCGTGATTTGAGGTTAGTGGCTTATAAAATCTCTTATGAATAAATTGGAATCATCCATCTTTTTCTTCTTCTTTTTTTTTTTTTTTACATTTGCTTATTGAGTTTGATTTGTTTCCTGGATCCAGACCTGTTTAATCTTTTCCTCTAAATTGTAAAATTATCCCTTTTAAAAAAGTGTGTTTCTAATCTCATAAATCAGTGACAGTCTAGTCCTGAATTTTGAACTTTAATTCTATAAATGTCAGTCTTGTGTCTCCCGGTCTACGTACGTAATCTTGGAAAATTAGTTTTCCCTTCATAGACCGGGAGGCTGGGATTCTTTTCAAAATAATTGGTTCCTGCAGTGTCCGTAATGCGCTGTCCCAGGTTCAAGGTCAGTGATTACATGCTAATTTTCCTCTTTGTTCTTTCTCTGGTCTGATTTCAGGAGACAGGATTACAAACGGGATTTGAGGACTGGCGAATCTTTTTCTTCAGAACCTGTGAACTTGAAGCTTCCGGGTCACAAACGCGGAGGACGTGCCAGATATGAAAGCGGGAGTGTATTGAAGGAGAAGCAGGAGGCTTAAAGGACTCGCTGATGAGTAAACGTGCAGCCTGGTGAACGTCGGCATTCCTATGACTGCGGAACTTTGCCGTTCTGGAACGTTTACCTTGAGAGAAACGTTTTTCCCGAAGGTGACGTCCCCGGACACAGTCAGGTGGTCCAGCTCCAGCATGTCAGGGATGCTCTCAAAGCGGGTCAGATACTCCTGAACCTGAACCCGGACAGACAACAGAAGTTAGACCACACAACACTAAACCCGCTGCTTGTTTCTGAAGCGCCTGTTTGACCCTTCGACATCTTGGAGGTAGAAACACTCATGTCCTGCTTCACATCATGAATAGAGACCAAATGTCACATGTTTCTCACTTGAGTGTTCCTCAAGTGAGAAACTAGAACATATGCAGGAGAGACAACTGAGGCATCACGGTAAAAACAAGAATTTAAATGAAGGTCTTGCTTCTTTTAATGGTTTTAGCCTCTGAGATTTTAAATGTTTTTACCAGAACCATTTAGTACAGGAAAATGTCCCTTCTGATAAAACAGTGGTTGGATAAAAACCTACTCCTGAAAGATCCTATAAGTTTCCTCCTCGCCAAAGTAAGAGTAGCATCTATGACCATGTTACCTTCCACAGCTGTTCCTTTACATCCTCACTGTGATTACTCTGGGCTGATTTGCCTTTTCAACGCAGGCGTTCAACATTAGTTGCACCTCACTTTTCTAAAGTGCTAAACAGACCAGCTTGTCGTTTTGCTCATTTCCCATGTTTTCAGATGAAATCAAAGTTTTCCATGCAACCCCCCCGTCGTCTTCCTCGTCGCTGTCGTCATGTTTCTAACATCACCCTGAGGAGCAGCACCTTGGTGAAGGAGCTGCCCAGCTTGACGTGCGGCGTGGTGGGGAACTCTCTCTTGGGGCTCATGGTGAGTGATCCGGCGTCCAGGCTGTACAGGTTGGACATGACCAGCAGCAGGTCCGAGGTGGTCTTGACGGGCAGGAAGCGGCTGCGAGGCACGTTGATGCCCATGGCGTTGTCGAAGCACTTGATGGCTGCGCCGACTGCCGTCTCCAGCTGTATGACGTTCTGTCCGCCGTCAAGCGTCTGGGGGGAAATGAGGAGGTACCAGTGGTGAGTGTTATTGCAAGTGAGTCGCAGCGTAAAGAGGAAACTCAGCTTTCCTCCTGCTGCTCACAGACTCATGAACCCGCTTGCCAAGATCTGAATGCAATTATGAACTGCGAGGAACCAGAAACACGTCAAAGAAACCACCGGTGTCCAAGACAAAGTCTCTGAGTCTTTGTGACCAGTATAACATTCTCACAGATTTATGCAGACTGAGGTTAACGCTGCCTGCAAGCACAACCTTGCCGATGAAAAGAAGTACCTCCATCGGGGATATTACCATTGTCTCCTGGCACGATGGTGTGAACACTCACACGCAGAAGGTCCTTCACCAAATGATAAAGGCTATTTTCAAGAGTTCGGACTGAGCAGAGGTGTATTGGAGGAAAAGCCTGACAGACTTAAAGCCACAAGTTTCAAAACACAAACAATTTGCTTGGGGGGGGGAAACGTGGGCTAAAGTGAATAGTTTTCGTTGTACGTGATTGACAGGCTGTGGTTTTTGAAGACTGAATCTCCGAGTCTGAGTCTCAGCCACAAAAACACAGTAAACAGCCAACTGGAGCCGTTGGCCTCCTCCTCTCCTCACCAGTGCCCACAACCCATCTGTGTGACACCAGCTCAAAGCCCTGAACCACCTCCAAAGTTTTAAGGGAGGGATTCAGTGCTCCAGTCCCCAGAAGACTGACAGAAGAAAAAAATTTAAATTAAAAATAAACCATTCAGAAATAGACAAATGGAGACATGAAAAAAAAACATCCAAAAACTATGTGAGGGATATATATATGTCCGCTCAGGAAGCAACACAGATTCATTTTGACTTGCTTTAAGGACATTACATCAAAGTTGGATCAGCCTGGAGTTTGTTTTTACACTTTAATTTTGAGTGTGATTCCTAATCCAGACCTCCATGGTTGATACAATTGATTTCCATTGATCATTTTTGTGTGATTTTGTTGTCAGCACATTCAACTGTGTAAAGAGCAAAGTATTTCATAAGAATATTTCATTCATTTAGATCTAGGGTGTATTTTTTAAGTGTTCCCTTTATTTTTTTGAGCAGTGTGTGTGTATATATATATATATATATATATGAATGAGATTTTAAATGTCTCATTTTTTGTTTTTCAAAATTGTTTTTCTGAGCATTTCGAGTTTTTTTTTTTCTTAAATCATAGACCATTTCAACACCATTTCATCATCATGTATACATGTTTACATGTTACAGAGAGTTAGCTGAAAAAAGTACATTACCAGTTTCATAGAAAATGATCAGACTTTTGTTAACATCTGGGTGTAGAGAGTCAAATTTGTATTAAAATGTGTGGATGTGAGCAGTGCTCCACACCAGCCTGCCCGTCAGCTTTCAGCTCGGCTGCAGACGTCCGGTCACGTCTGTCAGACCCCCTCAAAACACTCCCATCTAAAATTAGACCCTGAAATGTTTCATGTGATGATGGTGACATAACGACATGTAATCACACGGTGACCAGTAACAATCAGTTACCGGACACAACTATCAACTACATTTATCCCCAGTGCCTCTCAGCCGCTGAAAGTGCACATATTTGAAGTAATAACTGTCGAAGTGGAACTCATTTTTTCTTTGGCCGGGCTGAGGTTATCAGCTGTTTCGTAATGGTCTGTACATATCGGCGAGATGTGCCGTGCCTTAGAAGGACAGACTTTACTTCTTTGAACTGAGGTATCACCAGAGATCCTGACACGGGATCACACTGGCCTTGCCTTTCAAATGTATACCTCATTTTCCTGCTGATCCTTATGACCATCAAAAATGTGCAAATTTATTTCTTGGCAAGTTCATGTTGTTGTTGTAGATTAGACTTTGGACTGATTCCCAGTCAGTTATTTTGTGAACCTTTGGTTTACTTTATGCTCATTTGTTTCCTTTGCAATTTCTAGACATTTAGCACTGTCAGAGCTAGTATATAGCAAGAGAATATATGGTAACTGTTTAATATTGGTTATAATATGAATAGACTACAATATTGTGGTCACTGATTTTCAGGTTGATTCAGCACTAAACATTGTAAGAGAACTTTTAGAATTTCAAGAAATGTCTTTCTTATCTGTTGAAATTCCTGCATTATTCTTCTGGTTGTAGAGTTGTGCTCCAGAGGCTATGGGAATGTGCCAACTTAATCAGGAGTCGGCAGACAGGCCTGATCTGTCACCTGGTTTGTTTGGGGCGACGGGATCGACAGTGGCGGAGACGATCTTGAGCAATTACACTGCTTTTAAATGAGTCAGGGAAAACCTCATCAGGATAAATATTTAAAAACACACCTATTATTCATTGGACCATGACAGAGAAAGCTGGTGCAGCACGAATTTGAACTTGTCTCACAGCTAAATGAGAAAAGCAGTATGCAAACACAGCAGGGCTGGGAGAAAATACTCACTGTAACGTCTGGATTCAAAAAACATACCAGGGTCAGATCAGGCATAGAGAATCTGCACCATCATCACTTATCACTTGCTTGTCTCATGTCAATTACATTTAAAGAATAGTTGGCACGGCGTCACCTCAAGATTCTAAGACAAGAATTGCATTTGAAATGTTCTCATTGTGGGACGATTACAGGCACATACTATTCAAGTCTTCACGGTATCGTATGAAGTTTCCAGGAGGAAAGAGAACCTTCAGCTCAAGCGATGCCCTCTCAAACATTCCACTGTCAGCCATCTTTGACATCCCGCACCCCCAAAGGCTTGGGGCTCTGCATGGACTGACCACACAGCTACTGTTCCAAAGACATAAATGAGGCTGAAGCCTGGAGAGAAACCAGAGCCTCCAGACTGGGGAGAGCTTGTGATGAAGCGTGAACAAGAAAGAATTCCAGTGGAGCAATTGAAGGTTTCTGGTATTCGTGTTGGACAAGGGCTGGCTCATGGAAAACATGAGGAGAAGGCAGCTAGAACTGCGGGCGTATGTATCTACGTTCATCAGCGACTCCCTGACCGAAGGAAGAAGCACCTACCTTGGGGTTGACGATGATCTCCAGGTCCATGGCCTTCTGCTCCTGAAGCCTCTTGATGGCGGCCAGGGAGATCCACAGGTTGTTGGTGTTAAAGATCTTGAACTTGGAAACCGATTTGAACTCGTCCACATGGGCCTTGGGCACCTGGGCAATCTCGAGCAGGCGCAGCTTCCCTTCGTACTGGATCAGCGTGCCTCCCTGAAAACCACAGCCGCCGAGTTAGGTTTCCAAACTGCTCGTGTTTGCCAGACATAATATACCCGATCACGAGAAGGCGAAGGCGACCAGGTGCGTCCAGCAGGTAGTATTCACTCCAAGCACACAAGAAAGACTGCAGTTATACCTTGTTAACCTCAGTCAGAATAAAAATGGTGTGATTTTATGATTATAAGAAGGGCTGATATTTATCACGTGAACCGACTTTACCGGCATGACTTTATTTGATGATAAAGTTTATAAGGGCTAAAATGACCACAGTTTCACTGTCGTTTTAGAGAGGGGATTTACTGAGCTATCACATGGTGGCTTTGGACATGGACTGTAGAAACACAGGCCACTCCTTGCAAAAGTATACCTTTTGTCTGTTTGTTTTCGACAAACCGTTTCTTCACTAATTTAATTCCCGAGATCAAATAGTGCAGTATTAATTTGGAGTGTGTTCAAAGTCAGTCATCTGAAATGCAATAAAAAAACAGCCAAAAACTAATCCCAGAGGAGGACAATTACCTGTTGAAGAGGCCATTTTTCAATTGATCTGACTTTATTGTAGATATATTATAAAGAGTTATTCCGATCTGCGGGACTATTTTTCACGTCTTTTTTGTTGTTACAGAATTGCAAAAGAACTATGGAACAAGAGAACACGGTTGTCAGTGGACAGCGACCCATCTCAGCATTTAGAGACCACAGTCAGGGTTCCCTCTTTTTCTTCTTCAGCTGCTGTGGTTTGGCAAACAAGTTCTCACCTCACAAGTGTTCTTATGTCCAGTTGTACTGTGAGTTTTTTACATTTACACCCATTATATCCATGGTCATTGCTGTTCCGCCCAGGGAAGTCTGATTCAAAGATACGCAATCAATTCCTATAATTTATCTTTGAAACCATCTCTTGCGTTCCCAGAAATGATGAGGAAATGATCACTTGTTGAGTGTTTCACAATGCTGACGGTCTTCATCTGAAAGTTACTGATTTTGTCCCGAGATACTTCCTTGCAAAAGAAGAGGTCCTCACTCGGGTGTGAAAAGTAGCTAATGTAGCAACACAGTCTCACTGTGTAGGAGGACTTCTCCGAGGTGACGCGCAAACGTGGTTGCTTGCTAGCCGCATGTTGCCCGCTGACGACTGCAGGACAACAGACATGCACAGGCAGAACTTTGAACCTGTTTGTGTTCACTCACAAGGCAGAGGGGGGAGAAATCGTTTGAGGAAAATGTGAGGTTTTCAAGGCAATTTAGTTTCTTTTTCTCTCACTCTCCAGGTTTTATATGAAAATCATTTTCCTGGGTGTGTGGGAGCTCTTTAAAAATGTATTACCTTGACGTCAGCGCGCGTCTTGTCCGTCACCTCCATGATGAACTCACTCCGCTTCCCATTGGGCTGGCTGACCAGCTGGTGCAGGATGTGCAAGTCCACCGTGGCGCCCAGGTTGTCGATGTTGGAGACGAAGATGTACTCCTTGCCTTGAGCAATCAGCTGGTCCAGCAGGCCCGAGTTGTAGAAGCTGGCATAGATGTCGCCGTGGCCCGGCGGATACCAGCCCTCCGAGTTCTGCCCCGCCATGCTCAGATTGGTGGACACGGGAAGGAGGGACTCCTTGTTGATGCGAGGATACCTGAGGAAAAGTAGCAGGGACTTAACCGAGTTCTTTATTTTCATCACCTGCAGCTGGAAGACCTGAAATATCAGAGACGCTGCTCGGAAGACTGACCGTCTGATTTGACATTGGAAAAAAATAAGCAGATTGATCAGATAAATGAAGGGAGTACTGCCAGAATATTCTGTAATAGCTGGAATTCAATGTTTTTATGATATCTAATTGCTTTTGCATTTCTCTCAATTTCTGATATTTTGGAGGGGGGTTATGTTTGTATTATGTAGGACATGTCTAGATTTTTACACTATTGATTTTAAACCAACCCGAAGGACAAAATGTTTTTTGTTTTTTTTTTAGTTTAAAGTCTGAGAGGTTTGTTTAATAGAAATTTTGCAGATGTAAAAAGTCTGGCACACTAAGAAAAAGTAATGTGTTAGATATGGAATCTACAGAGAAGCTATGCTGCTCAGAATTCACATGGAAAAACAAAACAAAGTCTTGAATCTCTTCTTCCAGGTAGGAAACCCACAGCGTGACACCACACGACTTCACCCCACCACACTTCAAACAAGGCCGTCTGAAGTCCAACCTTTCCATGACGGCGTCGCCTCAACGTGCATTATGGTGATCAAAGGGGCTCCTAAGCAGGATCTGTGTCGGGGTGAGTTAAGGGCCGGGGGGGAGAGCCGCGCTGCCCGGGAGGTGAAGGATGTTTGACGGCAGATGAGCCGATCAGGTGAGCGGCTGCGAGAGCTTTTTAATGGAGGATTACTTCCAGCGGAGATGGTCCGATGGGCTATTTTGATTCGAGCTCAGAAACTTGAAAGGGTTCGGTGTCACCGCCGACCAACAGTTTTAGATCACGACCTCATGAGAAAATGATGCAGTTCGGCGGGGAGGGTCATCTCAGGGGGAAGCCGGGATGAAAACAAAGAGCATCTTAGAAGATGTGACCTGGAGATTTTGATATCAGTTTCATCATCATTACAAAAGAAGAGCACGTACTTTGGAAAAAAGGCTGAAATAGTAAAGTTAAGGAGCTAAGAGAACAAAAGGACTCTTTGAAGGTGCAGTTCTTTTTGTTCCGAGCGGTGATATTTTGTGCTGCCATATGTTCAATGATAGGCATCAGGGTATTTTGGATTCAAAAGAAAGCGAGGGCTCCGATTACATTTGATGGATCATTACCAAAGTGAGAGAGAAGTGAAATTAAACTGAATCAAACTCAAGTCCAATCTCCGTCATTCCCACTATGAATCAACACAGTTGCATCACCCATTTGGAGCCTCCCTTCCTGGTGGAGTCAGAACTACTCAGAACCCAGCTGATGGGAAACATCCATGACATTACCGCCGCTTCCTCCAAAACCATGAACTCCTTCCAGGACAGACATGACGGCAGGTTGACGGCAGGAAAAGTTCCCGTGATGAGTCAATATTTCTTTTGTCATTGGCATGGCACTGGAATGAGTTGACTATGTCAACCTAAATATGAAGCTCTATGTCAGTTTGGTTCTTCAGAGAAGAACCGAAACAACAAACAAAGGCCCATCCAGTCAGGTCAGTCTCCTTTCTGCAGCCAAATATTTGGGTTCCGCATCAAGAAACAGCCTGAACGGGTCATTGTTTGACATGTTAGCTATTTAAACACCCGCTGGTTCGGTTCAGCATTCCTGTTGAGCCACAGACCACTGTCTACGCTGAACAAATAATTCCAGGGAAATAGTAAAAGCATGATCTATTTGCCTAGAAACCAAGAAGAACAGGCTATTTAATACTTAAATACGATTGATAATGGATGATATAATGTCACCAAACATGACACACTTCCTGTCTGACCTCAGCTTCTCTTGGCATTGGAGGCTCTGCTGGCTCTTCCCACACTGCACACAGAAACACTTTCCTTGTAACGGATGAAAGCCTATTTACCATCTTTGCTCTAAAACTAACCAAACAACTCAACCATCTTAATATCATCCATCCTAATAACTTTAAAGATTTTTTTTTTCTATTAAAAAAAACAGTGTCTCAGGTTGCTGCAACTTACCTCAAACTCCCTGAAATCAATCTTTGTTGGCAAGTCAACAGTCTTTTCCATTGCCTTGGTTATTGAATGAAAAGTCCTGAATTCATAACTGCAACAGTTAAGATTACAGAAGGGACTGTAACAACCTTATATGTTGTTGCCTAAATCAGCGTTTTGACCTTTACCTTGCATTGACGAGTAGTAGTTGTTGTGGAAAAACATTTAGCTGTTAGATCTATCTTGTTTCAGTTGTCTGATATGTCAAAATATATATGAACTCAAAATAATTTAAGGCGCATGTAAAACAGCTCACCTGCTCTGGTTGAAGGTATGTATCTTGACACGATGGTGTGTGTACTTCTGCAGTATCTTCTTTGTGTCTTCATCTGTGTTGAAGGAGTTCATGAGTACCAGGGGCACATTTGTGTTGTAGGTCTTGTTCAGGTGCTGAGAGGGACAAAGGAAAGATAAAGTGCAGGAAATGTCAGATACCTGTCGTTTGGTTATGAGATGGCGATCCACGGCATTGAGAGACAATAGTCATACATGTCTGCTGTTCTTTTTAAGAACTTTGACCCCCTTAACATTTGGAAATGGAGAAAAGCCCCTTCCTGTTAAGAAAAAGCTGACCATTATTGGATGAAAAATGTATGAAATGTGCATCTGCAAAAGAAATAGAAAAGGGGGCTCAGAGCGTCTATTCCTTAAGACATTAAAAGAAAATTTGACGTTTGTTGTGACACTTCTGCTTTGTTTCCTGTTTTACAGACAGATACAATCTGAACACTGGTCATGTTCACAGCACGAATCATGTGAAGCTCATCTAGGACACGACACAAAGTCTAAGTAGCCGAGGAGCAAAAATTCCAGAAACAAGCAGTGAAACATTAGACATACATATACAGATACCATGGATAAGGTGGATGGACTCTTTTAAAACCTCAACTGTTTTAAAATATCAATATTTGGCTGTGTTGCAGGACCAACCGTCACCAATAAATCAATATTTTCTCCTCACGTCTACCTGAAATAAGCTGACGGTGGAATAACTGAAAGTGAGGAGAGTAATGAAACACATCTGAGCTGCTGGATCCACAGAATATAGAACTAATCACAGCCAGGGACGCAATGTCCCCACCATCCCCCTGTACCCTGATGGTGCCATTATAGCGAATCTGAAAAGGGGAAATGAAGACTAAAGTAGACGCAGAAGGATTTTTTTTAACTCAGATGTGACCATGTGAATAATAAGGTGAGTCATCTAGGCAAAGTTTGTCAGGAGAAAGTTAACTTCTGACTTGGTGTTGCAAACTGTGACATACTGTAAGGGAATGGTTTTCGTGGCCCGTGCTATTCATTAACCAAGAGGGGCTTTTGCCAACCCATCCAGTTTCCTGTTATGCCACATAATAGCACTGATCTCTTATTTGTAAAGGTGGTTGACCTGCGTAACACCACCGCACCTTCTCTGGAAGTGTCCCAACCCCTTAATGTTAAACAACAGTGGGCCATCCGGCGTCACATTCTCTAATTTATGGCAAACATCCTAGAGGACTCACCAGTGTGTTGACACTGGCATGAAAACAGGCCGTTAAACATCTCAAGGTGACTTTGCCTTTGTGATCACTGACAGCCAAGCCTTTCCACAGGCTTTCTCTGTCTATTTTGTCTATTCTATATTTCTCTTGTGTAGCTTGTATATGCACTCTAGCAATTATACGCTGCATGTAGTCTTTCAATATCTATGTGAACATTCTTTATACTTACATGTAAATAACTGAAGTAGTTTAGTTGGAGTTATTGTAGTTTCTATATCTGTTTTAAAAATGTTTTCCATAATAGCTTTCTATATCTGAAAGTAGTCTTTCCATATCTATGAGGCTTTTCTATATTTGTAGAAAGGTTTTCTCGATGTAGTGTATACCCATACCTATGTAGGTTTCATCCTTGTGGTTTGACCAGAAGTGTGTTTTCGACATTTCTATTCAACAACATCTTTTTGAAAATGTTGGCTATTGCTTTCTTTTTGCAGGTGTTCTCTAAGTAGAGTCCAGATGCTTGGACATCACATTTCGGGTTGACTTTGTGTTCCCTGTACGTGGACACTTTTCATAAACTTTCTGTTTTTTCTTTTTTCTTATTATTTACTACACAGCAGGAATGAGGTAGGACTGTAAGTGGTCCAATGTGATGTGCTTTCGATCTGACTTGGGGTTTAATCATTGCTATGACACACTACATGAAACCAAAAACTGAGTAAAATTAAACTTCCATCCCCCTGTTCTCCTGAGGACAAAGGTTTTATGCAAACAAAAACTCGAGTCCTTAGAGTGAACTGAGAAAAAACGTGTTGTAAGACGTTCTTGTTTAGACTACCCGTTTCTTAGTTCATTATCTTGCCAAACATCACCTACAGTATATGGTCATTAGTTTGTGCGCACGCAGGAAAGCAGCAGATTTTCTGCAGCCAGGTGGCGCCGTTCCAGCTCCTCAGTAAAGGCGTCCAAAACAAACGTCTCTACCTGAGAGCGAGCGGCGGCTTAAGGAGCGCTCGCTCTGCGGAGCTGGTTTTCAGGGCACAAGTGTGCCTGAATGGAAGCCATTTTCTCTGGTTCTTGACAGGCCGTTTGAGCCGGCAGGTAACCTGACCAGACCGTGGGGGGAAAAAATGGAGAGCAGAGGCACGGACAGAGAGAGCAGTGTGCTGATGAGGAGCTGGGTGTCCTTCGGGACTGTTATGAAACTCAATTACACAACTCAACTCACTCCACTCCGGCTCTGACTTCATCGCCTCTTTCTCGTAACACTATTGAAAGTTTTACTCAACCTTGATGTCAGCCGGGGTTTGTACTTTTTCATGTAAATGACATGAAACACAAGACCCACTATTCTTCCGTTGTTTTTAGGTCATGAGATTGTTGAGGATAAAATAAAAAAAAAAGTGTAATTTGAGCCACAAGGAGAAAAGATGTAATTAATGGAACAGCTAAATGGGACATTTTGTCCATGTTGACGTAAGAAGGGCCTCAAGTGCTTATTCTTATACTGGAGCTTTGCTGGGATGTGTGTGTCTGCAGACTTACATTAACGATGAAAGAAATCATGATAAAGAAGGTGCCTTGTGACCCGGTTCATTTGAAGTGAACTTTCTACTTAAAAATAAAACAAAGGCAGATGGTTCAGATGCTGGTAAACAGAGTTAAATTCAGATTGTGTCATTTTTAGACATTAATGAATGCACAGCCCTTCCAGCCCCTCCCAACACACACACACACACACACACACACACTGTGCCTGTAGCACATAGCCTCCTCTGTTTGGCAGCCAGTCCCCTACAGACCTGCCTGCCTGCACACCAACAGATCCCCTTTCATGGCTGCTCCCCCAGATGTCACAGAGAGCCCCTTTCAAACTCCCCCCAGCTCATGGAAGCCTGGCTCTCTTCAGCCTCTCACATACTTGACTGTAAAAGAGTCTGGTCTCCAGGAAAAGCACCTAATGTCTGAGGCATCATGGTCACGGTCGAGATATTGGAATACGGTAGAGGAAAGCAATCAAATGACTGGTCAGGGCTCATTAAGTGTAATTAGATTTATTTAAAAAAGCCTGTGAAGAGTTATCACCCCTCTTTCCATTAAATGCATTTTTTTTTTTTTTTTTACGTAATGTCCCCTGCACTGCTTGCTGAACCTGAGACGATGTCGAATTGTACCTCTGTATTTTCAGGTATCTCCCTGCTGGTTGTTTTGAAAAATTACCCACCTTTCCCTCTTCTTTTTGGTAATTTCTTGCAAATGTTACGGAAATAAATATTCAGTAATAATTTCTAATGGGCTCCTCCCAAAACCAATTTAACACGAACATACTGTTGATTGTCTCCCGTTAGATTAAATAAGAATAAGAATAAGAATAAGAACAACTTTATTAATCCCGAAGGAAATTGCAGTGCCAGAGTTACAGAAAATATAACAGTAATAAATAATAAAAGAAAGGCAGAATTAGAAATAAAAATAAACTATAAACTATAAAGTGTTTCAGTGAAACTATAAAGTGTCTTAGTAAGCAGTGATAAAACTATAAGTGTCTTAGTAACAAGTGAGGTAAGGAGTGCACAATAGTATGATAAAATGATAAGATGATAAGATGATAAACATCCCATTCTGTCTGCTTCTCTGCTATGAAACATACCCAACCGGCAAACCTCTGGATTAGGAAATACCTAACTGTCCTGCCTGTTTCTCAATCTGGGCAAAACACAGAATGTGATCTGCAAAGGAATGCTGCTGATGGTTCTTGGGAGAGAAGCGGGGAGGAGGGGGGGCAGGAAAAATTAAAGTTGTTCTCCACTGATGGGTTTGTGGTCTGAGGTTAGGGGTTGAATGACAACCTACTAAAAAAAACAACAATCAACAACCTTATAAAAGTGCCACAGGGCAGTAGGGTAAAACCTGCATTGTTGTTCAACAGCTCATGTTTGGTGACAGGACAGGGAACACAGAAATGCAGAAAATGCTGAATATTTATTTCTTTTTGTAAACATTTTTCTGCATCACCCATGATTGTCTTTCCATGTAATTTTTATTTGTATGTACATTCAGTACACAGAATCTATAACCCTGTTTTTCGCATGGGCAAATACTTGTTATTCAACTACCGATAAATACAACTGGAAAAAAAATCAAGGTGACCTGTTTGAGTTTTAATTTAATATTTTACTTTTTATCATACATACTTTTTGACCACAGCAATTTTCAAACATTACACTTGTTTTTTTTTTTCCTCTAGCGTAACAAAACTGTGTACATATTTGTTTTAAATGCAGCAAAATGAGCAACGATCCCATGGTTTAGTGTGTGTGTCAAGAATGACTTGCCTGTTCTGTAAACCTGTCAACTGAAAGTTAAATTATCAGATAGTAAAACCGACGTGGGAAGAAGCCATATGTCTCTTAAAAGTTATATACAGACCAACCCTTCCCTGTTGAAACCAGCTTTCATACAGATGAACCAAGTTGCCGGTGGCGACATGTGTGTTTACCTCTATCTGCTGCACCGTCAGGTCCAGGAAGGTGTTTTCATTGCGGACACTGATCAGGCTCTTGGGGCCTTTGCATCCCATGCTGGTCCCCAGGCCGCCATTCAGCTTCACCACCACCAGCTTGTTGAGGCTGTCGGCGACGCTGTCGGGCAATCCTCGAGCGGCGATCCTGTCGTACGGCTGGATCTGGACTCACAGAGAGGTGGGATCGTCAGATATGACCGCGCCTGTATACGGCTCTTTGTTCAACATTTTACTACAACAGTTTTTACAATAGCTGTCTGTTCCTTATCCTCTTTCAATATGTATGCAAGAAAACGGCTGTATATTCCAAAAAAGTCTACACATTTATATATTGTTGCTCTTACGGAGTCAAGTTTTTATATATATATATATATATATATACTGCTCAAAAAAATAAAGGGAACACTTGAACAACACAATGTAACTCCAAGTCAATCACACTTCTGTAAAATCATAGTGTCCACTCAGGAAGCAACACAGATTCATTTTGACTTGTTTTAAGGACATTACATCAAAGTTGGATCAGCCTGGAGTTTGTTTTTACACTTTAATTTTGAGTGTGATTCTTATCCAGACCTCCATGGGTTGATACAATTGATTTCCATTGATCATTTTTGTGTGATTTTGTTGTCAGCACATTCAACTGTGTAAAAGCAAAGTATTTCATAAGAATATTTCATTCATGTAGATCTATGATGTGTTTTTTAAATGTTTCCTTTATTTTTTTGAGCAGTGTATATATATACATATATATATATATATATATATATGTGTGTGTGTGTGTGTGTGTGAGTGCGTGCTTAGAAACTGGATTTCTCTAAAATATAATTATTATCTCTACTACTTAATCTGTACAAGGGGGTGTGAAGGGTGCTCTGGGGTTTCACTTGGATCTATCAATCACAAAGAAATCCAACCATTCAGTCTCACATTCATATCTTTTCAATTTAGAGACAATTAACCTACTGGCTTTTTTTGGTGCAAAGTAGAAAGCACACACCCATACGGAGAAAGAACCCCCTGCAACCACCAAAATCTCAGAAAAATAAGATTGTCAAGTGATGTAAGCAGAATTGGAGTGACTGCTCCTCTGCAGGCCTGAGGGAGTCTGGCCAGATTAAAAGCGAGCTTCTAAAAACAGCCTAAGATTGGATAATAATGTGAAATCAAGCTGAAACTTGTAAATGACTGTTTACCACCGGCAATAGGGTGGAAACAACCCCAAAGAGCTTTCGGTACCATCGCAATAACAACGGGCCCTTTTCCTTTTGGAATGACCAACCTATCAGGCATTTTGAAGCTGATTGAACTGCTCTTTGGCCGCCTGACAAGAGGAGTTACAGGATTATTTCCCAGGTTGGCAGGACTAAAGTGGTACTATTTTTTGGAAGTTGTTTTGTTTGGTCATGATAAATCTTTTGTGTGAACTTGTCCTTGGCGGATGGCCTTAGAAGTAGATGTACCGAGGAGTTGCAGAAAATGCCAACGCAACTAAGCTTCCCTTTTTTTTTCCCCTCCTGAACTGTGAACCAGACAAATGTTCTCTTTTGTTGTACTGGAATGATAATTAAAATTGGAGCTGGAAAGGTGACTCATAAGCCCTGGTCAATTAGAAACACTTTTTTAAATGATGAAAAGAGACTTGTTTTTTTTACTGATAAAAAAGAACCTTCGCTGCAAGGCTTCTGCACTTCTGTTGGCTGGGGAATAATAATCAGCGGAGTATATTGAGTGTGAGTGTGTGTGTTGACGGCACTGGATTAGTCCTCCGCCTCTCACATCGATGAATTTACACGTCACGATGTATCAGCTGTCTTCATTACTCCCACGGAGCAGGAAGGGGAGAGAACAGCCGATAAGAGCATTACTTAGCTTCTCCCTGTTTCGATGTATTTCCAGCATATGAATTCATCTTTTTTTTTTTTTCTTTTTTTTTTTAGAGCCACATGCAGGAATTGTGAGTAATGTGGATAAGGACAAAGTATTTTCAGATGTTACTGCAGCTTTTCGTCATCGGGGCGGGAGACCAGTCGGTGTACATAGTTAATCAGCGCGTCATAACTGACAGTATTTGTAGGACGGCGTTTGTTTGAAAGAGGTTGCGTGATCGGGTGTGTGTGAAACGTTAAAAAGGAAACGGAGAGGTTTCTGGTCATGGGGTAAGACCTGGTGATTCACAGATGAAAAACCAGGAGGATATCCAAACCCCCTCTGCTTCCCTCCTACCGGGAGGATGAGGTTACAAACACAACAGGCTACATCTGCTGCTCCTTCGCTTCCCCCACTGCCAGAGGAAATGTTTGTCAATGGGGAGAGAAAAGAAATCAAAGTTTCACAGTTCAAAACTTGTGAGGTGTGATAAGTGAATTGCATTCAAAGAAGGTTATTTTAAAGAACACTTCTTGTTTGATGTATGAGATCAGCCACCCTCCCAATCCAAGCCAGGATCCCTTTCCCCTGAGATGTTAGCTTCAGCCCGCTCGGACACGCAGCTGCCACTTTTATTGATCTGGTATGTCTTCTAGCTAACTCATGACCTGGGTGGCCGGGGGAGGAGGGGAACGGGCAGAAGGTGAAAAGAAGCCCAGCTGGTGTCCGACGTTCACCGACAATGTTGATAAAACACATTGATGGGACACATGTTTTGATACAAACACCTCGACAACTAGTCAACAAGACATGTTTATCGACTTCTAAACAGACAGCAGGATGTCAGTCTGATGATAGTGCAGGGACACGGGCTGCACGGGGAAACTCGGAACTGACTTTGCTAGCCACGTCGAACAGGACGTTTATCTTTGCGCCATACTGCTTCCTGCCTCTGACACAGCAGGCTGGTAAAACCATGACAGAGGACTTGCACTTTCAAAAAGTGCGCATGTACTTCCCTATCTGGGAACTCAGACGGACTTGCACTTCCTCAACCAGATATTTGCACCATCTACACTTTTGACGACTCATGCCTTTTCTCGTTTTACTTTCGGGGAGCCATAACAATGCATCACCTGCTGGGCTTATCAGAAGGAAGTACTGTTTAACAAGGGGTGTCATGGGAACCAGGAAAGGTCATGTGTGAATAGATATGTTGGTTGAATAAGGTAAAGTGTTGAGAAAAAAAAAGAATCCAGCTGGGTTAGGACCAGAGCTCTTTGGGATAGGCTGCTGGGTCTCTGCATCCGTTAAAGCAAAAATTGTCGAATGGATTTGGATCCAAATTTAAGATGAATCCAGCTGAGCAGTAGAAGAATTCAATAGTCTTGATATTCATATCAGAAAACATGGCAAAATCCTAAAACGCACAAGCACATTTAAGCCCTGGCAATCTGGTTTAGGGGGAAACTATGGCGATTAAAAACCTTGACAAAGAATTTCTAATGCCACCACACTGTTGTCACTGCATTGTTGAATTTAAAGTGATTCCCAATATTTACAATTTGGGGGTCATTATGCTGCAGTGGTTAGCGCTTCAGCCCCACTATTAAAAGGTTCCTGGTTTGATTTTGACAAGGGCCCTTTCTGTGTGGAGATTGCATGTTTGTGTGGGATTCCTCTGGGCTCATTGGAGACCCTAAGTTGTCCAGATGTGTGAATGAGAGGCTGAATCGTCGTATCTGTCTGTTATATGTACCTCAAGTAATCTGTTAAGACCGTTACGTAATCACTCACTGCTGCATCTTACATTCATCTTACATAGTCATTTTCTCTCATCCCCACCCCAAACCTCAGGGCACCAACATTTCCCATTGTACTAATTCTTATTTGCCTTTTATAAAACTCTCCTGAATTGGCCTGAACTTTACAAACAAAATTCATATTTTACACTCGGTCCTCAGATGGTCCCCTGTAGGACATGAACTTTGTTTTTTGTAGACGCTGATGTTAAATGCAGGTTGTTGCCTCCCATACTTCTCACAGCAGTGTCTAATGTTGATGCAGTGTCATTTGCAAGTGATGCTATTAATTATCAATAATTTCAAAAGTCCAAATCTTGGGATTCTCATGCCTGTTGACATTGATAAATCTTACGCTGGGAATTAAATGTCTTTCCAGTTTTCCACACGAAGATGAAATCTGCTTAAACTGACAAAGCTTGATTCAAATCCTGGTTATCACAGGCTCTTTCGTCCACATCGTTTGAAAGGCTCCAACTTTTAAACGCTGCCATTCGACTGATTCTCGTTTATTTATGAGGTTCACAATGCTGATTGTCCGATGACTGGAATGAAATGTTGGAAATGGGGATCCTTGCCTAGCTAGAACCTGAAAGTCTCCAACTTGTCACTTGTTGACACTTTTGGTACAATTTGCCTGATGCACAGCGCTGTTATCGTTTGAGCATGCGTTAAACCTACAAAGCACCCTATATGACTTTACCATCTACCTTTAACCTGTTATTGTTGGAAAAGGTTTCTTCAAGATTGCACTCCTCACCTCTGGTGGACACCCCCGCCCAACTCAGCTATATTCTCAACATGCTTTAGGTTTCATCATTGGGGTTTTCAAGCTGATTCAAATTGTTTCTAAACTTCACCAGGGGGCTTTTTTTCCCATCCGACACCAGTATTCAGGTGATGATCTATATTCCATGTGGAACAAAATGGGACACGAGAGACAATGAACACGCTGTTCCGTCTAACGTACGACTGACCCATTCAAAACCCCAGAGAGTGTGTGTGTGTGTGTGTGTGTGTGTGTGTGTGTGTGTGTGTGTGTGTGTGTGTGTGTGTGTGTGTGTGTGTGTGTGTGTGTGTGTGTGTGTGTGTGTGTGTGTGTGTGTGTGTGTGTGTGTGTGTGTGTGTGTGTGTGTGTGTGTGTGTGTGTGTGTGTGTGTGTGTGTGAGAGACAGAGAGAAAGAGAGAGGACTGGAACAGTCCAGGTGTGTGTGTGTTTGTGTACATCTGTGTGTTTATTTGTGGTGCGTATAAAAGCTAGGCTTCCCAAAGTGGTGCAGGGAGTGAGTTATTATTCTCAGATGAGGAATTGAATTCATTTGTAAATTGACAGGGAACAGACTATCATTCAGGTCATCATTTGAAGTTGTCCGAGGGGCTTGTTAACATTTGACAACTAAATTCCGATTCATTGAGATCTAGTTGAATTGTAAACCATCATATTATTTGATTTATTATGATTATATTAACTTATTTGTACCTTCAGGCATAGTGGGGTGATTTAGGAAATCAGTAGCTGACACAAGACTGAGGAACTGGGAGAACAGGTGAATGATCTTTCCCATAATATAGGGAAGATGTTCCAAACCTGAATAAATGATGTCATTGGTAAGGAAATGTTGAGTAAAGCTAAAGGTAACATGGCGGAAGATTAAATGTACTGCTACTAAGTGTGCTTTTTGTCTTTTAAATACCAGCTTTCTAGAATTGATGGGAACAGCGCCTCTTGCAAAAATACGGGACGGAGAGCTGCAGTACTTGGATAAAGATGATCTTCCTTTGAATCTAGCACGCCACGATGGCCACAGACCTCCCTACACCTGTTTGGAGCCAAAGACCCAAATGACTCAACAGGATCCAAAGTGTAATTCAAGTTTTATTGCTAAAACCGCTGAATGATTGACAGAGATTACCAGGTCCAAGCCAAACGCTACACCTTGTGATCAACACAATGAGATTCAGGTTTACTGGGGAATGAAAAAAAAAAAACTTGACTCTGCATTTGGAGAAAAACAAGTTTGTGTTTCATCGGTGGCCCCATCAATGACATGATTATGAACCCGATGACACAAAACAGGCTTTTTTAGATGCCATAAAATTGTGGCCAAAGACCAGCTCCATTATGGGGACAAACTTCCTTATGTAGATTTAAAGGCCTTGTCTTTGAGAAAAAGTGGGCCTGGCCTCCAGGTATGACCCGCTTCAGTCATTACAGTTACACAATACAATACAAGCCGATGACATATTGAGTCCAGTGTGTCTGCATAACACGTAACCAAGCTATTTTAGCAACAGTGATATAATTTCACTCCGCACCTACTACACGTCTCTGCTGTCAGTCATCCGCTATCAGCTTTAAAAAAAACTTAACAGAGCTGTTTTCTTAGAGGGGAAAGGTTAACTACATTCCCTGACACAAATTGTCATTTAGTTAATATTAATTGGTCCTTTGGTTACGTTTTGTTCGTACGAGCCAAAATGAATTTTGATCTCAACACAGGATATTTTATCCATTCATGTCTCCTAAGCTTTAAGTGTGATGTTGGATTTTCCCTTCTGAGCAAAATGGAATGTTGATTATTCTTAGAACCTGTTCAACAGTTTCATATTATGAAATGACCCAACCCAGTTTGACAACATTTCACTCAAGTTCAACATCCTGTTTTGAGATCCCAGAATTCTAGACCAAAGTACATGTATCAGCCCCCAAACTTAACAGTAATAAAACATTATTCTGCTCTCAGGTCGTAATGCATTTGCTACCTTTCCTTATTTGCATTTGCCTCTTTGCTTTTAGCCTCTGCAAAGCTCTGTCAATATTTAAAGAACATCAAATGGTATCTACAACGCTGTGAGAGTGAAACTGAACAGATTGGGCTTGGCCTGATGTTCTCTGATGCCCGTGGCATCTTTGACTGGGATGCCGTTCAATGGCAGACACACACTGCTGTGATTGACAGGAATTCACTGATCTGAAGCTCAGACCCATGACTGACTTTTACCCCCAGATGGGAGCTTACATTTGTAATTTGACCTGTGTGGGCCATCAAGAGCCAAAAATTGTGTGAATGTGAATTTACTGATTTAAAAAAAAAAAAAAACAAGGGGAAAAAATCTTGGAAAGAAGGAATTTGGGTACCCCATCTGAAAATTAGCAATAAATTACCAAAAAAATCTCAGACTTTTGTGAAATTTCTAAATAACAGTCTTCTTAAACTGCTCATTAAGCTCTTCGTGCCCGGGATGAGATTTGTTTGGTCCTCTGTGCAGCATGGTTTCCCACGGGGCCATCCCGAGTTTCTTTCCCACAGACTATTTTCCCTTGATTCTGGCTTTCTGTCTTGGAAAAGACCGTAAATTGCTTTTGCCTGTTCAAATTCGTGACACTGAAGTAGTTTCCAAAATGGTTTTGCAGCAGACAAAACGACTTTGTTCTGGTTTCGGGTCTGCAGTTATCACATCTGTGCAGTGTTTGTCGGGTGTTTCATTTTGAGAAGCCACCACAGACTGAGCTGTCATTGGCCAAAGCTTCCACTGGGGTTGTGAAATTCAGGTGTGGTCCTGGTGGAAGCATATTAATCGCCTTGCACAGCTCATTGGTACTTTCACTTGTCTTTCGCAGCTTTATTGAAATGTTTCCACTGTGGGGCGATTAACGAAATATTGTATTCTATTCTAATTTGTGCGCCGCAAACAGAACCGCGTGAAACAGACTTACCGAGTCCTCCGGAGGTCTTTGTATCTTGGCCCATTCCACTGAGGGACCCTTCACTTGCAGAAAACGGTGGAAAAGGTTCTTGAAGCCCTCGAAGTCTTTTCTGCAAGCCTGAAAAATGCAAAAACTTAAGTCACACACACATATACATATATACATACATATATGTGTATACATATGTATATATAAACGGTATGAACTACAGGACCTCAATCAATCTATCCATATCCTACAGATATTTCATTCTATGCATCTGCGGTTCTGGTTAATTTTCACCGCATCCCTCATGAGACTGTCGAATCAATCGTGGCTTCCTATTAATGGAGAGGAAAGAAGAATTTGACATTTTTCAAAAGTAACCAGTTCCTATTAAGGCTTTAATTGTGGTGGAATTTTCAATTTGACATTTTAAGTTTAGATTTCCTTGTAGTTGTACGAATTCTGACTGAAATCTATTGTGTCATTTTGCCAAAGAAAACATCCTTCAAATCCCTTGTGTGGTTTTGTGATCCCAAGGGTTTAGTCAGTAACACAGCCCTGAGCAAACAAAATCCTCATTCACCTTTTATGTTTGTTCGGCTTCGTGTCGGGATTAAATGCTGTAATTCCCCCCTCCCTCCCCAAAAAAGAAAACGTGCCTTTAAAATCCCCAAATGTCGTTTGTGTTCTCCAGAAACACAATCCTCATTCACCTGTCAAGATTAATAATGGAATTGGTTTTTGAAGAGTGGCATCATGTTATGAGGATCTCAGGCAGAGAGCGCAGAGAGAGTGGACAACCTGTTGTGGCTTTTGCTAATAAAACTTGTCCTGCTTGGATTTTATTTCCACTCTTATTACTCCTCACCTTTGTTTGCTTACACTGCAGTTTGATCTGGCACTCTTAATGTTTTTTTTTTTTACAGGCCAAAAGGTTTCATATATCAGGGTCAGACCAGAAATTTTCTGATGGGTTGACACTGTGATCTGGCAAAGGTCCTCTGTGTTTTATTGCAGGCAATTGATGTTACCTGTTCAAACAAGTGTATGTGTGGATGACAGTCTGTAGCTACCAGAGCAAAAAGCTAGATTTTCACTGGTTGCCATCAGGGACACATCTTTTTGTAAAATTTACTGCCTTGCCATGAACCTTTCCTGGAAAGGACTATCCCTTTTTCCCAAGCTATCCCTTTTCTTCTATTCAAATAATAGGCCTTCTTCAAAAGTAGTTTGATCGTGGTTTTGCATTTTGACACTCACATTTTGCAAGAGGCCGCATCATTGATTCAGCATGAAGTTTCTTCTCTCGTTAAAGTGAAAACCCCTGCTGAGCTGATGTTCCCCACGACTGAGCCCATTACTCGACTTGCAGCTGCGTATTAATGTGTCAGACATTTAACAAATCCCTTAATTTCACATCATTATTTCATGGCAGCGAGACTGAGGGGGACACATGGGTAGAAGAATATTGCAATTAGAATTTACATCATTATAGTTTTTTATAAACATTTGTTTTGAAATGTCCAATGATGGAAGATTAGAAGTACGATTTGTTGGATCCCATCGGCTAATGAAAGAGGTAGGCTACCGGTACTGTTGACTAGCCTTTATCGTACCAGGCTAACCAGCAGAGTACATTTTAACTGTGCAATAACAATTGTGTCATTATTTTTGATTCTTTAGGAGATATAACATGGAACATCGCTAAATGACTGAAAAAGACGAACAGTTCCGGGAGGGAAAGCCAACTAACACAAATGTAAGCCGCCTTTCCGTGGTTCGCTTTACATCTGCTGTGCTGGAAGCCTGCCTAGATCAACAATGAAAGTGTTTGTTTCCTTTGTCTCTAAGTTTGTGTAAAATGAATGTGAAGGCCACGCCTATGCACCCTTGTGTGTAAGTGCTGGTCACATTATCTAATCAATGCCGACAGTACACACATTTTACGGACCAGTCTAAATGGGGAAATACTAGAATGTTGATAATTACAATAGATAACTGATTATTATGTATGTTTGTCTCATCAAGCTATTTAAATGAGATCTTCATCTGAAAGTCACTGTCCAATACTGCACTCAAATATCCCAGTGATATCTAAGATGATCCTAATATTTGACGCAAAGTTTTTCCATAATTATCTTCTCATTTTTTTGGCTCTTTGTTGCCATAGTTCCTCAAAAACAAACCAAAAGATATTTTTGCCAACTATCCTTTCGTATAAACATCATACACACCCACACACATATATATGGCTGTGGTTTGGGTACAGCCATGGGACAAGTCAGCTGGAACTGACTTTTAGAATAATGTGTGCCAGGTCTGCAAACAGTAAAATGAAGGTAAGTCTATGAGCTGCTATTTTGGACAGTATTGCACCAAGAACCCCAAAGAACGGCCCCAGAATTACTTGTTCACGTTTGTTTAAAAACTTCATGCCCCATAATTCCATCACACATATTTTTTGAAGCTGTGTCTGGGGGAATGTGGGCGGGACTCTCATTAGCGCCATGACGCAGTATGTGTCACGTCTGCGTTTCCTGTATTGTTCATCTGTGACCCCTCCAGATTGGAAATCACAACCAGATGGTTTGTTGGGGTAGAAAAGGCGGGGTAAGGAGGCTGGGGAGGGTGGGGAGTCTGAGCGCACCTCCTCCTCCATCCCCACAGCGGTGTCCAGCAGCTTCTCCATCTCGCCGTGCATGGAGCTCTCCAGCTGCTGCCGCATCGTTTCCTGGAACTGAGCCATGCCGTCTATCGCGCCTTTACTCAGACCTGGACAAGTGACATTGCAGAAAAGGAGAGGACAGAGGGTTTTTTTTTCAAACACTGCAGCACAAAAAACCTGCTTATTCCAGCCTATAACTCTCCTGGGCTGGGATATAGAGTATTTATCTTCCAATTTAGATATCCAATCATGGATCATATCAGATGGAGAAACAAACTTTTCTGCATCCAAACATTTTGTCATTGACCCATGAGAATTTGTGCTTTCAACATTGTGACAATTGATTTTGCAAGGATTTACCTAAAAACAAACAGCAAGAAACTACATGAAAATCACTGAGAAAAAGTACAGAAAACGCAGCAAGACAGCACATTGAAATTAGCAATGAAATTCATTGAAAATTAATTGAAAGACCTTGAAAAAAAAATCTTTAAAATACCCTGAAATAAATATTAATATCTGAAGCTGCATCAGGTAGAGGAAAAACAGGAGGCAAATGACCATAATTTCCAGACTGTAAGGCACTGCCTTTTTCACACACTGCGGCCTAAACAATGTTGCGGCTAATTTATTGATTTTTCAGGGGCTAATGAGCTTCATGACACAAAAACATTTAGCCTCTTCACATGAGACCAATGAAATTACCGCGGAATTCTGAGGCCGTTCAATCCTGACACCCAAAAAGACGACTAATGGTTTTCGTGTGCAGAAGGAAGACGAAGACAGTGATCAGGTGGAGAAGGACAAGCGCTGATAGAAAATGGATGGCTGAATGGACTTTTCCTTGTGTTATTTATTATTAATCTTTTTCAGCAGCCATGTTAGAGGCTCTTAGGATGTTACCGTTGTGTATTTAATTAACACTTAAAGTTGTTTCTATGTAAATATCTCATGTTACGACGTGGACACCTGCGGCTTATAGACAAGTGCAGCCGATATATGTACACATATCTTTATTTAGCTATTTTTAGCCAGGTGCGGCTTATATTCAGGTGCGCTCAGTAGGCTGGAAATTACGGTACATAGAAACAACTTGAAAATTAGCAAGAAATTGCATGTCTATGTGCCTGAAACTACATAAAAATCAAGATAGAAATGAAAGATTTTCATAAAAATCTCGGTAGAATAATAGATAAAATACCCCTAACATTGATCACTTCCGTGAAAAATCACGGGGCATCACCTATGAATTTGTTGGAGAATTAAATTTGTGGAAATAGGATGGGTGACTTCCGACTGAATGAACTGGTATTATTGTGACACAACAGGTTTGAGGAAACAACTAAAATGTGAGGAGCATCTCTGATCTGCTTGTAACAAAGATCTGCTCTTGATTTTTTCATGGACAAGTCAAACCTCAACAAGTGAGGAATTAATATAATATTTGATGCTACTTGAAAAATGTTAACTCACCCTCCATAAACAGGGTAATATCAGAAAATTTGAAGAATTTATTGGAAAGTTTCATAAAAAGTATCTATAACATTTGGAGGGGGGGGGCAAGAAGTAATTGGCTAGAAATTAAATGTTATGTCATTACATATGAATAAACCCTAAATTTATCAATACTTCAACAAAATAAACCCAGCAATCAATGGTTATAGTCTGACGCTACTCTACTACTATACTAGCTATAGCTAAGATTTTCTTACTATACCTTTGGAATACATCCCAACATAGTTGGATTATGATATCGTGAGGGTGTTGATAAAGTCTACGGATTTATAACGTCTTAAAATCCATAAATAGATGTTGAATGCCCCCAAAATAAATGAATGACTAAAACCTACCAGTTCACAATGATGTAAATAGACAAAGTGCTTTTTCAACCTGGGGGGCACACCTGTATCTTTACAGAAGTGTGGGACGGAGGGAAACCCTCTTCAGAACATCAGCCCTTCTGGCTGTTTCAAATGTTCACACTGAAGAGTAACTTGATAATTAAAGTAAGCTAACCAGCTAAGCTTATGGCCAACAAATGCTCTGCCCCTGTCAAACACGACAGCAGGATACAGATCATTGAAAGTGAGAGGCCAAAAACAATTTGTGACATTGGCAGACAGAAGAAATGCACGTGATGGGCTCTGTCAAAATATAGATTTGGCAGACTCTGATTGACTTTTTAAGTAATCTGGGCTGTCGGGAGTATCGGCACTATGATTCTTGTTCAACATCCAAATAGCGAGGTGACAATGAAAACATCTGTAATCCATCTCAAAACAAAGACACAGGGTGAAATGCCATAAGAGGCATTACTGATCCTAAGCTAGTGAATGCAGGCACCACAAGTCAGGGGAGCGACTCAACAGACCTGCTAACGTGTCACCATTTTGGCGCTGATGTGAAATCCTCAAGTCCACAAAGCCTATCAAGTGCTGCCAGGAAATGTTTCTAAACCTTTTCAGACAGCGACTGTAGCTTCTTCCTCTTCTTCGATACAAATTAGAACAGCTTTCTCCTGGTGGATTTATCCTCCCGAGCTTTTCATTATCACACATTCATTAAGATGTTAATATGAATGAGTGAAACCATCAGCGGACTGTTGTTACTTTAAGAGGATAACCTATTTGAGGACCGTTCTTTCAACCAGCACCTCATTTTTTTTTTTTTTTTTTTTTTAACACGCCAGGTCCCCCATTTGACTGCTCTGTCATTGCAAGGTCCTGTTTCCTTTCAAAAGAACAACTATTTTAACAGACTAGACAGCGGAACGCTGTGATGAAGGTTATAAATGAGCTCTGGCAGGCTGGACACAAGGACAGACGTGCAGCGTGACATCTTTACAGACAAACACACTGATGTATCACAAGTTTCAAGCAAAGTAGAAAAAAATAACAGGAAGTCAACTGGGAAGTATGTGGTGGCAACTTGAATCATCTTGTTTTAATCAAAAAAGGTGCTGTTTGTCATGGAGCAGGATCCAGTCTGTTCTTCGCTGTACAGTAAACCCTCGCTATAACGCAGGTCATCTTTTGCGGCTTCACTGTTTCGAAGATATTTTAGTGCAGTTTTTTATTGCTTTTTTTTTAACAGTACAGTATGTTGTGTTCTGCATCCTAATTGGCTAGAGGACAGAAGACCAGTGTCAACAATCTCCGTGCCATGTCTCTGTACCGTTGTCTCAGTTTGCCAAATTTACATTTGCAAATTTTCTCTATGACAAAACCTAAGATGCCACGAAACGTTCTGCACCGGCAAATGCACCTGACGGCACGTCCAAAAGGAAACATCGGAGAAAAAGTTAAAATTCTGGGCATGCTGAATGAAGGTAGAAAACAGGTTTTGATCTTTGGTTCCATTCTATAGCACAGCATTGTACTCTATAATAATTGTACAAAATACAAGAACGTAACCCCACAATAAACGAGGGTTTACTGTAATACCAAAGTCTTCCTCAGCAATTCCCGGCTCCCGAATGGTCAAAGTAGAAGTGGAATGCAGTGCCGTGGTTGTAAAATGACTACATCCCGGCCATAAAACCCCTCTCTCCTTGAACCCGTGATTTAAAATAAAACCCAGTTCAAAATGTAAAAGTCAATCTAATAAATATTTCCATATGCATCTTTTAAGACATTCAGGGCACTTGAAGGCAGACCTTACACAACAAGGAAAACATAAAACAACAATTTTACAGCCATGCTACATCTACATAATTGTTATAAAGTCTGCTAGAGGTGACTGAACGAGTCATTTTACAGGGATTGTGACCCATTATACAATATACTGTATATCACCTTGTTTAACATCAGATTCCTTCTCAGGGAAAGTCTCGCACTCTGCGATATGACATGCTAATAAGATATTCCGTTATCATCTCTAAAACAGGTTCTGTGGACAAAAAAAGGCTGACAGATTTAATCTTATTCAAAGAGAAGAATGCAGAAATGTTAACAGGATTTGGAAGTTGCCATAGTAACTATTCATATGTTATAGAAATGTATGGTATAGTCAGTCACTAATAATTTGCACAGAATTACTCATTGTTTGTCAGTGTCACACAGCCCCTGAGCAGAGGTCATATTTGATTTAATCGCTCAAAACACTCAATGTTGTTTTTGCATCCAGTTCACCTTTTACACTCGCAATAGCTGCTGCCTTTTGAATTGAAGTGGGAAGTGTGAGGTGCTGGCTTGTTTTCAGAGGCAACACACTGTCGAGTCAATTTTTATCTATACAGCCCATAAATCAAAAGGCTGTTTTTTTCCCCTCTTGGAGTTTACAACCTTTGCAATCTGCACACCCGCTGCCCCGACTCTAGTGGTGGCGACAAATCCAGCAGGGACTGACGGTGGATGCAGTAACTTCGACACCTACCACGGACTTTTAGAAGCTCTGTGTAATTTGGTTTCAAAAGCTGTTGTAATATGGGTGGATTTAAATCAATCAGATGTTTTTTTCAAATTCATTCATTGAGCCGTTTGTAGTGATGTTCCCTACAGCTGTGAGCCTCTACCGGTTCAGTTCTGTAAAAACAAAGAATATTTGAAAACTGCCTCTTATTTCCTCTCTTATTCAGTTGTGGGGAAAAAGATCCATGTGAACTCAGTGACTCCAACAAACTTAATCAATAATGAAAACAGTTGGTAATTGATTAAGAAGATGAAATGCAATCCATTACCCCTCAGTTTGATTTTAGTTTTGTAACAGAGAGGACAGAAAGTTGCAGAAAAGAAACCCCTCAGATGAATTTCAGTGTGTGCTGCTGTTGATCAAAATGACGGCGCTAAAAGGGTGCAGAACTGAAGGAAATTACAAATGAAATAGCCAAGAGGGTCAGTTCTTAAGATTTGATTTCCTTTTCAAGTAACACTGAGAAGGTCGGAGGAGAAATTATACTCACTTCCTAATAAAAGCATCGTGTCTCAGCCGTCAGTTCAGATCTCGTGGCTCATTAACAGGATAAATCCCAAACAAATAGGGCACCTTTCAAAAAATATACAAGTGTATATACACACAGTCCAAACAGGTTTCACGACAGCAGGAAACAAAAAAAAGAATCAAAAATGAGATAATCCGAGTGTGAATTCATTGAGAGGAGCAGGTATCCTGTCACCTTATGGAGTCACTGAAGGAAAGGAGGCAGGGCAAGGACACCTCCCCTCCTCTCCCTCATTATCTCATACGACAAGAGGACAACCCCAACTAAAACTCACTGGCTGATTCTTTTCGCCTCCTCTCTCCAAAATTGTCAGCCTCTCCTCTTCCTTTCCAAAACATAAAATGCAAATCAGAAATCCAGGCTCTGCAACCTCTGCTCCTCTTCCCCGCTCACCTCCTCCAACCCCCCGCTCCGCCTCGCCTCTTTGGGTTTCATCCCAAATAACCGGTCATTCTCGTGCAACTTACCGTCAATTCCCCTCGTGTGTGTGTGTGTGAGAGAGAGAGTGTGTGTGTGTGTTTATTTGTGTGTGTGTGGAGGGGGGGGTCAGAGGAGATAGCCGCCGGAACCGACGGGCAGACGGATGGATACGAGAGCGGTGTTTCGGTCATGACTGCCTGCGCGTACCGGTTTTAAGCTAGAGCAACTCGTTCTTTTTTATTTTCTTTTAAATAGTGTTATTAAAACTGACATCTCGTTGGCGCTATGGTAAGGCAGAGAGGTAAAATTTAACATTTTACACGCCATTTTTTTTGCCGTCCCGGCCTGTCCTTACCGTTCGGCGGTAGGATGATGCTAAGTCGACGGGGTCGGCCTGCCTGGTCCAGCGGGTCGAATGGGGAAAAAATAGGACCACGGCGAACCCGCAGAGGCGGCGGCCGGGGAACCGCGGGGTGGGTGTACCAAAAAAAAAAAAACAACAAAAAACGGGTTTCTGTCTCAGAGCAACGGGCGGTCGTCACCCTTCGACATAGCTGAGTAACAACCCCCCAAAAATCCCCGCCAGTTTAAAAATAAACTGTATAAGTTGACAGAAAATTGTGATTACTTTTACACCGCTGTCGCGTCCGGAGCGAATGGGACAACGTTGGTGGGGATGAGAGCCAATGAGAAACCGGCTACACGGTGACGTAGGTTTGAGGGACCAATAGAATTCTGCGACGTGAACGTCGGCAATTCCAGGTTTTAAAAAAATGCATGGAAAAGGCACTAAAACATTGCGATGTTGAATAAATTCACGTTTATTTATTTCTTTTTTTTTACCCCAGTCAGTATTTTACCCGCCTGTACGGCAAATAATTCACATTATTGTTTCCCTTTCTCTAAATTAAATAATTATGGATGTTACATAATATTCCTCTTGCGATTCGCTGGTGCTGAAAATTTGAGAATAGCGACCTCGTCTGGTACAAATGGTGTATTGCACTCTTAACGCTCCACATCAACTGTGCTTGGATGGTGTTGAGACGTTATTTATCATGATTGATATTTTGCCTAATTATTCTGATTAGTATAACTTTTGTTAGATTAAATGCCTGTTTTTTGCTCTCATATTGACATTCAAAATAATTACAAATAAATATTTCTATTAGTACAAACATCAAGCCCTCAATTTCCTGAGCCTAGTAATGAATCTCAATATTTTGGCGTTAAATTTCCATTCTTTTTTTAGTGAAAACTATGGAATAAAAACGTTTTGGTCTGCCAAGTGTAGTAGAATTAACATTTTCTTTTTATTTGTTAAATCACTTCATCACATTTGAATTGATGAGCCTATTAACCTATTTAATTTTATTTCTTAATTAACTCTAGGAAATGCTTTTTTTCATGGACACCGGAGTTTTTGTTTGCTATTCAGGATTTAATTTTTATCCACTTTAGATTTAGACTTACATTTTGGATCGGATGCTGCAGTTGAACTTCTCAAGGACGTCTCTTTTCGTTGCGACCAGGTTACACTATCAAGAAAATATTGGAAGACAGATTAATTTTTTTTCTTCTAGTAGCAAAGACATTATAAGCAAATTTGAAATAATCAACAAAAACAATTAAATTACTTTTTTTTATTGTTAGAACCTTTAAAAGATACCCTTTCCAGTGTTGATAACTTACATATTACTATGTGTATCTACCATCTCCGGAGAGAAATGATCAGAGATTAGCTGCTAAACAAATTCTTTGACTGTACAACTAAGCAGATGTTGACTGGCTACATTAATTTGTTACAGATGTGTTTTCAACATCGTGAAATACAGCAGAGATAGGAGCGAGTTAGCATCACACACACACACACACACACACACCACACGCCTGGTGTTCACGAAGAGGAGGACATGATGGAGTCTTTCAACCGTCCATCCGACAACCAGGTCCCTTTCTTTTACATCAGCGTGTTTCAGGTTTAATGACGAACAATCTCCGCTGACGCCGGAGACTTGTGGAGGGAAAGGCGGAGATCCCTTGTCCTCTCGGTGTCTCTGGAGCTGCTGCACAGATCGGAAGAAGGGGGTGCAGGCTCTGTTGGTTTCCCCCGTGGGGTGACGTTTCAGGGTACAAGTATAAATCCCACTCATAAACACTGACTCACTAACTCTCTGTGTCACAAGCACATAGTAACAAGGGGGGGTTGGTGGAGTGAGTTGTTAGAGGCGTGCTCCTGGAGTTTCGGCGTGTTCTAGGTGGCGATCGGTCGGGTTTTGGGAGTCTAGTCATAGGCCCAGGGACGCCACGGCTGTCTCTCTCTCCTCCATAAGCTCCTTGGCAGTGGCGTCCATCTTGGACCGGGAAAACTCGTTGATGGCGAGGCCGTCCACGATCTTCCAGGACTTGTCCTGAGGAAAGAGCAGACGTGCTGCGTGAGCGTCTCAGACGGGTGTTTCATGGCATCTGACTCCAGCCGTATCTGGGGATCTTGGAGACACGCTAACATGCTAACATGTCTGCTTCAACCGAGAGACATTTATGTTCACCGATCTCCTGACCACAGAAGCTAGATATGTTTTCAGCAAACTGCTAAAAGGTGATTATTGATCGTATCCATCCTCACCGCCTCACTATGGCGACATGTGCTGGCTGTTTTCACCTAAGGATACAATGAATCTTGACTGAATCCAATTTAAAAATTTTATCCTGAATCATTTCAATCTTGAGAAAAACTCCCAATACTCTGCTAGCAACCATTATTTATTTACATTTGTACTGGAACATGGAGACAAAATATTTTGTATTCTTTGTCACGGAAGTTGTCACACCTAACTGCTTAGTTTTCCCGTCATACTTTTTAAGAAAAAAAAAATGATAAACGGCTTTAGAGGACAAGCTATTGGTTACATGAACTGTAATTTGTGAGAACCAACACTGCATTTAAATAGACAAGATACAGTATATTCGTTTTACTCTTGAGATTAATCTAATTTTCCATTTTTTACTTCCTCTGCTCTCCCGCCACCTGATGCAGACAAAAGAGGTTTTTTGCATCTGCAGTGAACCAGAGGCTTGTGAGCAACTGGAGGACCGTGACCGCACGGCGAGGATGACCTCACCTTGCTGATCTCCACTGGGAAGGAGTAGATGAGGTCTCCTGGGACTCCATAGCTGTTGCCCGAGGAGTAAACCCCCATGGAGGTGAACTCACCCTGAGCAGAAAAGGAGAAATGCGTTAACTCCGACACGGTCTGATGTTCGCCGAGGGGGAACCGTTGAAAGGTTTCAGAAATCAGAGCTGCGAGATGAATCTCACTCTTCCGTCTGGAGGGAACCTTCAAAAACATCTGGTACTACACAATCGGGATACGGTTTCCCGGGATCACATACACAAGTAAACGGTCTCTGCTTTTAGGGCGCTTTCTGCACCTTGCAGTTCCAAAGAGCTTTACGTTAATCAATCCGGCGAGTAGTTTTAATGGCTAGAAACCCCCCCCCATTTACACATCTAGAAAAAAAAAAAAATTGAAACGTCCGTTTTCTCCTGTAAATATACTCCAGGTGACGTTTGTGTCCATCAACAAATGAGCTGACTTTTGGACCAGCGGGCAGGAGCAGGTGGACAACTACGTGTGGGGAATTGTGTGGCGTCACCGGCTTTACCTCCGGGGTGCCGGACCAGAGGTCCCTCATGTGGTCGCAGATGGCCTTGGCTGCAGACATGGCGCTCGACAGCTTCCGGGCCTTAATGACGGCGGCGCCTCTCTGCTGCACCATCTGTGACAGGAGATGGTGGGAAGAGGAATTGATATGAGAGGGTCTCGGGTTTTATTGCTCAAAGTTTTGTCGGCGGCGCTGTCCAGATGTCTGTCACTCACGGAGATAAAGTCCCCTTTCAGCCAGGCGTCGTCCTTCACCGCGTCGAAGCAGGCAAGGTCGCCGCCCGACATGTTGACGAGGCAGTGGTGCACATCTGGGTACTGGGTGGACGAGTGGTTGCCCCAGATGATCACGTTCTTTACTTGGCTGGCAGGAACGCCGCAACGCATCGCCACCTGCGGGCCAACAGACAAAAGGAAGTCAGTCTGAGGGACAGGAACAGAGGATACCTGTGTGAGTGCACACACACACACACACACACACACACCTGTGAGCGGGCCCTGTTGTGGTCCAGGCGGGTGAGGCATGAGAAGTTCTCTTTGGGGATGGAAGGAGCACACTTAGCTGCAATCAGACAGTTGGTGTTGGCAGGGTTTCCCACAACAAGCACCTGAAAACACACACACGCACACACATACGCACACACACAAACACAGAATGGCCGCTTATTCTAACAAACCTTGTTACTGTAACAGCTTAGTAATTGCCTACTTGTACATTTTCCCATGTCCTTGAGTGAGGTTAGCTCTGAATGTCTATTCAAGAGTCAAAGCATTTATTTTCGCATGTACAGTGTAGAAACAAGTTTCCCCGTAAAGTGAAATTCCTACTTTGCTGTGCTGGTAGAAGAGTGTAAACATGGTTATAAATATGATTATCGATATAACTGTGAACATTGCAATAGAACACTGGGTAGAATACAGTGCAGTAAGATGTGCGAGTGCATCTTGGTGTGCAACTCACAAAGTGCAGGTGCACGGACAAGTGCAATATGAGTGCTAATATATTCATCATAAATGCTGTCGCCCCGGTGATATTCGAACCCGTACTGGATGTCAACATCAACAGGCGTAGCTTTAACTGTTCTTGAGTTTGTGGATTAGAGAAGAAAAATCTCTAAAAGGGATGTTGTTGCTGTGTTTTTAACCACAGCGAGAGTAAGAATTATGGTAATATCGGGGTGTGATGGTTGCCGTGGTGTTGCAGGAGCCGGATAATTGCGCAAAGATTTTGACAGAGTGGAGGAAACGGGTGCCTCTCAGCGCTGCTACCTTGACGGTCTTCTTGGCGTACTTATCCAGGGCGGATCCCTGGCTCTTGAAGATGGACACGTTGGCTTTCAGCAGGTCCTTCCTCTCCATTCCCTCCTTCCGCGGCATAGAGCCCACCAAGATGGCAGCGTCCAGGTCCTTGAAGGCCACCTCCTCTTTGTCCGTAGGGATAACATCTGTGTGAGGACGAGAAACAATCGGCTACAGTCACTGAAATCACGTTTCACCCACTTCTCAATTGAGGCAACACTCATCGGACTCACATAACGTCTTCAGTTAAGTTTCTCCTTCACATATTTAACGTTAGCTTGACGGCAGAGTCCGACAACATTGTTTTGAAGTAATACAAGTTTTTTAAAAAAGCCAAAACCTTCACAATTGTTGGTATTTTTTCCATTTGAACGTAACAAATTAAGTTGTGTCATTTCTTGGAGATGGGAAGTAGAACTTGTCGCTGGTCATCTTCACACACACTCCATGAGAGGGATTCCAAAACTGCATACACACATGCAATTCTGAGGAAAGCCATTTGCTGGAGTCTCCATGTGCAAGCAGTAATTGTACTATATGGTTGGGCCCATCTCCATGCACGCCGCGTTGTCTTTGCGGCTCAGTCTGTTAAAACAGGGGCCTCTCACAGCCCCTGGCCAAACAAAGCAAAGGACAGCACCATTTAGAAAGGAAAAATTCCAGGTCACAATGGAGATGGCACACAATGGCGCCTCACGAATGATGTCATGACAACGGTTGCACTGACGCGGCCAAAATAAGCATATTCCAAACCGAGCTCCCTTATTTATCGGTTGTCTCAAGGAGGGATATTTTAATTCGCAAAGTAAATCCCTTCTGCATTTGCGAGGATTAGAGCGGGTTTCTGGTCCGAGCCGCTCGCCGCAGGTGTCCGGTCTCCCTTCTGTCAGACCAGGAAAGGAAAAGGCTTCATCGGAGTTATTGATCCATTCTTACATGTTGTGACTCGATCGTGTCGGGTTAAGTCTTCAAATGGTACTGATTGAAAAGGAGGAAAGCAGCAGAAACTGTAACGCTCCAGTCGTTTCCTCCAAAACATTTTTAAAACCGTGCTTTATAATGTGGCTTTATCGTCATTGAAGACCACGCGTGGATGCATTGCGTCGGAATTTACTGCGAATGTATTATTTTAGGACAGAACGGCCGACCGAACCATTCGGCTGCACTATGCGAGCTTTTAAAAACAGACGAGCGAAACTCTTCTCTCACAGGTAGCGTCTCTCAACCGTGGCTCGTGATAAGCAGAGAAAAAAAAAAATGCCCAAAACATCACAATGTGAGTTTTCACTCCGCGGCTTTGACAGCTCAGCGTGCACGTGCTCGTTTCCAGGATGTTGACAATGTGTCAGGAAGACGCAGTATTAGGCCTGGTTGACCTCTGGCCCAGGGTCCCAGAGGCACGTCTTGTGGACAATAGGCCAGCTGGAGAGCGAACCAACAACACCGAGCCCCCACTCAGCAACTGCGTACGTCTGCACACCCTAGTTCAAGTTTTACAATATTCAAGCATGGTGATTTAGACAGATATATATGCTATTAATCAGCCTGGGTGTGTTGAGTGTTAGAATCTTTAACAGAAATGCTCTCCTACCGTCTCCACTGATGGGTCAGGAGTCCCAGATTAGAAGCACTAAGGCTCAAAATTTAAACTCTTTTCAGGAGGAAAGGGAAGTTAAGGGAGATTCAGAAAAAAGGCCTTTAAATTATTCCTACAACAAAAAAATGTGATCATATTTCCAAGTGGTACATGCAGATGTTTAGCCCACATTAGATTATAAATTAAAATATAAATAATAATAGACTAATATAAATGATGTATATGAATATAACTTAGTTGTTACAGTGCCAGTCTGCTTTATAATAGGACTATGGAGTTTCTGTTGACAAATGACGAGGTCAATGACTGCTGCTCAATACAGGAGCGTACACAAAATAATTTTGCAAAATTGTTTTAGACACGCTGCTGTATTTGTCTTGTTTGCAAAGCCTTCTTTTTTAAAACACACGTGTGACATCAAATCTTCAACACGTGTGTTCTTTCATAGACTTTAAATGGACCAATGGACTCAATGTGATAGTATCCTTCGATACTGTGATTTAAAAAAAAAAGAAAAAAAAATAGAGACACCAAAATATATGTATTTGGTGTCTAGGAGCAGTATGTCGGTCCAGGTTCGTGATTAATGTCTGTCTTCATCCAGCCTGGTGTGTTACCTCTGAGAAGTGGAAGAGCGCAGTCCTGCAGCTCCATGACGACGCCTTCCAGCACCGGCAGCATGGGTGTGATGTCCAGAAGGAGCAGAGTGATGGGCTGGCGTACAGCGGGAGAAGGTGGACAGCATGAAACCAATAGCAAATCGAAATAGAAAACAAGTTGACGTGATCATAACGGTCATGCAAAGGGAGATGGCGGCAGAGGACTTTGTCTCCGGGAGGCCTAAGCCAAATGTGGCGTGTACCGGATGGATCGCCCGGTCTTACGGTTGGCCTAATACTCTTGGCATTAGAAAGGGGACGCTAAACTCGAAGAGGCTCCTCCACTGCAGATCTGATCAATCCCAACACACCTGGCGTACGCTCAATGACACCGGGAAAAGTGTGACCTCTGTTTTCTCCGGGGTGTCAGGTTCCGCCAAATGTCCCGTGACACAGTCTAATGAGATGAGCGCACCGAGTGTGTTAAGGCCACAAGATGAGCCCGTCTTTACCTGATCTTTGCCGAAGACATCCCCCTTGGCGATGCTGAACAACAGCGAATAGGCGATCTGTCCGGCAGCGCCGGTGACCAGGACTCGGATAGGCTCGGACTGCAAGGAAAAGACGGGGAGAGAAAATGAACTGGAGGTGATATGCACATGGAAAAGCAAGAAAGGGATAATTCACTGCCAAATCCTGTCTGGACGTTAAGTCCATAACTTGTCTACAGGATTACCTAAACAGGGGGGGGGGGGGGCAGTTTAAAAATAGACTTAGTGCCTCCCAAACGCTTCTCTCTATTACATAACTGAAAGAATCCGTGCTGAACGTTCATTCAAACCCACGGAGTTCCCAGTGATCACGTCACAAACCTGACCATATTTACGGTTACATTCCTGCGCTTGATTACGTCATCCAAACTACGCGAATGGTTGGATACATTCTGCAAAAAAAATAAAACCCTAACTTTAAAGACTATTTACCTAGAGGCGTAATATCCACGATACTTGCAGTAGGTGTTTGAAAAATATGTCATTAATGTAAGAAAGAGACTCACCATGTTTTCAGAAGAGCTAGAGCCGCTTTCCTCCACACTTCTCACCCGCCCAGTTCGAGGTCCCTCGTATTTAAAGTCTCCGTTCATTACGACACTTGAAGCCGCCGTACGGCACCAAGGGGCCGTTGGGAGTTGTAGTTTTTCCTCGGTAACTTCTTTTTGTCGAAGACAGACTTTATCACGCCGTCAGAAGGAGGACGCCGGTGTTGGGTTCGCTCAAAAAGGAGAAACACGAACTAGCCTTCAATGGGCTTCCGTGGGCTAAGCTTAAATGGCGCAAGCAGCTATTAGCAGCTAACTAGCAGTGGAGCATTAGCCCGCTCGGAGCGGCTTGTTGCCTAGCGACCTGTAGTAGCAAGCTACTAGCATTGCTAGCTTTAGCTTCGTTTGGATAGCCAGATGTTCGAATTAACTTTTTCTATCCGGATATATGCTGACCTGTCCGTGAAAAGTTGGACAGAAGGATACATGTATTTGTTTTCTACTTATATAGACAACCAGGTTGCTAATGTTTCCCCTGGGAAGAGTGTGGGAAGTGTGTTCCTACCCAAGGAAGTTCTGACGCCGGACACCGAAGGCTGCCCACGACTTCAGATCCACCCGTGACACCAAGATAATAATACTAATAATTACTAACACAGGTTAGTGATTCATTTAATTCTTTTCAGACTTTTCTCCCCCCCCCCCCCCCCCAGTATTACTCATCTAGTCAAGGGTTGTGGAGGAGATCCTGGATTAGTAGCTGCTTTGATTTCCCTGACTGAAGTGTCTCTAACTTTCCAAGATTAGCTTCAGAATTGGTAACTTTATAATTTTTGTTATTATTGTTGTGGTTGTTGTTTGCCTGGTGCTCAGGCTATTCATTCATTCATTCATTCATTCATTCATCCATACGCTCCTGTTGCTGATGTAACTAAATGCTGTCTGCTATTTTCCATTCTTTGGAAAGGAAAACTCTTTTTTTTTTGCTATATTTTTGGATACTTTTTGTGTATGCTTCTGTTTTGTTTTTTTTTGTTTTGTTTTGTTTTACCTGTCCTGCACTGTCCACTTTCTGTTGTTTAAACTGAAATGTCCCCGCAGAAGGCCTCTTGGATTCTATTTATGAATGCATCATCAGCAGTTGAAAATTTATCATTTATGAGGCATTTTTTCTTAATTTTTAATTCATCTTAGCTCCGTCGATAAGCGCTTGTTGTTATCGCCATCGGCCCAGGTCTGCTCAGGTAGCTTCAGGTGACCAGTGCGTCCTCCTGCATGAGTGTCAGCTCAGGCATCTATATTTCAGAACCTCCTTCCACGTCACAGCAGGTTGTGTTACACCTGTCGCTTTGCAGGCTGTCTGAGGAGCATGTGTCTATGTCAGGTGGTTCTATACGTGCATATTGGACAATTCGTAATTATTTTTTGTTATTTTATAAAGGTAAAACCCTATGTGTTGATGTTTTTCTGGTGCATTTCCCCAGCATTAAGCAGAAACAGTATTAAACCACTACATAAACTGGGGACATAATCAGTTTATTGTATTTGTGACGTGTATCTGACATGTGTTTCTTGTGATATAAATTAGATTGTGTTTATTGTAGTAATCACATCAACTCCCATCAATAAGACTGTTATCAGTGTGACGATCCAGTGTGTTTCTAATGATATCTTCTAAGTTATTCACCATTATTTCAATAACCAAACAAGCACTCCTTGTTGGGATTATTTTGTGCTCAGATTATGACATCTTCTAAATGGGTTGTTTGAAGGTGTCAAAATAGATGTGGATAAATACTGTGGAGAAATGTCACCTGAAAGCAAAGAAATAGATGCCAGACGTCTGCAGGAAATGCTTATTTTTCTGGTCCTAAATATAAGAATATGAAGGTACAGCAATAGGTGTACAGCAAATTACTATGTGTTTGAATTTGGCAAGGTGGTGAGGGGGTACTTTGAAATTTATTAATGTTATTTGTTAATTTTCTTCATTGTAAGAGCAATAAAATTACGCCCCACAGCTTCTCCGGAAAAGTAGTTATGGGATATTAATGACAAGTTTTTAGTCATAATCTTAAATATGGAGACAAATGGTTATTTTGACAATAGGTTCATCTGCAGATCCATTTTTGTTGGAATGGTTGGTTGATTGTTTTAGAATGTGTCAGAAAAATATCAGCCAGGGCTTCGACTATTGCAAGACAACATCTTCAGATGTCCACCACCCAAACACACCATTGCAGATGTGGAAGTAAAAATATTCACTTTGCAACTAGAGAAGTTGAAGTTTCCCCATTTTTAGATTATAAGGCAAACTTAGTCCTTGATTATGAAACTATTGGGTGATTCAATCAGAAATCCAGGAATTAAACCAGGAATCCAATTGACGATGGAAACTCAGTTTTTGAGCTCAGCATGTAATAAATAATCATCGAGTCCCTTTAATATTATGGCGTTTATATCCTCTTTTATCAAAATAAATCAATAAAAAATAAAAGGACAGCATTGCATCACTGATCTGACCTTAAAATATATATGCATTTATTACATATACCACTTGTCTGGCAAAAATAGCTTGCTCTTTTTTTGGGAAACGTTTCTTTTAACAACCAACAATATTTTTTAGTTAATGCCTTGCAGTTAATTGTTAAAATGTTATTCTGTATTTATATACCGTATTTTTCGGACAATAAGCCGCTACTTTTTTCACACTTTTTGAACCCTGCGGCTTAAACAATGACACGGCTAGTTTAAGAATTTCGCCCGCCTCACATCCGATCAATGAAATTACAGAAACTTTGAAGCTGTTCAATTCTGACACTGAAAAAGACGACTTTAATGGTTTTAGTGCGAAGGAAGAAGACAAACTTAGCAATCAGCTAACAGCTGAAAAATGTTTCTGTGTAACAGTGTATCTTTCTAAGATAGGATAAGATAAACTTTATTGATCCCCAAATGGGAAATTCCCTTGTCACAGCAGCGTAACAGTTATAATGTCAAAAAATTAAAATAAATATGAATATAAATATAAATAAAGGGACAGACGATAGAAAGACATCCACAAATAAACAGCCGCAACAACAACAACAAGGATCATAATGGACAACATAAAGGAACATTGAGGGTAAAAAAGACACAGACAATAGCAATGAATAAAATAAATAAACAAAAATAGGCTGGATGAGTGTGGGCAGGGACAAACAAGGATAAGAAAGACAGCAGAGTTAGGGCATGAGGTGACTGCTTTTGTGCAGTCTGTTTAAATATCTCTGTTTAAATATATGTCTGTTTAAATGTATTCAGGTGCGCTCAATAGTCTGGAAATTACGGTAAGATAAAATAGTATTTAATTGATCCTCATAGGGGAAATTCATTGTCACAGCAGCGGAACAAAAACCATATCAATAATATTAGTATAAATATAAACTAGAAGAGACAAAATAGGTACAACAACAACAGCAAGGATAAAAGATAAATAACAAAATGAAGAAATAAAAAAACAAGGGAAAATTGGATAAAAAAATATCATTTTTAATGTTAAGGCAATCCTGCTATTTCTGAGAATTTGCCGAGGAAAAAAAAACCCATTGATAAATAGATTTTGTATCATAATTCTGGAAAGAGGCAGATGGTGAGGGGTCTCCATCTGCCGGTGACAGGGGCCTCCTCCAGGGTCCCATTCAGAGCTGTTTGAAGCAGCTGCCGGCCGCCGCTGCTCCTCAAGCTCCCATCTATTTGCACTCCTTCCTGTGTGGCGCTAGGGCTACTGGAAGAGAAACAGGTGCTTGCAGCTGCCTGCTTGCAGAAATGCAGTTTTACACTGTGGAGGTTTTTAAATTTCAGAAATTGCGTTGCCATGTGATTTTTTTTTTATGCTTCAGCAGATGGAGAAAAAGGCCTCTCCCTTTCTCTGGTAAATCAGAAACCACCTTCCACAATGTGTGAAGCATTTATCTAGTGTTTCATTTGTGTGTTTTTGTGATTCAGCAATGTAATATTCAAGTTTTGTTTTCCTTTTTTTTTTTCAAATTTAGATCCAAATGTAGATGACAGGTCACCATGAGGGGATTAAGTACATTCTTTGTCTTTGTAAAAGCCAAATCAGAACGAAACCAAAAAACCATCCGTGGGACAAACGTGAGATAATATCTGGTGCCAGGGCATTTCGAAAGGTTAACACATGCACAAATCTTAAGCTTAACACGTAACGCACATCCAGCTTACCTTTGAACTTAACAAGAGTAAAAAAAAAAATGCACAGGGAGAGGGATGGCAGCAGCTTTTTCAGCGCACAGCGTCCATCTCTTTCGATATCCCTCCCTGTCTTCTGCCCACTCTTTTTGCTGCTTCGTCATGTCACCTCCATCCACGCCGCCTTTGCCCCCTCCACCCCGAGTGCACCTTAGCGACCTTGTAACGCCGCAGGCAGGCAGGCAGACACCGAGCGCGCTCCCTGCCATCGGTATCGGCCTCTTATCTGCCTCCGTAGACAAAATAGCCCTGGCATCGCACCGACAGACATGGGGAGATAGCAGGTTGCATTCTCAGGAGATCACATGTAAACAGCAGACAAACACAGTGGCACACGATTGCATCGCTATCTCCTGTCATAATCAACCGCTGTATCCCTATTATTTACTCTGCATGTTCCCGTCTAAGATTAGTTGAAGAAGCTTTAGATCTGAAGGATTGTGTGGAATTCGGTGTGTTTGAGTTGTAATGCGGACAATAGTTGTGTTGTTCCAAAACATTTGGCCCTATTCTGGTGACAGGGAGGGGCAGGAACTTAATTCCCCCACTAGGGGTCAGTGTATGCCCGCCATAACCAGCAGCTCCACCGAGCACCTTGGAGCTGCTGCTGCTGTTGGAAACCCAGAGGACACTTTCCCAAAACACTTGTTGCTATGGCAGTAGCCTTTCCTGTAAACTGAACGATTTCTTTATTTTCTTTCAATTCAACAACATGCGGAAAAGCCCCCGGTGGTCATGATTACGCTTTTACGTAATTGCTATTTGCAATCCCAAACTGACCATTATCACTTTATCACACCTGTCTCTGCTTTACATATACTGCTTTATCTTCAGAGGACGTTACAAGTCTGAACGCATAAATGAACCCACTTACAGGCCAGTTGGTGGCGGGGAGCAATCTGCTCCGGTTATTTTTATATCACAGTGACCTTGTCATTCACAAAGTACCTCCATGCAAAAATAGGATCAAATCTAATAATCCAACTAAAGCGTTAGATTTCAAGCCCAATTTTTGTAATCCTGGAAATGGAAAGAGTGGTGTTGCGCAAACATATAAAGACCTCGAGAATGGTGATACTCTAGTCAAGCAAGAATAACCTGGAACATAATGCACTTAAGCACAGTCCTTCAGTAAATGCACTTTTTCCTGCACTGTTCTTTACCGAGGCAGCCCTATTTCTCTTCCGATCAGACACTGACCGTGACGTATCTGTGGATCAGCTGATTCGTCAGGCCGCCGAGCTTCTCGCGGAGAACGCGTGTGTGTTTTGAAACCCAAGAAGGCCCGGGTCTTTTTACTCTGTGTTGGCCGAGTGCACAAAAAAAAAAAAAAAAAAAAAGAAGGAAAAAGCACCTTAGCCTTCAGTCAGGAAGACCACAGACTTCTGCAAACACACCAGGTAACTTCTTGGCACTGATGCAGAACTATTCAATTAAATCCCATAATATACACACAGCCAACCATCATTGGAAGTGTGTTTCTTCTTGCGAGCGAGTCTCAACCACGCATCCCTCACTCCCTCTCTCCCCCGGGGTGTTTGCATAATGAAATGGTCCGTGAAATGGGTTTGATGGAATCAAACTATATTAAGACAAATACATATTCCAGAGCAGTTGATGGACTGATTGACGGAGCCGCGTCTTCATTTCCTCGGCGCGTCGCCTCCGCCGAAGATCGGAATCGCGAACATTAATGCGAGGGATCATGGCGCCGCCTGCTTTTTTTTTTTTTTTTTTTTTTTCCCTGTGGGGTGAAGAGTTCACGTGTTTGCCGGTCGTGTGAATGATCCTCGAACGCGGAGTTTTTCCACATCTCCTGCTTTATTTTTTTTCTGCGGCGCCGAACGACTCCGCCGCCCCTGCTTGGCGAAAGCAGCCCACCAGGGGGATCCAAACTACCACGCATTGACAATTTGCATCTGTCCTGACTGAACATATTTTCTCCATTCCCTCTGCTGTTGACAGCAACAAATGCACTTTTTTTTTTTTTTCAAACTCACTGAAGGATGACTGAAATGCCGCAGCAACAATGTCCCGGATCTGCAGGCGGCTGATGTGCTGAGCGTGGAAAATGGTTCACGTTTTGTTGTTTTGTTTTGTCCCCCCCCCCCCCCCCCCCCATCCCCTCCAATGCAACTGTTGTGTTAGCATACCGGGCCATCAAACACCCCCTGACCAACACCAACTAGCCCACTAGCGCGACCTTTCATTAACCTCAAAACCCAAATCCATCCAACTGGACCGGCGACGGCGACTCGCTGCAGAAGCTGGCGGTCACACCCTTCTGCACAGCCATAATGGGCCTCGGCACAATCGGGGGCCACGTAACGGACGACATTCCGGGTTCTTCCAAGAGGCTGGTTGCCTGCAGGTTACCAGCAACACCGCTTGTCCCTGTTTGTCTGCACTCACCAAAAGGAAAAGAATGTTTTCCCCCCAACAACATGGCTGTGTGGGGATTAAGGCCCATTCTGAGTGGCCCTGGGTCGTGCAGCAGATGTTAGCCAGGATAGTGCTTGTTGCCGTGCCGACGGCGAGCCAGCGGGATCGGCCCGCCCAGCCGATGTTAAGCCTATGTACACGTATGGGACTGGAGGGTGTTTGTGTGTGTGTGTGTGTCAGTAAGAGGTATGCCACACTTTAAAGAGAAAGGCGTGGGAAATTTATCACCTTGGTCGCGCTCAAATTCATTTGCACTGTCTCAAATCATCTTCACACACACACAGCAGAAGAGCTTTGGATCACTCGCGGACGGGATGGAGAAGACGGGACGTTGGAGATCCCCATGTCGGTCATCTTAAGACCTCCACCCCTCACAGGTCCAAAGAGTTAAAGTAGTAAAAATATCCTTGGTTTGCTGAATGGCTCGTGCCGGTTTATATTACAATCGAGCAACAGCAACACGTGCGTTCGCTGAGCCAACATTATAGCAGCACATCATTTGTCAGAAAACACTCCCACATGGAAGAAAAGGCTTTCACGCTCGGAAATGATGTTTTGATGGGATATGTTGTTCTTAGCCGCTAAGCTCTCAAGTGCTTGTCACACAGAGCCTTTAATGAAAATGAAAAAAAAAAAAAAAAGGTGCAGCTGGCATTATGAGCGAGGGAAAAAAAAAAAAAACACAGTTGGAAATTGCCAATATGGTCATTTCCTAGCGAATATTCACGCTGTATTTTAAATTCCATACAAACGGCAGACCCCAGTATCCAAAACCAGTGTTTCTTTGCTCTGACTAGAGAAACTTCTATTTCGGCAGTAAAAAAAAAAAAAAAACATTTTTGATATAGAATTTTTCTCTGAGACAGATTCGATTTTGATTGGTTGTCATCCGGCTCCTCCATCGACTCCTTCTGTGGCGGTAATTATGAACGCTGAGCGTTCAAGACTCTAAAATACCAGGTCACCAGCTGCAGCGCTGCAAGTTGCACTTTGTTTTTCTGCTTAGCATTTCGTGTTGGTAAGTCACCACCCGGCAAGCTTTCCTACCGCAGCGGCAGGAACGGAAATCCAGTTTTGGGGCACAATTGAGTTGCTTCATACTGTTCTGGCTGCCAAAGTCAAAGTAGCTGCACAGTGGAAACACAATCGTCCCTTCAAACTCGATACTAATGATGACTGACATCATCATTGTGGTGTGAATCTTGAATAGCTCTTCATAAAACAAATTTTTTATTTTCTCGTTGGTAACCATTCGTTTAACCCGTTGACCCTTAAAAGGTACGTTTGAATGGCAGTTTGATTTTAAATTTGCGTGCAGCGCTGCACCCGGAGCCGGCCCCTGTTATACATGCAACCGTCGGGCTCTTTGGAAAGAGGATACGGGGTCTGACAAGACACGACTTGACCCAGCGGTACATGCAGAGCCCTGCTATTGTCCTGAATAAATGCCAGATTTCACCATTGTAGGATTTCCCCTTTTTCTTCCATGGGTTTATATATATATGTGTGTGTGTGTGGGTAATGTAGAGTTCTGGTGTGCACAGCTGTCAAAGTGAAGTGAAGATGAAACTTCTCAGGGACGAGCAGCACAATGGCAAAAGTGATGTGTCACTACAAGTACAACAAGTCGACATTTTTGTTGAGTTTGGGTGTCAGTGGGTGTAAACCAAAACCGCCTTAGTTCCACAACGAATGCACTTTGCGAGGAGGACTGTCGGGCAGGGCTCGGCCGTTTTCACGCACTGCTGGTTATTTGGGCTTTTTGACAGATGGAGAATAGCTAGAAATATGCGTTTGTGGGACGCATGCATGCAACTGTCTCAGCCCGGGCTGCCGTTCTAAATTAGTCATTTCAAACTTCGACGAGGGTTTGACCGACGGTGACGAGCAAGCGGACCTCGACTCGAGTAGAACCGCATACCCACCAAGACGACAAACCCCGACCGCTATATCTCACCGCTTAGTACCGTAACACGATCTGATTTATCCTCAACAAACTCTTTATAAACCCAGTTTCTGTTAAGGCTGTTTTTTTTTTTAACACACAGTGTAAATAACTGCCGGAAATGTTCACATTCTCGTCTCAGGAGGAGATTTGTCTCATCGAAGATTTGTCCCAACAAACGACAATTGACAGTTAGTGCCACAAAGAAACGGTTACTTTTGACGGTTGTTTGATTATGAGGATAGTTAATCCCATCATTAGTAATAGTCACTGAGGTTTTGATACACCTTGAATTTTTTGGCAGCCCTGAATCTCCCGTGTTGAATGTGTTTCACACCTTCTTATGTATTTCTGCCAGCTCTGGTGTCATTGCTCTCTTCGATGGGCTTATTTTGCGCTTTCTAGTGGCAACAAAAGCAAACGTTTCCGTAAAGCCGACACGGAGTCCCTCTGCAGCAGCTGACGAAAATGAAAAAACCCAAAATGTGACGACTTTCCTACAGTGACTATTATTGAACCGCACTCCATTTTACCTGTTTGAGGACTGTGGTGATTATGGTTGATCTATGGATGTGGTTCAGCTATGGATCATCAGAATCCTAAGGTCCTCGTATGAGGACATGGTTAAAAAAAAAGCACCCGATACTCAAAAACAAAGCTCAGCGCTCTCTCTAAGACCGGTTTTAGAAGCCAAACAGCTTTGGAAGTGTAATTTCGAACTCAAACACATGTGAATTGTTTGATATTTGGATTCGTAGCCACGTTGACGATGGAGTTTGTTTTTTCCGGCGGCGTCAGTGTGCAGACGACCCGAGGCCAAAAAGAAATAACACGACCCTACGGAGAAGAAGTCTGATGGACAAGTGCCAGTTCAAAGCAGGAGCTGAGAGTAGACCGCAGAAAAGATTTCTCATTTCTCCTCGGAGACAGGGCCGAGGGGAGATAATAACCTCGCCGTCCGTCTCCGAGGTCACGGCGAAGAGAAGGAACCCTCTCGGACCAAGTGTCAGCGACGTCCGAGCGCTCAGCGCCGTGACAGCCTGTCAGAGAGGGCGGGGCGCTGCCCGCCGAGAGGCGTCCGAGATGTCACGGCCTCGTCTGGGAGGTGACAGACAGCGTGTGTGTGAGTGTGTGACGGGGGAATAAGGCTGCCCAGAAGTCCAGGGGACGCCGATGGTGACCTTTCCTTTTCTGCCGGTGTCCGTCTCTGCGTGCATCTGACAACAACTTTAAAAGACCTCATCTTCCTGAGCCCTTGACAGGCGCCTCCGTGCACGCGCAGGCGGCCGATGGCTTTTACTTACAGTACGCTTCACCCCGCGTCGAGGACATCGGGAGAAGCGATTTCTGCTTAATCCGTAATGAAGGCCACGCTAGTTTACGGTTGAGCTTTTTGGTAAAGTCAAGGAGGAAACACTGAGTAGCAACTAGGGGTGTAATTCAGAGCCATCGTGACGATTCGATTCGATTTTTTTTTCGATACTTTAAAATGCCCCACCATTAGATTCGATACGATTTTTTTTAACTACGATACGATGTTTTAATACGATATGTTTTTGGCCCTTTTCGAACTGCTCGGTAACTTTTGTGGGAAAAATGTACTCAGCTGGGCTTTTTCTGAACATTCGCCTTCAACAACACCATGCCGTCTTTTCAGGTGAGCCGACAAATTAGAAGTGTTGCCACAGTAGCTAACTTCAATTTGACGTTCTTTACATATCGCCACATCCTTTACCAATTCTTTCCCGTTTTTGCGGAAGGCGAAATACTTCCACACGAACGATTTTAAACCTACAGGAGTGTGTAAATCCGCGTCCTTCTCAGCCATATCCATGTCCGCCTTGTTGAGCCGCATTTTGTAATAACAGTGCATTTTGTAATAAACGCCCAAAATGTAATAACTCTTTCATTTCATTTTGTAATAAGGCCGCATTTAGTAATAAACTGCCGCATTTTGTAATAAACTGCCCCAACGCATTTTGTAATAAATTTTGCTGCATTATGTAATAAGCTACATATTGAGAAGATTATTACAAAATGCACTTGCAACTTTTTTATTTTCTAGGAAATGTAATAACATGGTGCATTATGTAATAACAAGCATAAGTTTGTTAATTGTATTTTATTTTACTTTAAAGTGTTTGTAAAAGCTAGGCCTATTATTAGTATCACTGTATTAGCCTAGTAGCAGTACTTAGCAATTGCTATCAGTACACTATTCAAAGATTGCATTAACAGAGAATATTCTATAAATTCCATTTTATTACATTTCCTAGAGAATAAAAAAGTTGCAAGTACATTTTGTAATAATCTTCTCAAAATGTAATAACTTATTACATAATGGGGCAAAATTTATTACAAAATGCGTTGGGGCAGTTTGTAACAAAATGCGGCAGTTTATTACAAAATGCAGCTTTATTACAAAATGAAATGAAAAAGTTATTACATTTTGGACGTTTATTACAAAATGCACCGTTATTACAGAATGCGACTAAAAATAGACAGGTAAAATGCATACGTGGATCGATACTCTTGCGGACGTGTCGATGCATCGGATCGTCAGCTGTCGGATCGATATATCGATACATATCGATTTTTTTTTTTTACACCGCTAGTAGCGACTCTTACTGCCAAACATCTCCAATGTTCTTGTCAAATGAAGGCACGGCGGATGCCGGATTTAACGACAGTCAGCGGCGTCGCCGTTAAAACCCCGAACGTACGAAGAAACAAAGACGTGAAGTAGCGGCGTGTGTTTTTATCCCCTGCAGGAAATGCTGACAGTTATCCTGATTCAAACCCTTGCCAATTAGCACGTGTTGGATTTAACGGGATAACCGTCGACGCATTTGTCGACCGATCCCCCCCCCCCCCCCCCTTTTTTTTTTTTTTTCTTCATATTTCATCGCTCCCTCAAACACACAGTTTGTGTGTTATGTGTGTGTGTTTTTTCTCGTCCCGGTCAGAAGGTGACGGGCGAACAACGGGGCACCAAACAGCTTTAAGAGAAGAAAATCCAACAACATAAACAAAAGCGTGGTTGGTGTGACACGCGTCACCTTGGCGGTGACAGGGAGACACACACCGGAGGGACACACTCCCCAGAAGCCCTTTGAAGTCAGGCAGCCATTGTGCAGCCGGTCTGGAAGTATTGCCTTTCCTGCCCTTGGGCGTTGCTGTAGGGCAGACGCGGTCGGCTTTTAGTGAAACGTTTGCCAGGATTAGGGCTATTAGCCGAACGGGAGGGGAAACACAAGCTCTGCCGGGTTCGTGCCATCCCTGTCTTCATTTGATGGGATTGTTAAACATTTGTGATGCGGCGGAATCAGAGGTCGGACACCTTCACAACAGGTTTTTTTTTTTTTCTCCTTCACGCTTTTCTCGGACCCGATGGCGCTCTCTCTCCACCAGACGTCTCTTTCTCCCCCTCTCCCGCCCCCCCCCCCCCGTCATTACCGTTGCCGTGTTTGTGTTTCTGCTCCAGGCGTTGGGTAAATACCTCGACTGGAGCACATTTTCCTCCCATTTCCCACCTTCTTCCCTCCATTACCTCCTCTAATGACGTTTACACATCTGCTTAGAAGAGCCTCCACTCATCCCTCCGTCTCCCCCTGTTCTCGTCTTCTTCCCTCCTCCTCCTCCTCTATGCTCGCACATTCTGGGAGATTGTTACACAACACCGTTTAAAAGTTCTGAAAATGGTATCGTAAAATCCTTCCCGGTGGGAAGAAGCTTAATATGGAGGTGGCTGGATCTCGAGCGGGTCGCTCTTTGAGAAAACGCTAAATAATTTCACGCAATGTTAAAAATCAAGTGCTTGTGAAGTGCGAATGCGTTCGTAGAAGAAGATATGATTAGCATTCAGGATAGGATAATACTTTGATTGATCCCAATAAGGGGAAATTTTTTTGCCACAGCAGTGCAACAATGACAATATCAATAAATATGGGAATAATTATAAATAAAAGGCCATTTAAAGATAGCAAAAGGAATCCGCAAAAAAATAGATGGCTAAATGGGGAAAAAAAAAAGCAAAGGTGAGACTAGATGATAAATTGTTAAGATACATTAACTGGTATCTTGCATGTTATTAATGCAGTAGAAATTAATCAATAATAATTGATTCATTTTTTTTAGCTCACGCACTAATTGGGATTTCTGACACCTGAACTTTTCAACTTTACCTCCACGTGACCCCAACACCAGATACAGCTCTTAGAGTAACACACACACATCTGCATGTCATAGTATGGACACACACACACACACACACACAACATGGAGATGCACATCACTCGACGGTGACTTGCCCAGCGGTCATGTCACACCGGCTTCATTCATCCGTTGATTGACAGGCCTTGTAAAACACACTCACACACACACACACACACACACATGCATGCTATGTACATGCATACGCAGTGACTGTACCTGTCACCTCCCTCGAATAGCATCACCTTTACCTCATCTGGCAGCGCCCGTCCATCGCCGGCGTCCCTCCTCCTCCGCCGGCGGGAGCTGAACGGACCCCTGCAGAACTCGGCCTACTTCCTGGCGCCACTCAACCCCACCTCCGTCGGGAGACAGCCGAGACGGCGTATTTACGTCCCCCTCCCGAGGAAACCCCGTCTCCCCTCCTTCTTTTCTCAGCGGCCGCGAAACGCCTCGGGTCCTTCGCGGGCGAAACGGGCGGCGTGATTGAGAGACAAACAGACGGAGGGAAGGAGGAGGGAGAAACAGGCTGACAAGAAAATGAGTGAAGTTCAGAGGCTCCCGCTGCCGAGCCCCGAGGTTACTGCGTTTTCACCGACCGTGAAACACCTCACAATGGCTTTTGTCGTGTTCTCCATCGCCCCCCCCCCCTGAAAGCGGGACTTCGCTTCTTCTTTTATGTGCAAATGAAAAGCGGACGGTGATTCCTCTGCGCTGCAGCGTTTTGACTTTTAACCGTATCCGCACACTGAAGCAAACAAATCACCTGCGTTAATGAGAGACAGATGGGACTGAAATACTTCTTAGTCATTTCTCATGTCTATCTTCGCTCTCTCGTGTTCGTGAACGGGCTGCATCCTCCAACCCCGAATCCCTCGCCCTGACCTGAACTCACCGCCGGACGTTCAATACGAGCTTTGAAATGAACAACAAGTGAAGTCACATCCGCTTGACCGTGCTTTTAAAAACCATTTAGAGTTCGGATTTCACATCTTATCTTGTTTTGTTTTGTTTTTTTTACATGTCTCATTTTCTCACCCTTCCTTCAGATGCTTGTCTTTTGTTTTCCGATATTTCCACCTTTCCGTCCTCTGATAGGACAGCCGGAGGACTTCCCTCAAGGATAGAGATAAGGGTTTGCACAAGGCCGTGCATGTGTGTGTGTGTGTTTGCACTCGTGCATGGGTTCATATGCATGTAAATGTGTACTTGTGTACATTTCCTCAGGTATAACAGGGTTAAAAGATAGGAGAGTATGCATCATACTGCATATGCCTTTCCACGCGTACGTACGTGCCCGTGTACTGTAAGAGTTCACCTATCTGGAGGAGGAGAGATTGGATGTTGCGCGGGATGCAGGGCTGACTTGAGTGCCTGAGCATGTTTACTGAATATCTGCCCGCGCGGTCTGTGATTGAGACTTGGCAGGAACTCCAAGGCACAGAAGATTGGAGGAAAAAAAAAAAAAAAAAAAAAAAAAATCATGCACACACATTTATATAATGTTACTTTACCTATCTCAGTGTGATAGAACCTCCTGGTTACTCTTTGCATGTTTTCCATGTTTGCCAAAAAGTCTCAAGTGCCAAAGCGAGACCGGGGCGGCAGTTACGGGAGTGTCTGCGGGAGATAAAGTTTGCGGAAGGGGAAAGGAAAAAAAAAAAAAAAAAAGACGGAAAATTTAAAATCGTGCACTTTCAAGAGAGATTAACAAATAAAGTGAGAGTAAAGAGGCAGAAAGAGAGGTTTGAAATATTGTTCTTTTGAGAGTTGCAAAAACTCCGGTAATGAGTTGAGAACTCCGAATGAGCAAGAAAGCTTAATGTATTTTTAATGGGAAGTGAGCGAAAGGAAAAACATGAGACAAGAGGTGAAAAAAGATAAAAAAGGATGGGAACAAGTGGAGGCGTGACAAATTAAAACAGTTTTTTTTTTTTTTTTCTTTAAATAATAGCTCCGAGCCCCGAAAAAAATGTTAATTTAAAGAGGGAAACGGTATCCCGCTGTTCTCAGGGAGACAAATGACGCCCTTAAGTTCCGGTCACTTCTCTCGCCTCCCGAAATACAATCGCGCATCCCGTGACGTTTGACAACCCTTCGGGCGAGGGCCATGCACGCATCGATGAGGCCGTGCACGCATCTGAAGGCATATGAGTCATCTTCCCACTTCCACGTGCTAAAAGATCGCCTGCGAAGATTCTTTCCATTCACAAAACACTCCCGGCATTCGCGGGAAATGACGAAGCGAAAGGTCAAGAATCCCCTAAAACAACCGATAAGATAAAAAACACAGGTTCCCCTCCTGCGCCGCGTCAACTATCCATCCATTTCCATCAGGAACTCGTTTTTTCGGCCTTTTTTTTTTGTTATATTTGTTCCATAGGGCGTGGCAAACGCAGATGGACGACGCAACTGTTTTATTTACATCCACAGGAGGCGAAACGGGACGGGATTACGAAATAATTATTTTGACCGACGGCAGCTCGGAGCCGACGGGGATGAAGCGCGTATGAGGTCGTGGACCCAGAAGGTCCCGATGAGTTGAAAAGCCTCGTCTGAAGGTCAGGGTTCGGGTTTGTCGTGTCACGCTCGGATCTAGGTTAAAGCTATCGTCAGGGTTTCGGTTCAGGCATGCCGTTGGGAGGGTTCATATTAAGGTGAAGAGCTGAGGAATGCATTCTGATGATGTGTGCGCTCGTGCGTTTTGGCATGTGTGTGTGTGTGCGTGCGTGGGTGTGTGTGTGCATGCAAGGTTGTGTTGGCCTTGTGTCAGTCAGCTCTTTAACCCTGCAGTTCAACACATCCCTCTGTTGTCGCGGATGGGAGGGATGCTGCAGCACCACTTACTGTGTGTGTGTGTGTGTGTCTGTGTGTGTGTGTGTGTGTGTGTGTGTGTGCACGTGTGTGTGAATGATTGTTAATATGGCACACAAACTATGACTTAGCATCTATCATCAGGGCGTTTTTTTCTGTGAAACTCCATGAAGTGAGAATACTGACGCTTAGACTTTTAATAGACTTATATATAAATTATAGACTTATGATAAAATATATAGACTTCTGTATAAAGAGTTCCTCCCGCACTCCATAAACATAAAGGAGGTTAAAATGGGAAAAATTAGCGAAATAAAACCAGATGTGCGAATAAAAGCACTCTTTCACCCCGTCAAATGTCTGTCATTTTTTTGTATCTTCGCGCACTTTATACATCATAGTTCAATGTTCACTCGCATTATTATCTCGTATTATTAATATTTCGCTGATATCATTTCAGACGTGAAAAACGTCTTCTCGATTCCTCCGTGTGTCCAGTTCATGCAGAAATTGACAATAAAGTTGACCGCGATACTATTTTATCTGACCTCGCTGCTCCAAATATACAGAATTACTGCAAGTTCCCTGAACACGTCTTTGCAAAGGAAGCGGGTGAGTAAAGAACCACCTCCTTCTCCATTCCACAGAATGAATGATATAACTGGGCCTGCAGTTTATATTTGCAGTTTGAATGAGTTTGATGAAATAAGTGTCGTGCTCAGTAACGCGCAGAGAAAAGTCTAAATGAGAGGACTAATGGAAGCAAGTCATTTCAGCTGATCTCATTGTTTTAGCCACAAAGCCTCCGACAGAAGGTTTGTAATGGAATGTAAATTAGCCGCTGAATTCACTTTCACACTCAGTTCACTCGAAATTAGTTCATATTTTCCGATGTCTTGCAACAGCATTTAGCAAACCAACTTTCTTTCCTTCAGTTTAAACAACACCGTCGAAATAGGCCGTAATTTCTCACCCTGCTTATCCAATTATTCTCTTCCATTCTGTTATCTGCTCTTTTTTTTTTTCCTTGCTGTTGTCATATCTTTCACTCCGCTATTTTATATTTATATTCATATTATTGATATTGTTATTATTGCACTGCTGTGACAACAAATTTCCTCTATGGGGATCAATAAATATAAAAATGTGAAAAGAACAAATAAAAAATGAAAGAAAAATGCTTTGTGTAGGGCTGTAGGATGCTTCAAGAAAAGCAGAAGAATCGTGAATGTGGGTGGTTTAAAAAAATAAAAATAAAAGTAAAAAAAGTAAAGCTTAAAAACAGATAATTATTAAAGGTGAAAGTTGCAAACGGTTCACGTGTGGTTTAATCGAGATCATCACCGACTTACACTTTTTTAAAAGTGTGCACACAAAGACAGCGTGGAGCTCCAGTTCTGTCAGACACACACGCACACACACACACACACACACACACACACACACACACACACTAGGTAAACCCCCTGGGGGGACAGTGAATGAGGAGTGAAGAAGGTCCTGGTTCTTTTGGACTGTCTTTGAAAGAGGACTCATATGTTTTCCCTCCCAGGCCTTTGATGCTAAAGCAGCCTCTTTACTGGTGTAAATAGGGTACAATACCCTAGACTCCCCCCAACACACACACACACACACACACACACACACACACACACACACACATACTGTGTATGGTGGCCGCGCCCTCCCACGGAGCCCTGCAGGGGGGACAGGTAACCCAAAGCAACCTCAGCTTGGAGTCAGATGGACTGCAGCAGCTGTGCAGGACCTGTGCAGCCTGAGTGTGTGTGTGTGTGTGTGTGAGTGTGTGTGCTCTGATTTTCACTTCCACCGCTTGTTGTTTGCAATCAATTATTCATGTTTTTTTTAATGTTTTTTTTTTTTTTTTTTTTTTGTGACTGTAGTCCAAGGAGCCGTCCAGCCCTCCGCGGCGCTGCGACGTGCTCATTGGTCTGCAGTATGAGTCCATACGTGCACGTGCGGCGCACACCGAAGTCGGCCGGGCCGCATTCTTTGCGAGACGGCTGCGTGGAATATTTGAGATGATGATCGTGGTTTGGCCGGCCGGGGTTTCTGGAGCCATCGCATGTTTGAAAGATGAAGGCGGCAAGTGGCCGACGTAGCTGTTTGTGTTTATCGTGACGGGGAAACTCAATCTAAATCCAAAGTTTGAAGGCGTATCTAGATTTGACGGAGAAGCAAACCTTTCTTTCTTTTCTGTCACTCTGATCCGACCGAGCCTTCAGACAGAACTGTGAAGGCCTAGGGAGGAACCGGAGGTGTGTAAATGCTGCTTTCAGGAGGTTTTATCAACCAGCTGCACTTGGAATCCATGTTTGGACAGGAGTTTTGTTTTCAACCCGGTGCGCCTCCTACAAATTTTACACTACGCTCAAATACCTGTCAAAATGTTTTAGTGAGACTCTGGAAAGCGACAATCTCATGACTGATTGTCAGACCCTTCCCAACCAGACACAGAGACGTCGTGTTAAAGCCGGTTGCTAAAACGTTTGATAATTTTGTAATGCTAATTATGTAGTGCTGAAACACAACATTTTTACAACCTTACACTAACTTTGCTTTATGTATTGATATTGCGCCATATAATGCGGTGCGCCTCATGGTCGCATTGACAAACCGAACTTGACCTCTGACTTTTAGCACGTTAGCCGCACATATTTATCCTAATTTGATTACAAAAGTTGGTGTCGTGATTCAGCGGTTAGCGCTTCTACCTCTCGGCAAGAAGGTCGGGGCCTCTCTTTGTGGAGTCTCCATGTGTCTGAGTTGGGTTCCTCGAGGTTCTCCAGGTTCCTTTCGTTGTCCAAACACACGCAGGAGGTTCTTGGAGACCCTGAATTGTCCAGATGTCGGAGGCGGCATTTAAAGAGATAATGGATCTTTGTCCATTTGTCCCATCATTTCTTTCAGCTCCCTTTTTTTTTTTTTTTTTTTTTAAATCTCCTCCCACCATCCCGGAGACCCTGACGGCTTCGCTGGAAATAACCGTAGGAAAGCTGGCTGAAATGAAGTTTTCCCTTCAAAATGGCTGATGTCCTCTAAAAAGCTGGTTAGGAGAGGATAAAAGAATCCTCTTATGTCAGTAAACTCGTTACGCCGTCGCCGCCATGCCATGCTAACCCCAGCGTTTCCATGGCACCTGGTGTTATCTGTGTGTATTTTTGTTGGGACTTGTAGTTTTGGGGGTTGAGTGGCAAAATGAGATTCCCACTGCAACACACACACACACACACACACACACACTGGGAGGATCATTGAGGGAGGAGATAAGAGAGAGACTCCTCTCTCAGCGTTAACGAGAGAAAATACGGAGTAGCGGGAGGATGAGAGACCAGAGCATTAGCGCCACAGATAGAGAAATGAATGGCCAACACAGCAATAGTGCTGCACCTTCGCCTCAAAACACACACACACACACACACACACACACACACACTCTGCTGTGGTGTGAGCATGCTCCGCCCTCGCCCATTCACCTGATCCCAGTCCATCTCATAGGATGATTTTACACCCCGCGCTTTGACTCCGGCTTAAACTCATCCGTTCATTTCTTGTATTTTTGAATGAGTCTATTCGGCCGGGCTTGACGCTGGCGGTGGAAATGATCACATGACCACGAGCGTGACCGGGTGACGGAGGCGTTGGCGGGTTCGGTTGTTGTTTTTTTCGTGCAGGAACCTGCTTTTGTCTGAGCTGTCAGCTCAGTAGTGGGGGGTGTGTGTGCGGTGGGGACGAGGGTTCGAGCGCCGCCGCCGCCGCCGCCCGTGACCCGGACTTGGGAGTTCATTCCGCGGTCGAAATGGGCTTCGCCGCTCCTGTTGCACCAACAAATCCCTGCAGCTTAAGAGGATGAAGATGCATTGAGTTATTTCTTTGTGTCTATTCATTCCTAATGACTGATTTTTAGATACCTTCTTTCTTTCTTTTTCAACTAAAATTAACTTGTTCATTTGCTACCTTCTTAGCAAAAAATTGTAAAATCAAAAAAATGGGAAAAAAAATTACATTGTGTAAACATAAACAATGATTTGTCTAAAACCAGTGTTTTGAAGTTGAAAAAAAAAAAAAAAAGGAAATTCAAAAAAATAAAATAAATAGCTCCAGGGAGATGGTGATGTTCACGAGAACAGGGTTTAGAACTCGGCGAGGCCTTCACGGAATACCGTCACACCCGTAAATTTCACAACCGCTTGTGTGTGTGTGTGTGTGTGTAAAGCACGCGTGTCGACACCATTCTCTCGTCCGGCCCGTTCATGAGGCTCCATTGTCGCCGTCTCACCAAGATATGCATCTGCTCTTCTCTCCACCTCCTTCCCCCCTTCCGTCCTCCGCCTCTGTCCTCCCGCACAGACTCGGGTTTCGCTCGTCCGTCAGATGGCGTTCTGCCTGGCTGAGCTGCACTTGTGGTCCACCAAGAGCTCACTCCAAGTCAAAGGTACCGCTTATCGCCAGGTCCGATCTCCCCCGTCAATAACCCCCAACGCCGCCCCCGCTCGCCGGGCGTCTCACGCTGTCATCGCTCACTTTGTTTTCACGCCGTCTCTCCATCTTACCTGCATCACTTGTCACGATCTCCACGCTCAGTCAACACGCGTCCACCGCCCGCGTCCACTTTCACCCCCGCCGCCTCACTTAACATTTTCACGTCGGCGATTGCGACACACATCTCGCCTCTATCAGTTTTAAATTGCACATTGTTCGAAGCTATTTAGCGGGAACACGAGCGACTAAGTGGAAACACAAAAGCAAATATCTGAGACCACACACACACATTGGGTCTTAACAAAAGAGCAGCATTTTAACACGTGTGAGGTGAAAGGACTGGAAATGTTTCCTCAGGCCTGCTGTTCTTTGCTCCTCTACATCTTCAGCTGGTCCAGATTTGGAAAGTTACAGGGATTTTAAAATTTCCATTATCAAAAAACTCAGTGGGAAGAGACCAGGATTAAACCCGAGATTACAGAATTTCACCGAGTTATTTCCTCTGTCTGTTTGTAGGTACCGTACCTGAATATAAGCCGCAACGGCTAAAAATGACAAAATATGTCTATAAAACTTGTTAATTTGACTCATTAAACTTGTCGTCTTCAGTGTCGGAACTGAAAGGCCTCAAAACTTCATTGGTCCGATGTGACAAGGCTAAATGTTTTGGCGACATGAAGCGCATAAGCCCCCCCCAAAAATCCAGGAATTAGCTATATCCTTGTTCAAGCTACAAAGCGTGGAACAAAGTGAAAAAATAACAGTATATTTTCATTTCCTCCTCTATTTTTAGATCAGATCATTGCATAAGTTCAGAGCAAAAATGCAGTTTAGCGTTGAAGCGGAACAGCAGCAGGTGCAGATACACGAACAGGCTATACACGGTTATTATACATATACAGGATATACATGGTAAATGATATCAATAATTTACAAATGATTTACAGATGGGGTAATATAAACATCTTCTGCAGATGGATATGTGCAATAAATGTAGTGTACCATAGACAGGACATCATTGCCAAGTAGTAATGCATGGATGACAAGTAATGCTGCATAAATACATTAAATAGTGCCTGGAGTTACCAAACTAGCGTCCTATTTTATGTGCGTGTGTGTGTGTAGTACAGCTTTAGCTTAGCTTCGCTTATTTCATTATTGATGTTTACACGCTTTTGTCCAAATCCGTACCGTGTTTTCATTCTCCGCCGACGCTCCCTCCGTAACGTTGGACGTTCAGCGACGGCGGCTAATCGCTAATTGCTAATCCGCATCGCTTTCCAAACAATCAAGAGGGAGAGTGTGTGAAAACTGCACGCTCCTCCCGTCTGGCGGCGAAGGCGTGGCCCGTCTGACTTCGGGTCAGGTTTGCTCGCCCCTCTGCTCGCCACCTATCATCCCATCTCTGCTTCCAGACGGAAATGCTCCGTTTCTCCATTTTCTTGTTTTCTCTACCCTTGCATTCTGTCTTTCACAGTCTGCTGAGCTTCTGGAGAAGATAGTGTCTTTTGGGGTGTGTGTTTCTGTGTATACTGTACGTGTGTGTGAGTTTATTTGTATACACGAAGGTGTGATGGGGTGTGTATCCTGGGTGACACATCCCTATTTGTTTCTTTTTTTTTTTTTGTGTGTGTGTGTGTGTGTATGTGTCCCTTCTGCGTCTTCCGCTATCTTTCAAAATTGTGGATGGATACATCTCCTGAGAAGAAGCCTGGTCGCTGAGGTGTGACGCAGCCTATCAGCATCTTCTCCGCCATCGTATACATCGGCCTTAAAAACAAGAATACAGATTCGTAACGCCGGCATCTGAAATGCAAATGTTTATCCGGGTCGTTTGCGGGATGGTTGTGTTCGCTCAGCCCGACCCGCCGACCACGAGCTCAACTTTCATCAGTTCGACGCAGAAATGGTTGAAGAAAAGATTGTCCACCGCAGAATGAGGTTATTTCAAAGTGTATTTTTTTTTAGATCTAGATTCTTCCGTCATATATTCCACCTTTGTCCTTAAACGGATAAAAGCATTCCCGCTGACGCGCCCTGCTAAGAAGACTACAAAACACCGCCACTGTAATTAATATTATAAATTGAACCTACCTACCCGGTTTTAGAAATGACAATGGCCTCCAGGTGTGATGGCTCCTTATTTCTGGAAGGGCGAGAGGATTATGGTTGGCGTGTGATGTGGCGAGCGGCCTGGAGCAGAGCCGTGACAACACTATTCCTTTTTCGCACGTTTTCATCCGACTCACGTGCCGTTTCCTACCTCTGGTCACGTGACCTCGGCGCTATGTGTGTCAGCATTGCGGAAGCTCGCGCTGTAATTGTCAGATAATGATTTAAACAATTGAACCGCAAGTGTGTGTTTGTGTTGTGTGTGTGTGTGTGTGTGTGCGTGCCAAACACGTGCCTGTAGTTTAATGGCACGTTTGTTGCACATTAATAGAAATATCTATTTTTAAATAGTCAAGTTATTGTTTACGATCTAGTTGCAGCTCAGTTAAGAAATTGTGTATGTGTATGTGTATGCAAATGTGTGTGTTTTTGTGTGTGTGCATGTGTGTACATGTGTGTGTGTGTGTGTGTCTGCCTGCACAAGCACAAACAGGTCTGTTGTTTAGTGGGACGTTTGTTCTACATTTATAGAATTATCTATTTTTAAATAGTCAAGTTATTGTTTGCGTTCTCGTCGCAGCTCAATTTAGAAACTGTATGTGCATGCAAATTTATGTGTTTGTGTGTGTGCGTGTGTGTGTCTGTGTGTGTCTGTGTGTGTTTGTGTGCGTGCGCATGCACAAGCACGTCTGTTGTTTAGTGGCATGTTTGTTCCACATTGATAGAAGTATCTATTTTTAAAAAGTCAAGTTATTGTTTACGTTCTAATTGCAGCTCAATTTAGAAACTATGTGAGTGCGCATGCAAGTGTGCGTGTGTGTGTCTGTGTGTGTTTGTGTGCGTGCGCACGCACAAACACGTCTATTTAGTGGCACGTTTGTTCCACATTTATAGAAATATCTATTTTTAAATACTCAAGTTGTTGTTTACATTCTAGTTGCAGCTCAATTTAGAAACTATGTGAGTGTGCATGCAAGTGTGTGTGGGTGTGTGTGCGTGTGTGCGTGTGTGTGCATCCATAAGCACAAACACGTCCGTTGTTTAGTGGCACGTTTGTTCCACATTTATAGAAATATCTATTTTTAAATGCTCAAGTTATTGTTTACATTCTAGTTGCAGCGCAATTTAGAAACTGTGTGTGTGTGTGCATGCAAGTGTGTGTTCATATATATATATATATATATATGTGTGTGTGTGTGTGTGTGTGTGTGTGCATGCTTCCCATCAGCTCTTCCGTCGTATTAGTGCAACTCGGCCTCAAAAGCACCAGCAACACCGGGCGATAAAGAAATGATGTGTTGTGCGAATCCGGGTCTGTCCGCTTACGGTTTTGGGGCCTGCAGGAATAACACGAAGAAGACGAAGAAGAAGAAGAAGAAGAAAACCGCTCAACTCAGCTGTTTGTGTGCACGTATGTCCGTACGCGTGCGTTTGTGTGTGTTACATGTCGGACAAATGCGGTTTTAAGCTATTTGCTGACTGGAAGCGTCCGCTTCTGGATGGATATGTTGCACGTCTGCAAATTAGCCCCCCGCGTCTCAGGAGGGGTGGGCTAAGACAGACTCCGTCTTAATAAAAAGCATCCTTCTTCGCCGCTCGGACCCCCCCCCCAGCACACACACACACACACACACACACACACACACACACACCACCCCCGCCGCCTCCTCCACCACCCCCTCTCTCCTCCGAGGGTCTTATCTGAACCGTGGGGCTGGCAGACGGGACAGGCCACTAGCTGATAGTGATTGTTTATCCCACAGTGCAAAATTGCTGATTTGTCTTGTGCTTTTTCCCTGACAGCTAGATGCTCATCTCTCGCTCTCCCTCTCTCGCCCCACAGATACAGATATTGGCACCTATCAGTACTACGATAAAGGAGAGCCAGGTAAATAGTGTTTATATTGGATGTGTGTTTGCGTTTAAGATAACTTGCATTTGTCTTGTTTTTGGAATGTATGTGATTTCCTTATAAGATTCTTGGACTCGCATAAGCTCCACACACACACACACACACACACACACACACACGCGCGGAAAAAGATTACCGGTCCCTGGAATTATTAGTATTTTTCAGAGTCTTAACCACACATACTTGTCCGCAGAGAGGCTGTTAGCATGTAGGATTTACATCCTAAAACCTTATACACACATGCGCTTACCGCCCCCCGACACACACACACACACACACACGTGTGCACGCAGGTTATTAGGCTTCCGTCGTTCTATCTCTTACACTCCCCGTGTTGCTGTTGACCCGGGGTCCTGCCACACAGTGATAGGAAAACTAAACTGTTGACTTTCTCCCGGCGTAGATCACATAGCGAGAGGCCCCGCGCCGTCCGGCCTCATATCGCCTCGGGCCCGGAGGCTTCCCTCGCCGTCAGAGGCGTCGGGATGGGTTCCCCCCCTCCTCCACCTCCACCTCCACAGGCCGCCGCCGGAGCAGGCCGTCCCATTTCGCCCGGTTTTTCTCCCGTGCGCGCTTTCATTCGGCTCAACGGTTTGGATGTGAGAATTTTGCATCTTAACGCCGGTCGGCCCGCAGAGGGCTGCCGGGATTTACCTCCCCTAGCGCGCTGTAAAATTAAAAAAAAAAGGAAAAAATATTATAGGTGCACAAAGCAAACCTTGGATGGATATACATTTTTTTTTTCATTTTCCATTTTGGTGATTTAAGCGCCCGCTTTTCGATTGGAGTGACGGAAGAAAAAAATGTCTGTTTCGGTGCTGAAATCTAAACGTTAGTGATCTGATTAAAAAGTTTTGATGGCGTTAAATCAGGGTTAACAAACTCATTTTGGCCTGATTTAATCTCCAGTAAAATCATTACTTAGGAGTAACACTAAGTCCAAATTTTTCCTTTGTTTTAGTGTAAAGGAGTTAAACAGGTAAATAATAAAAATCTTTATATGTCATGAACGGTTCCTCTAAAAAATACATGATGAATTAATATTGAAAATAAATATTAAAAAAGAATTGATGAAATTGAAAAATGACACCCTAAAAATATTGTTAATATAATATTAAATATTTTGATATTAAAATATTGTTATTGTTGAGTTAAAAGAGAAAATCTTGTCACAGTGGGAAAGTTTGCCACTAGAATTTATCAGAAAATGAGGAAAGTTTGCCACTAGAATTTATCAGAAAATGAATTGTGAGCATGTTTAAGAGGAGGTATCACGTTTACAAGGCTATTCTGGTTATTAAATCAATGTTTTTAATTTTGCTGTTTTTTTTTTTTGCTATCGTTTTTGTGTTTTTTATAGAAATAAGAAAAGATCATTTTAACAATGTCGCTAGACGTTTTTTTTTTAGCAAAAAATCATTTTGATTTTCAAATTTTGAAGCAAAAAAATACATTGCAAACTTACTTTTTCATTTTTTTCCTCGCACATTATTTTTTTTTTTTGTATAAAACCCCTAAGATGCATGTGAGAAAAAACGCACAGGCCGCTTTAACACAAATATTTGATTTCAGGCTTGGGGGCCACAAAATATTGTTCCGAGGGCCGCGAATCTGGGACTCCTGAGTTAAATGCACATTTAATATCATCACAGCTTCTGGATCAGGCGGTTCCTCAGTCTTTAGCAACACCTGTGATTCCCTCGCAGTTAGCATACGGCGCTTCCCCTCCCCTTCCTGCGCTCCCGCTCCAGTCCTCGCCGCACGTCTCGTGTCGGTGCTTGTCAGACTTTACGGTCTTCTGTCGGATTACCGACGCGAGGTATCGTGTTTGCCGCTCCCGTCCTGATATCCATTCGGAGGTCTTTTCTCTGGCGGGGGCGGCGAAACAAGCTTTCGACGCGACGACGCCGCGTTCAGGGAAACTTAACGCGACGGGCGTTCGAGCGAGACCACGAGCGGCCATATTGGCGTGTCGCAGATGTGCGAGATCCCGGGGGTTCATCTGTCGGGCCGCTCGGCGCCGGGCCGGAAAGCCACCGCAGGGGTTTCCAGAGCTTTCCTGCTGAAGCGACGGCGAGGGGCGCAGAAGGCGTGGCCTGCCTGCAAACCCCGGCGGAAAAGCTGAAAGTCCGGGTCGAAGCTCTTTTTTTTCGGACAAAATTCTCGGAAAATTAGAATATTGTGATAAAGTTCTTTAGCTTCTGGGATGCAATTAAAAAAAAAAAAAAAAAGACTTTTCCCATGATATTCTAATATGTTCAGGTAGGATTTTGGAGTTTTCTTACGATGTAAGCCATAATCAGCAATATTAAAATAATAAAAGGCTTGCAATATTTCAGTTGATTTATAATGAATCCAGAATGGATGACATTTTTGTTTTTGTAATTGCATCACAATTCTAATTTTCTGAGACACCCCTGTATTTTTGGATGGATTTCGCTTCACTTTCACACTTTTTTTTTTTTTTTTAAGCAGTTTACTTTCATGCATCCACTATATCTTACCTCTGCAAGCCACACACACACACACACACACTTATACACAGTTACTGCCTCTCTTTCATTGATTTCCCTCTTTGTCTGCATATATTTGGTCCGTTGTTATTTTGTGTACAGTCTCTCTCCATCCCTCCCTCCCTCTCTCATCACGGGACCCTCTCCCTTCCCTCTCATCTGAGAAGCTGCTGCCTTCTCTTTCATTCCAATCTTCAGTGGAGAAACGATGCTCTCGCTCCAAATCCTTTCATTTGGAGGATTACTAAAGTGTGGCTTGATATCAGAGTGCAAGGAGGAGACGGGGAGGAGGAGGAGGAGAGAGGCGATGAAGCAAAGGGGGTGAAGAATCACCATCCCAAAGTATCACAACATTTTCACACAGGATTGTAATGACCGCTCAGGTCACGATTCCTCTGCGCGTACAGTAGATTATGTTCGATTAAACTGGGTTTGATATTTTCCACGAGCGGCGTGGCATTCAGCGCCAACAAATCAGTAAAAAAAAAAACCTGCTCGGCCACTCTGGAAAATTACATTTCTAAACAATATATCACCTCCCGGGTCATTACAAGCAAATATCAGGGCGGTCCGGATGGTATTTCAATGTAAGGCGGAGCTTCACTTGTGAAAAATTAGCCAAACGGAGTGTGTGGAGTCGTCAGCCTCAGCGGCGTGGTTCGCCCTGCGGGTCGCCATCAAAACAAAAAAAACAAACCTGCAGGAAGAACTTGATTTCCTGGCGAAATCCGAATCGGAGGACGAACAATGAAATGAACGCTGTCATCGTTCATGTAGCGACGTTTTGTTTTAGCTTATTCCCTCGATCGGACCGGACATTGGACACTCGGAGGGTTTCAAAAAAAACCAAGGAGCATTTCGAACCCTCCGATAGACACCCCGACGTTTCATCATCGCATTCACGACTATTCATCGACGAGTAACACGATCACCGGCGTGAGGAAATAAATCGGCCGATATCAACGAGACCGAATGTCTTCACCCTTTCACCCGACGGGTATTCCGGAAGGAAAGATCGCCGAGACCTCCCGCTTCCCTGGAGGAGCTCGGCGCCCGTTCGCAATCCGCCCACCAGAGGGCGACGCAGGCTCATCGGAGCGTCCGCGGGGGTCCCCGCCAGCCAGAACCCCCCACCACCCCCCCACCCTCCCCACCTGGCCCTTGAGCAGGTGCCCATGTCTGGGCCTGTCTGGCCCCTCACCCCCTTATCTGATTAATAGCACTAATCCTGGAGGTGTCCCTGCCTGCCAGAGGGGCCGGCAACCAGGCCTGGACGCTTTTTCTCGCCGCCGCCGACCCCCGGCCAAGAGACGGGGTTGTAGGTTGCACTCTGCCAAAACGGCCCGCTCGCAGCGGAGAGCGGCTCCAGATTTTCGGTTTTGTCCCGCTTTGATCCCGGCTCATAAATACCCGAAAACTCGCCGCATTCCGGGTTGTTTTGCTAAATCACAACCCCTCACTTGGCCTCCTCCTCTCTCTCTTTCTCCCTCCCAAAAAAATCCAGCGAGCCCCCCGGAGCCCCACTACTACCAGCACAAAGCCCGGCTCTGCCAAGGTAAGTTCGAGCCGCGCGGTTTTATTTTCACATTTATTTCCGGACGGGGGCCGATACGAGCCACCCCGAGTCAATTAACGGCCCCGGCCTCTTTTCTTCTCTCGCTCCGTCCCTCCATTTCCCGCACACTCTCCTGCTTTTCACCCCGGAGTGGAGCACAAACACCCTTATCAGGAGACGAACACTCATCCCCAGCCTCCCCGCCTTCCCCCCCCCACCCCCACCCCCCGAAACCGGCCCCACCCTCGCCGCTCCATTTGCATGCATCTTATTTACCGCCTCTTCCCGCTCGGTCCTAATGGAAAAAGCCGGCTCCTTAATGGCTCGTTTCTGCAAAGATGAAACGGGAGACTGTAAAATAAACAGATAGGGGGAGGCGATTGGGCCAAATTGAAAAAAAAAAACAGCAGTCGCTCCTTTTTTTTTTTTTTTTTTCTTTTTTTTTCTCTCTCCTCTCGTTTCCTTTTCCTCCCCCATTTTTGAAGTTCGTGTATATGTGTGGGCGGAAGCAGATGCACAAATTCAATTAGCCGTGTTTTTTTTTTTTTTTTTTTTCATATCCTTCCCTCCCTCTGTTTAACCACTAGAGATGGAGGGGAAAATTAACATGAAGGGGCCTCGGCGTGGCACGTGTCGAGATACGTGCCGCTAACCGGGAGGTTGCATTCGGGAGATAACTCGAGAGCGCCAAAGTCCGCGCAATTAAGTATATACTTCTCCTCGAGGACCGGTTTGTGTGTTTTGAAGGGACGTTTTGGCTTGGTTTATATTTAGCGGCGCGACTTCAATCTGAAAGCAGCAGACTTAAGACTTGTGCTGCTCTGGGGATATAGTTGTCAGAAATATAAAACTTCACTCGTTTCCCCCCCTTATTTCTTTTTTAACATTTCAGCCAGAGGTTTAAGCGCGTTCAAAGTAATCGCAGGTGATATCTAATAGTTCGTACGCGCCGCTAAAACCGTAAACGATGAACAAACTCCAGATGGGAGAATTTGGATTCGACGTCGGGCCTTTTCCGGATGCGTTTCGAGCGACCCCGGTGGAAACGCCACTTCCTCGCCATTTGACGGCGAGTTTCTTAATATTTTTATTTAATTCCCCCCCCCCGCTCCAAAACTAACCCGGCAATTTTAAAGAACTAATCAGCTCGTTTGTCCCGAGAGATGACGTGATGTCACGACCGGGACACTTCACACACACACAGTTTGTTTTTCGGTGGATCTAAATGTAGAAAAACATCAGGCTGCAAAACCCATACATTTGTTTGGGCCTTGAATTTCCCACTTGATTTTTTTTTTTTTTTTTTTTTCGCATTTTTGCACAAATAGAAACGTTGTTTATCCACCTTTTATTGATGTTAGCATGGCAGTTTTATTAGTAATCTGCTCTCTAGACTGGAGCGGACAATCTTAAGGACGTTACTGATTTTCACACCTTTACCTAAAATTTGGATTCTGGAGCATCAAACATGCTCACACTAACAATGCCAGACGGATATTTTGCCCCAGATGACCAAAGTAATAATATCACAACAATATCACAACAATAGCACTTTCAACTTGCAAAATACATATTTTATTGCCTGTTTATTACATTACATTGCATTTGGCAGACGCTTTTATCCAAAGCGACTTACAATAGAGGACATAGGGACTGCAAATACACTTGCAAATACACGCACGTTTATATATTGTATAGCTATTTTATTGCCTATCTGTATATTTTACATATATTGTCTATTTTATACAGTTTTATATTTGCATCGTCCAGGACTACAGATGGAAATTAGCTATGAGCTATAATCCGGTACAAACATCTCTGCCTCTGTGCTTTAATGTATTTGTACACCGTCCTAATAAACTTCTAAACAAACAAACAAACAAACGGTTAACGTGCTCTGTGACCCTCCTGGTCCCTTGTTTTTCTCCCGTACCTCCTCAGACCCCCGTAGAGCTCAACCTGCCCGGCTCGCCATCTTATTTTTAATTTTACCGCCACATTCCTCCGATTCGCCCACATCCTGAGAGTAAAAGTTAAAGTCACATGATCTCCCCACTGGTGTGTGTGTGTGTGTGTTCGTAGCTCGAGGCTATTCATGGACCCCCAGGAACCGCCGACCGGAGAAGCTCCGTGATTCGCTGAAGGAGTTGGAGGTACCCCCGCCCCCCCGCCGCCGGCCTCCCCGGACCTCTTCCTCCCCCGGGGGACTTTGGGAGTTTTCCCTTTCCGAAACGGCTGATTGATTAACAAATAGGGGCATTCTCTCTCCTTTCTCCCTCTCCCCTCGCTCTCCCCGTCCTTCCCGTTTGTTCTCCGCTCTCCCTCTTCTCTCTCATCACCTCTCTTTTGGCCGAGCTCTGTCATCGAGGGGGATATTTGAGGGGATCAGGGACCCGCTGGCTGCCCCCTCATCCTTCCCTTCCTCCCTCCTTTCCCTCCCTCCCTCCATCTCTTCCTCCTCCCTCTCTTGCTCGCCCCTCCACTTCCTCCCCCTCCCGCCTCTGTACTCGGGGCAGTACAGACCTAGCTTTGTTTGCCGGAACCTGTCTGTGGTTGTCACACACACACACACACACACACACACACACTTCCTCTCACCCATAACCATTGTCTGAAACCAGAAACACCCCAGCTCACCTCCACAGCCCACCCTTCTCCTCCTCCTCCGTCCTCCTCTCCACCCATCCAATCACCCCAGCTGGGCTAGGAATGCGGCAGGAATGACCGAACTCATACACACACACACACACACACACACACACATTACCTGTAGCCATTACCTCCCACCTTTTTTGTGGAGGCAAGTGTCCAGTTCGGAGACCGGCATCAAACAGGAAGTGCTTTTACCGACGTTCCCGTTAAGGACGACACACTCTCTGCTCTATTTCCCGTCAATAAAATAGTTGTTTTTTTTTTGTTGTTTGTTTGTTGTTGGAGGGAAACCTTAAAAGCCACGGATCGGACAGCTACTGTGATTAGCGTTAGCAGGCGGGAACGCCGTTCCCCGCCTTTCTAACAGGGGGGGGGGGGGGAAACACACCGACAAATAAAGTGTAACCCAAGGATTTTAATGCGTGTAAAAGAGATAATGTATGCCTTTCCCACTTCTATAAAAAAAAAAAGCTACTCTAAAAACACAATAACCTCATTTTCTGTTACAGTTCTTCATGTGTTTTGCAATTTTTCTTCTTTTTTTTTTTTTTTATAATCCACAAACCTGGCAGGGGAGATGTAAGAGGAGGCCGGTTGCGTAACCCGTTGGAAGTAGGTAAAGTTAGCGAGGGAAGTTTGCTTGCACAGGTGCCGGTCGGGAGCGTGTTGCGTTAGCCGTGTCACGTGGGCTGCGCCGCATCCGGAATCGAAAAAAAAAAAAAAAAAAAAATTCTTTTGACGAAATAGAATAACTGTCAGACGGTTTGGAACACCACATGCTTCCCGTGTTCGAACACAATACAAATTTACCGCTCAGATCTGGTGTTGTTGGTGAAAGTTCTCGGTTTTGACGTTCGAAACCGTGTTTTCCCGCTTGTCAGCGTGAGCCGGGAATCACGAGTTAGCATCGCAAACGGAAGGAGTGCTAAAATCACCCAGAAGAAGCAAATTCGGGCGACATCAGCCGAGACCTCGAAGGTTTTCACCGCCGATTTTGAACAAAAACGTCCAATGTGTTGTTGGAGGCGTCTGGTTCTGGAGGATCGAACCTCCGTCTGCTTCCAACGTGGTTTATTAATTGTCAGCCACGGGTTCCATTACGCTCAGTGTGAGAATGAAAGGCCACCGTGTGAGTGTGTGTGTGTGTGTGTGTGTTCTGTAGACGCCGACGCCGCCATTTTCCCCAGCAAATGTACATCTGGGCCTCAGCAGCTCCTTCGCCTTCTCTTTGTTATCTTCCACGCTCATTCAGGAACTGTTGCAGACCAACACCTGCGTTCGCAGCAGATGGAGGAACAAGCATTGGTGCCAGGTACGCACCCACACACACACACACACACACACACACACACACACACACTGAGCCTTTCAGAGTGGCAGAATCAACAGATTAAGAGCTTCACTGGGCAGGATTGCCGTTTAGCGGGACTGAATGAAAGAATATAATAAAAAAAAAAAAAAAAACAGGCCGCTCTGTAGACTGGGGTCTTTTCTGAAAAGGTTTCTCCGACCTTTGAGGAGATCACAGCGTCGACAAGTCGGAGATATTTGAGGATATTGTCCGTTTCCTCCTGCTCTCTTGCTTCCTCCACAGCGTTTTAAGAGCGTTTCGGCCTATTTTTCCGCAGCTGATGCTGAGCAGCGGCGTGCTGGTCACCCTGGCCCTGAACGGACCTCAGCTCCAGCACGTTTGCATCGATCGAGCGCTGGCGGGGCGACTGCCGGCGAACACCGTGGCCGACGGTTTGTCACACGACACACACACGCAACTGAACGGCAAATAATTTATACCGCCGCGTCATCTGGAGGCGACCTAAAAAAGCCCGGTTGGAAAAAAACGGCAAGAAAAAAGAATCAATAATCGACCCCCGTCATGAAATTACGGGGTTTTCTCGAACTCAAGACCCACTGAGGTTAAACGCAGATTTAAAACGCACTTGCTTGTTTGTACCATTTCTTCACACACACACACACACACACACACACACGGAAATACATTAGCACCGAAATGTGCCCGAACCGACCCTCGCCTTGCACGCCGACTCACACCTGCTCACCCCAGATGCTCACCCCGTCATCCACCACGCACACACACTTAACGCTGACCATGCAAACGCACCCACACACACACACACACACACACACACACACAACACTCACACGCATAACAGGTGCCACAGGTGAGCGAGGCAACTCCGCTAGCTAATTGCGGGCAAATCCTTTTGTGTTGTGTGTCCAGGGGCCTTCCCTTAAGAGCATCCATCAGTGTTTTTCCTCCATTGCGCGTTCCTCCAGGGAGCCCCGCCTCCCGCCCTCCGTGCCCCCCCTCGCTCCGCAGACCTGGCAGGAGAGAATAAAGGGCCGTGGACAGCGGCCCAAATCTGCTAATTATTTCTTTCTTTCTGTATCAATTATTTGTTCATAACATCGCCCTCCTCGCTTCCGCCCGCGGTCTCCAGACACCCGATAAAGCCCCTGCAGTGCACGCGCACACACACACACACACACACACACACACACACACGTGCATGCAAACACACTCACACACCCACACTCACACACAAACGCATTGATACACAGCTGTGCTCAGAGTTACACAAGTACATGTGTAACCATTGTTTTTTTTTTTTTTTTATGAAGATCAACAAGCAGTCATTTTACAGACTTGCTTGCACAGACGCACGTACACAAACACACACACACACACACTCACACACACACACACACACAGGTACGCATACAGCTACTCACCTCCCACTGTGCGCCATTCAAAGCCTCAGAGGCACTAATTATTAGAGTAATGGTTGTGAGAGGGTGGTTTCAAGGGATTTGTGTGTGCATGTGTGTGTGTGTGTGTGTGTGTGTGTGTGTGTGTGCAGGGTGGAGTAGAAGGTTAGAAGCTAGTTTCACATCTGTCACTTGTTAAATTAGCCTTAGACAATTAAAGTAGAAAGGCAGACAAAATCAGACTGTCGAGTGTACTTAGCATGAACAACTGCCGAAGGAGTTTACCATTACAATTGTGCGCTAACCGGCGGAGGAAGGGGTGCGCGGGCGTGCACGTCTGCGAGTGTGTGACACGCCGTGAAGAGGTGTCTCATTATTGTCCGTACGGGTTTTGTATATTCAATCACCGCGGCGCCACATCAATTTTCCAAACATTATTTTACACCTAAAGTGACTCGACGTGACAACGCGGCAGCCAAAAAAGAAAAAAAAAAAGGGAAAAAAAAAAGCTCGTCTGCTGGTGAATGCGGAGGAAAATCCCATTTTTTTGAATGACATGGATTGAAATAAATGTGAAACCGGGGATGTTTTATGTATTTGTCTCCCTCGGTCCCAGCCGGGTCCGCCATTGTTCCACCCCGTGACAGGCGGGATTACTGTCCCACGTTAAACTTTACATTGTCACCTCGCATTTTCCCCACGTACTGCATCTACCGCCGCCTATTGCATCACGCCGAGCCGCCGATTACGTATATTTTACACCATCAAAGTGTTATCGTCCCGCTTTGGCCGATGGCTGGGGCGAGCTGCACATATGCTCCGTGATTAAGCATCCTTAAGTGATTTTTCATAGCCGGTTTCATTTACTCGTGTTTAAATGTGCTTTGGTTAAGCCCATTGGCCTCTTATGTCAACATGCTGCTGAAGAGATGGCATTAAATGGATTTAGGGGACTGTACGTGTGTGTGTGTGTGTGTGTCTGGCGTGTGTGTGTGTGTGTGTGTGTGTGATGAGTTTGCGCGCGTGCTTTAATATATGTTCGGTTGGTTTATATGCTTGTGGGTGTGAATGCATATACTGGATATGTACACATGTTATGAATATGCATTAATGTATATTTAGCTAACCAAGTGAATATTTGTTTAAAGGAGGTTAAGAAAGAACACACAGCTGACAGTGTGTGTGTGTGTGTTTTTTTTTTTTCGGGGGGAAGGAGGGGGCTGGGGATCGGGTGCGCCATGACGGTCTGGCCCCTAATACCAAATCAGCCACCTGGTCCCAGACAGGGCCGCAGCCTGGTTTCATATCCACTCCTTCATTTGGGGATGAATGAGATTAATCCTAATCCCGTTTATAGACACCCATAGAGATCAATACTAAACTGCATTTAACTTGATTTGCTTTTAATCTATTACAAAGACGCTTACTATTGCATTAAACGCCGTTCCTGAAAGCCAAGGCATTGGACATGACTATATTTGTAATGGTTAAAGCCCTGAACCCATTTCCAGTACAAATGCATTATAATCCAACTTCAACACAGGGACAGAGGGATTGCACCGACTCAGCTGACCTGATTAAGATGCTAGCTGTTTTTTTTGTTTTTTTTTTAAATTTTATTATCATTTTTTTTCTCTATTTATCCCCCCCCCATCCTCCCCTTTCCATGTTTCCAAGCAATGTTTCACTTCCCCTCATGAATATTTGCATATTAATTTGAAATTTTTCACACAACAGATTGATTTGAAGTATAATCGTACCAACACCCTCACGTGTATAAATACACACACACGCCACGGTTAATTGTCGGTTAGATTTCCAAATCTCGGTGTGCAGCCTTACTCATTCGACTCAAAGCGGGATATCTGAGAGACATGTGTAACAGCCCCCCCTCCTTTCCATTTAATTGGTTTCATAAACAGATTAATTTGAAGGAGAGGGGGGCTTAATTGCTAATCAGCGTTTCCATGCAGCTCCTGAAGAGTTGAACAGGATCAAGTGTGTTCTTCTACCGTTTAAAAAAAAAAAAAAAAAGGCCTCGGAGTCTGCGGGGTTTGTGACGGGAGCCGGGAAAACGGCGAAGGACGAGGAGAGTTTGGAAGTGCGGGGAAAGCGACCGAAAATACGAGGCGATCAAAACGATCGATCGAAAAAAAAAAAGGCTGACTCCGCCTGACATTAAAATCTGATCGGCTTTGTATTAGTAAATAACCGTTGATGCGCTTTCCAATGAGGCAGTACATGGAGAAACTTTTAAAGGTCACCATTTTAAAGGGAGGGGTCGGGAAAGATGAGCTTTATTTGTATTTTCGATCTCATCCGGTTACTATGGTTACTAACTTTACCAAACACGAGCATCTGCTTCAGATGTGAAGATAATGAGTCGTTTTTTTACAGAACAGGCATCTATCCCGTCCTGTTTGGTTCGTCTTGGGTTGGAAAAAAAAAGCAAAAAATAATAGAAAATATTTATATGATATTATATTAAGATGAGATAAACTTTATTGATCCCCATAGTTGAAATTCCCCTGTCACAGCAGCATAACAGTTATAATGAAAATAAAAGAAGTAAAAAAAAAAACATTTTATTTTTCATTTTATTTATTTTATTCATTGCTATTTATTTTTTTTCACTCTATTTATATTCTTCTTTAGTTGTAGTTCACCCTCACTTTTCCTTGATGTTACCCATTGTCTATTTATTTTCATTTTATTTATTTTATTCATTGCTAGTTATTTTGTTCACTATTTATATTTTTGTTTAGTTCTAGTTCACCCTCACTTTTCCTTGATGTTGCCCGTTGTCCATTTATCCGTCGATTTTTTTTTTTTTTTTTTTTTTTTTGTCTTGCTATATCCTGTCGTCTGCCTTTCTGTTTATATTCATTCTCATATTTATATTCATATTTATTTCCCTTTTTCTTTCTCTTTTTTTTTTTATTTTATTCATTGCTAGTTATTTTTTCCACTATTTATATTTTTGTTTAGTTCTAGTTCACCCTCACTTTTCCTTGATGTTGCCCGTTGTCCATTTATCTGTCGATTTTTTTTATTTTTTTTGTCTTGCTATATCCTGTCGTCTGCCTTTCTGTTTATATTTATTCTCATATTCATATTCATATTTATTTCCCTTTTTCTTCTTTTTTTTACATTATAACGCCGCTGTGGCAAAGATATTTACCCTATGGGGATCAAACATTATATTCCACACAGCCGGTCGCTGCAATGTTACAGGAATTTCAAAAAATTGGCTAAAATATCAACTGATTTTTGTAATCCAGTCAGCGAGAACGGCCCGTATCGGTCCCGCTCCTCGCAGAACGGCCTCCCGAAATTCCGAAAGATGTCGATTCAGCCGGCGAAATGTGTTCGCCCGCGACTTCTGAGGAGCTTCCTTTTTGGTGTGTTTTCCGGACCCCGGGTGAGAAACGTGTTGGTGTCATTCCCAGCGGTGCTGAGCGACAGGCTGATCCTGCTGTCCTTCCTGGAGACCAGCCAGGCGGCCGCCGTCTACCTGCACAAGAAGAACCAGGACTCCCCGGAGACTGGCAGGCGAACAGACAAGCTCTCGCCCTCTGAAATCAAGGTACGGTCGGCCGTGCCAGCGCGGCGTGCACGGGTAGCGCGGCTTTACGTACGGGTGTGCGCACAGGAAAGGATCCGTCATCGCCGTCTGATGTCGAGTCCAAAAAAAAAAAAAAAAAAAACAAAACGGATTTTAACATTTTTCCATGTTTTTTTTTTTTTTTTTACCTGGATGTTTTATCCCCTTCTGACAGGCTCGTCTTCTGCTTGCGATTTCATCGTCACAGAAGCGGAGATTTCTGGAAAAATGGCTCCGTTCTCCACCGATCGCTCGTCACGCGTGTTCTTTATAACGCGGAAAACACACACTTTGCGATATTTTTTCCACATCGGCTCAAGAGACAGGGTGTAAATGACAAAGTGTGTGTGCGCATGTGTGTGTACGTGTATGAAAGTGTGTGCGTTAGAGTTTGTTAAATCACACATATTTCGGTGTATTTTGATTCTAGTACGTGTGTGTGTGTGTGTGTGTGTGTGTGTGTGTGTGATACCCCACCATTTAATTTGGCCTCTCAACCCTGGTGTGTTCTTAACTGTATTATTACCGGTAGTTAGCTAAGAACTACAGCTAGTTAGATGTGGTTACCGCCATTTGACTAAGAGATGGGTGAAATGCGACCTCCGGCAAAATTATTGATCCTTAAATATTGATTGATCGATGGTAACATTTCGGTTCCCCGAGTACATCCGCTCTGCATCCCTCCCTTCGCTATGCCATCTCTCTTCGGGAAGTGTGTGTTGCTGAGTGATGCAGTCGGAGGCGAAGGAGTGTGTGAAGGAGTGTGTGTGTGTGTGTTTGTGTATGTGTGTGTGTGTTTTCAGTAACAGGTCAGAGTATGTGCCTTCTGTCCGCAGCATCCTCCTTCACTAGCTGGCTAACCCTGGCATTATCACATCACTGCCAGGCCCCTTGCTTGATGTGTGTGTGTCTGTGTGTCTGTGTGTCTGTGTGTGTGTGTGTGTGTGTGTGTGTGTGTGTGTGTGTGTGCGCGTGCACGCACGCTGGAGTGTATAAAAGCAATTGTTCCTGCCGTGCATCTGTCTCCTCCAGCAGACTCCTGATAAGATGCCCTCCCTGACAAACACACACACGCACACACACACACACTTTCCCCAGTACCATGGTCACATTGCACTGTCCACGCCTCACACTCACACACACACATGCACACACATGTGTAATATGCACACGTGTGCACATGTATGCCCCTGCCACCCATCCCCCACATTAACCAGAGACACACACATCGCCCTGGTCCAGTGGGCTAAGCTGGGGAAGAGTGTGCGTATGTGTGTTCGTGTGTGCGTATGTGTGTGTGTGTGTGTGTGTTGGGGGGGTGGGAGGGTGGCTAAACTAATCCGGCCCACAGAAAGTGGTTTTTGATTATTGCTGACCAGCAAATGCCAGTAAAAAAAAGAAAAAAATCTGGGAAGACGTGTGTGTGCGGAGGTGTGTGTGTGTGTATATATGTGTGTGTGTGTGTGTTTGGGGGGGGGGGGGTATTGTGCTATTAACCCGGTGATTTTCAGATTTCTCTCCCTCTTCTTCTTTCCCATTTCTAATCTGTCAGTGATCTCTCGTTCAGCTGTTTGGGGAAACTCTTTGTTCCCTTTATCATCAGATGTTCTTCCATCATTTTCATTCGTCTCTGTATTTTAGGTCCAAAGCCCGAGTAGCCCCCCCCCCCCCCCCCTCCCCTCGGACCCCCCCTTCGGACCCCCCCCTCGGACCCCCGCCCACCCCCAGCCCCCTCCCTCAGAGGCAGGAAGGGCAGACATGGACCACTGAGCCTCAAATCTGCTCCACTCATACAATACAGTTTATCGATTTACTAATGTTTGCATGTTCCCGGCCGTTCATAGCGTATTTTTATGTACAGTAAGGACGTGTTTTTTTTTTGTTTTTTTTTTAATAAATATTTCATGAGACGTGCGATCCTGCTTTTGACAACATTCATACCGAGTGATTTTGATTTCACAACCCCGCTCAAATATTCATTTGAACACAAACCTCTCATTGATTTGTTTTGGAGGAAAGAAAAATTCCAATTATTCTATTTTTTTTTTTTTATCCCCCCCTCGTCCTGATGTATGTCTTTTTGTTTTGTCCTTCATTCACTCATTCAAGCATGCTTTATTCTCCTTTGCCTAATTCTGCGGCGCTCGGAGGCAGCTGTCGCCCTTCTTCCGTCCTCCTTCCTCCCGTCGCCTCAGTCCAAACCCAAACACTGCCTTCTTTTCTTTCTCCTTCATTACCATCCTTTATTCCTCTCTCTTATCCCTCCTTCACCTCCGTCCTGCCTGGATCTGTCGGGTCCCGGCTACTCCTCCGCAGTGTGACAAGAGGTCACGAACGTGTGTGTGTGTGTGTGTGTGTGTGTGTGTGTGTACACGTGTGTGTGTGTGTGCGCTAGCCATCGGCTGCTTCATTGTGTTAGTGAATGTGACGGTAGATAAGGAGTATATGAAAGGCCTGTATGAATATTGGGACTGTGTGTGTGTGTGTGTGTGTGTGTGTGTGTGTGTGTGTGTGTGTGTGTGTGTGTGTGTGTGACTGTTTAGAGGGAATGAGCTGCGGTGTACATGAAAGCCAGGGTCACGGTGTAAGACCTGCAATTTCACCTGCTTTAAGAGTGTCTCTGGATAGAGCACTGTGTTAAATGGTGTGTGTGTGTGTGTTTATGTGTGTGTGTGTGTGTGAATCGTCCCCAGTATGTTCTGTATATATGTGAGGAAATGTACTATTTAAAGTGTTTTCTCCCAGTACCTGCATCTTGTCGACTTCTTAAAATAATCGCCATAATCGTCTTTTTTTTCCCGTTTTTCCAGAAAATACAAAAAAATGGAACTGGATCTTAAATAAGGAGTTGATTTGGGCGAAAAAAAAAAAAAAAATTCTGACGAAAAATGACCTTGGCAGCTCTTTGAAGAAGGTGGCGATATTTAACTACGCGTTGGTCGTTGGTTTTGATCATTTTCCTGCCCATTTTGTGACCATTCAGTGGATTTCTGCTCAATATTCCGCAGTTTTGATACTGATTTATGGCTGATTTTTAAATAAATTTAAATAAACTACATAAAATTAAATGGAATCCCGATGGATTCAAAGTCATTTCAGCCCGGATGTTTCTGTCATTACGAGCTGACCGATGGCATTTCAAACAATGTTATGGTTTGCAAAAGGATTTTCACGTCAGTGTTCTAATCAAATATCACAACATTTTGGCATTTTGAGATCCACATATTCTGCTCAGAACCACAAACCTCAGAGGACAAACGTGTTAGCCAAAGTCCTTTCTAAGATAGCTGTACCAAGTTGTGTGTTTGTGTGTGTTTGCTTGCATACATGCATGCATCGGTGTGTATGTATGCGTGTGTGTGTGTGTGTGTGTGTGATTGCCCTCCCCCCCCCCAAAGCACCCAGAGAGCTCATTACTGTGCGCCTCTGTGTTGTGGCCTGTAGAGCGTGGCAGACCTTCCCAAAAATATGCACATCACTAAAACAACAAGCCCGACAGAACAAAACACACACACAGATATCAATAATGAAAGATTAAAAAAAGCAGGATGGACAAAGGACAGGAGAGGATGGGTAGCAGAATCTAAAGTTCAGAGCCCCCAGGTGTGTTTATCCAGATGCAGAGTCCCGCTTCGCTTTATCTTCTGCTTTCTATTCAGAAGCTCGCGGCCTGTGATGCTAGCTCGCTCGCTAGCTAGCTTGCCGCGTCTTTGTCTGTTTTCCCGCTCATACCGGTCTGTCGTTGCCCCCGCCGTCGTCCAGGTGTTCTCCGTGGAGGTGACCGGTCGCGGCCGCCGGCTCTTCAGAGGGCTGGATCTCAACTGCGTCCAGGACACGGCGCTCTGCTGGTGGAACCAGGACCCGCCGGACCAGGAACTCTGGCCCTGGTCTCCTTCAAACGACAACAGAAACAACCTGGTGCTGCTCAGTAGCTCCTCTGCTGAGGGGCTCAAGGTAGAAACACACACACACACACACACACATGTGGACAGGTCGCTCTCCTAGCCGTTGTGTGAACGACCGATGGGATCCCTCGCATGAGTCCGAACGTCCCTGAGCACGAGCAGAAACGGGAATCCCGCTTGGGTTTCTTAGGCGGCGCTAAGCTAGCAGGCGGGTTTCGACGTTTTTCAACGCAGAAGGAAGGATTCCCACAGAAATTCCTGAAAAAAAAAAACGCTCGCGGGTTCGTCACGAAGGAAGATCAATGTCGTCTAAGAAGGGAAAGAAGATATTCCTGAAGACGCCCAGATGGGTGCAGTCCTGCTTGAATAAATAAATGCGTGATTTGTTCAAACAGAAACAACACAAGTCAAAGCAGCAGATGTTTGATAGATTCCACCGTTTTTTTTTTTGTTTTTTTTTAATTATTTTAATCATTTCAGTGACTCCGATTCTGCGACTTCTTGCATTTGTTTTTCGGAGGTGTGTATCCCCCTCACCGTCACGCCCCCGACTCTTTTTAAGGTCGGACGCTTTCTTCAATCATCCCTGCTTCCGCTGCTGAAAGAGTTTTTTGTACTATAATTTCTATGCGGCAAAATATTATTCAAATTCCAGACGGTTCACGTCTATATATTTAATGTATTCATCGCCGTTTAAAGTTTTAAGATTCACACACACACACACACACACACACTCGGCCCCATCCAGTGGTGTTTTGGAGGAGAGACCTGTGCTGCTGCTGCAGATGGGATTTGGAACGGTGTGTTAGTCACCTAAAGGGTGGCACCTCCGTGTTGCACCTCCATGCATCACCACATTAAATATGCAGCAGATCTTAAGCCGTGGTACAGCGTGAAGGAGAACGCCTACGCTTGCACGTGCACACACACACACACACACACACACACACGAGTACTTGCTAAGACACACATCCCCGTGGCCTCTGGCAAAACTGTGCCGTGAGCCGTGGTTAACGTTGGATTGGCGCCACGCCGACGGCAGATGAAAGATCCAAAAAAAAAAAAAAAAAAAAAAAAAAATCCACTCCACTCCTCGCGCCGCTCTCCTTCTTCTTCTTCGTGTACTTTTTTTTTTTTTTTTTCCCAGAAAAAAAAAAAAACAAACGGATGCAAAACATTCGTGCTGCACGACGACAGGAGGGAAGGGGAAGGGCGAGAGGGAAGATGAGCGTTACCAATTGCATGCTAGGAGAACAAATTCACACAGGAGAGAATGGGAGAGCAAGTGTGTGTGTGTGTGTGTGTGTGTGTGTGTGTGTGTGTGTGGGGAGCACATGAATATTGAAATAATCAAAGCAGATGCTGCTCACTGCTTTATCCGCCTCTTGTTTTTTTGGAAGCTTCTCCACATTTATCATACTCCTTCACCTAGTTTATTCTCTCCGTCTCCTCCAAACCGCCGCCCGCCGTCACCGCCGCCGCCGCCGCTACATCCCCATCCTCCTCTCCTCCTGCCTCCCCTTTCCTCCACGCTCGGCGAGAACATTACGCCGTCCTCGCAGGGGCTGCGGCGTCGCACTCTAATGAAAGCGTTTGTTGTCATTTTTCAGATGCGCGGTGTGAAATTAAGCGAGCAGTTTAATGTGAGAGCCGTGGCAGGAATCAAACGGCGGGCACACATCGGCAGACGCCAGCTACTTCAATCACTTCAAGCTCATATATATGTTCCTTTTGTTCAGTTCGCTATCTGCAGCACTAAGCCAATTTTCTAGCCGGTCTCTCGGCATTTAAAAAAAAAAAAAAAAGTCTGATTTGGTTCCCTATGTGGTCTTAATTCCTGTCACCCCCTCCTCCTCTTCCATCCCCCTCCTGCTGATAAGTGGAGCCACTGCAAGGAGGAAGGAAAACACGTATACAGTTTGTTTTTATGCAGCCTGTTAACATTTTTAATGACGCTTCCTTCATGCTCCTCTCCCTCCACACACACACACACACACACAGAGCCACCAAAATTTAATATTGGTAATGAAATGTAAACAGCAGATGCTCTTGTGCATGCGTGTTTGCAAACATACTTTCTCTTTTAAACCCTATGACTATCCTGTTATCTGTCACCAAACAGTTTTTCTGCAGTTGTTTGATCTGCATTTGTGTGATTTCTGTCTTTTAATTAGTATTTACTTTGGCACCGAACGCAGTGGTGTTTTTGTCTCCAGCAAAACAGAGGAGGAGGAACGGGAGGGGGGCAGATTTTACACCCGAAATATAGAATAAAACAAACAACATCCATATATTGTGCGGGAAGACTCGGCGCTCGCTCGTCGGTTTATTAGGTACACCGAGAGTCCGTTTTGTGGAGATTTATTTGGAAGTCATTCCAAGACCCGCTCCTAATATTTTGTCAGCCGGCCGTCGTTTTTTTTCAGGCGGTCAAAATATGAGGGACGCCTGCTGCCGTTTAATCGGTTTAAATTCGTGCGTTATTCTTATATTTTGAAACAAGTTGGTTGGACGGCGATCTGTCGTTCGTGTCCGGCGACACGTTTCTTGAATTTCTCTTTCGTCCCAACCGTCGCCGATCTGCCTAAACCGAGCGCGGAGGGAGCGAGATTTTATTTTATTTTCTTATTTCCTCTTCCGTCTTGAAATATCAGGACCCGAGAGCAGCGTCGAACGCAACCTCGGAAATGTCGCGATCCATTAAAACGCCTAACGGTCTCGTTAATAACCGAGCTTTATAATGGCGGGGGGGGGGGATTTATTGCAAGGCCGTTGTTTTGTTGCGCGGCGTCGGTTTATCTGTGTCCTGGCATGTGAGAGTATAATTGCGGCCAAATTAAGTGGTTTATTCTTCACTTCATCTCATCCACAGCTATAAAAAAAAAAAAAAAAAAAAAACAGAACAAAAAAAGCTATAAGAAAAAAAAAAACACAGCGGAGTATATTAGAGACTAAATTAACAGTGTGAAATGGCTAATGGCTAAATTTATAGAAAAAGCCGCGGTCTTAATTTAGAGAATTACAGTTGAAGACAAATCCCGGCAACCATGAACGGGGTCTGGTGCAGAATGCGGAGTGCAGAATTACCGCCGCTCCCAAACAACCCAGTTGTCTGCAGTTTCGGGCTCCGGTGAGTAATCTCTCCCGTGTACGACAATTATGTTCACTAGTACAAATGATGCTATTTAAAGTGCGGGGGAATATTCGTGCTCATAATCCGCCGGCCCGCTTGTGCATTTTTTTTTTTTTTTTTTTTCTCCCCCCCCCCCCCCCTCACACCAGTACTTCAACGCTAACCCTCCCGCCCCTCCTGGTCCAGAAGCCCCTCATCCCATCATCCCTCGACTCTCCTCCGAGTCCCTCCGTCTCCCTGCCCGTCTCTCCCTGTCTTTCTCTGCTCCGTGAGCTGGAAAATTGGCTTCAAAAGGCCACTGCTGTGAACAAGGGCCAGCCACACAGTTGGGCCCGTCCGCTTTATCTTTCTCGCCACGGAGGGGGGAGAAAAAAAAAAGGTGCCAGCCAGAGAGAGAGAGAGAGAGAGGAAGAAGAAGAATGGGGGAAAGAATAGTTTTGACCAGTCACTGAAACCAATAACCAGGAGAAAGCTACTTACCAGAGGCCTCTCGCTTTCTCCCTCTCTCTTCCTTGTCTCCACCCTCTTTTCGCTTCCTGTCTGTTCGCTCGCTTCCGTTCCCGCTTTCTCATCGCCTTCTATGCATATTTCTCACCGTCTCGCTCCCTCTTGACCCCATTCATCATTTTTTCCATCCCGCGCCCTCGGAAGCGCGGAAAAAATGGCGGGACGATACTCCGGACGGCCGCCAGGCGAGGCCTTCCCGTGATATCACTCGTCCGATGTTCCCGTCGTTTCCGAGATCCCGGCCTTCTCGCGCACACACACACACACACACACACACGCACGCGCCCGCTCGCCGCCCGTGACCTTTGTGACATCACGACACGCGAGGAGAAAAACTCAAAATTCAGATCGGATTTGACTCCGTCGCCGTATCCCCCTGCAGATGCTCTCTCCGTTTAGCACAAGCGCCGCGATGCAGAAGGCGCTTTGTAATAATAATAATAATAATAATAATAATAATGATAATAATACATAGGATTTGTATTGCGCTTTTCATGGCACTCAAAGACGCTTCACAAGTGAAAAACAGAAGACACAGAACATACACACAAGTATTGGGAAGAAGTCCATGATTACGGAGTGTGGCGAGGAGCGCCGCGGGGGGAGGTAGTCCAGGGACAAGCTGGAGGAGCTGGATGTCGGAGATGGTTGCTGGTGGAGGGAGAGATGGTGGAGCAGGAGGAGCAAGCAGATTTCGGCCGATGGAAATGCCGTCTTGCTAGGCGCCGTCGGGATCCCGAGTTTCGAGAGGCTAGCCGGCTAGCTAGCCCGCTCAGGTCGCCGTCGGGATCCGGAAGTTCGAGAGGCTAGCCGGCTAGCTAGCCCGCTCAGGTCGCCGTCGGGATCCGGAAGTTCGAGAGGCTAGTTAGCCAGCTAGCCAGCCTGCTCGGGTTGGCTAGCTTCACCTGGCAGTTTCTGCGCGACGCCGGGAGCTTGCCGGGGATTGTCCAGGTTAGCCGTACCCAGGCAGCAGTGGTGGCTACTCCCGATGGTCCAGCGTCCGACAGGTGGTAAGTCCAGCATTAGCACACATACAGTCCCGGGGAGATGTCGTGGTTGTGAGATCCGGGTAGATCGGTGGAGAAACCGAAACAGTAATGGTAGCTAGAGAGCGATTACAGCTGCACGATGGACCGTTCTGGGATTTAAGAGATGGATGCGACGTCCGGTTCATTGGTAGTGAAAGTGATGGCAGTCCCGACCTGGCCTCCATAGAGGAGATCCATGGATGACCTCTTAGAGGAGTCTGATGCCGGGTTGTGAAATCAGGATTATAATTTGGGATTTTCCCACAGGTTATCGTCTCTCCGAGACAATACATCCGTGGTGACTCGGCTCTAATTTGTGCAAACGCCGAGGTGCAAAGTGGGAAACCGCAACGGCGGTGGAAACACCGACATCGCAGGTGTTTGGAGGAAGCAAAAAAAAAAAAAAAAAAAAAAGATGCAGGATTTGCTCTTTTCCACTGAGCTTTAGCTGACGCCGCCCCGCCTCCCCGAAGCCCCCGAGCCCTCCATCCTTCTCTTGGAGGGTCACCTGTCAGGAGAGGCAGAGCTGAATCAGTCGCACCTCATCCCCGACGGTGGCGTGCTGGCACAGCGGGCACGAGCCGGTTGGGCAGAGGATGAAAAGCCGAGAGGATGAGATGTGAAGGGGGGGGGGGGGGGGGGGGGGGTCGGTCGGAGTCGGGATGTAGGGGGGGGTGAAGTGGGTCTTGCGATTCTTGTCGCAAAAAACCCCGGTGGATGGACTTCATGGTCCCGCGCCTGCTCCCCGTTTGCATTACACTTTATTTAGAGTCACTGCACGCCTGCAAAAATCAAGCTAAGAACCACACCCTTACAAGGATACCCCACCCCTTACATACATTGACACACACACACACACTGTCTAGCTACCTCAAATAAACACACACAGCACCCACCTCCTGGGGAGCAGCAGGAGGTGGCTCTGGGGGATTATGGAGAGCAAAAAAAAAAATGCTTTCGGGGTGGGGGGGTGGGGGGGGGACAGTCATCTGCTTCTCCCTCGCTGCCGACCGCGGGGAAGGCAAAATAAACTCCCCTCCTCCCTCTAAGTCCCTTTTTGGCCATGCGTGCCAAAAAACTGGGCCGGGCAGCTTTGCGAGAGGCAAGGAAGGCGAGCAGGCAGGCGGCCGATCCCCGTTTCTGTCGACACGGCGAAAAGAGAGCGGCTCGTTTAGCCAAAGCCGCCGCGGTCAATGCAGGGGCTCCCGTGGCTTTGCCGCCGTGCAATCCTTCCCGGAGCCTCTGCCAGGGGCCGGCGCGCCGCCGAGGCCCGCGGCTCCTTCCCCGCTCCTCACGGGTTTTATTTATTTTAATTTTATCCCCAGCGGCGATCCAGGTGCCGTATTTTGCGGACCCCGAGGCGCACGATTAAACGTACGGTATATAAAGCGAAACAAACGGGTCAGTTTAGTCGATCTTCATTCGAGGATGACTTCTCGGTGCCGCCTGCGGCGCGTCTAGATACGGTACCGGTCCCGGTTTTCCCGTCAGAACGGTTCACCGGGGTGTCAAAAGCGGAAGATGGCGAGCGTTTCTTCGTAAACCCTCGGTGTTTAATGTGAGATGGAGAGACAACGCCGTTTCATAAAAAGGAAGTACCAAGAAAGTAATTAAAAAACGTCACGTGGCACGCTATCGCTATCGCTATCGCTGTTGCCTTCAGTCGAACGGAGAATGTCGAGATTCTTCAACCCGTTGGTCTTGTTTTCCTGTCAGTACGGTTCACCGGGGTGTCAAAAGCAGAAGAAAGCGAGCGTTTCTTCGTAAACCCTCGGCGTTTGCTTCGAGATGGAGAGACGACGCCTTTTCATAGAAAGGAAGCACCAAGAAAGTCATAAAAAACGTCACGTGGCGCGCTATCGCTATCGCTATCGCTATCGCTGTTGCCTTCGCTGTGGCCTGTTGGGTTTGCTTTACTCGGTTCATCTTCTTGCCTCCTCCACTTCCGTACCATTGATTCTTTAACGCTAAATTGTTTAGCGGCTGCTCTATTCCCATCATCTACCGCGTGACTGATCGCCTTGAGTTTGAATTCTGCTTCGTAACCATGTTTTTGCCATTTTTGGGGGTCCTCATCCGCACAATTTGTACAGTAATATGTTGAAGCACAGTACGTACCGCTGTTACAAAAAGTGACAGGTAAGCGTACGACGTACCGGTTTATGGTTGCCAGCGATAGTGGACACCTGAAGTTAGCGCGAGGTTGGAACAACATTGTATTCCAGCGCCGCGTAATTAGTTATCTAACGTTGTCCGACGTGGCGATCGACCGTAATACAACGTCAAACGGTCCGACGATCAAATCAAGCCGAGCGATTGTCGCTTACCAAAGTCGCACTGAAACATTTAGACGGATGTTTGTGCGCAGCGTACCGCAATAAACTGATTCAAGGTCAGTAAGCGCAACAAGAGTTCACACAAAAGGCGATTTTTCCGAACATTTAAGGATTTCAAGTGCAAAAAAATCCGGTGCATTGAATAGCAACCCTGGATTTGACCGTTCGGGCTAATAATTCCACGCGTCTTCCTCTTTATTACTGACGAAGGCTCGTTTCCTGCCGCGCAGACAGTGTGCGGCGCTGAGCTCTTGGCTCGCCGCGCAGGTAAACAGGAGGTTGTTTATCACGGGTTGCCAAGCTGTGGCGAGCTCGGGGAGGAGATGTTGTTGACCTTGAGTTAAAACGGAGCGCTTATCATTAGGTGTCTTGATTGACAGCGAGGTGTTTGTGTGCAAAGTGAAGACTCGGTTACTTCCATCTCCGGGGGGTTCGAGGCTGCTGCCGCGGTGTGACTCATTCCTCTCACATCTTCTCCCACTCACTCCGATTCTCAACCCTTCCTCGATTCGGGGGAGAAAAACGAATCGACTGTTCTCCTTTTAGCCCAGTGAGGGTGTTAGCGTAAGCCAAAATTAGCATTCGGTCCTTTTTTTGGCTACATTTTCAAGAGACAAATGAAAAACATTGAATACGGTGGTCTTTTATTTAGCTAACGGTGCCGCAGCCAATCGGCTGCCTCCATCTTACCCGTAGCCAATCAGCTAACGCCGTCTAACCCGCAGCCAATCACCTGCCTCCGTTTGACCTTCTGCTGTCCTCTTCCCTTCCGTCCGTGAACCTCCTCTCCTGACCTCCCTGTTAGCCCGTGCTACGCTAACATCAAACTGTTGTGATTATATTGATTTCTTTTTCTTAAGGTTTGGGTTCACATTCCGACCAAATAGACCGACGTGTTAAAACAATCACAGGATTTTAAATTGCAGTTACAGTTACTGACTCATACGCGCGTCCATGCATGCTCGTGTGTGTGTGTGTGTGTGTATCTGTGTGTGTGTGTGTGTGTGTGTGTGTGTGTGTGTGTGTGTGTGTGTGAGAGAGAGAGCAAGAGTTCAGATCGGAAAGACAAACGCCAGCACAGGGGCGTGCAGAAGTCTGCTGAGGCCCGGAGCAAACCTTAACGGTATGCCCCAAAGGCCCCAACCTAAGGCCTAATAACAATAATAATAATAATAATAATAATAATAATAATTTTTTATCCTTTGTTAATCCCCGTGGGGAGATTCGTCCGGGAATCAAACCAGGAATATTCAGTTCCATAGACGATTGCTAGTCAAGGATGGAATATAGCTCTTTAGAAGACTGTTGTTAATACAACAACCCTATAATGAGAATTATTATAAGAAAGGAATTCTTGTTGAAATCTTTTTTTTCGTGGCAACTGGAGTTGAATTTCTTCACTTAAAGACCCCGACAAGAAGATTTCGACAAGAATTCTCCAGGACCTGGATGACTGAGAACCTCCACGGACATGTCAGAAAGGAAAACACAACACAAAACTGGTTAAATGTGAAATAAACAATTTATGTGATTTTATTTCCCAATGTTTTTTTTTTTCCTCAAATGATGCCACCTGTGACAAAACCCTTGAGCTGCTTCACTTTGCACATCAGCTGTGAGAAATTATTTTTCAGCGCTTATTCAAGCATGTAGGTCAGTCGCTCCCGGGACTCAGATTTTGGTTAATTTCAGATTTGAAAATGCTATTGTAAGTGGTAACGTGTGTGAAACAGTGTCAAAGACATCCTGTGCAAATATTTAGCTAATATCACCGTTAAAATTACTTCTACAGCCGGTCACTTTCCAGAGTAGGTAAGATATTTGATCCGGATTCCCCATGTTTAAGGAATCTGCACCACCTGAGACTCAAATTGCACGCAAAAGTGAAATTTTAAAATGTCCTTTTAAAATATAACATCGATGCCTTCAATCAAAAATTCTCATAAATGTTTCCGATTCTAATTTGCTCAGTTCCAAAACCCATCACCGAGGAGCTGCCGGTCTGAAATTGTAAACAACTTATTTGTCTAAATAGTGTCAAAAGAATTGAAAATGTCGTTTTCTAACTGGTTCCGTCCTGCAGGTGCTGAGTTCTGCTCGGACGGACGGCGCGCTGCTGTCCTGCGCCTTCAGCCGGCATCGGCCGTACGAGCTGCTGGCGGTGGAGGCGTCGACCGGCGGGGAGTCCTGGGCCGACGTCGGCGTGTACGAGTGCGCGAAGGGTCGCCTGCGGCGGCGAGCGTCCACCCGCGTCCCCCTGCCCTGCCCGCCGCTCTCCTGCTCGACGCACCCCTCGGAGACGGCCTTCCTCCTGGGCCTGAGCGACTCCTCGCTGGTGCTGGTGGACCGGCGGAGGGGGGTGTCTCTGCTGGCCTCCTGCCCCGTGCCGCCCACCCTCCTCGCCTGGCACCCCGCCGGGGCGGCGGTGGCGGTGGGCGGGGGGCAGGGGGAGCTCACGCTCTTTGATGTGGGCTTGGCACCTGTTAGCGTAGCGCTGGTGGCGGAGGAGGTGGCTCCCGCCGCCACGCTGAGGCTGTTCCAGCACCTGCGCCCCTCGGGGGGCCTGCAGGGCCTGCAGTGGGGCGCCGGCCCGGACGGGAGCCCGGCGGGAGCCGACCTGCTGATGTTGGCCTTTCACAGCGGACCTCTGGCAGCCCTGAGATTCCGATTGGGTGAGCAAAGACGACAAAAAAGATGCTTATAGAGGGCTCATATGGGGTTCTGTTGTACCCCTTAAAAAGAAGGATAAAACAACTACTGGGGCTTTAAGCACCCTGCTTGTCCAGCCACACACACACACACACACACACACACAGGCTATTACAAAGTGTTTCAAAGGTCTGACGGGAGCAGGGAGAACTACTTCACTCCTGAGTTTCAGCACCACAGGTAGATTTTCTTACCCTTCCCCGTCACGTCCCGCGCTTTATCTTTTAATAGAAGGTGATTTGTGGGGCTGCTAATAGGGATGCAGCCGTGGGCTCCTAATGAAGGCGCCCTCCTCTCCGGCTCTGGGTCTGACACCCAACCTGAACCCTGCTGTGTAAACACCGCTTGCCGAACGGGCCGTCCCGGCGCCCGCTCGCCGCCGAGGGAAGTTAATTTGTTGACGGGTGGGGAGGTTAGCCGGAGTCACGCTCTCAGAGGTCATTCAATAATCGCCCCGGGGCAATCGCTCCCCCACCCCCACCCCCCACCCCCCAACACACACACACACACACACACACACACACACACACACACCTCCCCTCCCGACCGCCACCACCCGCCCCCAGGTGCATTCTGGGATGCATTTTTCCGATAAATAATTTGCGGTGGCTGCGCAGTCCCTCGGGGTCTCCAGATAAAGTTTGCCAATCAAAAATTTTTCAGAGGCATAAACCTCACCCTCCAGAACACACACACACACACACACACACACACACACAGGCTGGCTCTTTAATTGTGACTTTGGAGTGAAGATGTGACAGTGGCATACAGTTGGCTGCTGGAGTTTGAAAGCAGGAGTGTGGGGGTTGAGGGGACGTAAGTAGGAGTCTTTTCCGAGTGTGTGTGTGTGTGTGTGTGTGTGTGTGTGTGTGTGTGTGTGTGTGTGTCTTTGGCTGTGTGTGTTTGCCTGTGTGCACAAGGATAGGGGAGGGTGTCTTCTAACAATAGCTTCCCCTCCTCTGATCGTCTGCCAATGTTTTGATGAAGAAAGTCACTGCGCGTCTTTTCTCCGTGATAATTCCCCCCCCCTCCACAAACACACACACACACACACACACACACACATGTATTCTTCTATTTTTATGCTCCTCTGCACACACACACACATGCACACTCTCCAAGTCGTTTGTTTGCTTGCGCTCCTCCTCTGTATTGACTGGTTTCATAAGGCCGCTACATGACAGAAGGAGTGAGTCGGGAGGCGGCGGCGGCGGCGGCGGCGAAGAAAGACTTGGCCGAGCTCCAGGTTTCCCTCTTTTTTTTTTTTCTTTTTTTCCATAGGAGGCAGCTCTCTGCTGCACCCCAACCCCCCGCCTGCACCCAGTTATCTCATCTGGGCACTGGTTGGCCACAGCTGGGCCTGCGCCGCTGCCAGAGACGCCCAGGAAGGAAATTGTAGTTTTACTTGAAGGCGAAATAGAGGTGAAATACTATTTGTTTTTGGATGATGGGACTTCACCAACAAGGGACGCCCTCAGGTCGGAGCTTCTCTCCGGAGGTCCCTCCCAAAGCCTCGTGCTAATGGTAGCATCGCAGAAGCGGGTGTTTTTAAATGGATTTAAAACGTTTTGGAGCTAAATCGGGACCGCGTTATTGAATTCCGGTTCAAATGTTCTTGTCGTGGCAAGCGGACTTGAATTTCTTCACACGGAAGACAAGAAATTCAAGTCCAGTTGCCATGACGACAATTCAACATGACCTGGGTGACTGAGAACCTCCAAAGACACACATTACTGAATACCATATTTTCACGACTATAAGGCGCACCGCACTAAAAGGCGCAGTCTCAGTTATGTATGGCATTATTGTATTCAACACACATATAAGGCGCACCTGATTATAAGGCGCAGGGTTTATGTACAATTAACGCCTCCACTTCCCCCTTTAACGTTCTCATGGTGTTCTCTACTACGTCCGCCTTACAACAACAACAACACACACAGGGCGCACTGCACTATAGGGCGCGCTGCACATTTTGAAGAAAATCTAAGACTTTTATGTGCGCCTCATAGTGTAATATTGAGCGTTTTAGTCAGCGAAAACACCTGCTTGATGGTAAAACGTCCGTAGCTTCAAGCCTGTAATACAACTAACTGTTTCAACACCCCAAACCACACGCACAAAATTCCCATCGACCCCAAAATCCCGCAGAAAACAAGCATCGACATGAACCCCAACATTCGTGACTCGCTTTAATATCTTACCAAACCAAAGCGGACGTTTGAAAAGGACCCCGTTTTGTCGAGATCTTTAATCCTCCTCCAGCTGATTTGGACGTTATCGTTTACCAAGTCGCCGACGCGCAGCGTTAGTGCGTTTTCAACGGCTGCTGCTGTGTCAGGGGTTCAGTTATGCGCCAGTGTGTGTGTGTGTGTGTGTGTGTGACGCAGAGCTAATGTTCGACGCCAGACACGCACCCGCCGCCCGTTGCTCAGATGATGTGTTACTCACAATAGCCAACTCTTCAGGGGCTTGCTAATTGCTAGATTTTCATTTTAATTGCCCCGTCACCCCGACCCCCTCCACCCCAAACACACGCACACATGCACACAACTCCTTCAGCTGATTTGACAGCCAGGACGTCGGTATGACTGGGGAAAAAAAAAAAAAAAAAACATTCGGGAAAGTATTTGCCAGTGTGTGTACACACACGTATGTGTGCACGGCGCAACGGTTTTCAAGAAAGAAATCCGACGGTCGTTAAGAGAGCCGACCGTTTTCAGCATTATTTGTGTAGAACTAAGAAAACAGTTTTTGTTCTGCGTGTCAGTCATGAATTGGTTATTTTGAGCTAATTTTCTTTTTCTTGTGTTTTGTTAAAACCGTTTTTCAGCAAACATGTCATGTCAGTTATTCAAAACACCGCTGTTTCTATAGAAGGGCTCGGCTAACGTCAGGACACTTTATGCTAATAAGAGCTAACAAAGGTTAGATTTAGCTAAATCTGCATCATAACAGTGGCTGTGGTACCTCATCTAGCGGGGAGGGGGGGGAAAAAACAACACAAAATGAGCTTCGTGACGAATTCCATCGCTCCGGTTCTCCCTTACTGCGATTAAATCGGCGATGAGTCCCGCAGTTATCGTTCCGTCGGCCGTGGCGATCGGGTCACTAATCGCCGCGGCGTTCAACACCTTTCCTTCCCGTCGTGCCTAATCTTCGCCCCCGCTAACAGAAGCAGACACCTCGAGCACAAAACCCCGTCCTTCCATTATTCAGCAGAGCCTTAATTTGCTCTCACACACGCAAACAAAGGCATAATCAATCACCTCCGGTCAAAAAAGCCACCAAGAAGACTCGTGTTTTTTTGTTTAACCGCAACGTTTGAATTCACTCACAAGCGAACGCACAATTAGGATTAGCGCGTGCTCTCCGGCTAATTGGCGGACAAGTCGACGCGAGTCGAAAGAATCCGGGGTTTCCATTCGTCACGGAAAAAGACGAAGGTCCCGAGCAGTTTTCGGACGGAAGACGGGAGGAAAATTGAGCCGACGGTCGGGTGTTTTGAGATTTTTAAGCGTGTACGGGATAAAAATAAATAGACGGACAAGTTATATACAAAGTGCGTGAAGGGTGATATGAATACGACTGAGAAAATGGAATTAGTCGGAAGACAAAAAAAAAAGCTCAGCATCACCAACAAATCGTCCCAACGCGGACGGAAACCCGCCGACCCTCGACTGAAGACGCGCTGTGGAAAACCCGACGTCGAGCGAGACGCTGTTTGCACAGTTGACGTTCGCGTGTGTTCACACACTGTGTCAATATTTAATCCGTCAGCGAATGTTGCGGCGGCTGCGGAGGAACGCGTGGATCCCGCCTTCTCCCCCCGAAGCCTTAGCCGCGTCATCAGCGGATGAATTATTGATCCCTTATTATTGAAAATCGATCCGTGCTTGGGTGTGACAGGGGCCCTCACCGGGGGCCGGATGGGTCCGGAGACGCTGCTGCGACAGCGGCTGCGTTGCGGGCAGGTCAAAGAGGCGCTCAACATCCTGGAGGCCATGGACTGGAGCGCGGCGGGGGAGCAGTGCTTCCGAGGCCTCGGCTCCATCGCCCAACACCTGCTGAGGCTGCCGCTGAACCCCGAGACTGAGGGTGGGTCCCAGATGAAATCCAGGAAATAAAAATCACACCGTTATATTTTTTAATCCACTCGACACAAGTCATGCAAAACACTGCGCTTTTGCACGTCATCGACATTGCATTATTATGTACTGCCGTTTTTTTCATTTTGAAATCAAAGTCTTTCCAGTTGTCGTTCTCAGTGTTTGACCCTTCGGATATTTTTTCATACCTGCTGTAAAAGATTCAACATTCAAAGTGTTTGTGGTCATTTGAACGGCGTGGAAACATGTTTCCCTTAATTTGCTCTCCATGTTGCATTTGGATTTTTATTGACGATGAATCTGTAGTGGAAACGTTATTATATATATACTGCTCAAAAAAATAAAGGGAACGCTTGAACAACACAATGTAACTTTAAGTCAATCACACTTGTGTGAAATCATAGTGTCCACTCAGGAAGCAACACAGATTCATTTTGACTTGTTTTAAGGACATTACATCAAAGTTGGATCAGCCTGGAGTTTGTTTTTACACTTTAATTTTGTGTGTGATTCCTAATCCAGACCTCCATGGGTTGATACATTTGATTTCCGTCGATCATTTTTGTGTGATTTTGTTGTCAGCACATTCAACTGTGTAAAGAGCAAAGTATTTCATAAGAATATTTCATTCATTTAGATCTAGGATGTGTTTTTTAAGTGTTCCCTTTATTTTTTTTGAGCAGTGTATAAATGGTGTTGGCAGCGCAAGTAAAACACTACAGTTTATATGGCAGTAATTCTATGTGCGATGCTGCATTTAAAGTGCAGAAAACAAGAATAAGAGTCGTTTTTTTTTTAGGATTCTGATCGCGGTCGTGGAGAACGAGTATGTTATAACATAACATATGTAACATATATGTGTTATCACATATGTGATGTGATATAAAATTGTATATCCCCTCCACAGGGGAGCTTAAAAAAACAACAATGCAAACTATGTAGAACCACAACATCATTTTTTTTTTTTTTTTTTAATTAATATTTGTTCTGCCTCCCATTTTCTGTGTGTGTGTGTGTGTGTGCAGCCCAGCTGCAGGCCACGCTGGGGGTGTTTTACGCCCCGAGCGTCCGTCTACCGGACGGCGTGGTGTCGGAGTACAGGGAGCCCGTCAGAAGCTACGCCCGTCGCTTTTTCCACCACCTGCTCAGGTACGCCAGCGTCGGATATGCTCAGATTTACCCCGCGAGACGTTAATAACGGTCGGAATATTGCGGCAAATCTAGTCGAGTTAATAAGATTAAATTGGAACAGTTTCAGAAGAAACTCTGAGATCGGAGGTAAACAAGCGGCTTTTGCCGTCGTATTTTTATGATGGAATTTGTCACTTTAATCTCGCACATTAGTAAGTTGTTTTTTACTCTAAAAGCTATGACGCTTTAATCCCCCCCTCTTTTTATTTAAGGTGAAATGCCTGTAACTCCTGAGCGAGAGCCTGGGAGCTGCTCACAATGTGACTGTGAAATCTGCAACCTCTTTTCCCCTTTTTTTTTTTTTTTAAAGCTTTAGATTTAATTTGGTTTTATCACACGCCGCGCAGAACCAGCACAATTCATATTAATATCCGAGAAAAAAAAAAAGGCCTGGCATCCATTTATGAAGAGACAATTTAAACGCCGCTTGCCATTGATATTTTTGAAAACGGAACTAAAATAAATAAAAACGGGTTTTGGTTTTTGTTGGTCACGGGCGCGGTTCCTGGCAGCTTTGAGTCATTCATAAGGCGACGTGCGTCACGTGCACCTGTTTGGACCGTTGTTTCATATTCCCTTCTACCATGAGAGCCTTTTGAAACGGCTGTTTGACTGAAATAGACCCTGTTGTTGCCGCTCGCCGCCGCCGCCGCCGCCGCTCGCCATCCTGCAATCACCCTCCCCCTCCTCCTCTGTAGCGCTGCCTTGTTTGGCATCACTCCTCCTCTCCTCTCTTATCACCTACCTGCATTCTTTTTCTCTCAATCAACATCAAATGAAGGAACCCACACACACACACACACACACACTTGTCTATCTTCTGGTTCGTTTGTTCCGTGTTGGCTGCGGAAAAAGGAGAAGTTGTGTTGTTTTTTTTTGCGCCTGCAGATGCAGCTCTCTCGCACGCTTTGTGAGGGCGAGTGTTTTCTTTTTTTTTTTTTTTTTTTGGGTGGCGGTGGAAGGCCCGAGGCCCGGCGACCCGCCGTCACCTTCAAGCTAACGTGTCGTTCCCTCCCTTTTCAGACACCAGCGCCTGGAGAAGGCCTTCCTCCTCGCCGTGGATCTGGAGGACAGAGATCTGTTCATGGTGAGTTCAAGGTGCTCCGCGGTTTAAGGCTAATGCTAAAAACCTACACCTGCACTCCTCCGTGTGTGTGTGTGTGTCTGTGTCAGCAGTGTTATGCAATGACTGTATTTTCCAGAAGTGGTGCGCAGGACATGAGCGGAGATTGGAGGGTTTGTAAAAAAGTCAAATGAGAACAAAATAACAACAATTTTTTTTTTGCATTCATTTATGGTTGCTATCTTCTAACCTGAGGTTGACATGAGAAAATGTCTCATCTTAGTCCTGTGAAGATAAGATAAGATAAGATAAGATAAGATAAGATAAACTTTATTGACCCCTCAGGGGAAATTCTTTTGACACATAAGAGTTGTACTTGTCAATAAATATTAATATAAATATACATAGAGAGACAATTAAAAGACAATTAGAAAAAGCAAAAAACATCCATTAAGACTTTTTAATTCCTCTTCCTTCAGCCGAAGGGAATATTCAAATCTTTGTACTTTTTAAGACCTTGAAACACTTTATAGCCTTGACTTTGACACCCTATAGTTTTATTTGTATTTCTTAGTCTCCCTCCTTCCCACTATTATTTATTATTGTTATGTTTTACTTGAAACTCGGGCACAACAATTTCCTTCGGGATAAATAAAGTTGTTCTCATTCTTATTCTTATTCTTAAATAAATAGAAGAGAGAACTACAAAAACAACATCAAGGATAAGAGCGGACATCAGAATGGAAAAAAAAAGACAAGGCCAGAGGGAGCAGCATTGTGTTTTTGTCGACCTATAATATGACAGGGTGCCAAGAGAGGAGCTCTTGTATTGTATGAGGAAGCCTGGAGTGGCAGAGAAGTGTGTTAAACTGGTGCAGGACATGTATGCTCGCTGTGAGACACTGGTACGGTGTGCTGTAGGGGTAACAGAGAAGTTCAAGGTGGAGGTTGGACTCTATCAGGGATCAGCTCTGAGCCCCTTCTTGTTCGCAGTGCTGATGGACAGGCTGACAGATGAGGTTAGACAGGAACCTCCATGGACCATGATGTTTGCGGATGACATTGTGATCTGTAGTGAGAGCAGACAACAGGTAGAGGAAACTCTAGAGAGGTTGAGGTATGCTCTGGAAAGGAGAGGAATGAAAGTTAGTCGCAGCAAGACAGAATATATGTGTGTGAATGAGAGGAACTCGGGTGGAACGGTGAGGCTACTGGGAGTGGAGATCAAGAAGCTGGAGGATTTCAGGTACTTGAGGTCAACAGTCCAGAGCAACGGAGAGTGTAGAAAAGAGGTGAAGAGACGGGTTCAAGCAGGTTGGAATGGCTGGAGAAAAGTGTCAGAGGTACGAAGAGATAGACGACTATCGGACAGAATAAAAGGAAAGGTGTACAAGACAGTGGTGAGACCAGCGATGATGTTTGGACTAGAAACTGTTACAATGACCAAAAGACAGCAGACAGAACTAGAGGTTGCAGAGATGAAGATGTTGAGGTTCTCTTTGGGAGTGACCAGGATGGATAGGATCAGGAATGAGTCTATCAGAGGAACAGCACATGTTAGATGTTTTGGAGAGAAGGTCAGAGATGGTTGGCTCATGTACAGAAGAGGGATGGAGAATATATTGGTAGACGGATGCTGAAATTGGAGCTGCCAGGCAAGAGGTCTCGAGGAAGACCAAAGAGAAGATTTATGGACGTACTGAGAGAGGAGGTTACAGAGAATAGGGTTAGATGGAGAAAGTTGACTCGCTGTGGCGACCCCTGAAGGGAAAAGCCGAAAGAAGAAGAAGAAGAAGAAGAATTTCTTGACATTGTCATTGTTGCATCCCTATAGGGATAAGTAAAGAATATCATAAATAATCACAAAACCACGCCCACATCGAGTCTTGTCAAATATTTCCCGGTTGGATGTAACTCCCGCTCCCGCCGTTGATGCCGCCATCGTCTGATATTTGGGGTTTGGGGCTTCAGCGCCGCTGTCCCTGCGTTCGCTCGCAACCTGCTTCCTCTCATTTGCACATGACTTGTGACCCACACAATTGTGTGTGTGTGTGTGTGTGTGTGTGTGTGTGTCGGAGAGCAGGTGTGATGTGGCTGTGGGCCCCCCGTCTTTTCACAACCTCCGCAGCCTCGGCCCGGCCTTTTCCTCTCCTTCTCATCTTCCTCTCTTTCTTCCACTCCACGCTGAAATGCTCCTCTATGTGTTTGACCCCCTTTTTCATGGGGCCCCCTTTTTTGCTCAATGCTTCACCGACACCCTCGACATTAATACACACATGCACACACACACACACACACACACACACACTCCCGCAATCGCACTGATAGTGCTGGTTCCAATTCCCTCCCCACTAAGTAGTGCCGCTGGGAAGCTGAATTGAAAAGGTGGAGTCGAGCCTGTGGACCTTGAAAGAGCACGGGGTGGATGGGGGGGGGGTGAGAGGAGGGGGGGGGGGGGGTGGAATAGAAGGGGTGGGGGGTTATATGACAAATGCAATATAGCGAGAAAGGTCTTGATCTGCGGCTGTGGAGAAGTCTGCGGGCGAGATGATGAGGCCGGCAGCTGATGGCGGGAAGCGGGTTTGTCAACGAGCGTCCTTTTACAGGACGTTTCCGATCCCGGGTTCAACCTCCCCGGCACCCAGAGGAGGACGGCGTCTTCGGAGCTAAATCCCCGAAGATTTGATTCGCATCAATTAATACTACGCCTTCTTTGTTTTGATTAGGATTGAAAGTGAGAGGGGGGGAAAAAAGTAGATGGCGCAGAGTTTTAGCCGGTGCTAGTGTTGAACCAGACACTAGGCTACCTTCTGCTCAGGGTCCTTCCACGTGGCTTAAACCACGTGTCAAACTCAAGGCCCGCGGGCCAAATGTGGCCCGCCGCGTCATTTTATGTGAACGTCTTAAAAGGCTTGATTGTCTCGAAATAAGTAAGTCAAACGCGTGCGTTGATCACGCGAAGTGACTTAAATCCTAGTGTTTCCACGTCAATGCGACTTTCAACAAGTGGAATTGAGAAATGCAAATGATCCCTAAATGTCCAGGAAGAGAAAAGTGGATGCAGATTGAAGGATGTTTCAAGGTAAATACATGTTTGTGCTTCGAGGTAGAAAAAGCGGTATTTCTTTTGTGCTACGAGGCGGCGTCGGTTGTCATTTTGATACCAAACACGGAGCCAAGTATGCTAAAGTTAGCCTTCCAGAAAGACGACACATTGTCCAAGAATTAAAAGCCAAACGACGATGGCGGCAAAAAGTGTGTTCGTTAAAACCGCATCCAAAAACACTCCAGCAGTGAAAACTAACTTTGCAACAGAGCAACAAGTAAACATTATTTTGTTACATCCATGCAGATGCATATTTAGCATTTTGTATTTGAGATATGAGATGAGAACAACTTTATTAATCCCGAAGGAAATTGTTGTGCCAGAGTTTCAAGTTAAAAAACAACAGTGATAGATAACAGTAGAAAGGAGGAAGAATAAGAAATATAATGAAATATGAATTGTCTTAACTGTTAGCAGTAACTACAAAGATTGAAGATTACCTGCGGCTGAGGGAAGAGGAATTAAAAAGTCTGATAGCCTCAGGTAGAATGAGTGAATTTGAATGAGTGATAGTAGTTACATTTATACTGTTACTGTTTGTATTTTGCTGATGTGGCTCTCGGTGAAAATGAGTTTAAACGCATTGGTTCCTTTTGGCCGTTTTACCGAATGTGACAAGAAAGGTCTTTTTCTTCCTTCTTCTGACGGAAACCGTCGAATGTGGAAAAAAAAACTCCGAAGATCGAAGCTCCCGCATTCACCTGGAGCGGCACGTAAAAAAAAAGAGATAACGGCCGGGCCGGGGTCAAACCCGGGGAGACCCGCGGCCACTTTCATCACAAATCCCATCAAAAGACAAAAAAAAAAAAAAAAAAAAAACAAAAGTTCTCCAGCACTTTTGCCTCAGTGACCAAGAGAGCAGCGTCACGTCGAGGCGTGAAGATGCGGAAAGGACCGGGGCGTCGGGAGGGGAACGTGGGGGGACGCTGACATTTCACCCCTTCCGTCCCCCCACTGCTCTAATTAGGTTTTGTTGTTGCTTTAACCCGGTGCGGAGATGGGGGGGTTAATGAGGGCGCCGCCCTCCCTCCGTCCCTCCTTCGCCCCCCCCATCCTCGCTGAACCCTACAACTTTCCGGCCGGCCCACAGAACTCCATAACGCACCGTCGCTTTGATAAAAACCAGCAAACACAAGCACACAGATAACGTGCCCTCGGCTCTTGTAGTCCAGAAACGCCCAGCATGACGCTCACAACCCCCGCCGCCGCCGCCACATACCTTCTGACCCGGACCCCCTCCCCAGGAACCATTGTTTCTCCGCTAACAATGGAGCTCCTCCAGCTCTTTGTACCCCCAAAAAAGAAACCTTTTGTTAAAATGAATCACTTAAGTGTCGGGCTAAATTGAGGGGGTGGAGGTACGGGAGGGGGCGGCGGAGGTCGTGGGGGGGGGGGGGGGGGGGGGGGGGTTGGGAGGTTGGGGGGGCGCGAGGAAGCAGCAGTGGTCAGGGGTTACTGATTTTTTTTTTTTTTTTTTTTTTTTTTTTTGGTCATAATTGGTTGCTGTTCTTCAGCTCCCTCATTAGCCTCTTATAATGAGTTGATAATTTAACCAATTAGGTCATTCGTAAGCCAAACTGATGACAAGTTGTTTTTTTTTTTTTCTCCCCCTCAACCCCCTCCTACCGCCACCCCCCTTTTTTTTTTCCCCCCTTCTTCTTTTCCTTCCTCTGGCTCTTGATGTAGCTTGTTAATTAAATCAAATTGTGTGATAGCAGAATCTGATGCCAGCTCATTTGCTCCCCAATGAGGGCTCGTACTGTTTCCTGTCAGATACGCCGACAGTGAGGCAAAGCTCCGTCTGCCGGGTTCAGCCACGCTATCTTCCTCCTATCTGACGCCGGGGCCTGGAGGAGGAGGAGGAGGTATCACACATCTTCAGCAATAAGCTCATTGTTGTCTCTCAAATGAGCAATTAGTGCTATTAAAACACTAAGTCCTTAACACCTATCTGATAGAAGTCAAACACAAGGCTCCTGGATAACAGGTGTGTCAGAGGTGTGTGCACGTGCATGCATGTGTGTGTGTCGGCGTTAATTAGCGAAAACATGTCTCGATGTTTGTGCGCTTTGAGGGATTGCGGGACAACCAATCTGCCCCAAAAAAAAAAAAAAAAATTTAAAGACGCGTCATTTTGTTCAATTATGTGAAGCGTTGCAATATTTTGAAATGTATTTTATTGCAATGTTATGATTAAATGGTAGCGTGTAAGTATTTGAGCGTCTTCCTGCGCAGAGGATGACGAGCGGGTCTTCAGCCAATCCCTGCTCACGCTGGGCGGGGAGGCGGGGCTTAACTCGGACCGGTCACCTGTCAATCACTTGGCTGCTAAATGGAGAAACTATCATATCAGACATCTTTTCACTGCACTTCACGGATATTTAGAGAAAAATCAGCCCATCGGAGCTGCAAACCGGAGACACGTGTACTTTAAATGACAACAAAAAGTTAAATTTTCCCACTGGAGTTTTTTTGGAGTTAGCATCTGCCTTTTGGAAACACACACACGGATATTCATGCTCAAAAAAAATAAAGGGAACACACACTCAAAATCAAACTGTCCACTTAGGAGGCAACACGGATTCATTTCGACTCGGTTTAAAAACGTTAAATCAATATCGGATCAATGCGTTCATCCATTTGATTTACATCGATCATTTTTCTTGTCTGCATATTCAAGAACAATACGAGTATTTCAATCATTCAGATCTCAGCTGTGTTATTTTACCCTTCCTTTTATTAAATGATAGCGGCGTATATATCGTGAAGCACATCCTTAAAGTTCAAACGTCGCCCAAAAGCCGTCTCCGCCCGAAAAAAAAGGAGGTCTGTATCCACGCTGCGTGTTATATAATGTTCCGCCGCCATGTCGGGCTGCAAACCCGCGGGCCGGGAGCCTGCTAATGTGCCGTAAGCGCCGCGGCGTGCCAGTTAAACTAATCCTTCATTTATTTGGAAGTAGCCCAAATATCAGTCAATATCGGGCTCTCAGCGTCCACCCCGCCGCCGCCGCCGCCCCCAAAAAAAAAAAAATGTCCCGCTAAAACGCCCCTCTTTATCAGTGCGGTTAGCTGGCGCTCTGCAACCCCTAAAGCTCTTATATAAATAAGATTAGTGTCGCGTTTGAGCGTCGGGAAATAAGAGGTGTAATATCTGATGGTTTTATATGCAGTATTATTGTTATCCCTGCTTAGTCGGGCTGATACTCCTCTTTCTCTTTCTCTTTTTCTCTCTCTCTCCTGCTAGTTTGTCTCTCCCTCCCTCTATTCTCTCGCTCTCTCTCTCCAGATTCAGACGGTATTATGAGGAGCTAAGCTGGAATAAAGTGCCCCGACATCAAATGTTCATATTGTCCTGTTCTGTCTGTCGTACGATCACACACACACACACACACACGCACACACACACATGCATGAAAAGCCGTGTTGTGACTCATCTTCCCTTTCCGCTCTGTATGTCTTCTTCTGCTTTCCCGTCTTTTTCTCACGCCGAACTCTCGACGCCGGCGTTTCGCCTGTCGTTTTTTTTTTGTTTTTTTTTAATCTTCCGCCGCTACGTTTGCATTCATTAAATATTCATTCTCCGTCCCGTCTAATTGCGTGTCCCCGGCTCATGGAGGCCCTTCTCGGCCGCCTCGGTTCCCGGGAGCCGATTCGGCGTCTTTTGAGGCCATTTTGTTGTCGGCCATTTTCCCATTTCCCCCCCTCGCAGCTCGCCGCGGAGGGCGGGCGCCGCTCTGTAATTACCCAATCTGTTCCCATTCGCACGCTTCAATTTCGGCAAAACCTCTGGCTCCCCCCCCCACCTTTGGGGGTACAAAAGCAGGGTTACAATATGCGGGTATTAGAGCCGGGTGCAGGCCCGGTTGGGGGTCGGCTTCGGCCAGCTGAGGGTTTTTCCACGGCCGGCTCCGAGTCACAGCGCCGGCGTTCTGTGATGTCGCTGAGGCGGAAGACTTTCCTTAACACCCTGCAGCCTTTGATGGGCCCCTCAAAAAAAAAAGCAAAAAAAAACGTCGCGCTCCGTTTCGGGAGCGCAAGTTTACCGAAGTCCTCCGACGCTCCCGGTGATGAGAGAAGAAAAGGCTCTGGAAGGTTTCCTTGTTTTCTGGACTCGAACCGACGGTTCTGACCTCCCGCGTGGGAACTCGTTCAAACCCGGCGCTGTTTAATCCCGCATTTTTAAAGCTCGAAACCCTCTTTCTGTTTGAGATGAACGCAAACGCCACGTGTTGCAGGAGGAATAATCGTGAGGAAGAGCAGAACTTAACCCGATTGAATATTATCATTAATCCTTTGCATCACAGGGCGTCATTAACCCTGGTGGGATCTTAACATTGTGTTTACTTTCCTTGTCTTATGGGTCAAAAATGACCCATAAGACAAGTGGTGTACAGCCACTTATGGAAACATAAACAAAAAAGAAGTATCACTTTTTCTAACTATGGGGTCTCTTTAGGAAAAGTCATAAAATTTCAAGTTGGAAAAAAATAGGTTAAGATATTTTTTTCTGGGTCACTTTTGACCCGCAAGACAACGCAAGGGTTAAAAATGTGTTTAAATAGGATGATAAATTGAATAAATATTAAATATAAATCAGGCTGACATCATATCAATCATCTTCTCCTAATTTTCAAAATTCTTGCCTATTGTTTGAAAAGAGAACGATCATTGAAAATATTTAAAAAAAAAAAATTAAATAATATTTAGAAAAAAAAAAAAAATCCCCGTTTTGTTTCACGATTGTCACGTTGACGCCGAGGACGTTTCCTCCGTCCTCCTAATCCGGCATCTGACGGAAACACGTCGCCGGTCAAGAAGCGACCTGCGCCGCCTCGGCTCTCCCCGGGCAGGAGACGGGTTCTTCACCGGAACCGACCGGAACCGTGAACCCTTTGTGCGCCGGGAGGCCCCGTTCCTGGGCGCTGATCTTCACCGCCGGACGTCTCTGGCCGGAGAAAGAAAGAAAAAGACAGAAAGAGCGAGACAGAAAAGACGGCGCGTTTGTGAAAGATGAACGCTCCCTCGCCTCCTCTCCCACTTTTGAAATGCGACAGATAACACCCCGCTCACACACACACACACACACGCACACACACCCCGCTCCCGGTTCAGAACGGGAGGGGCGGAAGGGGGTTGGGGGTCCACGAGCGGCCTGATTTCAAAGTTTTTTTGAGGAACCGACATTTCATCCAACCGGTGCTCTTTCTGATGTGTGGCTTCAAACGGCTCTACCCCCACCTCACACACACACACACACACACACACACACACACACACACTGTCATTTCATCTGTTTCTTCCTTCCCTCGCCAAAACGCCCCCTCCTCCTCCTCCTCCTCCCCCCACCTCAAAAAAAAAAAAAAAAAAAAAGAAGCGGAAAACCTATTGTCATCGGAACCCAGATTCATTTTAGATTAACGTTTGCGTTTCTTTCTCTCTTGCATTTCCTTCAAAGGACCTCCATTATGTCGCCGGCGATAAGGGCGAGCCGGTGCTGGCGGAGGTGGCCAAGAGGAAGGCAAATGAAATTGAGGCCCGGGCCGTCGCGGGCCACGGTAAGAAAATAATCAGAACCGGAAACCGAGAAAGACGCCAAACGACGCGAGGCTCGATAACCCCGGAGCTCGGCCACTCCGAGGCTGTAATAGCAACCGAGGAGAATTACATCAGATCGTGAACGACGCCGGCGTGACCTTCTCCGTGAAAACGCGACGTGTTGGTAAAACTAAATGGGCGGCGTGGAGGAGGGAGATTAGATCCTGCACGGAAAGTGGAGGGATAAAATGCCCAAACATCTCCACGTTTTTGCTTTTTTTTTTTTTTTTTTTTTTTTTTTTTTTTCCGCCCCCGCTAAACTGTTTTCTTTGAATATTTTCAATCGATATTGAATTTTTCCATTTGTTTAATTTTTGTATGGGTGATGACATCCAAAATAATAATGTCGGTACATTTATAAGATCAGGAATGATTTTAACCCTCATATGCAATATTCAGAACTGTGCAATATTTCATTTCATAACAGCTACACTACAATTTTCCCTTTTATCATACCATTGTGCACTCCTTACCTCACTTGCTACTAAGACACTTATAGTTTTATCACTTGTTTACTTGTTTACTAAGACACTTTATAGTTTCACTGAGACACTTTATAGTTTATTTTTATTTCTAATTCTGCCTTTTCTTTTTATTATTTATTACTGTTATATTTTCTGTAACTCTGGCACAACAATTTCCTTCGGGATTAATAAAGTTGTTCTTATCTTATCTTATCTTATATTATGTAATTTGACCCATTTCACCCATTGACCCAATGGGTCAAATTGACCCTTAAAGTGGAGGGTTAAAGTGGAAATAAAATGGCCAAAAATGTAAATATTTAAATTAGATTTACGTGATACCTAGTTGGCCCGTGCATAAAAATTGAATAATAAATATGGCCCGCCGGCCAAAATAATTGCCCGCCTCTGGGCCTTTCAGGGTCTGAAAGATAATTCAACAATCCTTCGACAAAATATTTTTTTTGCACTCCGCCTCTCCGACCCGTCCAATATTTATATTTACACCTTCTTATCATTTCATTTTTTTTCCTCCCACGACTGTTCACCTGTTGTTCATCCCCGTCTTTTTATTTCTGTTTTCTATCACACTTTCTGATTACCATTTGCACATTTTCTCCGCCGTGATGATAATCGATCGCGGGATCAACAAAGTCGATCTTAACAAATCCTCACCGACCGAACCCGACGTTCGGATTCTTCACTTTCGTTTATTTTAGCGCCGAACGCCATGGAGGTGTCGGCGGCCTGCGGAGGCCTGCAGCTCAGCCGTCGTTACCGGAAGAAGTTCACCCCCCCTCGGGCGTTCCGCAAATGGCTTTTTAAAAACAAAACCTTAAATTTCCGTCTAATAAAATGCATTTAGGGCCGTCAGTGTGTTTGCGAGGAGGAGGGAACCGGCAAAGGCCCCCTTTTTTTTTTTTTTTTTTTGTCATTACTTCAGCCTGCGTTGCTGCTCTTTGACAAACACTCCAGAGAGCACATACCAGAGGGGATCAAGCTGAATTCCTGATTACACACACACACACGCACACACACACACACACACACACAATTCCTCACAGAGGCTTTTATGGCCAATGGGCGAACAGAAAACATTCAAATTTGCGAGGGAACTAGATGAACATGTCTGATGAGTCCTTCATTAGTGCTTAAAACAGACCAGGAGGCTAAAGAGAGAGTGTGTGTTCCTGCATGTGTGTGTGTGTGTGTGACGGCGTGCACGCTCTCACAGACAAACCAAATGAGGCGCGCGAGGTATTTAACTCCACTGTATAAGGTCAAACACCTTCGGGCTGAGGGTCTGTGTGTTTGCCGGTGAATGAAAATGAGGGTTTTGTGCAACTGCGAGCTCGACCGGCGAGCGGGTTCCTTCTTTTAGTCCTAATGCGATGCACAACGTGCGCACGCCTCCTCGTAAGCCTCTTAATTATGTCCTGGATGATTTGCCCCCCCATCACCTGCAGCGCGTCCTGTCCTTGGACGGCGGCGGCGCTGCAGAGGAGGAGGAGGGCGGAAGGGACCGCGGCGAGGAGAAAGACGGAGGACTCACCCCGGAACAGGATGCAGGAACTATAACATAAAAAATGCGTTAAAAAAAAATGAATTATTAATTTTTTTTTATCTTATATTCATCACCCCTCGCCTCGTCTCTGTTATATATTAAATAATAAGAATTAATATAGAAAAAGTGATATACAGACTGAGGGGGAGTGAAAAAAACAGAATAAATCTACGTATAATTTGTATATCAAAAATATACTAATTTATGAATAAAACAAGCAGATTCTTCCAGAGTGCGCAGTGTGTGTTACATCACACACACACACACAATGAGGACTCCATTCTCCGGCTGGTAGTGATTGATGTTCACCAATCTCCTCTCCCTGTCTTCCGGTGTGTGTTCAACTGTTTCTCTGTTCGTGTGTGTGTGTGTGTGTGTGTGTGTGTGTGTGTGGTTTGTGTATCAGACAAGTCATGAATAATGGGTGTGTGTCTCCAAGCGGAGGGCTCTGGTGAACAGGTGTCTCGCTTTACACACCAACGCCGGAATAACCGGCGCGCTTCACCGCCAGTTGAAGCTCCGGCCGGATCACCGAGGTGTGTGTGTGTGTGTGTGTGTGTGTGTGTACAAACATGTCACCTGGAGCAGGTGTGTGTACGTCTAAAGCAGACCGGAGCAATTTAAGGAAGCAGGGTGTGTGTGTGTGTCAACTCACGCGCATTCCCGCCGACGTTTAAAAAGCATGAAGATACGAGCTACCATTCACGAGTGTTGTTTTCACTTTTCATGTGTGTGTGTGTGTGTGTGTGTGTGTATGTGTGTGTGTTCTTGAGTAGGTGTTAATAAGTCCACCTGTGGTCGGACCAGCTCTGAACGTAGCCGTCGTGCGGGAAGGTGTGTACGGGCGGCGGCGGCGGGGTCAGCTGGCCTCTCAGCAAGCGGCCTGCGCCGTCCTGCGTTTTAATGTTCCGACCGCGGAGTGCGACGGGACGCTACTAAGCGGCGAGATCGTCCGCGGTTCGCCGGCGGCGGCCTGGATGGTCACAGAAAGCTCGGACGGGGAGTCGGCGGCAGTTCGGAACGATTGAAAAGGCGGGACGTGATCTCATTGTGCCGCACGCCGGGACCCGTAACGCTCATTTGCAGCTCTTATATTGGAAGCTCTTTGTGCAGCCATAAGGCGGCTCCAGCTCCGGCGGCCCGGACGGGGCCCCCCGTCTCAAAGCCGGGGGACCCCTCCGCTTCCGGGTGGGGTTCGGAGCCACCGTCGTTTCATCGAATGAGTTGGATCGGCTCAAATCTGCTCAAATTCGGCCGCGAAAAGGAATCGAAATGCTATTAAACCGTCGTTTCCTTTACGACTGAACCGTCTTAACAGCGGCTCATTGTTACAGAGAGGAAAAAAAAACAAAGGCCGCGAAAAGCAAACAGCGAGCGGCGGTTGTTATTTGAGGCGGCTCCAGAGCCGGAGAGAAGCTCCTCTCAGGCCTCGGAAGGTTTTACACGCCACAATCTAGCATTGTTTCTGCAACGCCGCGTCTCCGGCGGCGCCCGGACGGTTTGAGACGGTTACTGGAACTGTATCAGCAACAACTTGGAATAACAATATAAGTTAAAATGGAAAAAAAAAACAAACAAGAAAAGCAAATTGAAAAAAGTTTGTACATGCAAATCTGTATTCTGAATTTGTTGATTTATCATTTCATTAAGTAAATGACACCCCACACACACACACACACACACACACACACACACACACACACAAATATGCAATGACATTCCCACGTAGCCAGTGTGAACTTTGTCCCAGACACAATATGTTGTGTGTTTGACATCTGCAGACACACACACACACACAGCGAGGGCCCCGGGGCCGTCTGTGCTTGCTGTAAACACACACACACACACACACACACCCATGGATGTACAGTACGTGCACTTGGCGTGACGGGGGATTCACCCTGAACCATAACGTTTGTTTTCCTTCACGTTTATTTCTCCGTTATTTAGAAGATCTTGGGCTCTGAGGTCGAAACTGCAAAGCAGGAAGTCCGGATGAAGACCGGCGTTTGTGGACGGAAGCAGAAGATTTATTATCTAGTTATTTATTTACTTATCAACTTCACATTTCACTGCAAATACACAAGAATTTACCTGATTTTTTTTTTTTTTTTTTTTTTTTTTTTTAAATCAATGGGGAAAAATGTCAAAACCAGCTAAACGTGCTAACGGGCGTTCGAGGGGCTTCTAAAACAGATATGTGTTCAGTAAAAGCACGGATGGACGCTTCTGGAACGGGACAAAAAAAAAAAAAGCAAATGGACGGCGCTTTCACTGTAAATCTTCGCATTTCGGTGTGAATTACGTCCGACAGGGCCGCGGATCCGTCGGCAGTCGGACTGTCACTGTCAACACTCATCGCTGAGCTCACCTCGTCTCCCGTCCCGGGTCGAGCATTGATACCGAAACCAGGGGGATCGTGTTTCCCACCAGCAGAGCTGCAGGACTCGGAGTCTCAAACCTTTTGATTCGAGTTTCGAGACCCGGTAAAAATTCCCCCGGACGACTTTAAAATGGTAGTTTGGATTTGGATGAAGGATAAACTCGTGATACTTGCGGAACTTTGGGGTCCGACGTCGCTGTCGGACATTTGTCGCGCTAAGCTAACCGTCCTTACTCTTCGGTTCGGCGCCGGTTTTGTTTCTAAACTTCGCTCTTCGCGACGTTTTTGCATTTTTCGCCACTTAACCTGAATCTTCCCGTCACGCCTGCGAGCGTTCTGCCCTGCGAGAGCGGCGTCTAAGTAGGCCATCCAGGAGGAGAAACAGCGAATTCAAGAATCGCCCACCACGCACACACACACACACACACACAGGATTTCATCTGAGAAATTGGTCGAGTACCAGAAGGGGTGGTGGAGGTGTTGGTGTTCCATCTCCGATCGGGAAGCGATGCCATATTTTCTTCAACGCGCATCATCTCACATTCATATGTGTCTTTCTTAAACCCCTGCTGAGCACACACACACACACACACACACACACACACACACAATGGAGAAGTCACATCTCAGCTTTGGAAGTGGTGCCTTTTTATAACAGCGTTGGAAATCGCTTATAGCTCCCTGACTGACAAGTGTTGCGATGGAGAGCGATACAGCATTGTGAGCGTCAGAGTGCCGAACAAGTGGGAGGGAAGGCTTCCTTTCTCTCCCTCCGCCGCCGTATCTCTTTTCTTTTCAGCGTCGTTTTACCGGGAGGGGAAGCCAAGATGGTCGCCCGATGGTTTCGTCTCCCCCTCACAAAAAGCCGACGTGACTGCCGGGCCTTTGGGCTGGCGACGAGACAAGAGCTTTATCTGGAGGATCCACTTCTCCACCTCTTCTCTCGTTCCGTCTCTTTTCTCTCCCTTGTTCGTCTGAAACGCCGTTAGCTCCGGCGTGTCACGCGGGAAAAGATCCGTTTTGTCTCTCGCCGCTGTTTGTTTTGCTGCTTTCACCCAAAAAAAAAAAAAAAAAAAAAAAAAACGCTCCCGTTCGACGCCTCGTCTCGCTCTCCGGAGCCCCCTCGGTGCGACGCCGCTTCCGAGCCGCCATTGTCGCCCGCGTGAAATCCCGATCGGCGAAAACACGTGTAAAGCAGTTTACACGATTCACGGGAAGGTGATAAGGAGAAGAAAAGAAAAGAAAAAAAAAAAAAAAAGACATCCCGCGATGAGGAACCAGACTAAATATCCGTACGACGCGATGGGTTCCCACGCGTCCTGGAAAACAGCGGGATGATTTTCCAGTCGTGGAAAACACGTGGAAAATGAGGAGGGAAAAAAAAAAAAGCAAAATGTCACGGAAAATCCGGCGTCTTCCTCTCGGAGCTTATGTCTCTCCGAGCCTCCCAAAGTGGATTACATCACTACCTGAATAGGAGACGCCGTCGTAAAAAGCGATGCACCGACGGAGGAGCTTTTCAAACATCATCCAAAACATTGATTTATTTGTTTTTCAGGGAATCCGACCCAGAATTCATTGTCATTGACTTTTCCCCTTTTTTTTTTTTTTTTTTTTTTTTCACGCCCGGAAACATCCTGCAAAGATCGCAGACGTACCATGAAGTGCGAGCAGAACGCAGATACTGTTATGACCTCAATCGAACGCCATGAAACGCCGACGGACGATTCGCGCGGGCCTCCGGACCAGAACCCATCCGGACCTCCGCGGTTCCGGATTCTATAATAAAATAAAAACAAACGCGAAGATATGTTTATGTTTGTGTTTTACCCCGCGCAGATCCTCCCAAGACCATGAGCGGCGTCTGCGGTTCCAGCCTGGGCGAGGAGCATCCGGTCAGGAACCAGAACGGGAGCGGACCTTCACACCCGAGCAGGTGTGTATGTGTGTGTGTGTGTGTGTGTGTGATCGATCTCCTTGTGTTAAACATTCACATCTTCCATGCAACTTTGTTTTAGCGCTTTTTCTTTTTAATTCTTATGAAGCCTCCAGACTCCATCGACATCACGCCCCCCCCCCACTTCCATTGTCTGGAGTTGCGAGAGCCAAATGACCCGTCTCCTTGACATTTCAAATGTTAAACCCACATCAGTTCCGGGTCTTACGCCCCGGAGACGGTCCCCGAGCCGCCGCGTTCGGAAAACACCAACCGACGGAAAAACTAAAAAAAAAAAAAAAAATTATTTTTGTTTTTTTTTGTGTTTCAACCTCTGGCCGAGTCGCCGCAGTGCCGGAGTGATTGTCTCACACACTGTTCTACGCCAATGACATGTTGAAGGAGTGTGACTAAACACACTGTGAAAGCATCCCTCCATGCCTCACACACACACACACACACACACACATACAAATATAGCCATCCGCAGCTCTATTATAGTGAGATGGGGAGTCATTCCTTGTCATACCCCAACTAACATATTGGAGTATTTATATGGGATTTGTGTGCATTAGATAAAAAAGGCACTCTTGTTCTTTTTCATCCTCATAGGCTTTTCATGGCTGTTTGACTGTAACACTGATGACTCTCCGCACCCCCTTCCGCCGCTCCGCACCTCCAACCCTCCACTCGGCGTTCCTCTAAGCCCCCTCCATCCATCCCAAATCCCTTCCTATCGGCCAATTTAAACAAGCCGGGTCCAGAGAGGGAAGGCGGGAGGGAGGGAGGGAGGGAGGGAGATGCTCCGTCCTAAGCTCTTTTTAAAAACAGTAAAAGGAACGTGAGGAGAGGAGGGGAGACTAAAAATAAAAAAAAAAAAAAAAGTGGTAAAGAGGGTTAGGGCAATTTGGCAGGCAGGAGCCGGTTGTCCTACCCCAGGTCTGCCCCGCTGACAGGGGCTGAGGAAGCAGATCCCCAACCTCCCCAAAGATAATGGCCGCAGAGAGAAAGAGACAAAAGCTTATGTTTTTGTTTTTGTTTTTTGTTTTTTTTTTTGTGTGTATATTCCAACCCCCCTCCCTCCCTCCCTCCTCCTTTTGAACAATTTTTATATATCGAACCCCCCCCCCCCCCCTCGCTTTGTAATCTGGTCTCAGATGAAGTTTCATTGTTTCTCATGTGAAGCCAATGACAGCTTAGCCGAGATGGAGTAGCGGGGTGGGGGGGGGGGGGGTTCTCCCGTTTGGCTCGCAACGAAAAAAAAAAAAGGGGGGGGGGGGGCGACGGCACAATAGCCGTTCGGGGGCTCTTTCGCCGATAACCCTCCGTTCCCCCAAAATCCGTCTCCGTGCGCGGAGAAGGGCTCGGAATCTGGGAAGCTTCCCAAAGTTCTTTTGGTGGCCGCCGGCTTCTGTCGCTCGTCACCGACACAATGAAGGCCGGGATTGTTTTCTTCCTTTTTTTTCCGTTGTTTACCGAGGTTGAGGTCAACATTTTCCAGCGGAGAAACAAACCTTTTTAAGTTGAAATTGTATGTTTATGCGCAGAAGTTAAGAATAAGAATAAGAGCAACTTTATTTATCCCGATGGAAATTGTTGTGCCAGAGTTTCAAGTAAAACATAACAATAATAAATAATAGTAAGAAGGAGGGAGAATAAGAAATACAAATAAAACTATAAAGTGTCAAAGTCAAGGCTATAAAGTGTTTTAAAAAGTACAAAGATTTGAATTTGAGGACAGGAAGATGTCCAGGAGGGTCGTTCGCATGAAGGGTTTTTTTTTTCCGCGACCAAAATGATGTACATGCGTTAAGAAAATAAATTACAGGAGGTCCCACACTTAACCGATGCGATTTTTGCCATAAATCTGAATTCACATATTGTGCATAAGCGCCTGTCACTCACCTGCGCCCGGGAGCTGAAATTGGAGGGCAAACATTTCCAAAAATAAACACCGTAAAGCGAATGTAGCTCGATCCGACAAGGCGCACAACGACCGGCGAACGTAAACAGAACCGTCTTCCGCTAACTTGTTCCCGCGGAAAATTAGTTTAATCATAAACGACGTGTTTCAGGATGATGGAACAAGGCTTTTTAATAAATTTGTCGGAGACGGCGACGTAACCCGGTAACACGTAGGTTGAGGATGCCAGCTAGATACTTGCACATATTGAAAAAGTGCAGCGACCTGTGAAGACCTGGGTGTCTCCTGGCTAACTGGTGTTAGCTGGAGGTAGCATTTGAGCAACGCTTTTCCGACCGTTTGCCGAATCTTCGAACGCTAAAGCGAGCAAAGCGACGCCTCAGTTGGACGAGACGTCCCCCAGCTGGAGGACGTACAGGAACATAACCGCAGCCCGTTGGTTAGCTTAGCACACCGGTTAGCTTCGCTTGGCTCCATCAGAACTCCTAAAATTCACCGATCTTTGACCGCCCGGTCGAATTGTCGTTTTCCAGCGCGAACGCGTCCAGTTGTATCGGATCTTAAAACGACCGACGCGGTTCAGATAATATCTCTTTTCTGTGCCTTCCAGCGCTGACGGACGAGCCAGTCGGGAGAGACCTCGGACCTCCGAGAGCCTTCGGGTGACCGTGAACCCAGACGTCTTCAGGCCGCTGACGGGAACAGGTATCGGCCGGGCGACGTTGAGCCCTTTCAGATATTTAGGGGAGAAAAAACCTTAAACTTTCACAAGTTCAGCCTCACCGTCTGGGTTACTTATTTAATAAAATGACAAATCAGTTGGTCCCTTTCTGGAATTGGAGCCGCCGGGTTGGTTTAGATTTGTGCACGTCGTGAGAGGATATGAAGTTAGTTGAGATTGGCTGCGTCATCAAATTAGGATATTCAGATATATGGAAAGTAAAACTTAAAAATAAACGTGCTCTTATAATAAGCGACCTTCCTTTCCTTTCACAATTCCAGGCATTTTTGAAGCCATTTTCCACGTTGAGCCGGCGTGAAATTCCCAAGCGGCGGCGGCGGCGGCGGCACAGCCGAGGGAGGGGGCGGTCCGTCGCGTTAAATCGTGGCCGGTCTCTCGATCCGTCTGTTTCAGGGCCGCGTATTAAGCCCCGCCGTGATCCTCCAGTGACATCCAGCCGGAGTTATTCTCTAAACGTAGCCTGAGTGCTCTCCTCCGCCGGTCTCAGATGCCTGAGATGACTAACTGGTCATTTAGCATGAAAAAAAAAAAAAAAAAACAGCCATTAAGAAAACATTTCCCGCTTCTTACTTATTCACCGTCTCTTCCTCTCTTCTTCTTCCTCCCTGCTCAGGCCATTTTAATAATTCCTTTTTTTTTTTTTTTCCGGGTGATTAGCAATTGTCTCGCCACCAAATCGCTCTGTCATTTGATAATCCGGACTGTAGGCTATTGGAGGGAATTTACATTGCCATTTTAAAAGTGTGTATGAGGCACGCCGGGGTTTTAATGTCAATCATAACCTTATTAACGCGCGGCTCAGAGCAAGAGAGATCGCCATGAGTGACAACAGTTTACATTTGTTTAAAAAAAGAAAAGAAAACCCCAGACGAGGCGACGTGTCCGTCGAATTGAGCGAGCATGTAACCTGCTCAGGCATTCCTTCGCAGTGTGTGTGTGTGTGTGTGTGTGTGTGTGTGTGTTTGCACGCGCTGTAGGGCTGCCGTGCATCATCCATGCATGGATAATGTTTGCTGGTTGTACTTGTGTGAAGTGTCACGGCTGCTTTGCAGGGAGCATCATCTTGTCTCTTCGCTTTCGTTCTGCAGGAGGCGTCCAAGGTGATGCAGACGGCGGCAGTGTAAGTTAATTGACTGAGAATTGCTTTTTTTTTTTTTTTTTTTTTTTTATAATTGATTTTATTTTCAGGTCTGTCGAGTGAATTGACAAGGCCGCTTTTGAGTCCGCCGCGACGAGAAAATGATTGTCATTCGCGTAATGAGTTTTCTTGTGGTAATTAAAAGCGCGCGGTCCAAACAGAGAACTACAAATATGGCCGAACACCAGTTTCCTGTAAATTAAATTACATTACATTACATTTGGCAGACGCTTTTATCCAAAGCGACTTACAATAGAGGACATAAGCACTGCAAATAACACTTGCAAATACAAGATGCACAGGAAATATACAGAACAGTAAGCTTAGTTTTGTTTTTGTTTTTTTTTAAGACAAAAAGGTACACATACGTAGACACACACACACACACACTGCACAGCCTAACTTGCTGCCCAACCTGATCTGGGGCAGCTCAAGCATCAGCGCAGTAAATAGTCCTGAAAGAGAAAAGTTTTTACCTGTTTCTTGAAGGTTGAGAGAGATGATGCTAGTCTTGTTGCTTCCGGAAGTTTGTTCCACCACTGAGGTAGTAGAACTGAGAGCAGTTTTGCCTGAGATCGCTTAGAGCGAGCAAAAGGTACTGCTAGTAGGTTTGTATTAGAGGAACGCAGCTCCCTGCCGGGAACATAAGGTCTTATTTCATTCAGATATGCTGGACCTGTTCCTGAGGTGGTCCAGCTTGGTTTAGAGGACTCTGCGAGAGTCACGCGATGCTCTAAACCGAGCTGGACAGGCACGATCTGACGATATGACGACAAAGACTGGATCTTTGGTTTGATTTCGAAACAGAAAATGACGTTCACGTAATTACCGGGAAACCGAAAAGCCCCGAACTCCTCCAGACACTGTTAACGTCACATATCGGTCACAGTCGGGGTCCTGCAAAAACCAGAAATATTTCCATGTGCTGTTTCAGAGGCCTGAGATATAAAGGTCGGCGTGCGGCTGATGCAGCGTGGAGATGGCAGGGGAGGGAGAAAAAAAAGGGTTCATAAAAAAAACAACATTTCCATGTTTATGTGTTGTTTGTGTCCCCGCTTGCAGGAAGAAGACGGCCCCGAGACGCTGCGAGTGGTACATTTAGGAAGCGTCTGAAAGCGTCTCAGCCCGGAAAATGTCAGAAGACGTCTTGCGGACGTTCACTCCCGGGTTAAAACAAATTACTTTTGTATTCTTTCGCTCTTCCAGAAAGACGGAGATAATCTTCCCCGCGCAACTCCGAGACTTATATTATTTCCCCTGAACACTTACAATAACATCTTGCATATGATTTCTGTCTCCGTGGAAACGAAGGAACCTCACATATGTAAAAAAAATAAATAAACTAAAATTTTTTATTTTTTTTTTTAACCTGGAAAACATGCGTTTAAAGCATCACCATTAATCAAAAAAAAAAAAATCAAATAAAGACTTCTATTATATTTCCATCAGCGGTGATATTGAATGTAGCGGGCTTCCTGAGTGTGTGTGTGTTAGAGAGAGAGAGAGAGAGGGGGAGGAGTGTGTGTTGGCCAAGATTACGGGCCACAGTTTTATTCATGAATAGGAGCCAACCAGCGACTTTTAAGCATCGCACGGAGCCCCTTTCCTGAACAGCAGCCATAGCCGTGTCAGAGCTGTCGACGCGCCGCGCTCACCGACTAATCTGACAGCGCCGCGCAAACCCTAATCCCTCACTGTATCGTAATCTATTTACTTTGCATTCTAAGAGGATTTCTACCAAAAAATATACAAGAAGCGATGTTGGAAATGGACAGAAGATCAGCGAGGATGCTTTTCTGCGCGCTTTTTTTTGTTGTTGTTGTTGTTTGTTTGTTTTGTTGATGTTTAAAAAAAAAAATCATTGTGTGTGTTGTTTTTTTTTTTTTTTTTTTTTAAGAGGGGGGGGGGAGTCAATCCCCTGCGAGAGGGACGGGTGAAAGGAATTACATTTCTGACTGATACTAATACTTCTCTTATGTAAACATCAAAATGTTATATTTCCCCTCTGATGATACAGTCACACTGCACAGGCGGCTGCAGATAAGTGGCATCTGTCGTTTGCCTTTAGTGCATCTCTTGACACGTTCATAATTTACAAACCAAGGCTTGCATTATCTCCCGATTGTCTGACATGACAGCTGGAATAAAAGCTGCAAAAAATCGCTTAACAGCCGAGCAGGAGTTCCTCCCATTTCGGCGTTTGGACATGCAAAAATTGCCGAAATCTCTTCCGTGATGGAGGAGACAAAAAAAAAAAAAAAAAAGTGAGGGGCCAAATGTCTCTCCTCAGTTACCCTTTAAGCAATTACGTCTGCTTTGGTGAAATCATAAATAGTTATGCTTCATTTAAAATGTGGCCCAGCAGCGCCTCTGCGAAAACACGCCTCTCTTGTGCGTCTCCGCCGTCCGATATGACGCACACAGATAGGCTTATTAGACTTATTAGCATACGGCGGAGCTGCGAAACGGCCTTGTTAACATTTGGAAATGAATCAAGCCCCCGGCACTTGCTATTATCCAGGTTATCTGCTTTTTTTTTTTTCTTTTTTTTTTTGCCTTCCCCCCCCTCACCCCCTGCCCACCTCTCGGTGCAACAGCTGTGCGTTGTTTCCGTGAAGGCCTTATCGCATCTAATGATGGCGCTGATTGGACTGATAGTTTCCCCTCAGGGCCTCTGCAGACTATTTTATACATTTGTTTGCCTGATTCCATCCCATCAAAAAGAGGAGGGAAAATAAAAAAAAAAAAAAGCCTGGCTATCAGAGGCGAACGCGTCAGTGCCTTCAAATACATCAAAGAGACAAAATAGGATCTGGTTACCCAGAAAAATGGCTGAATGGTGTTGACATTGACTGGATGCAGCTGCAGAGGATTGCAGAAAGACTGTTTTTTTATTTTTTTTTATCAGAAGTATTTATTCCCCCGTGTTATTTTTTTGGAATTTCGCCGACGAATATTTCGTTCTGTTTGATTTTTAACCCTCATATTATGTTAAGGGTCAATTTGACCCATTGGGTCAATGGGTGAAATGGGTCAAATTGACCCTTTACATATGAGGGTTAAGGTTGCGTTCGCTGTAAACGTCGTATCTGCGTTCCTTTCGGTTTTCTGGGAGACTCCGATTGGCAAAACAATCGTTTTCATTGGGAAAAAAAAAAGTGAAAACGTGAAAGATCTGCTATCGCATTGCCTCGGGTTGCCGGCTGTCGTTTCTATTTTTTAAATAAAACACAGACAACGTGGATATAAACCAAACACAAACCATGTAAAACAAGCTTCTTTTTTTTTTTTTTTCCGCAAATATTTTTCAAACACTTGGATAATATCGATTTACAGATGATACTGTTTTTAATTATTTTTTTTAAAGACTCTTTGGCTTCAGAGTGATTTATTGCATCTTCAATATGATGAATAAACACGAGGGGGCGGGGCTTTAGCTTTATTAGCATTTGCACCTGCAGGCACACTAGCTGGACAGCCAAGAGACGCTTGCTAGTTAGCGAGACGTCGGGCCGAAGCTGCCGTCCTCCTCCCGCTGCAGTGGCTCGCTCGGCGAGCAAAGGCCGGACCCGTTTCAAGACGTCCGTTTACCCCGAACCCCATCACAAAGTCCCATCATCGGGGACGAGAGGGTTAATACGACTCAGGGAAAACCCATATACAAGAGAAAATAATGCATCTGGTTCAATATGTTATTCTATATAGAAGGAAGTTGTTTGTTTCAATGGGACCCAAACAATTAGCGGTTAAATCTGTTCTCCCGGCCGGTCGGCTGCATTAGCCTGTCCTGCGTGCAAAGTAACTTTGCATTCTTTAGAGAGTCCTTTTAGCTGCTTTTTGACTCCGCGGATGGATTCGGTCCACAAAGAGCCGCGACTGAAGGAGGACGCGTTGCCAGACAGAAGACTATCGACTGTTTTTTTTCCTCGGCGGGAAGCACTAAAGCCCGAAGACCAACAAGTCTCCATTAGGCTCTCCCCGCAGGAGAGGACAAGTTGTGACTTGGGACGAGGGTCCACATCCTTTCCAGATGAGATAATACAAGCCCCTCTCAAAATACCTTCCTCCGCAGCGTCGCGGCAATTCTCAGGGACGCGGACGGGGAGTCGAGCGCGTCCTCGGGAGAGCGGAGACACGCTGGATGGTCATCTGAGGTCACAGATGGAGGGAGGACTTCTGTCCATGAAGACCAAAGTAAGGACACGCCCGCACTTAGCTCCATCCCCTCTGATTTCTCATCTATCTTAGACCGCCGCGCTCGACCGTCATCAAAATAAACCTTTGACTTTTATCAGGAGGCCTCGTACTCCGAAGACAAAACCGACATCGAACGCCGCTCTTTTTCCAGAAGTTCGTTGTGGAGGCGCCACCTTATCCTCCTCCAGTTGATCATACTGAAAACTCCCCGTGCTAGCATTAGCAGCTAACATAAGCTAGCTTGCGACAAATGCGGTGAGCTTTAACCGCAGTAGCGGTAATAAGAACAAATATATAGAGCAGGTAGGACGCAGCGGAACAAGTCGCTCATTTGTTTTCGTGGAAGCAGTGAGGCGAGAGGTTGTTTTCAGTGTCGGCATTCATCCATTTATCCAAGAAACCACCTTTTTATTCTAAGCATGCATTTAATCACTTGCATGTTTGTCTTTCAAAGGGAAGGGATCGTCTTTGGGTAAATAAACCGCTAAATGCTAATGCTAGCACCAGTGCTAACAGAGGAGCGTATCATTGAGGTTGTCTATTATGCTGGATACAGCCGTACCACAAAAAGAAGATTCTGGACATTTCTCATCCATCGCCATGGTAACAGTGGGTGCCTTTTTTATCAGCATGACAGGAATAGCAGCGAAATGGGACGTTTTTTGTTGTTTTTTTTTGGCCTCCTTCAGAAGGTGTTTTTGTTTCAGACTCAGGCCTGCAGCAGAGGGCCAGCGACGCTACTTCAGGTGAGGCACGACTCCGGCTCATCAGACGGGGATCCGCGTCCGTTCGCTTTCCCGAAGGACTCCGATCCACTGGATGGATTTACTTCCCGAGGCGGTCCAGAGTCCGGGACTGGTGTGTCTAAGCTCCGCAAAAGACTGCGGTGACCCTGATCCCGATGTGGACTGCTGGTCACACTATTCAATTCAAAAGTTGAAATTCTGATTTTTAATTTGGAATTCCAGATCAATTTGCTCTGCGGGAGGACGACGGGAACCCGCGGCGTCTTTCTCGTCGGTGTGACCAACGGCCCGGATCATCAGGTAATTTGAAATTAAGACAAGAGCAATATGCTAGTGGCTATGCTAGAAGTGCAAAATGTCAAATTTCCCTCCGACGAACAGCCATTAAATCCCAAATCCGTCCATCTGAGCCGCTCCTGCCGACTTCCTCCTCTGCTCTTATAACCCCGCTGTTTGAAAGCTGCAAATTTTTTTTTCTTTTTTTCTTAAAGACCGCTCTCGTCACACGGTTTTGGCCGCCTGGACTCAACTGTGAAATCCCCTCGCGGGACCCGGTGCTTCTCTCGCCGTCTTACAGTTTGGATGACAGACTCGAGAGGTTTTACCGGTGGCTTAATCGCTCTTTAAGATTATGTAGCTACAAAACTACATACATCGAGCCCGGAGACATTTACAAGACTGCGCCAAAAGCCGCCGGCTGCCAGTCATGCCCCCCCCACACACACACTCACACACACACACACACTATAAGCAAGGAAAATAAAGCGGAGAAACCGGAGCCACCGGCCCAGACTACGCCCATGTTGGCGTACAGTTGACCCCAGATTAACCTCCCAGGTGAAAATAATCCTCCTCGCTCGAAGCGGCCTATGAACGCGCCGCCGACGTCTGGCCACATCCGCCAGCCAATAGGAGACGAGCGCAACTTTTTTTTTTTTTTTTCTGATTTCTTTTCACCTCGTCCCGCGTAAGAAACGGAAGCGGAGAAGACCGTCCCGGCATGCAGGCCCGCTATCAGTGCATCAGCCGGTCCCGAGGCGCTGGCTCCTCAGCGTACCGAGGCCCCGCTAAAGCCTCCCCGCGCAAAACTCGCATACAGGAGGATCCGTCCGGTTAGCTGTCGTCTTTATCTGTTCGCGATAGAAATCGCTGCCACTCATGCAGAAACGGTCCGGCGCGGCGCCGGTTCATTTCCTGGACAAGTGTGAACGAAATGTCAACAGGTTTTTTTTTTTTTTTTTTTTTGTCTTTCCTCCAGAACTGACTGGTTCAAACGGCAGAGGCCAAAAGGTCAACAGGCCGGGTGGCGGCGATCGATCGCCCCTATTGAACCCGAGGCGGCGGAGCGAGCGGAGATTCAGGCGGTCCTGATTCAACCGGACCCTTGTTTTTTAGTCCCAATCCTGCCGTTCGTCTCCGTCTCATTTTTAATATCAGAGTTATTCATGTAGAAGTCGTTCGTAAATATTGGGGATTTTTTTTTTTTTCTAGAGTTTTGATTCTAGCTGCTGCTAATACCTGATTTGTACTTTTTTTGATTTTCTGGTTTTGTATAAGTCGTGTAAACAGAAACCAAGTCTTTTTTTTTTTCTAAAGCTCGGATCACATTTCATGTGAGGAACATGTTTACAATATTAAGGATAATACTTATTATTATTATTGTAATCATTATTAGTATCATTGTTACTGTTATTAGCCTATAAAATGTAATATTTATAGATATACTACTACTACTACTACTACTACTACTACGGACGTAATGATAATAAGATAAGTAGTATTAAAATTATGAAGAATAATAGCAACAAAATTGTTATTATAATACTTATAATTTTTATTAGTAGAATTAATATTGCCATCATTTATTTAATTATGTAATTATATATATTACATGTGTAATTAGTATCATCATCATTGTCATTATTTCTATTGTTATCATCTTTAGGATCACTTTAGTGCAATGTATTGTGTTTGGATAAGCATTTCTAAAAATGTATTTAATATTTTCACAAAGCTTGAATTGTAGTATAAGTCGGAAAAAAAACTTTTTTTTTTTTTTTATTTGATAAACGTAGGCTCACCGCTGTCTGTGCGTTCCTGACGAAACACGCAAATCCCGAGAAACTGAAATGTAAAAAATCTAAACCAACACAAAAGACTTGCATTTTGATATTTATATATTTTATATTGATGTTTTATTTATCTGAATTTTCTCTGCAGGATTTATATCTGTGTGCTTTGGGTGTTCCGGTCCCGGTTCCGATCCAAGCCGCTCTCCCACCACCGGGAAGCTGCGGGAGTTTGGGTTGCGTGTTGATGCGGGCCGTCCGAGCCGCAGCCGTGCGTTTTCTTGCGTGTTTCCCCCACCCCCCCACCCCCGGACAGCCCGCGGCTCCTCCTGTGGCTCCTTTCATTTATCAATCGAAAAATAAAATGGGCGCAAATGTTTGTTCGGCGCAAATCCGGACAAATCCCCTGCCGCCGCCGCCGGGAGGCTGTTTGCGCGTCTTGACTCGGCGCAAACAGCCTCCGAATCCCGCACATATTTATTCAGCTGCTGCGGAGGCCTGGAAGGAGGAAAAAGAGGAGGATCAGAGGAGAGAGAGAGAGAGAGAGAGAGAGGAAAAAAAAAGATTTGTTCGTTTAAAATGACTCTTTTTTCGATCGATAACGTTTGGAATCTCGACCAGGATCAATTGGAGTGACTTCCGGTTTCCAATCAGGCAGGAGTGTGGTGTGTGTGTGTGTGTGTGTTTTTTTTTTTTTAAATATTGATATTATTTGTTGGATTATTAAAACCCCGTGACTCCTTAAAAGGAACTCGGATGAAAGGACGCCGATCGATCAATCGGCTGATTGATGGCGTCTGTTCGGGCGGAAGTGGTGGGAGGAAATAAGGAGTCTTTTCAGCGGGACGGACATTAATTGCGGGATTAATTGAAGATGAAACGTTTTTTTTCCCTTCCTTTGGGGGGGGGGGGGTCGTTTCAGCGGCTTTTGCGCAAGACGCGCGTAAAAACAGCCACTCAAGACCCCCCCCCAACTCTAATTTCAGAGGCGCTTGCGGGCACACACACACACACACACACACACCGGAGCTGACCCCCTAACCCGCCCCACCCCCGCAATTACCGCATCCTGCAGAAGTGACAGATTCCTGCAGGTTGTTTTTTGGGGGAAAGCGCGTCATTATCGGTTCATTCCAGCGGTGCGTTCAATGACGCCCCGATCAAATGTATTTACCCCCTTCTTTTTAGAACAGCATGGTTAAAAAAAAAAAAAAAAAAAAAAAAAGGAGAAGACACACTCTGTCCCCCTGGAGCGACCAAAGATGTGCAGGGTTTCAATCCGGAGACGGAGGATTAAACCCGGCAGCTCCTCCAGAGCGCAGGAGCGGGGCCTTCATTACGCTTTCATTCCCTTTTTTTTTTTTTAAATCCCTGTTTATAATTAGAAGAGGGGGGAAAAAAAACACAAAAAAACAAGCTTTTGAAATAAAAGTGAAGTGTTATTTAACAGTTTATAATTTGCTGGTGAACATGCAGCTGGAAAACAGAGGAGGAGAAGCAGCAGACTCCCCGGTGGGAACCAAATCCACAGGAGAGGAGGAATTAGGACTGAAGGGATCTTTATTGGTTGAACATGGATGTTGGGGGGGTTTGGGGGGGTGAGGGGGGGTCGCCTTGAAAGATACATTCAACATCTCACTGTCATTTTGGAACGAGAAATCCACATTTCCTCTCCAGAAAATGTTGAAACTAAGAATTTTTTTTTTTTGAATTTTTTTTTTTTTAAAAATGGTCTGACTCCAGGATCAAGCCAAGTGCTGCGGTTCAAACATGTCCATTATCACGACAATGCCCGGGAGAGGAAGAGGAGGAGGAGGAGGAGGACTGCTTGCAAAATGCAGAGGCTACTAGAATAATCCGGGAAAACAAAGCTGAACCTGCAGGGGAAAAAAATGCCCAGAAAGATTTCTGTGTCTATTTTAGATTTCAAATTGCAAAAAAACTCCTCTCCTTTTTTTTTTCCACGGGTAAAACAAACAGCGTGTAGAAAAGCTAAACTTTATGGCCAATTTTGATCTCTTTGGAATATTTGGAAAGATTTACATACACTTTTCTCATCTTCCATTTTTTTTCTCCTCCCAAAGTGGTAATAAACAATTTCAAATTCAGGGGAAAAAAAAAAATACACCAACTAAACATGGTCACTGGAACTGACCCAAATACATATTTACAGATTTCAGCTCCTCTGCGGCGCTGACTAAAAACTCTGTTGTCCTAAAATAACAAATTTTTTTTTGTTTTGTTTTTCAGAAATAAAAACTGTACAGGGTTTGAATCGGGGCTTCGGAGAGGTAAGATGGCGCCACAGGCAGTTCCTGTCGCCGCGACCAGAGGGGAAAACATTCCTCCCGTCCAGAGAAGCTGCTGGTCAAAGCCGGTTGGGTGGAAACAAAAAAAAAAGAAGAAAAAAAAAAAGAAAGGATTGGTTTTCTTAAGGTCATCCAGGAAATGGTGCCTTTAAAACCCCGCTCGGTGTCAGCAGACGCCGTCGTGTCCTTCTTACTTCACTGACTGTTTAGTTTTCTGTTTGTTTGTTTGTTTGTTTGTTTGTTTGTTTTAAAGACGTGGTGAAGGAGGGAGGAAGTCCAACGGCCGTGTGTTCCTGCTGCCATCTTCTCTTATGGTTGATAAACTCTGTCTTTAAAAAAAAAAAAAAAAAGAAGCTAATCTGGGAACACAAAAGAAGAGGGAGGAGACGAGCGGGGAGAGGAGGAGGAGGAGCAACAACAACAAAAAAAAAAAAAATCCAAATTAAAAAAAAAAAAAAAAGAAGCCTGATCACAAGACTTGGAACCTCCAGGAGGCCTGGTCTTTGTAGTCCAAGCAGTCTGTGGCGTTAAAGTTGAGCTTCCACGAGGAGGCTGCAGTCTGCTCTTTGTAATCCAGGCAGTCGGAGGAGTTGAAGGCCAGGCCGGAGCCGCCGTAGGCCTGGTGGTGGTGGTGGTGGTGGTGGTGGCCCGACGACTGGCTGATGTGGTGGTGCGGGTGGCCCGACATGGAGGAGGCCGTCATGGGGCTGAGCTGGTGCGGGTGGTGGTGGGAGTGCATGGGGGCAAGGTAGGAGCCGCAGTCCACGCCGCTGAAGTAGGAGCTGGAAGGGGTGGGGTAGCCTTGACCGTAGCCCGGCGTCTGGTTGTAGGACATGGGGTAGGAGGTGGCGGCGGCGGCCGTGCCGGACATGGAGCGCTGCATACAGGAGGCGTTAGAAGGAGGCCCGGGCTCCGGGAGCGGGGCCACGGCGGGGGCCGGGGCGTTTCCAGGGGAGATAGCGGGGCTCCAGATGGAGGAGACGGTGCTGATGGAGGTAGAGGTGCTGCTCAGCGCCGCCGGGCCCGTGTGATTGGTGGAGGAGGACGACGACGAGGACGACCCCGTGCTGGAGACGGCCGGAGGCGTGAACTGGCCGCTGCTCTCCGAGCCGGTGCTCTCCCTGGCCGGGGAGGACTTCTTCTTGGGCGGCCGGGTTTTGGCGCTGCTGCCGCTCTGCTGCTGCTGGCGACACTTAGCCCTCCGGTTCTTGAACCAAACCTGCAAGAGCAGTCGGGAGTTAGAGACCGGGCCGCCTCGGTCTCGGCAGTCAGGAAGAGCGGTGTACGCCGGGAGGACATTATGGAGGAAAATTGGGGGTTATTAGCCGTCGAGGTTCATCCCCCCCCCCCCCAAGTCCCCTTCGGCTCAGGCCGGCCAGGGGTCCAATTTCATACCTGGTCGACGGCTCTAAGATAACAGGCTATTGGGTTTCACCGCACAGCGGGGTAACTCTAGATCACCGAGAGGGCAGGATCATGTCGAGCATTTTGTTTCACACACACATTCTGAGAATAACTCAAATTGTGTGAGAGAAGCTCACCTCGGTTTTCCCCTAATGCCTTTGAAGAGTAGTATTTGTTGTACACGGCGGTACAGCAGAGGGACGTCTACTGCCGCCGCCACCGCCTTCATCTCCTCAAGATCACATGACATGTTGTGACACGCCGCAGAAATATTGTTCGCGTTTAATAAAGTATTTATTTGGCAATTTATTTCCCTGTACAACTGTTATTTTTGTTTTTCTGAGGATTTCTTTACTGACGGAAGGGGATTAGATGAGCCAAGAAAAGGTGGTTTTATAAATAACCCCAAACATAAGACAGTATTGTGTAAAACCATTGATGGTTTAACAGGACAGATTTACCTGCAAAATTAACATCAGTCAAACTTTTGTAGTACAATGTAATTGTAAATTTGGCTGAGGAAATGTCAAGTATTATCAGTGTAGCTTATAATTACCACCACTTTGTATTTGGGAAAAAAATGATGCAAATTGAGGGATACAGAGCCACTGCCGACTTTTATGTTAATATTGAACAAAACATATCTATTAACTACTAATTTGGTTAATATCCAAAATGATATTGCTGACTTTTCTTGGAGGACTAAATTACTAAAATAAAATCCTGTTAATGAAATTATTCTAGATCACAAAACATGTTGTGTTATATATTTTATTTTTTTTGAACACCATATCTTTAAATTTTAAATTACACGAGATAACGTGACATAAGGGATTCTATTTTTTTGAAGTTCCTCCCGCACTTGACGATTGTGAAATTAAAAGTAATTCCCAGCCGTCTTTACGACGCCCCGAAGTTTACGGCTATTTTTCTGAACCCAGTTCTCGGACCCGCAGTCAATTTACTCGCGAGACTTTGTGAGAATAAATAGCAATCAAGCTAAATATATTAGCATCATTAAGCTACTTAAAACGGACGGTTAATGACGCAGATCCGGTCGCTCACTGTCATTTTTTAATCCTAAAGTCTACTTTTTGAATTTACTAATTACTGCTACTTTTCTTTTAGCTTTTTTCTTACTCAGTAAACGGCTGAATTTGAGGGCATCGACGCTAAAAACACTTAATCGTGTTTTAATAAAATCACGGAGCGGTTAAAAAGTTAGCCATCGTTTGTTTAAATGCTACTAGCATGATTCAGCACCGGCTATGATCCGGTTCGATCCGGTTAGCTCGCTCGGTTAGGACCGGGAAAGGGCCGACAAGAGGCCGCGGAGGAAGAGGGGGAGGCGGGGGAGGAGAAGCCGAAGCCGAGGCCGAGTTCCTTGCCTGCACTCTGGACTCCGGCAGGTTGATTTTCAGCGCGACCTCCTCCCGCATGAAAATGTCCGGGTAGCGGGTCTTGGCGAACAGCGCCTCCAGAACGTCGAGCTGCGAGCGGGTGAAAGTCGTCCGCTCCCGCCGCTGCTTCCTGGGCGTCGCTGCGGGGAGAGAGACAGGGACACCCCGGTGAGCCGCCAGCCGCAAACACGACCCGGGTAAGTGTTGCAAACTCTGGCCCTGAAGTACCGTCGCCCGGCAAATAATTAAAAGTAAAATTACCCCAAACTTAAGAGAATAGTGGGAGAGTTATTCTTTAATATTGTCTTTCCCCTCCACTAAATAGTGTATAAACGGGTTGTAAAACATTTAACAGAGTTGGGAGAAAAAACACACACACACACACACACTTCAAAACGTTTGTCCACGCCGGGCCGTGTAACGCCATTAACGCACGGTTTTACAAAAAAAAAAAAAAAAAACTAACATCAGTTTTATATGAATAATTACGTGTTTTACAGCCTGGCTTGGACCCGACTGGACGGCCGGCCAGAGGCCGTGCGGGGAAGCCGAACGGGCTTCAGCAAATCAACGGAGAGCGAACCGAAGCCCGGGATTTAACTGGAAACACGCACGTCTCCGTGTGTCTGTGTGTGTGTGTGTGTGTGTGTACCTGGGTATCCCACGGAGGGGTGCAGCAGGTCCATGGCCGCGCCGCTGAGCCCCAGGCCGTTGACGCCATAGGGGGGCTGTTTGAGGTAGGACATCATGCTACAGGCGGTCACCGCTCCGCTCAGCTCGGCCCAGCGGTTCGGCTTCCCCCGATGCTGCAGCTTGACGGGGCGGCGATCCGATCCCAGTCACTGCGGGGAGGGGGAAGGCAGCGGAGTTAAAACACTGAGCACATTGGGGTTTTATTCTATCCCACATATCACACACTTTCAAACTTAATCTTGATACAAGTCTGCGAAAATATAGTTAACATCCTTAGAGTATTTAATTGTCCCTAAATCATTTTAATTATCTCTGAAATAATTCTTTTGATTACCTCTGAATAATCCCAATTCTCTCCATCGTACTTTCATTTCATCAAAAGAACTCCATCGTTCAAATAAAATCTGATTTTAAAACGAGCCACATTCAACTCCCTTCTTTTACAAAATAAAGTTAAACCAAGATCAATGGGTAGTTTAAATCACCACATTTATGAAGCTTCTGTTACCTGCAGGTCTTTTCTGTCTTGGGTATTTGGATTGAGCATTTTCTGCAGCAGCAAATATTTTGATGTTAAAAGAAAATTTGAGCAAATCCACGGGAGTTTAGGTATTAAGGTTAGAGGTGATTTTTTGTCTAAACCTAAAAATAATGGATAATCACTATCTAAATGAGAACAACAAGTATTCTTTTTATTAATGCTTGCATTTTAAAACGCTACAGCTTACACACGTTAATAAAACCTGCCTGCAGTCTCCTGTTTGAGTTGCGTGTGTGTGTGTGTGTGTGTGTTTTAAAAGAAGACTGTATTCGTACTCACAATCACACACGTTTTTTTTTTTTAAAAAAAGGATGATTTGATGATCTATAAAATCCAAGCAGCTCCTGTGTCGGTGGTCAGTGTATTTGTTTGGGGCCGTCAGAGTGTGTGAGACCCCCCAACACACACATACACACACACAGTGTCGCCGGGATTAAACAGACTGCAGAGATTGACATTAGAAAGAAAAAACGAGATATTTTCTTATCTGAGTGGAAGTTTTCAATTCTTATTTCAAACCAGCATTGGAGCCAGAAATTAAATTACGTTTCATTAAAGTTTAACTGATTGATTGAAATCAAACAACAACCTTAAATACCACCGGTTTTTAAGATAATACATGTTTGATTTAGTTGTAAAAAATAAATAAGGTCTTGCTGAGAACCTTTGATAATAATTTAAACAAAAGGTACAATTGAAAATATCTGATGGGGAAAAAATAGGGGGATATAGTTTGATTAAAAATAATTATTATCTTTCGTTCGTATTAAAAAAAAAGTTCTTATCATACATTTAATGTCGTTTTTTCCTTAAAGTTTGAGGTGGTGTGTCCTGCAAGTCTGATCTGACCACTCGTCCGAAGGGGCTCCGCCGGGGCCGACGGCCGGCAGGCCGGAGAGCAAAGGCCAGGTTCCCGGTGCAAACCGGCCGCAGTGTGAGGGAGACCTCCGGGAGAGCCGGCGGCGGACACACCGCTTTAACGGGCACTTTCACCGGGACGTGTTTAAAAAGCCCGCAACGAAGGACGTAGATCACCGCTTGCAGGAAGGAGACCGGATGTCCTCCGGGGGACCCCGTCCGTCGGTTAACGGGGAAACTTTTCCCGGCCGTCACCGGAAGGCGGCCCGTTGTTTGAGGGGGTCCGGACGGAACCGGGGAAGCGGTAGAGGTGAGGCATTTTTGACTGAAAACAAAGAGTTTGAGAGACAGCGCCTACCTTGAGTTATTCCTTCCCTTCCCGGGCTGCAGGCCACCGAGGGCGGGCGGGCGGGCGAGCGGGCGGGCGGCGGGCAAAGTATCCAGCAGGCGGAAGTCGGGCGGCGCTAAACTCTCAGAGCCGGGCGGCGGTGAGCGGCATGGCGGGCGGGCGGACAGGCGGCGTCACCGCGTCCTCGGCGCGGCTCCGGGCTTTTTACTGCCAGATAAATCACACTCATCTGCTTGGCGCGGCTCGCCGCCGTCTGTCAGGCTGTTAAGGCTTTCTAATGGAGATTGATCACCTTCTCTCCGCCCTGCGCCTCTAAGAGCCGCCGACACCTGCGGGCCCGCCTCTTGCGGCCAATCGGCGCCGGCCCGACGCTTGACGGACGTGCGGCGCGGCCTATCGGCGCGCATCGACCGCGGAGAGCGACCGCCCCCTCCCACGCCCTCCCCTCCCACATCCACACCCGCCCCTCCTCCTCCTCCAGTCCGAGTCTCCGGACCAGGCGAGCCGGAGAGCTTTTAAAGATGGAACTGGGGGAGAAAGTGCGAGGCCTTGTGCGCGGAGGAGCCGCTTCCTCCTCCTCCTCCTCCTCACCACCACCACCTTCTTACCGCCTCAGCCATAAAGTCACTCACAACTCCGAGTAAAGTCACGGCCGGGCTCCTATCTGCTCCCCATCTCATCCAAGCATTTCCAACAAACCCTGAACCATCTGAGAGAAATCCAACCTGAACCTTGGACCTCCGCGGCATCCCAACACTGATTCCATCTCATCGCCAAATAAAAGGAACCGCTCCTCCAAATGGACCATTACGATATTTATTGTGATGCGCACACACACGCACACACACACACGCTCACACCGGCCTCATGAATATTAATGAGCTCTAATCCCCATTTAGAATTACATTTGAGGATGTTTGACGTAAAGTTTAATAGGGACGGACCTTCAGCTCTGCGGAGGAACAATCACAGGCCGCTGCGTCAAACCTGCAGCTCCAGAGCCACACACGCACCCGACGTGTGTGTGTGTGTGTGTGCGTGTGTGTGTGTGTGTGTGAACCTTCACGTTTGAATGCGCGGTGAAGGCAAAACGATGTGAATCAGGCCCGAAACAGTTGATTTTCCAAACACACGGGGATGGAAATGATTGTGTGTCTATGTGTGTGTGTGTGTGTGTGTGTGTGTGTGTGTGTGTATTTGTGCGTGCATGTCTTCCTCTCCAACACCACCAGGAAAATACTGCCGAGTTGTAGGTTGTTTTTTTTAAATGCCAACATTAACAGTTTGTGTTGTTTTTCACGCTAAAATCAGAGGGTTTGTCTTTGAACGAAGGGTCCTGACAATCTGTGAATACGGGTGCTTTTTACGACCTCGCGTTTTACTCTCGTTAATTTTATTGTTGTTTTGTCTATAATGATGATAATAATAACAATAATATAATTATTGTTTTTTTTTTTTCAGAAACACCTCTGAGGGCCGTGTCGTCAGAGGGCCCGAAATATCATCCCCCCTCCTTGACGCACACGCACACACGCACGGACTCCGTTAAATTATGCAAAAAGGCCATTCAACAAATATGGAGGTCCAGAACACAAAGAGACGGTTCTTGTGACATTTCTCTCGGTGAGGAGCTGAGAGTCCGGATAAAAGCCCGGACAAGAAGCAACTTATCGAGTTGCACCAACCTTTTGTAATAAGAGTATTTGTCTAATCCCAAATTGCAGTTGAATTTTCTTAATGCTGAGCTGGTAAAGCCTGGGATTAGAGAGGAGGAGAGGAGAGGAGAGGAGAGGAGGGGGAAAGGTTCGGTCCCCCAGCCGGCGGGATTGGGAGCGGGATCTGCGGGGATGTTTGCCGGCGCTTATTAAAACCATGATGCACAAAGCGGAGGTTCGCAGGAGCACCGGAGCCGACCGAGGAAGAAGAGGAGGAGGAGAAGGAGGAGGAGGAGGAGGAGGAGGAGGAGGAGGAGGAGGAGGAGAGGAGGAAGAAGAGCAGCAGCAGCAGCAGCAGCAGGAGGAGGAGGAAGAGGAGGAGGAGGAAGGGCTGCTCCCTCCCGCTGCAGGTGCGGCGGAGGCCGAGCGGCGCGTCGCACCTGCGAGGTGGAGCCGGGAGACCCGGAGGAGGGAGGCCGGAGGACGGAGCCGAGGAGCCGCCGCAGCTCCGGGCGGGGGGGACCGATGCGCTGCCGGGGGTGACCGGAACTCCGTCGGCGGCCGGAGCAGGTAAGACTCAGCACCGCAAACGACACGTCGCTCACCGGAGCCGCTGCGGAACCGAACCGGGATTTAAAGACACTTTGGACCGCGCGGAATTCCCCCTTTAAACACGTTGGAATATTAGAAAATTTAAAATGCTCACACTTTTAACATTTAAAAAGTGCACTTAATGAAGTCGAATATCCGAGTATTATTTATTTTTGTTACTATTATTATTGTTATTGTTATTATTGTTACGATTATTAATTATTATTATTATTATTATAAGAAAGTTTATTCGCTGTAACCGGCCGCAGTAGAAAGTTCACTCATCCAAAGACGGAAGTTCACCTTTGTTCAGCTAACTTTGGTTTTAATTCGAAATGTGTTTTTGTTTGAATTTTTTTTTTTTTGAGATAGCTGATGTGAATGCAGCGTTACACACACTTGCGCGCGCGCGCGCAGACACACACACACACACACACACACACACACACACACACACACACACACACACACACACACACACTTTTTTGTATTATTAAGATGATTTAATCGGGCGGTTAAAGTGCGTCGGTGAGCCGCTGCGGCTCCGGTCCCGACCCGCTGAGAGGCCGGGAGGACGCCCGCCGTCAGAGCGCGCTTTTCGGCCGGGAGGCCACCCGGGGGGCGGAGGAGCTGAGGAGCCCGCGCCGCCGGCCTCATCTTCCGTTCCTCCGTCCCCGACCGGCGGGAACCACGGCGGGTTCCCCGGGGAAGCCGCTCCGTCCGGGGTTTGGAAAAGACGCGGGACGCGGAGGAACCCGAGGCGGCGGCGGCCGCTCGGAGAGGCGCGAAGCCCCGCCGGAGGAGCGGAGAGGGGCCGCTAGGAGATCAGACACGGACATCTGGGGAAGGACAGGGGCAAGTTCTGCATCAGATTGCACGGAAAATAGAAAAGTCGGAGCTGCGAGGTATTCGCTTTTTAATGTCCAGGATTATCAGATTGAAAGCCGATTCTTGGAATCCAACTAAGAGACACAGAGGAGGCGCTCGCCTGGAGTATGAAATCATAGGACTTTATTGGAGAGTTAGGGTTATGACATGGAATAAATAAACACATACATGTTGACGGGAAAGGACAAACTGCAGCAGGTGGAGCTCGGAGAGGGGATACTGCTCTCCTTCACGATACAATAAATACAAACCCAGACGTGGAGCAAAATACATGAAATGCGTGGGAAGCTTTTCTTACAAGCAGCTTGTAGGACAAATGGCAATAAATTATATATATATATATATATATATATATTTATATATATATTTTTTTTACGTTTGACTGCATGAATGTTGAGGGTAAAAGACAAAGAGGATGTTTGAGGCTGTCGGTCAGGCAGTGATGGACATTTACACCCAGAGGTTATTGTCAAATCTTTTCTTTTGGTAAAACGCTTTCAAACCAAAACAGTAAAAAAGAAGGGAGGAAAGCGACAGGAAAGTTAAGATGTATAAAGGAAGGAGTTCCTCCAGTAAGATATTTTACAAGTATAAACTTTTGAGTGAAACAAGTCGAAGATACACAATCGAGCAATGAAGTAGCTTGAAAAGATCAATAATATAACAACTATTCTCCTTTTAAAAGTCCGACTGAAACATCAACTTTTTCCACGTCATCACATAAAAAACAAAAAACAAAAACGACAAGCACCGGTTGTGCTGTACCTCAACTCGAACCCTCGTCCGGACACTCGGACGGGATCCACGCGTACCGTCTCGAAGCAGAACACCAGCCCAGAAACAACGTCCGGCGTAGAAGACGGACGCGGGTCAGTACAAAGTGGGTGCAGCTCGAAGGCCTGCTCGGCGGAACGGCCTCCGCCGTCGCTTAGAAAACCCCGGTGGGCCAATATCAAATCACTCAGTAACCTCGGTGCATTTCTTTTACGGGCTACGTTTGTCCAGAAGTGTGTGATTTGGTGTGACGGTCACTGAACGACACACTTCTCCTCCTTCTTGGCCATCTTGCCTTTGTTTTGCTCCAGCGTCCTCTCCAGGTGCTCGTCCTCCTCCTCGGCCCTGCAGGGAGGGAGGGGCGGAGGTCAGGGGGTCACATGGGACAGGAGCAGGGAGGGGCTGGCACACACACACACACACACACACACACACACACTGAAGTGGTCCTGATGCCACTGATTGATCCGGTTGGTCAGCATCAGGGTTTGAGCTCTGACCTCCATTGGCCAATGACTGACAGGTCCCGCCCACACAGGTGAGATGGAACACCTGATTTGTGGACACTCAAGATCTTGACCCCCATCCTGACATGCAAGTGTGTGTGTGTGTGTGTGTGAGCGGTGTTGGAGGATTGTGTGTAACTCACTGTTTCTCCTGGGCGTCCAGGTCCCGCACCAGCGCGTCCCGTTTGTTGACCAGAATGACCAGCTCGTCCAGCAGCAGCTGCTCCCGTCTCTTCTGGGCCTCCGTCTTCTGCCAGTCTGCGAAGACCAGGAGGGGAAAGCGGCTCAGACACGGAGGCGACTCTTTTAGACGCGTTCACACTCCTTCAGCCCAGGATGAAATTTGCGTGCAGAGCGAGTGAGGTTGATTCAAAGACACGGCTTGTCCGATGAAGCTACCGGAGGAGAAACATCTGCCTCGGAGCCAAAGATACCGGACCTGCTTCACCATCCAACGCTGCTCTTTGGAAGGAGCTATAGGACCAGGCTCCTGACCAGGAGACAGAAGGACGGATGGACAGTTTGCCGAGACGTCCGTCTCCTCGCACACCTGCTGGACCGCGGTGGATGACACAGAGACCTGGGACGACACACTCTCATGAGTGTCACCTCCACCGTGGTGTCCCTCAGTCTGATGGATCCAAGGAAACCCAGCCGACAACCCGTCGGAAACGTGCGGTACGAAGCACGGAGCGGGACTGACATACGTCCCAACATGTACCGATTTCAACCTCGGCAGACTAAAGGTCCCTCTCCGACGTTGGACCTCTTGAGCTTCTCCTTCAGACTAGTGTTTTGGTCTCAGACAAAGAACCGCCGTCTCTCGGAAGGAGTTCACGTCTCCTAAAAACAGACGACGACGCCGAGTTGAGATTTCCCTGAACTCGACCTGCAAAATCACATCGGAAGTCCAATGTTGGGAAGACTTTTAAAGTCAAATTAGGGAGACCTTCCCTCTCCCAAACAGGTGAGTCTTCAGGAAGGTGCCCCCGTCCAAATCACCTCAGCTTGGGAGAGCATGCTCTCCCAAGGGGTTCCTGTCCGATTCCGCTCTGCAAAACCTTCACAACATCTGGAGGAGCAGACTCTCCTCCTTCAGGTGATCATCTCCCGCTCCCACCAACCTGTGTCTTCACACGTCATCTCTTCCCTAAACAACCCCCTCTGGACTTTCTCACAGGGACTTCCTGACTGTTTCTCCTAAAATTCTATGCTACTTCTTTTCTGGGTGATTACCATATGTTCAATCCAGGGAAATGTTTTGTCAACCGAGCGATTCTAGCGAAACGCGAGGTTGCTTTTTGAATAAACGGATCCCGACAAAGGCCCCCGGGGTTCCCGCAGATGTCCCGGGCCTCCCGGCGGCTCAGGCTAGATTCGGCTCCACTTTACCGAAACGTGTCGAGACACGGGAGAGACACCGGCGGGAACCTCGGCTCCGTGAGAAAACCCGTCGCACGTCGGTTTACATCTGGAGGAGAAAAGCCCGGCGGAGGAATCAGAGCCGAGCGGCGTCGCTTCACCCCATCAATATTTAACCGCCTATTGATCCCCGAATAAAGGCAGTGTTATAAAATGTCAGGCCCCAAAGTAAGTGTGGCTTTATTAAAAATAAATATGCCCCTCTTCATTGAGTCAAATTGCCGCAGTCAGGCGGTGTGTGTGTGTGTGTGTGTGTGTGTGTGTGTGTCACGCTGTGCTCAGTGTGTTTGTCCTGAAAGGTCTGCTCTCTCTCCGTTGCCCTCCGCGTCGCTTTGAAGTCGACCACAGAGCGAAATGAACACAGTCCCAATATTTGGCTCCGCGATCTGGTCTTCCTCCTGTTTGCTCTCCTCCTCCGAGGGGGGAGGAGCTCCGCAAACACTCCCGAAAACACCCCGACCTGCGCCCGCTCGCTCCTTATTGTTGTTGTTTATCGGGGAAACTTTTCGAAACCGGTCACGTGACTCGTCGTCCCTTCGCCCCGGGATAATCGGCGGACGGAAACGCGCTCACGTCCGCAAATACCTTCGCCGCCCCACAATCCCGCGCTGGTGCCGGGGAGGGGCCAGCCGCTCAGGAATAATCTCTCTCAATCCTTACGCTCCATCTTAGCCAAGAAGCCAAAGTGCAGGCTTGTGTGTGTGTGTGTGTGTGTGTGTGTGTGGGGTGCAGAGCTGTCAATCACAGGCAGCAGAGCCCCGCCCCCCTCATTAGGAAGGTAAACAATAAAGAGGGCAGATGAGAGACGTGACCAGGCAACAGCGGAGCGGAGCAGGCTGGGTAACCAGACACCCGCGAACAAACACAACACCCTGCGGCCACTCAGACCCGGCCAGCCCCGCCCCCGTCCGGGAGGGAAAAGAGTGTGTGTACGGCTCATATTCAGATAACCCTCGGCGCGCACGGTAACCATGTGAGTCTGCACGAGGAACACAAGAATGCACTGATTCAAATCCCCCTCCTCCTCCTCCTCCTCCTCCTTCTTCTTCGCCCCCCCGACGCCAAATTTATTCAAGAGCAGAAACTCCAAACTTCTCCTTCTGTCCCTCCCTCCATCTGTCTGTCCTTCTCCCACATCCAACCGTATCGCCCGCCGCTCCGCGACGTTCTGCCACCGCCGTTTTGTTGTTGTTTTTCCGTTGGCGGGCCGGTGCTCTCGCCGCCTTTCATTCTCACGTATAAAGAGAGAAAGAAGAAAAGAAAAAAAGCTGGTTTTGGCCGCCGTCCAAGTGGAGTCAAGAGACAAAAAGTGCCACTGGAGGGGAAGAAAGTCGACAGGAGGGGAAAATGGTTGCCAGAGTGAAACGACTATCACAGGTCCGGAGAAAATATCACTCGAGAATCTTTTGAAAGCCACCGAATCTCCGGCGACGTGACCGATCGGCGACCGGAAACCCGGAAACGGAATAAAAGCTCCCCGAACACAAGCTCCTCTTCGGTCGTCTTTGTTCGAAAACCGCCGTCGTCGCAGAGAATTACGAAAGAAAGGCGAAGGAAAAAAAGAAGAAAAATAAAAGGCCCCTGTTATTTCGAACCTCTTCTACGTCTCCGTCACCGGGGAGTTTAACTTCGGTTCTTCCCGTTACAGTGACTGAATGAACAATAACAGAAAATCCCGTGACGACAAACACTTTAAACTTGCAAACAAACCGCGCGACTTTGGCGACTTTGCTCCGTTTCAGCCGATTCTCAGCAAAACGAAACAAAAAGCACTACTTCCTCCAATAAACTCTGCTCCGACAACTTGTGGAACGGAGCTTCTTTTCCTGTTTTTCTTCTTTTTTTTTTTTTTTCTCCATTTAATTTTTTATCAGCGGTTCCAGTCAACTAGCGCCCCTGAAAGAGTTGGCGACATCATCAAAAGTCGCCCATGTGATGGGATTCCACAGTGAACCTAATCAATCAGGGTCTGGAGCGCGCCGCCCCGATGTGTTACAAAGCCCAAATAGATTTACAAATGGGAAGTGTGTGTGTGTGTGTGTGTGTGTGTGTGTGTGTGTCGGGGTTGTGGAGAGGGATAAGCTCCTGCATAGGATTACATATTGATTTTAAACATATAAAAAAGCTTATCATATCAAACCGTAACAGGAAAAACTCTGGGACCGGGCTATGCATAAATCCCTTTTAGATGGTGAGAGGGCGTCCACTTTAAACACACACACACACACACACACACGCACACACACACACACACATACACGGCCCTCGAAGGCAGCCAAGACACAGCTGTGTGTGAGCCTACATAGGTGTGAATCAGTAAGCAGATAAAGAGGGCACAGTGGATCAATGTAGCGGCAGCCAGATGAGAGCGTGGCATACAGATGGCATTTCCTCGCCTGGCAGCGCACCAGCAAGGTGCAGGGAGGTGGTTAACGCCGGGCGCGCTCCGCCACAGCCACGCCGCGGCCTTCCCGGGCCGTCGCCGCGCCTTCGATCGAGGTCGGAAAAGCGTATCCCGGAGTCGACGGGCGGGTTCCCGCGGCGTTTGTGGGCGGGAACTTTGAGGATTTCGAGGCGAAGAAGGAGCCGGTAGCACAGCATTGTTTTGTTTTGGCAGAAGCGGCGGCCCGGCCCGTTCGCCGGGTGACGAAAGCGAAGGTAAACAAGCTCGAAGCCGGAGCGAAAACCATTTCAGACGGGTTTCGCTCTTTTCTTTGTTTCAGCAGAAGCTCCAAACACAAAGCGCCGCTGCTTCGAACGCGCTCGGCGACGACGGCCCCCGTGAGGCGCCGCTCCCGGCGAGTCGGGCTGAGCGGCGCCTCGAAGGGGGCCGTTGGTTTGCCGAACGTCAACCGGGAAAAGCCGGATCTTCGTTCGCCGGCTTTCCTGGACGCAGTAAACGGACCTTCTTAGACGACATGTGATGAAGCGGCTGAAAACCACCGATTTGAACGGTTAAGCGCCAGGGTTTCCGTGCGGAGCCTGTAAAAAGTATTGATCCGGAGGCTTCTGGAGGACCTCGCCGGCCTGCAGATGCAGGTCAAGAAGGTGGAGGCTGGACCATCAAGGAGAACACACACTCGGACCGCGAGGGGGGTCGGTTTGGGTCCCTGAAGGCCTGGTTTTGTAAACAAGCTGTACGAAAACATTCGTTTTTCTTCTTCCATTAAATACGGAGGTTCTCGTATCCACCTCCCGCGTCTGTACATCCACTTCGGGTTTCGACGGTCCTCCTCTTCCCGATCCTCCTCCTTTTGGCTTTTACGATTTCATTCTGACGTCCGTTTCGCCTTCAAGTCGTCCACGGATGTTTTCGCCGTCAAACCTCCTCATTACCACGGTCGCCGTGCTGCCGAGCAGGAAACTCCGAGAAGGTCGCCGCACAGCCGGTTTGAAGTGGAGGTTTAACTTCTAAGACGATCTTTGAAATGTCCAGTCAAATGTGTCCTCCTGGCAGAGGATTCATCTCCTCCATCTTCTCCTCCTCCTCTTTCCGTCTCCTTCCTGTCGGGAGTCGCTGCCGCTTCCACGCCGCTTGTATTTCAGACCCGCAGGTTCGGCCGACGTCCTGATGAAAACCAGCGGCTCGTCTGCGAATGATTGACAGCTTCCACCGTCAGCAGGAGCCAATGGGAAGCTGCCGAGAACCTTCAGTGATGATGATGGTCCTGTTCACTCAGAGAGGGACAAGGAGTGTGTGTGTGTGTGTGTGTGTGTGTGTGTTAGGATGATGAATGCACTGCAGTGACCTGGCTGACTATGTGTTTGTTTGTGTGTGTGTGTGTGTGTGTTTTTGGGTGCTAACGGACTGTACAGTGACCTGTCTGACTATATGCATGTGTGTGTGTGTGTGTGTGTGTGTGTGTGTGTGTGTGTGTGTGTGTGTATGTGTGTGTTAGGATGATGAATGCACTGCACAGTGACCTGGCTGACTGTGTGTGTGTGTGTGTGTTTTTGGGTGCTAAGCAGATTGTACAGTGACCTGTTTGACTATATGCGTGTGTGTGTGTGTGTGTGTGTGTGTGTGTGTGTTAGGTTGATGAATGCACTGCACAGTGACCTGGCTGACTGTGTGTGTGTGTGTTTGTGTGTGTGTGTGTGTTTTTGGGTGCTAAGCAGATTGTACAGTGACCTGTTTGACTATATGCATGTGTGTGTGTGTGTGTTAGGATGATGAATGCACTGCACAGTGACCTGGCTGACTACGTGTTTGTGTGTATGTGTGTGTGTGTGTGTGTGTGTGTGAGTGTGAGAGGAACACCATGGTTCCAAATGTGTGTGACTTCTGACTGAGAGGAGGAGATAGAGTTGGAGTGCAGTGTGTGTTAGTGTATCAGCACAGGTGTATATTTTCTCAGTGGGGTGTGTGTATGTGTGTGTGTGTGTGTGTGTGTGTGTGCGTGTGCAAGTGTATCTCGTCGATGGGTCTCTCTCTCTGTCATCGACCGTCCAACCAAATCAGCAATTACCTGCACACCCGACCGTCGCTCAATGGAGCTGCCCAAGCACCAAATAAGAGCCGAGGAGCCGTGCGCTCGGCACGCACGTACGTGTGCACGCACACACAGGGACGGAAACGCAAACACACCTGTACGACACACGGACGGATGCAGACAGACTGGCAGATATGCGAACACACACACACACACACACACAGATGAGCGACGGTGTTCCCAGCAGCTCAGAACTATCTGAGTGTCGGGCAGGAAGGCAGAGCTGTGAATGCTAAGAGCCTCCCTGAGGGAGGAGAGGAGAAGAAGCGCTGATAAGTTAGTCTGCTGCAAATCCAACAAGTCCACATGAAGGCCGAGAGCAGCTCGGTGACACCACACACACCACCTCTGCACCTTCCTCCATCCAACACACACACACACGAAACACAGCTGGTTGAATGTGCAGTGGCAGACACGCACGCAGGCGAGGCTCGATAAGGATAGATAAATAAAATGGGCGAACGAAGACGGAGGGAATCAGGCTGGACGGCGGCGTGGCGCTCGCTCGCTCGCTCGCCGCCCTCCCCCTCCCGCGGTCCGCCCCCGCGATCCGACCCACCTCTTTCTGTTTTCTTGCTAATTACAATTGATTTATTATGGACCAGGTAGCTTATCAGGTGCCCGCTGAAATTACAATGGGTGTCCAAAGGCTGTGCGGCGGCGGCGGCGGCGGCGGCGGAGGGGAGCGGGGCGGCCGGTGGTCAATGTCGAATAGCAAAATCAATTAGCATTGATTGGCGAAAGGTTCATTTTGCCAAAGAGGACGCAGTCGAAGGGGATTAAACCCCCCCCCACCTCCACCTCACCCCCCGAGAACTTTGATACAGCACAATGGACGCCTTTCTGGCCGCGCTGTACTTAACAAGCTTCCAATAACACCGCCGCGTCTTTTTCCCGGCGCAGCCCCGCGCTCAGCCCGGCCGCCGGTGAATTTCAATTCCGGCATCGGCTCGTCGGGTCTAGCGAGGAAACAGATAGCATTGATCAAGTATCAGTGAGTGAAATCCCTCACGAGCGGCCATCTTAATCCTCATCAAGAGGCGGAAGAATTCAAATCGGCGGCGGGTTTTTGATGGCGGCTGAAAAACAGCTGGACGAAATGTAGCGCGGGCTCGAGTGAAGGGAGATGAATCGCTCCGCTGGAACCCAAACAAGCGACGCCGGAGCGTCGGCTCGTCCGCATCAGTGGGAAACTACGGCCGCCGCTCCGCTTTAACTCTCCTGGCAGCCGAATACACGGGAACGGCGGATATGAAGGTCTTTGCGCGCGCAGGGCGACGACAACAAACGCGTGGAAAACACTCACTTCGCGCTTGACGCTGAACGAAACTTGGGTAAGTTTGGACAAACTAGCAGCTGCTCCGGAGGCCAGAGGCGGCCGTGGACGCTGCCGGGGTGAGACTCTCGCATCGGGGCGGAGCTGAGTTACGTGACGGATTCCGGGAACAAAACGAGACAAATCAGTTTCTTTTTTTTTTTAATTCCTGGGAGGCGAGTCAGGGTAGAAAAGGATTTTTCCCAGAAATGGAAGCAGCAAGAGACCCCTCGTGCTCAATCATACACCAAAACCCTCCAGGTGTGGAGTGTTACCACACACCCCTGCGGCTGAGGTGACGTGTTCGGGAACCCTGTTTGTTAGCGTAGCGTGCTAAGCTAACCAAGCTAACCAAGCTCACCTTGTGGACCTGAAGTACGAACTTTGACCTTTCAACAAAATCGTGTGGATTCAAAGTCCTTCATTCCACAGACATCATAACATTCACTGTGACTTTCACTGCCTTACCGTCTGTGTGTGTGTGTGTGTGTGTGTGTGTGTGTGTGTGGGGTGTGTGTGTGTGCACGCTACCTTCAATGGCCAGCATGGCTCTCAGCTCTCTGTTCAGCAGTTCGAAGCGTCTCTCCAGATCGTGCTCTTTCTCCCTGTGGCAAGTTAAGGGAAAACACACACACACACACACACACACACACACACACACACACACACACACACACAAAGTTCATCAATATGTTAATGACTAAATCATTAAGCACTTGAAGAAACCTGCAATAAACATCGATTCAGCCACTCGCCTAAACCTTCTCTGGCCTCACATTAATCTACTGCACATGAGTGATACACAGCCTTGGGTGAAAGTGTGTGTGTGTGTGTGTGTGTGTGTGTGTGGGGAACAGGAATATGAGGAGAAAATGAAAAAACAATGACAACAAATGGAGGAGGAGGAGGAGGAGAGAATCAGACAACTACATTCATATGTGTGGTCTCTGTGTGCACGGGTGCATTTGCTCTGTGTGTGTGTGTGTGTGTGTGTGTGCGCGCTCACCACAAATTAAATTCTTTCCTCTTTCAGCCATATTAAAAAATGAGCTAATTTAGTCCCTAATAGAATTTGTCCTTCACGGGCGTCTGTGCTGCGGCCTGCACACGGAGGGAACACAAAGGGCTAATAATAAGCCCTTCTGTCAATTGGCCACTTTAAAAGCCTCCCCTTTCCCATGATATAATGTGATTATGAATACTTCAATCTCTCCTTCACTCGCACACTTTGAAATCCCAGCAGCCACAAATGGGGGAAAAAGACCCTCTGTCAATGTGTGTGTGTGTGTGTGTGTGTGTGTGTGTGTCTCCACCTGTCGCAGCTGACCGTATACGACACAAAGAGACGGGCGATGGAGTGACGATCGCCGCGCTTCTATTGATTTCATATCCGGTCCGCATGTAAATCAATGAGCGGATAAACAAGGAGCGGTGCAGACCCCCCCCCCTCCGTATCATCTGACGCCCCGCTGACCGCCGGGCGGCGTGCGGGTGATGGCGGAGGATACCCGGACGCCGCGGGCAACCGGAAAGAGCTACGAAGAAGAAGAAGAAGAAGATCACGTACAGCAGGGAGAGCTGGTTCTGTCGTCTGATGAGGGCGTTCTTTTTGTTCACCAACATGAACCACTCCTGCATCATGGCCTCCTCCTCCTCCTTGTTGTTCCCTGCAGGGAAGGAAAACACACACAGAAAAGAAAATTATTGCGACGAAAGAAAATAAAGGTGTTTTTTTTTTTTCCGAGCCCGGTTGTGTTTTCCCGGGGCGGCATCAGCCCCGGCGATTACCGTCGGGTGTTTTTGCAGAGCCTCTCGCCGTCGGGCCGTGCACAACCACGGCGATCGCTCGGCGAACACATCTCGCGTCCCGTTATCCGCCGCGTACGGCAATACCTGCTCCGCTTCGCTAACGCTCCGATTCCCGATTTGTTCTTCGGCTCGAAAAGAACAAACAAAAAGCTAAAACCGCGATATTGTTGTAATACCGCCATTTCCCGACTGTAAGACGCTGCTTTTTTTTTTAACACTGTGGCTAATTTATGGATTTTTTTTAATGCTAACAAGCCTCATTAAGCATCGGAGCGCTGAAATGACCGCGTAACTCCGACGCCGTTCGATTCCGACGCCGAAGAAGACGAGTTAAACAATTTCGTGCGATCGGCGGGGATAGAAAATGTTTATTTTTCTTTTCAATCAGCCGTGTTAACGTCACTGTTTGGGGAAAAAAAAAAAAAAAGCATTTCCTGTACATATTTGTGGATGCTACCAATATGAATTTAATCAAGAAAAATGTTTCTGTGTAAATGCCATGTGACAAGTGCGGTTTATATATGTACACATATATTTATTTTGGATCTCGTATTCAGACGCGTCTGGAAACGACAGGAACGGCTTTGTTTTTCGCTCCTGTCGTCACCTTGGACAGCAAAATAAGATTCAACGCGACAGGGTGACGCCATTCCAGACCGCACGCGTGACGATAAACCTTTCGAATCCACGCTCTTTCCGCGTCTTTTTTAAACGCCTGACGTTAGCGAGGCTCCCGCGCGAGAACGCGACTAGAATTTATCCCTCACGCCACACGTATATTTTCCCGCCGCGAATATGAATTCTGCTTTTTGTATCAGCGATTTCTCTCTAATCTTTGCGGGACCGCGGGCCAGTTGAGCAGCGACGGCGGCATTAATCTGACGCCCGGCGCGTCCGGGAAGAGGAGAAACGGATGAAAACAGAGAAAACGGGGCCAGATGAAAGATGGTCTCGGGGCTCGGGTTATTATCTCCGGCGCTTACCAGAGAATTAACGCTACAAATACACTCGGACGCTAATTGACGGATGGGTTCGGCGGGAACGACGGGGGAAATTTTTTTTTTTTTTAATTAGCATAATTAGCATCTTTAGAACGAACCCCTGAATGAACGCGACTCAGAAAGAGACGTGATGAAAAACATCACCTGTGAATAAACGCCGCTTGACGAAGCGAGAGGGATAAGGGGACACACACACACACACACACACACACACACACACACACATTTGCACAGTCTGGTGGCAGAGGAGAGGGAGCACGGGCGCCGCCGCCGCGTCATTGACGACAAAAGGCGAGCGGCGGGATGTGTGCACGGACACCGGCGAGTGTGTGGACATTTGTGATACTGGGAGCCGGCAGATGTATGTAATTTCATTTAGGAGGGTGGAGTGGAGGTGGGGGGGTGGAGGAGCGGGAAAAAAAAAAAGAAGAAAAAAAAACGAGGGAATGAAAGCAAGCTTCGGGATTTAGCGGAATCGGGGGCTCGTGGATTACTGTAGTCAACTTTGAAACGGACGACACTCGGAGGGGGGATAAAGCGGGCGCTGACAGGTCATTGTGCTGCCTCCAAGTCAAATAAAACAAGCAAATAATAATGGCAAATATTAAGCTCCTGTGACATTGTGGCGAGGCGGGCTGGGAGACGAGGGGGGATTATAAAGCTATATCCCCCACCGCCCGCCGACTAACCACCAGCCGCATTTTATGAAAGGAGGGGAGGCGGCGGGGGGGGGGGGGGGGGAGGTCAGAGGAAAGGTAGAGGAGCGAGTGCATAGGGAGGGGGTGAAGGGAGGGGAAAAAAAAGAGAGAGAGCGAAGGGAAGAAGGGCAAACGGGTGAGCGATATCAAAGGAGGATTGCGGCCGACAGCTGCTCGGCGTCCTCCTTCCCCGGGCGAGCGACGCCGCCTCTGACCTCCGCACGCACCCGCAACCGCCGGCGTCATTGTGCTTTTTAATTAATCGCGATATTAAACCGTCGTTTTTTTTTTTTTTTTGCGAGGTGAGGGTTTTTTTTTTTTTTTTTTTTTGCACGCGTTCTCCAGATTTGGTTTCATTTTTTTTTTTTTTTTTCCAGGGGATGTCCGGCGGTGAATGAGTCAAGAATTATTCTTAAAATTTCAGTCTGAATCTGGAGAAATTGCGATAAAAATCACCCTTCATCCACAACCCCCCCCCCCCGACATATTTTTATATAAAAATACAGAGCGAGCTTACTTATAATTTCCACAATTCTGCACAGTTGTTTATTTTTAATTTTTTTTTCATTATTTTTATTTTTTGATGCTGCCCCTCGGGGACGAATACACTTATTTTCTGATTCGGAAAAATCGACATTTGTTTTGTAGAAGACGCCCGCGTGTTATAACCCAAACGGTCTTTGAGAGATGAGACGAGAACAACTTTATTTATCCCGAAGGAAATTGTTGTGCCAGAGTTTCGAGCAAAAACATAACAATAATAGTAGGAAGGAGGGAGAATAAGAAATGTAATAAAATATAAAGTGTCAAGGTTCAGGCTATCAAGTGCTGTCATTTGCCTCTCGCGTTCCTGCCCGTTGCTTTATTTCGGGGGTTCGGGATTTCTCCCGATCGTATCCGTCGGCGACGCGGGGAAACAGAGCGTCGCGTCGCGTCGCGCGAAGACAAACGGTGTAAATATCCCTGGCAGGCGGCGGCGGCGGCGGCGCCGTCTGCGAATCCGGCCTTGGCTTGCAGACCCGGCGCATCCATGCTGGCTCTCGGGGGGCCATCTTGGATCAAAGCATCTGGCGCTTTGGCATTCTGGGTCTCGGCGTTTTCGCCTCGCCCGCCGTTTCTCTGAGCGCGACGCGGAGCAGAGACGCAGCGGAGATGCGGCGAGCCGGAGCCCGAGCCGGACGCTTGGCACCGGGACAATGTTTGATCAGGACATCAAAGGATTAGACGAAATATGTGTGATGGAGATCCACCGCCGTCCCCGTCCGGAGACGACTCCGGCGCCGGTAACGTGCTGCTCGGGGCCGCCTCACTTATCGACACACACACGCGAGATACAATCGAGTCACACACACACACACACACACACACACAGCTAAGATACAAGTGATACACGCAACCCAACAACGCCTATCTGATTGCCTGTCTCCGTCCGCTCTTGTTTCACTCTCACACACACACACACACACACACACACACACACAGGCTGGATAGGATGGATAGGATGACACCCAGACGCAGGATTTCCTTCTTCCTCAGACGGGGTTTTTAAAAAAAAAAAAAAAAAAAAAAAGGTGGTTAGCGGTGGTTGTGTTAGTAGGAAGGGAGGAGGAACACACAATGAAGGAGGGACAGGGTTAAAAGACAGAGTTAGCCTCTATAGCCAAATAAGATTAAGATAGTTATCTTGGCCACTGTTCCATTCAGTGCAGATAGGAATAATGAAACCCACCCCGAGGTGGTCAAACCGCTGCTGCCGGCCGGCGCCGGCTTTTAATTAAGCATGTGATGCTGCTGCTCCGGCTAAACACATGCAGGGACGAGTGCTGGGCTGTAAATATCGATTGGGTTTACGTCGACGGTTGTTTTCCACGGGAGGCGTGAAAGCCGACGGCGGAGGGTTTTATTCGGCGCACTTGAATTGTCATTTCACTCCGCCGGGCCTGGAGAAACGCCTCTCCCCCGCCGCGCGCTAATAACAAAAGACGACGCGTCGTCGCTTATTAACCAAATGAGACGGAGAACACTGGTATAAATGCGACGGCGTGCAGGTTTGCACCTGTTCATTTCCACAAGCGATATTCTTTATTCCAGAAAACCTCATCTGGGGGACCTGGCTTGGAACAACGCCGGCGTAACGCGCAACCTTCCGGCGGCCATGTTGGATTTGGCTTCAAATCAAGACGTCGCAAAGAGCGGGTTCTCCGCCGGTTTACGGACCCGACGGCCTCGACGTCGGCGGGAACGACAAAAAAAAAAAATCAAGCCTTCTGCGGCCCCGACCCTCATCTGGACCGCCGAGGATTTGGAACTGCCGTATCGTGACGACGGATCGAAATTCGGGAACCGGACTTCCACCGGCCGCCTGGGAAAAAAAAATAAAAAAAAAAATCACCCGGTAACTCTTTTCGCGTCTGCTGCAGGTCGGGTCAATGCATCTCAAAAAGCATTTGTTTTGGATTAAGCCGGCAATCAACGACAGATAAAGAGACGGTAAGCGATGGTGTCTATCGACGCGCCCCGGGGCGATGAACAACAACAAGAAAAAAAAAACAAAACAAAACAGAAAGGAGTCATCCGGCAGGTTTAAGCCATTCATGCCACGGGTGTTTTTAAATAATCAGACCTTGTGTAATGAGAATATTAATAATACCACCGCAGAGGTTCTTCTGGAGGAGGGAATCGATACTTGGAAGTTCACGGGAGAAACGTGCGGAATGAGCGTTCTTTCGGAAAGCGCGGGATCTCCACGCGTCCCTTCCGTCGCCACGGAAAACACTCGGCGATTATTCCATCCCGTCGACCCGATGACCGACGTTTGCTTATTCGTAAGGGAACGCGGTAAACGGATGAGGAAAATCCGACAGCCGCCTTCCCAGGAGAGACGCGACTCTGCCTGGAAGGAGGGAGCGTGGATGAGGGGGGGCGCCGGGCAGAGAGAGAAAAACATTAAAAGCCGCGACGGCGGCACGTTCATCTCATTTCTTATCCCGCCATTTTGCCATTTAATCCAATAGCTGCTAATCCAATTTGTCTATCAGACATGTAAAAAGGCGGGCGGGAGGGGGAGGAGGCAAAGGGAGGAGATCTGGACGAACTTCTCGTCGCTTTCTGGACGGGGGTTCATTCAGAGCCGGGTCTCTGGGACTCGGGAAGCGGGAATCGGAGCGAGACGCCGGCGGAAGGAAAACCGGAACGGACGGAATTGAAGACGCGAGCGGGACGGAGAGGACGACGACCGGAGACGCCGTTTAGTCACCGAGAGGATCGAGCCGGCTCGGATTTTATAAAACAACTTTCCCGAATGGGTGACGAGTCGGCGGATTCAATTTGAGAAATGAGACGGCGCGAAAAACAACAGGTGATACCGAGACGTTTGTGGAATCCCGGTTCATTTCCAAACATGGCTAAAAAAAGGCAGCATCAGGTTGTAGCTGCAGAACCCCCCCCCCACCCACAAAACCCCCCCAAAACCCCAAAACCCATTCCTCCTGCGCTCCCTCGCTCCATTCTGCTCTCCGCTGGAGTGGCGCTGAGGGCTATTTCTTTCTGCAAGGAGGCCTTTTTAGCTGCCCTCAATGGCACAATGGCTCCCAGTGCATAGAGCAGATTCCCGCTTTATTGAACCTGTGTATAATGTCCGCTGAATGGAGCACATTAACCGATTCACACTCGCCTCCCCCCCCCCCCCCTCCACCCCGCTCCTTCCTCGGCGGGAGAAAAGGAGGGAAGCGAGAAAAAAGAAAGAAAGAAAGAGGGAGGAAAACCTCCCTTCACGCTGAGGCACAATGACTGCCTTTTCCGCCGGTGTCATTTGTCAACCAGCGCTTGCTTTGCCGTTTACAAAAGAGGCGGAGGAGAGCGGAAGGGGCGCGGACCGGCTCCGCACACACACACACACACACACACACACACCGGCGGATTCACCGTTTCTAATCATCGAGGTGTGTTTTGTGACGTCGGGAGAGGAGGAGGCGGCGTCGGGGTTTTCGCGGCGGCTGAAACGTACGGTTTCTGCAAAGGTCGGGTAGCGAAAGCTAAAACAAACGGCGTCTGGCGGGTGGACGGTGATCTAGAAGCGCTCGCTTCGGGCCTCGTTTCTTAAAATCGGTCTCTGGACGACCGATGAAGGATCTCGTCCCTCCTTTTCCTTAAAATAAAACCCCTCGCCGGCTTGTTTTGGACGTTTTGTCGAACTTTGAGCGTTTGAGTGTCGAGCGTTGTTGATTTAGCTGCGTGATCTTACTTCACGGCAAACACCGTTTTTGCAAACCAAAAGGTTGTTTTCGTGTCGTCATCGGTGGCAACCTGATGAAAAGTATGTTTTATTTTTAATATTTCTATTATTTCTTTTGAATGAATTAGCATGCCGCGCCGCTAGCTTAGCTGATCGCAGGGATATAAAGAATCTGACGAGTGAAGCAAAGGGTTAAACGCTGGTATTTCCCTGACCTTAAACACCTCCTTTGAGAGAAGGTTTGGGGGAAAAACAAATCAATACCCAGCAGATGCAATCGGGGGAATATTTTTCATTTGCAAAGGTAATCTTTAAATTTCTCGATTGTCTTAAAAGAAGCCGGGCGCGCGTCACGTCTCCCGCAGACGCGGGAGGTGATTTCCATCCCGATCATGTGATATCTACTTTTTAAACATTTTGGTCTTTTATCTGGCGGCGGCGATTGTGAGGGCAGCATCAAAGGTGGAAGCCAAAGCCCTTTTTAATGAGCGGCCCAGAGTTCATACGCGCCGCCTATCGTGTCGCCGTTTGAACGTTTGTGTTCAGAGACCATGTTAAACACGGGGCGCAGGTTTGCCCTGCTAATATGTTTTCCTCCTCCCTCCGAAAAACACACACCTCCTCGGCCTCGCACCGCTGACTCCTCCGCACACACACACACACACACACACACACGGATGCACAGCCCTGGGCAAACGCCTCGCCTGACCTCGGAGCCGACGGCGTAACGCCTCCGAGGTTACGGAGGCAAACAGCTCACATAATAAACTGACCCCGCAGAGGAAAATGCTCATATTGGGCGGGTGGAGGGGGAAGGGGGGGGGGGGGGGGGGGACGACACCACGCTCGCGTGCACGTGCGCGCACACTCCGGGTTGTTAGCGCAGAGGGCTGTATTTGCATCACGGAAGTACGCAGCTGCCACGCACGTCCGTCTCGTACGTTAATTTCCCTCTTAATTAACGAAACCCGCCGTCTGAACCGGCGGGATCCAACCGGAACACGACGCCTTCCCGGGACTGTTTTTCCGTCTCCCTCTCAGACGCCGCCAGACCGTGACAATCAACGCCGGTACGCCGCCGCTCCTTCCACCCCCCCCCCCTCCCCCACCCTCCGCTCCATCAAATTGTGTTTTTGCCACAAATCAATAAACATTATCAGAGAGTGGCAGACTATGGGCTGGCGGAGGCAGCCTCTGTCTGTTGGAGCCCGGACCGCCCCGGTTCTATCGCAGGACGCCGGGAGGAAACGCGACACCAAAATGGCGGGCGAATACGCGGGACGGAAAGGATCGAAGTCCGAACCGTATGTCACGTCCACGCTCACAAACGCGTCGAGCATGTGTGTGTGTGTGTTTTTTTTTTTTTTTTTTTTTTTTTAAACCCCTCGCGCCGCTCGACATTAGCCAGAAATTAAAGGGGAAAGAATCCCAGCGATGGTGACTCCGGAGCCTCGCCGCCCCATTAGCCCGCCGGATTCCCGCTCTATGCTTGTCAGCTCCGGTTAGCTTCGGCGGCGGAAATCCTCGCTCTCTCCGACGGCCTAGCAGAACCATTTAACCGAGCGCTAAATAAGATGATTTTCAACCTGTCCCCACTTAGCTTGGGGCTAGAAAAGAAGAATCAGGGGGCCCTGCCATACACTATTTCTCAATTACCTTTCTCATTATTGTCACCCGTGTTCATTACGACTATTATCATCCCTCGTACGCCCGACCCGGCCCCCCCTACTTTAGGCTAGCTTAGGCTGTTGTAGCTGTCATGTCGGATGAAGAGAAAGATGAGAGCCGCGGAATCGAGAGCTTTTTGCGAGGGCCGAAGCACTTCAGGTAATTAATCTAGCGCGAGGGGGCTGACGGGAGGAGAGGTACGTACGCCTGCGCGCAAGTGTGTGTGTGTGTGTGTGTGTTTTCGTCGAAACGCCCGATCGGGGAGCTCACCTGCCGATACCCCCTAAAAGGTATTTCATTAGCGAGCCTTTTACCCGACGAGCGGTGGAACAAAGCCTCGTTTACGCCTGTCTCCACTCCAGCTCGACGGGACCCTCCAGGACGCCTGTAGCTGTGTGTGAATGGGCTAAAGAAGAGTGGAGGAGCAGAGAGGAGAGGCTATGCGCGTTCATAATCTCATGACAAAAGGCAAAAAGGCATCATCCTATTAACAGCGTGATCTTCAGCGGCTCATGCTAGCTCCTTTCCACAGGGGGCTCTCTTTCATTATGAAGGTGAGTGGGTGATAGGGAGCGGCGCAGACACCCAGCGCCTCCCCATTAGCCCTGGGACAAGGGGAGCTATGAAGGGGGAGCGGGGAGAGGAGGGACCCCATGCTAAGGTCCCGCTCCGAGTCTCTTTCTACTCCGAAGAATGAGAGCTTTCGCTTGGACCTTCGGGGGCTGGTTTCTATTAGGCTGCTGTGAAACAACACAAAGTGGGACGTTCTTCAATCACGCACCTCGGCACACACAAACATCCCCGGCCAGAACGCGTTTAAAGGCGTTTTTCGACGCCTCGTTTCAAGACGCCGCGAACCGGACGTTTAAAAGCGGTCATTCTCCTACCGTATTACATCAACTGCCCGGACCTGCAGATTTGCGCTGTACAACCTTCAGAAAATCAGACCCCACCTGACCCGAACAGTCGGCACAGCTATTGGTTCAGGCCATGGTCGTCTCCCGCCTGGACTACTGCAATTCCCGCTTGTGCAATAAAACCACTGCAGATGGTACAAAATGCTGCAGCACGGTTGGTATTCACCCAACCCAAAAGGGCTCATGTTACACTTCTGTTCGTCCAGTTGCACCGGCTACCAGCAGCTGCCAGGATCAAGCACAAGGCCCTGACCCTGGCCTTCAAAACCACCTCAGGAACAGGTCCAGCATATCTAAGACCTTATGTTCCCGACAGAGAGCTGCGTTCCTCTAATACAAACCGACTAGCAGTACCTTCTGCTCGCTCTAAGCGATCTCAGGCAAAACTGTTCTCACTTCTACTACCTCAGTGGTGGAACAAACTTCCGGAAGCAACAAGACTAGCATCATCTCTCTCAACCTTCAAGAAACAGGTAAAAACGTTTCTCTTTCAGGACTTTTTACTGCGCTGATGCCCCAGATCAGGTTAGGCACCAAGTTAGGCTATGCAGTGTGTGTGTGTGTGTCTGTTCATGTATGTCTTTGTCAAAAAAAAAACAAAAAAAACTCACTGACCCCAGCTTACTGTTCTGTATATTTCCTGTGCATCTTGTATTTGCAAGTGTTATTTGCAGTCCCTGTGTCCTCTATTGTAAGTCGCTTTGGATAAAAGCGTCTGCCAAATAAAATGTAATGTAAAAAAAAGACAGCGGACTCTTCGGTCACTCGGCGTTCGCGTCGCGTTACGTTTTTCCGACAAGCATTTGAGCTTCGCGCCTAAGCTGATCTGAAGATGCTGGTCAGAGAGCAGGTCACCAACAAAGACCTGCTACCCAGGAAGTGAAAATCCCCTTTTGTTTTCTGTGCTGGGTTTTTCAGTAAAATCAAGTCCTCACAGAGGAGGAAGCCCGCGGGAGGCCAAAACAACGGGACTCGTTCCTGCAGAAGCCAGAAGTCTGTAGGACTTGAAGGTATCGACCTTCTTTGAAGATTAACACGTCTACAAAAAATGATGTATCCAGAAGAAGCTTGGTGATGAAAAATGTCTCTAATGGTTGCCGCGACAACCGCGCGGTATTTTTTTTTTTTCTGACATTCTGAGACGATGAGAACGAGGAAAGTGGAGGTAGTTTTTCATTCCTTCGCCCTTATAGTAACCGTGCATTGGGAGCTGCATATCCTTTTAGTAAACAGTCATCTGGTCGCTTCTTCTGAAACATCTAGAGCAGTGATTCTTAACCTGGGTTCGATCGAACCCCAGGGGTTCGGCGGAGGTCAAGACACACATTGGTGATGACATCACCGGCTGCAGGTGATCACGCTACATAGCCCGGCCTATCCGTGCCGCGGGGATTTTGGCGCGCTCAGTTGTAGTAACTTGTGACTGTCGTGATGGTACGTCGTGTGATTTCTTTCTTAATATTTGAATCCCTTCATACTAATTATGTCGGGCAAAAAAAGAAAGCGGTCGGAAGAACACGTGCAATACGGATTCACATGTATGACGGGACGTGATTGGAATCGATGTCCTGACTGCGTGATTTGCAAAGACAAGATGAGCAATTCTAGTCCAGCACCGGCAAAACTAAGGGAAGGCTTCCTTCAGCTGCGTGGAGATGGGAACTACAAGAACATAGCGCTTGCCGGATTCAAGGTGAAGGGAGCCAGATTCCACGAAAAGGCTACTCCGCCTGTTCTTTGTACCCATCAACGAAACGATCCTCCATCCAATAAAGAAGGGTTCGGTGAATGCGCATGTAAAACAGGTGGGGTTCAGTACCTCCAACAAGGTTAAGAACCACTGATCTAGAGACAAATTGTATTTCCACAAACACATAAATGCATGACAAGTAAAAATGATGTAGCCTGGCTGAGCTCTGCGGTCTAAAATTTCAATTTTGCAAACAGGAGTCCCGCATGGAAACAACCGGTAGTTTTCTAATGAGGCTGATGTTGTACTTACGTCGCTTCTGAATAAAGGAACAGCATGTCGGACTGCCGTCGTTGGTATTTCCTAGTGATACATTGCCTCCGGTAACCGGTGCATCTCTGCCGCCCGACTCGAACGCTGGAATCTCCGCAGATGTTACGACACGTCGGCTTCGGAATGCTTCACTATTTGCATATCTGTTACCGCTTCAACTGCCGTTAAAGGCGAAAAGAATAGTAGATTCTGTTTTGAAACGAAGTCCTCTGGGACGATGCGGCAGAGAGTCGGGAGACGCTCGATCCGTGGGGTTTTTTTTTCTGTTTTGAGTGTTTTTGCTGTGCTCGGTGGGCGTGCCTTCAGCCTCAGGTAATTTGCGTGAAAATGAAGTAGAGCTTTGTATTTGTGAATGACGGCGCCGGCAGACAAGGGTTCTTCAGTCCTCGCTGGAAATGTCCAGCTTTTCTATGATGTAATGAACACCTCCATGCTTTACCTTCTTCAGATACTTTCCAACTCAACTGCACGCGACGGCCGAGCAGGATAAACATTTATTGAACACGTAAAAACTAAATGTTTTCTGGAACATAATTGTCTAGAAAACCAGACAGGAATATTTGTCTGGAAAAAATACACTTTAAATAACCTCAAATATTCTGCTCTCCATAAAACTATATCCTGTCAAAATGATACAGGTTAAAAATTAATAAAAATTGTGCCCTTAAGCAACTAAAAACATTAAAATATCTTTACTCTTATGCCATTTTATGAAAAAAAAAACAAAAAACAAAACGTAAACTCGAAATAACTTACAATATTCTGTTCTCCATAAAACTATATCCTGTCAAAATGAAACAAGCTAAAAATTTATAAAAATTGTGCCTTTAGGCAAATCAAAACATTAAAATATCTTTACTCTTATGCCATTTGGTGAACAAAAAAAAAAAAAAAAAAACAAAAACAAAAAAAACGTGAACACTAAATATCTTAAAATATTCTGTTCTCCATAAAACTATATCCTGTCAAAATGATACAAGTTAAAAATTTATAAAAATTGTGCCTTTAAGCAAATCAAAACACTAAAATATCTTTCTCTTATGCCATTTTATGAAAAATAAACGTAAACTCTAAATAACTTAAAATATTCTGTTCTCCATAAAACTATATCCTGTCAAAATCATACAAGTTAAAATTTGATAAAAATTGTGCATTGAAGCAAATCAAAAACTTAAAATATCTTTGCTCTTATGCCATTTTATGAAAAATAAATGTCAACTCTAAATAAATTAAAATAATTTGTTCTCCATAAAGCTATATCCTGTCAAAATTAAAACAGAAATAGGAACATAATGCAAAAAAAAGAAAAAAAAAACAAAAACGAAAAATGTATAGAAATTGTGCCTTGAAGTAACAACAAACTAAAACATTCAGTTTTCTTTGCCCTTATGCCGTTTTATAAAAAACAAATTTAAACTTTCCATATTTGGACAAATTTTGCTCTACATAAAAATATCTCCTATCAAAATGACACAAATTCAAAATATGAACACGCTGCAAAAAAAAACAAAAAACAAGATAAATAAAAAGTTAAGTTAAAGTTAAAAGCTAAAGTAACGACAAATCAAAACATTCAGTTTCCTTTGCTCTTATGCCGATTTGTTGTTTGTCAAGTTGTGCGTCTCCTGTGGAGATTCTCAGTCTGGATAAATCTTCTCCTTGGTCTTCCTAAAGACCTCCAGTCTGGCTTCTCCACTTCCAGCATCCGTCTACCGATATATTCACTCTCCCTCCTCTGTCCATGACCCAACCATCTCAGTCTGGCTTCTCTGACCTTCTCTCCAAAACATCTAACATGTGCTGTTCCTCGGATAGACTCATTCCTGATCCTCTCCATCCTGGTCACTCCCAAAGAGAACCTCAACATCTTCATCTCTGCAACCTCTAGTTCTGCCTGCTGTCTTTTGGTCATTGTAACTGTTTCTAGTCCAAACATCATCTCTGGTCTCACCACTGTCTTGTACACCTTTCCTTTCATTCTGGCTGAAAGTCTTCTATCTCTTTGTACCCCTGACGCTTTTCTCCAACTATTGCAACCTGCTTGGACCCGTCTCTTCACCTCTTTTCCACACTCTCCGTTGCTCTGGACTGTCGACCCCAAGTACCTGAAATCCTCCAGCTTCTTGATCTCCACTCCCTGTAGCCTCACCGTTCCACCCGAGTTCCCCTCATTCACACACATATATTCTGTCTTGCTGCGACTAACTTTCATTCCTCTCCTTTCCAGAGCATACCTCCACCTCTCTAGAGTTTCCTCTACCTGTTCTCTGCTCTACCTGCAGATCACAATGTCATCCGCAAACATCATGGTCCATGGAGGTTCCTGTCTAACCTCATCTGTCATGTCAGCCTGTCCATCACCACTGCGAACAAGAAGGGGCTCAGAGCTGATCCTTGATGGAGTCCCCAACATGGTACTTTGCCTCAAGTGTCCCACTCCATGGCACCTCAGTCAGCTCCGTCTGAATCTGCGCAGGTGCACTTTCTACGTCAACTGCGAACAGGTTGCAAAGCAAAAGGAAATTCCTTTTTTTTTTTAGGTGCTTCAAAGTCACCAGAGTGCCGTGCGAACCCTGCGCGCTCAGTTTATCTGCAAAGTGCGCTTTGGGAACACCTTTGTGCCGACTCGGTTCAACATTACCTGGAAACAGGGAAGGTGAGGCGAGTTGCACCGGTACGTTTGTGTCTCCCAGAAGAGCAGCCTCACTTGAGGCCTTCAGCGCATCAGACACCTCAGTGATTCTGCAGCTGGGCGTTGAGATGAGCTGCTACGTCAGCCAGAAACACCAGCTCACATTTCCACTACTCATCCCCCAAAACTGTGGAGTACTCTCCTTTGCTGAGCTAGAGACTCAATTGAGAATTTTCGGCAAAGTGTCGGCAAACTCTGAATCTATTTCCATCACAAAAGACTGAAATTGCCGGCAATTCAAACCTTTAATTCAGATAACATTTGCGGTTTGGGCTCCGATGCTCATGACATGCTCTGTTTTCAGGACATTACCACACAGCGTTTCCTGGTGTATGCTGCAGTGATACGCTGCAGTGATACCTTACTGGTGGGCGAACAGATGCAACGCCCTGCATCTTCACTCGTATCCTTCCCACTAGTCTACTTTTTCACCGCACATCGCCGGTGCTCCATCTATTGTAAGCCCAATAAGTTTGTCCCAGGGCAGTTCCGTGTCGGTTACACTTTGACATACGTTTTCAGGTCTTTTCCTGTCGTCGTCCTGTGCATCGATTTAATGTCCAATATTTCCTCTGTAAGGCTGAAATTGGAGTCCGCTCCACAGATGAAGATGGCCAGCTGTGCCGCGTCAGTCATGTCACTACTTTCATCCACAGCAAGAGAGTATGCAATAAAGTTTTTGCTTCTATCACGCAACAGTGTTCTTAGATTCGAGTCACAAATCCCATCTCCAACCAGATTCTACTAAGGCTTACATTTGCCAACATCTGCTTTTTGTCTGGACCCAAATCTGGCACACCTTTATCATGCATTTCCTTAGAAACTCTTCCTTGGTGAATGGCGGGGCTGATTTGGCCACCTCCTCTGCCACAAGAAAACTTTCACAGTAGCTTCACTTGGTGATTTTGCTATGGGGAAAAAAGGCTGCTGAATTTCCATCGTGGGGAAATTCCTTCTCTGCATTCAACCCATCATGCATGAGCAGCAATGTCTGCAGACACATACTCAGCCTCCCATCGCTTTTGAAAGCCTTCAGAATCAACTTTCCTCTTGGGCACGATGAGGGGCTAGCTTCGCGATAACTGTCCATATGGTGGTATACAGTAACAGAAGCTTGACTTCATTGATGCCGGACTGTTCCAGGGTAGCCTGGTGTTCGGCAAGGCAGCTACATTATGGGATCAGCAGTCTGCAGGTACGTTTGACATGTATGCTTTCATCACATTCAGAGGTGACTTTGCTGGATGGAGTTAATTTGGCCCAGAAGACATGTATGCTTTCGTCACTTTCAGAGGTGACTTTGCTGGGTGGACTTAGTTAGGCCTAGTTGACCAGGTGACACATAAGCTTTCGTCACTTTCAGAGGTGACTCTGACGGGTGGAGTTAGTTTGGCCTACTTGCCCAGGTGACACCTATGCTTTCATCAGTTTCAGAGGTGACTCTGCTGGGAGGAGTTAGTTTAGCCCAGTTGACCAGGTGACACGTATGCTTTCGTCAGTTTCAGAGGAGACTTAGCTGGGAGGAGTTAGTTTAGCCCAGTTGACCAGGTGACACGTATGCTTTCGTCACATTCAGAGGTGACTTTGCTGGGAGGAGTTCGTTTGGTCAAGCTGACCAGGGACCTACCAACCAGTATCTCATCTAGTCAAACTGCAAGTGTCTGAATGTTCTCGAACCCTGTTTCCAAGAGCGAGAAGCCACTTCTGATCGCCGATGCACGGTTGAACATCGTTCCTCACTCGGGCGCCGCTGCCTGTGCCGAGCGTATCCCGGCATCCGGCTGCGTCACGTACCGGCTGCTTTTCCACTCAGTCATGGTCTCCACGTCCCCTGCTTGACACTTTTCGTGTTTTACAAGTATAAACATGCAGCTAATTTCCATGCTGCTCTAACGGATCCTTTGTAGTTACATTTGAATATGGTGGCTCTCTGCCGCGTCAACATCCACATCGCTCCACGCAGCCCGCGTTACAGCACAGCTGCTGTCATTAATATTTACTTTTCTTCATTTTGTTTAAATTTAACGTCTTCTCGTCGTTCGTTTCGGCACGGCTCAGCCGCTCGATAACGACCGGCGGTTCACGTGTTCGTTTCTTTCATTTCGTACGTGAGAGCGAAAAAACACAAACCGGAGTCAGAACAGTGACAGAACTGTTCGGGTCAATATTTGGTATGGTAATGATCGATAAACACGAGCATCTGTCAATATTCAGCCGCAACTTCTCAAAGCCAAATGAGATGAAAGCAGCAGATGGTAAATAAATTAAAGCCTATTTTGCCAAAGCAACTAAAACACACCGACACGTGCAACCGTGCAAAGGCAGCAGATACAAACACCTCTTACGACAAACGCTGCGCGTCTGCACTCCTTTCAGACGAGGAAACTTTGAGGGACGATTTCAGAGGTTCTCGTCACGAGTGCGGATACTCGGGAGATGCACTTTGTCTGACTCTGCTTACAACCTACCACACACACACACACACACACACACACACGGACTCATCATCATCGTCCTCCATTCTCCTCTGCAGGCCGGTAGAAAGCCTGCGATGACCTGGGTGTGTAGCTTATTAACCTCTCCATCAGTTCTTATCAGCCAATGAATAGCTCAGTCGTCTGCCCCTCCTCCCAAATCTAAGGGTTGAAAATTTCCTCCTCGCGTCGGGGGCTATAATTCAATCCACACGGAAAAATCATCGGAGATGTGTGTACGCGCTCGATCGCACACACACACACTTGCGCTGGGGGCGGGGAGGGGGTTAGCGGTAGCATTTTGTGACTCTGGGTTCTGGTGAGCCTGAGATTGGTGCGGACCAGATGTTACTGAAATCGTCAACAATGAGGAGACACAACAGCCTGGTGTGTGTGTGTGTGTGTGTGTGTGTGTGTGTGTGTACAAGGGCCAGAATAAATTAATGGTTGATTTCTCCCCTCGCTTTGATGGCATTAAGAGCCCTCTTCTTCTCAATGTGCCGCGTTAAATGCTTTTCTCCCTCTCTTTCCCTTCTTCTCTCACTCTCTCTCTTTTTTGACAAGCAGGGCCACCCAGCAGAAAGCAACTGATGCAAAACGCCGGAGTAATCCCTCCTCACCCCCCCCCCCCCCCGAAACCCCAACCCCATCCACCACGGCGCTCCCCCGCCCCCCCCTCTATCTTTAGTCTTTGACACAGTAGCCATTATCTGTGGGATTTAGTTAAACCAAACCTTCATGTATTTGTTAGGTGCGGGGTTCGTTTTCTCCGCTTGAGTGTGGCCGGGCCGGCGGAGAGGGGGTTCACATCGCCGGAGAGGGAGGGGGACGGCCCGCGACGCTAGAGAGAGCGGGCGAATTTGTCCGAATTGTTTAATTTGACGTAAGAAAACAAAGCGGGTAAAAAAGCTGGGGTGTTTCATCCGGGTGGACGAAACCCTCCATAATTCAACTGAGCGGAAATCTCAAATAAACATGACTTGCCAGCGGCCGCTCAAGCGGAGAACGTCCCGGAAGGGCCGGGGCCGAGAATCGAGGTTCGGAAATTGCGGATACGTCGGAATCGATGACGGCGGAGTGTCAACAAAGACGCCTCCGTACAAAACAGGGACCGGAATTCTTTGCGAAATGATAAATTATAAATAGGAGGAGCGTGAGGGAATCGGATCTGAAAGTGGGAAAAAAAAAAAACCGGCGTCAAAATGTGACGAACGAGACGGGGAAAACTTTTAGGGAAACGTTGTCCGGCTGATTTGAGATAAACGCGGCGTGTTTCTCACAAACCCGATCTGAAAGCAGCGCCGAGCCCGTAAAACATCCGCTGACGGAGAAAAGTTTTATTTTTCAGACCCACTTTTTTTTATCCACTTCAAGCGATACCATATAATTTAGTTCAACAGTGACGTCTTCATCTCTTGTCACGGGCTGTAACCGGGCTGAAGACCGTGTTACGGGATCCCTGTCGAAGCCCGCAGATAAACCGGGGCTTTTCAGGACTAAGCTAAGGTTAAGCCAGGTGCTTTAGCTCCCTGAGTGTGTGTTTACACACACCGATGTGTGAGGCTATTGGGGGGCTTAGAGCGGCGGAGGGACGGCAGCTTATTTGGCGCTAGTGTAAACTTCAGTACCTGTTGATGTTGTTAATTGGTACAACTTACAAAAACACCTCGGCGGGTTGTGTGCCGAGGCAGAGTGTCGGATTTTACAGGCTTTGTGGAATAAACACCGGCGGAGCAGGGCGGGATTCACAGCAAATAAAAATATCTGTATTTAGACTGCGGGCCGGGCTCATTAGCGACCGTCCTGGGTCGGCTGGCGTTCTTTTTGTTTCTTTTTAATATCTTTTAAAAAAAGGTTTTCCAAATTGAATCCATGTCAAACATGGTCGCAAACCCAGAGCAGTTTGCTGGTGTTTCTACACACTTCATCAACTAAATTTGTAGCATTTCCTCGTTGGGGGAACACAAAATTCTGAATGAAAATGTGTGTGTGTGTGTGTGATTGTGTGTGTGTGTGTTGCAGAGAGGAGATAACCCCCCCCCAAGCCCAAACCTGCTGACAGACAGCTGCAATCTTTTTAGCATAAGTAGCTCCGCCTGCTCCATTAGCACAGAGAAAGAAGTGTGTGTGTGTGTGTGTGAGTGTGTGTGAGAGAGGGAGAGAGAGAGGAGGGGGTGCTTGACCCCCCCTGGGGTAGATGTTAGAACAAATTTGAGGGTGTCATATTACACGCCTTGTGACAGGGGGGCCGAGGGGAGGTGAGTGATGAATTTGCTTAATGAATTAATCTGCCAACCGTTTACGGCTCTGCTAACGTTAGCCGTCCCTCCTCGCATCTCCGCGCCGCCGCAAACTACTTTCCTCTTCCTCTCCGAGTCATTTTATCCATCCCCCGCCCCGTCTCCCCCCTCCTCTCGGGGCCGGAGCCGCCCGGCCGTCGTTTTAAGAGATCCGCGAGGTCGGGGAAAACGTTTTTCGGGTTGTCGCAACCGTGAAACACTAAATATACTCCCCCCCCCGATTAACATTGAAAATGTGCCCCATTCGATCGGGAACGACATTACAAGCGACGCCAACCCCGGGCTGTTTCTGCCACTGGCTCCAGCTTTGACTGAATACACAAATGCAAAATTGCCGTGTTTAAATAGATATTTAAATGGAAATGTATTGGGAAAGACAGCTGTTGGTATTTGTAGCCTGGAGTGCTCATTACAATGGGAAATGGGGAGGAGTGTGTATGGGGGGGGGGGGGGGGGGGATGACAACGGTAGCATGGCGAGCAGCTGTGTTAGCAAGTGAATGGTGTAATTACTTGCCAAACCTCTGTCATTAACCTGCTTTGTCGAGTGCCACCACATCCGTTACCATGAGAAAGGCTTGATTAATTGACTGCAAGATTGAAATTCAATTACGCCGCGGTTTGTAAACCAGATAATGATAAACATGCGAAACACACAAAAAAAAAAAAAAAAAAAAACGACAAATGCATTTCGCGTCTTCGCTCGATTTTTTTCGGTCGCGGGGAAAAAATAGGTAAAGCCGGCGCGGGAGACAGCAAAAAAAAAAAAAAAAAAAAAAGAAAAAGAGAAAAAAAAGAGATGTGGGGGGGGGGGGGGCAGAGCGGGAAAAAAAAAAAATACACGGCCGTTCCTGATTGGCAAGCGAGTGTTTTTAGTTCGCTGTGTGTCTGCGGACGAGGCTGCCATCTGTGGGTGTGTGTGAACACATTCAGCGTGTTTGTTAATGTGGAACTAGTATATTCTGTATTTGCGCGCGCGCGTGTGTGTGTGTGTGTGTGTGTGTGTGTGTGACGCCGGGGCTGGCAGCTTGCAGCGCGGTTTGTTGGACGGACTGCTGCATGGGGTCTCAGGCAGAGAGGCGGCTGATGAAAGCATTGGCGGGATGCTCCAATAAAGAGCAGATTATCATAAGCGGCCATTGTCCACCTCTCAATTCTCTCCAGCCCCTCCAACCCTCCACCCCCCCTCTCAAACCCTACTTACTCACCCCTCCGCTGAAAATGTTAATCGGCCCTATTGCTGGCATGCTGGGGGCAGGAGGAGCGTCGGGGCCCGGAGAGAGCGACTTCCACCGATTATGAAAGGAGGCGCGGAAACAAATTGAGAGAGAGCGACAAATAGGGAGAATTTCACCCAAAAAAAAAAAATAATAATAAAAAAAATAAAGCAAAGCGGCGCACAATAGTTTGCAAATTTAACTTACACGTCCCTGGGCCGTGACAAGCTTCAACCCCCCTTCACCTCCATCCCTCCCCCTTCCTTCCCTCCATCCCTCCCTCCCTCCCATTGACTCCATCCACCCAGCTCGTTTTATCTGAAGATTCTCAGACAATGCCTGGAGGATCCCGTTCCCTAATCTTCCTAAAAATCCCCCTTTCATCCCCACTGTTAAAGAATGTATGAAAGCTTGACACCGAGCGAGAAAAAAGAAGGCAAGGAAAAGAGAGAGAGAAAAAAAAAGCAGTGCACATCTGGGCGGGTGGTGTCACTGTTCTGGACATTGTGTGTGTGTGTGTGTGTTTGGGAGTTACAGCTTTTGCAGCAAGTTGACTAATTAAATTGTTTTACTCCTCAAACATTCAAATGGCCGAAGAGATTAAGAGCATGAGCGGGATTTTGTGTGTGTGTGTGTGTGTGTGTGTGTGTGTGATTGTGGTGGTGGCGGGGGGTTAATCTGTGTTCTGACCCAGTTGAACCTTGGGAGTCACACACACATTTTCACACAAAACAAAAAAAAAAAAAAAAAAAAAAAGAGAGAGAGAGAAAAAAGCAAATCCTTTGTTTTGTTCCCCTCAAAGGCAAGAAAAAAGGCAATAGGTTTTAAAGGAGTGATCCCTCCATTTCTTTTCTTCCCCACGGGGAAGAATGGTGCATTTGCTCCTGAAGTGAATTCAAGATGACCACAAACACATTCCTCTGTCGTCTTAAGACAAAAACCATTCGATTCAGAGTGAGTGCTCTTTTTGTAACCCTGACGACAACAACACGAAAATGACCCAAGGCTTAGAAAAGCCGAGAAATGCATATTTATTCTCCGGTCTATCTCTCGCTTGCCGTGAGCTCAGGTCTCTGTGATTACGGACCAAAACAAAAAAAAAAAAAAAAAAAAAAAAAATCTCATCTCGGCGCTTCGGCGACGCTCGAATGTTCATTGGTGCGGCGTCCCGTCCCGTCCCGTCCCGTCCCGGGCCGGGGCGCCGCTTTCCGCCCCCTCCTTCGGGAGGGATCCGCCTCCCGCCGCCGGAATGGGAGGGGGGGATTAAAAACAAAAACATAAAACCCCAACAGGACTAAAACACGGGAGCAAATGAGAAGCTGTCACCTGAAGACAAAGCGCGGCGATGGAAGCCGGCGTCAGAACCTCGCCCTCCATCTTTCAGGCTGGAAACCGGGGAGGGTATTATAGTCCAAACACTTTTTCTTCTCTCAGAAGCCGAAAGATTAGACCGGTTATCCCATTAAAGTTGGTAAAATGCCATTCTTGTGTCTTTAAGCTCTCGTATAGGAGGTCAAGATGAGTCTGCGTGCGCTTACAAGGCGAGCGCGGATGTAATCTGCCCAAAGTTACAATAATTAATGTTAAGCTTCTTCCGCAGTACGTTTTTTGAAAGAACCGGCCCTGCTAATATACTTAAGGCTGCGCGGGCTGTTTGTGTTTTCATGACATGACAAGGCAGGGCTTGACGTGCGTGCGTGCGTGTGTGTGTGTGTGTGTGTGAAAGAGTCTCTATTCCGCTCACGTCGCTGAGCTTAAATCTTTAGGCAAACTATAAACTGATGCTGCCACAATGATGGATTAGGACGACAGGCCTGGGAAAAAAAAAAAAAAAAGTGAGAGGCCAGATCACCGGGCTCAATAGAAATATAAACACTCCGGTAGTGACAGGTGAGCCTGCGTATGATCGTGCATATTCAAAAGCACGGCAGAGAAACACGTGCGCGCCTAAAGGCATCGGCCGCTAATAAATACATCAACAGGCGGGGATCTTGATTTTGGGGAACGCGGTGAAACAAAAAAGACGTCTGCAGAAAGCAAATTGTAAACACAGACGGCTGTCTGTGTACGAAGACACTTATAGTTTTATCACTCGTTACTAAGACACTTTATAGTTACACTTTATAGTTTATAGTTTATTTTATTTCTAATTCTGCCTTTTCTTTTTATTATTTATTGCTGTTATATTTTCTGTAACTCTGGCACAATTTCCTTCGGGATTAATAAAGTTGTTCTTATCTTATCTTATCTTATCTTATCTTATCTGTGTTTTGGAGCTACAGGTTGGTAGCTTCGCCAGTTCACATTCTGCACACACACACACACACACACACACACACACACGTGCACGAGGTGCTGTCCGTTCCCGGGATGCGGAGGACGATAGGCCGCCTCCCCGTGCCGTTCTTCCCCCGGTCGAGTCGCCGACACAAAGGCAGATTAAAAGAAGCGCGCGTCATAAAAAAACCCCCGTGTCGACCTTATCGGCTTCGAGTGCAATTTTTTTTTAAACATATGTTAATCTCGGCGAGCTAAAACTCCTTCTTTCCCCTCTCGGCTTGTTTATCTCTTATCGAATGAGGCGACGGGCGGCTCGCCGGTGCCGCTAAGTGCCATTATTTGGATAATTGCGTCCATTGTTGCGGGTTATACGGCGATTTGAAACGGGAGGCGTGTGGAAAAAGGCGCGAGGGCGACGTATGTGGCGGTTCGGGGTGTGTTTTCTGTCGGAGGAGGCGGGATTTCCGTATTTCCGCCGTCCGGAACGTCGTAACGGCCGACGTCACGTTGAAAAACGGTTCCCTGAAATTTTTCAAACCGGCCTGGCTCCGACAGATCGTCAAAACGTTACTCATCGTGTTATATTCTGATAATTCGTGATACATTATCTGAAAACATTTCCTCGCCGTATTTCAATGCCGAATGATATAATTTCAGTGTAAAAACACGATGGATAAAATCATCAATTAAAATACAAATACTGTTAATTAACCTCGGCTTATCGCTGCAATTCAACGCGTAATGGGTAATGCCGCGGTTATCGTCATTATCTGGTTTTAAAAATAGAAATAAAACGATGTATCCGGCGCTCTGGTTCCGCCGATGGTTCCTGTGCGACCGTCCTCGGGTTCTTTACCTTCCGGCCTGGCGCTTTGGTTTTGATTCCTACTTTTCTACCCGGTTATTTCTCAAGGGGCGCCTCGCCAGCGACCTCGGCGCCGCTCTTTTGGGCGAAACCGACTTCCGAAAACCGACGCGGCGGTTACTTTTTGTTCTGATTTTCTCGACGCGAGCGGGCGTCTCTGGCGAACCCTCTCTGGCGCGCTGCGGGAGGCGAACGGTCTCCTAATGTTGCGCGCGTGAAGGACAGCGCTCCCGGTGGTACAAGAATAACAAGTTCATTAGTCGAGGGGGGGCGTCGCAGGAATTCAAATTCCCCCCCGACTCGGGCCCGGCTTATGATTGGCTGGCTGCGTCGGCATGGCAAGACTCATTAGAGCCCAGCAGTAATTAAGAGTTGTTAGAAAGTGAATTCTCCAACCGCAGATTAGAAAATTAAACTATTTACTGATTACATATTAATAGAAGACAACAATGGCGCTTGCCATAAGCTTGGAAGGCAACCAAGGAATAAATCTGTGTACTTAATTACCATAAACAATGGGGGCATAGAAATGGAGTTTTATGCACACTCCCTCCTGTAATGTGTCTGATATCAGAAGACACTTGACAATTCTTGTTCAATTATCTCTATTATTTAATGTGCTGTGAACTGCCTCTGAGTAAATAAATTAACCACCCCAATTACTTTGGATTCATCTGGGGAGGGCCGCCGCGTAATAGAAAATGCCGCAGAAAGCTGCATTGTGCCCAAACCAGGCGAGAGAGTGGAGGGCGGAAAAAAAAAAAAAAAAAGGGGGGGGACGCAGGAGAGCGAGGGTGAGAGAATGGAAGAAAATAGAAAAGTGATGCGGAGGAACAGAAGAGGATCGAGAAGGAGAGATTAAAAAAAAAAAGGGGGGAACGGAGGGAAAAAAATTGGGTGAACACACAAAGAAAGTGAGAGGAAGTGGGATGCGCGTGATACCAGGAAGGATAAACAATCGTTCGTACGTTCGCCCGTCGAGCTCGTCGGATCCCGCCGGGTCACGTGATCGGCCTCCCGAACCACGCGAATATACCCGCCGTGTTCCTGCCGTCGTGCGAATTCATTTATCGAGCACTATTCGGCGCTCGCGCGTGGAAATTCCCTCTTTCGGTGTGTGTGAAAGAAGTACGAGCTCGGATCATTTCATCCCCGTTGTTACGGGAAGAACCGGCTCCGCGGTGAAGAATGACGATTATTTCCGAGGTTGGCGATGTTTGCCTTCTGTTCCGTTGTGTGTGTGTGTGTGCGTTTGTGTACGTCTGTCAAAAAAAAACAAACCAAAAAAAACAAACCACAGCTTACTGTTCTGTATATTTCCTATATATTTCCTGTGCATCTTATATTTGCAAGTGTTATTTGCAGAGCTTATGTCCTCTATTGTAAGTCGCTTTGGATAAAAGCGTCTGCAAAATGTAATGTAATCAGGCGAGCGGGTTCGAAAACGTCCCGCTAACCCGGCTTGAATCGCATCTCACCGCGAGTTATTAATGAAAGCCCATTAATAAGATGCGCACAACCGCAACGCAAACTGGCGCTACACGATAGCGGCTAAGAGGCCTGCGCTGGAAACACCAGTCCATTCTGGGGTTTCCTAATGTTCACCGGCGAGTCACTAACTGTCTCCGGCTGTGTCCGGGCCTTTCTGGAGATTTTGCTCCGCCTCTGCGGCTTTCCGTCTGAAAAAACAGCGCCCGCTGTGACCGGGAATCCCGCAGAGAGGGGCGAGAGTGAACCGCGACGGAAAAAGTTGCGGAGCAGACGCCGTAAAACCCAAGAAAGGCACGGCGGCTGTCAAAAAAAAAAATCCTCCCTGGCTCGTCGGCGGGAGTGATTCTGACAAACGCGTTATTTTCGAGTCTGGAAAATAGAGGTCACACCTGAAATCGCGGTGAAAGACAAAGAAAGGAAACTAAAGAACGTACAAAACGGTATTGTCGGGATGTCGAAATGGCTTTACGGCGGAGCTGCGTTTGGGTTGAGCGGTACAACTGGTCACATGACCGGTGATGTAACGCCGAGGGGAAAGATGGCCGCCTCCTGAGATTCACGCGACTTCAAGAGGACGACCGGGGGACGCCGTCCGAGCGGAGGCGGTAAAAACGACGACAAAGAAATGCACGACTCCCTCGTCGGTTTATCCCGCTGACTAAATAAACCTTTGGAAGCTAAGACGTGCTGTTCGACGGCGGTAAAAATCAAAACAGGAAGTTGAAGAGTTCCAGCGCCGCGCTGGATCCGCCTGGACGTCAGACTTTGGAGAAACAACGGACGGCGGGTGGACGCTTCCTCATCCGCAGCCTGTTTCCGCTCCATTTTCTCCCGGTCGGGCAGAGGCGGCGGTCGGGAACAACAGATCGATACCGGATGTTTTGCTTACAGCTACGGCTTCAATCGGACATTTCAGGCGCCGGGGAAAAATATCTATCATCTCTGACAGCCAATAGAAAGGTGACCTCGGCGGCCGAGGTGATAAAGGTTACTTTAGTGACCGGCTGTCAGCGGCACATCTCACACCGGTGCCTCCGGTTCTTGGCCAGGAGGCACAATCCATAACCTATTGGACGGGTCTCTGGGATGAGCGCTGCAGGAGGAGATATGGAAACTGCAGAGGAGTTTCAGATATTAAGAGCGGCGCTCAACTTTCTTTTTCTTTCTCCGTCAGCAATAAAGTGGACGGCAGTTATTTTGGACATGCTCGTTTTGTTTTTTTTAAATTGGAAATGAATGCTTACTTCATATCAAAAGATGATCCAACACACTCGGGGCCCCCAAAATGAAACAAAACCAGGGGCTTTCACGGGGAGGGATCAAATGGCGAGATGTCACCCACACACACTAGCAGCACAGCGATCCCTCGTTATAACGCCGTTTACTTTTCACGGTTTCGCTACTTCATGGATTTGCGTCGTGTTCTGCATTCTGATTGGCTAAAAAGTCACTCCGCTTCTTCTCTACCTGTGCGTCAATAACGTTGCAGTTTAATATGAACACGCCAAATTTACATGACGTACGTGCAAATTCTCTCGCAATTTCGAGTTTCTCTAAAACCCATAATGTTGACAAAACGCTCTATCGCAGATAAAGTTAAACTTCTGGACATGCTAAGGGAAGGTAAAAGCTATGCGGCTGTAGGTCGGCATCACGGGATTAATGGATCTTCCGTTCGTTCCATAAAGAAGGAAGAAAAAAACATAAGGACGACAGCAGAAATGTATAATAGAGTATTTAAGTGTATAATAATTGTAAAAAAAAAAATAAAGGTGTCTACTTCACGGATTTTGCCAATCACGGGTTCTTGAAAAATGTGTAAGAACGGCGTGAAAAAACAAGCAAAATGACATTTTCAGGGATTTGGGAGAGTTCGGGACGAAGAGAATCTCGGGCCTCTGTTTGAAAATGAAAAATACAACCAAAATATTTCACCGTTACTTAGATGAACTCTATTGATCCCCATAGGAGACGTTCATAGGGACGACGGCAACAATGTATAATGGAGTATTTAATTGTATAATAATTGTAAAAAAAAAATAAAATAAAGGTTTCTACTTCACGGATTTTGCCTATCACTGGTTTCTTTTTGGAACGTAACCCCCGCGAAAAAAAAGGGTATACTGTACCTCCAAATGTGTGTGTGTGTGTGTGTGTGTGTTGCGTTCCTCCCGGAAAACCCGCTTTCTCAATTTCATTTTCCTCTGATGTCATAAAGAGCTGAATGGCGACCAAGGTGAATGTCATGTTGTGATATCGTTTCTTTTTTTTTTTTTTTTAAATTTCCCTCGCTTTCCCTGTTGTCCCACTCTGCCTCTCTTTTTTTTCCAGACGAGACCATAGGCGTGTGTGTGTGTGTGTGTGTTTATATATATATATAAAAACTACATAAAGAGAAATCTTTACGGCGGAAGGTGTTTGGGAGTAAATAACCTGGCGTCTTGCTGGCTAGCAGCAGCTTTATCAGCAGGTGAAGGAGGAGGAAAAAACAGCCCTTCAGATTGACACAATGGCATCGGCTCCGACGGGGGGAGAGGGCACGGAGGCTGGGCGGGGGGGGGGGGGGTGGGATGGCGGGAAGGAGTAAAGTGAACACAACAAACAGAGGAGAGATAGTCTTGATATCAGGACCCAAATGGGAAGGTGATCGAAAACCCCGCTGCCCCCTCTTTCAAAAACATCCTCTATCCTTTTTTTTTTTTTTTTTTTTTTTTTAACGGGATAAATCCGCCGGGTTCCGTTACGAGTATCGCCATTTTTACGGCGTTATTGTGATTATTATTTTATTACCCGGTAGCGCGGAGGGGAGCGAAACGGGACGGCCCGGTATCGCGAACGGATGCTATTCTTCAATTTTTCGGCGAAAGGGACTCGACCGGGCCGAGGCCCCTCTCGGCTCGCCGTCTCATGTCTTAACAAGGCTTTACCCCCCCCCCCCCCAAAAAAAAAAAAACCTACCGAACCAGATTGCGCTCGGATGTGCGAGCGTTTGTGTGTCACGACGGTCGTGTTGTGTTGCCTCGTTTTTATTTATTTAAATTAAAAAAAAAAAAAAAAAAAAAAAGCATTTCTTTGCCTCTCCCTCTCTCCTCCCTTTAACTCACCCCCGTCTTTCCTTATACATCATATCAATGAAGGCCAGATATGTACTAGGGGAAGGAGGGTGTATGTGTGTATCCGTGCATGGCTGAGCGCGCTGTTCAATAGTGTGTGTGCCGGCTGGCTGGCTGGCTGGGGCTGCGGCTGGCAAACCAAACGGCTGCAGCCGAGACTTCGGCTGGGGCTCCGCTATCGCACCCAGTTATCGTTTCCCCCATGAAGGGCTCCCTTATCACCCCGGCCCAGAGAGGTCTCCCTTCTTCTCCCATCCCCGAGACACACTCCCCCCCCCACTCCCTCCGCACCGCCAACCCCCGACCACCACCACCACCACCACCACCACCACCACCCTGCCTTCCCTCACCCCCGCTCCTCCTCCTCCACTCCCTCCTTCTCCTCCTTTCATATCCACCCAGTGCTCCGTCGCGCAACATTCAACCGAGAGGGTGGGAGAAAATGGGGGTAGTGGCGAGGTGGGAGGGGGCTTCAAAGATTCTCTCACACATAAACACACACACACACACATATAAAGTGAGCGTGCGTGCCTGTGTATGTATGTGCGTGCGTACGCTCAATTTGCCAAAACAGTTTTTCCAGTGTAATTGGGCTTGGGGTACCTGTGTCCATGAGATAGCGCAGCCTCTTCTCCACGCGAGCTGCTCGGGCGTCTATGTGCCTCTGCTCGCTCTCCAGCGCAGACAGCTCCCCAACCACATACTGACTGGTGTCTTTGAACGCCTTCTGTCAGCAGAGAGAGAGAGAGAGAGAGAGGGAGGGAAAAGGAATGGTGTGATACAGCATTAAACAGAGGTAGAGGGCAACAACGGAAAGGCAAAACAGAAGGATGGACTGATGCAAAAGCACGATAAAGGGTTATTGGGACGGTGAAAACTTGCTTTACGGGCGGGGGCACCCTTTCCCCCTTCGCCGAAATGTTTATTGGCAGACAAAGGGGGAATTTCGGCGAAAAAAAAACAAAACAACAAATAACACGGCGGCGCAGTCGCTGCCGCCGCCTCCTGTTTGTTTGCCGTTTGAATTACTGCCTCACATCTTCAAAACCAGAAGCACGCAGGAGGAGCAGCGGAGCTTAAAGGGACCTGAATGGAGTAAAGTGACTGTATTCATGTTCGCGTCTTCTGACGGGGCCACACACACACACACACACACACACACACACACACACACACACACGTGTTCGGCAGTTACTCTCAATTATAACCGACTGTCGATTTTGATACAATAAACCACGAAACATATAAACGCGAATCGTTTTCTTCCACGTGCTTCTCGTTGGGTCGTTTCTTATTTCAAATGATATGAATTCATACAAATGAAATGGGAAATTTAATTTAGACCCAGGAACCTGGGACGGAAACATCTTCCAGTCCGGTTGCCATGACAAGAAGATCTTGACCAGAATTCCCCCGTGAGCTGGATGACTGGGAACCTCCACAGTAATTCAAATTAAATACTTTGTTTTGTGACCGATGGAGAATTAACCGATTCGCAAATGAACACCTGAAAAAGCTCTGGGGTGTGTATGACGCGCCTTCTCACCCGCACGCGCCACCTTTTGCAAAGCGTTTCTTCTTTTTATTTTCTATTTTTTAACCAGGGTCACTGTGGAGGACTGAAAACAATACGACGCCTCTCAGGCCGGCGCGTCACATCATTGAAACCCAGCTTGCTAAATAATCCAGAATATTGTTGTATTAACAGTTAACCCTCGTGCGATCTTAACATTGTGTTTACTCTCCTTGTCCTACGGGTCAAAAATGACCCATAAGACAATCTTTGTACCCTAGTGGTGTAAAGCCCACATGAAAACATAAACAGAAAAGAAGTATCACTTTTTCTAATTATGGGGTCTCTTTAGGAAAAGTCATAAAATTTAAAGTTGGAAAAAAATAGGTTAAGGTGTTTTTTCTACAGCTAAACACGGTAGTGGGTCACTTTTGACCTGCAGGACAACACAAAGGTTAACAAGGCTCAGGCCCGATCCTGGAAACACACTTCATGCTAGATTGATTTATTTTCCTATATTTTGTGCATCAGATTCATCAGTAAATGAGCCCTAAAGGTGGATTTTTGGACTGAAATTGTGATTTTTTTTAATTTTTTTTTTCAAATAATTTATTCTCATTTTCCCCCACGTGCGGGTGAAAGGCCTCGGAAGTCTCTCGAAGTAAACCGAGTAGCTTTTCCCCAGACTCTCGGTCCTGATCCCCAAGATGTGGGACACCCGCAAACACAACAATCTCAGGAGCGCGGAAACTTATTCGAAATTTCACAAATAATAATAATAATAATAATAATAACCTTTATTTATACTTGCAAGACCACTGAGGTCTCCCTCATTTTCAGGGTCGACAAGTTTACAAGCAAAGCAGAGCACAGCACAACAATAAAATGAGATCAAATTAGGAAACAGGAGATAAACTAAAAACAGGTGAAAATGAGATTAAATTATTCTAGATGAATAGATAAATAATCTGAGAAGTAAAACGTTTTAAGAGGGAGGCCCGTTCCACCGGTGGAGACACAGCCGCCAAAATCATCTCCGGACCGACGTCTCACACACGCGAATGTAGAAGATGCTTCCATATGGCCGTGCACACACACACACACCTATCACTTTTAACCATATGTATTTAATACACACTCCATTCCTGACCCCTGCTCACCTCGGTCTCCCAGCTGCTTGCTATTCTCCAGAGAAACTTCTCTGGCTGAGGGGAATGTTTATTCAAATTCACTACTGAGGATGCATCGCAAAAATATCTCCGCTTTCCTGCTGATGCACTTCATTTTTCTTAATGGGAAGGGTAACTAGTGTGCAGGAGAGAGAGAGAGAGAGAGAGAGAGAGGAGGGGAAGTTTTTCTTTTTTTTTTCCCATTCCACCCAGGCCAGCACTTTTCCTGTACTGTTTCCAATGTGTGAGCATGTGCATCTGTGTGATTCTGTGCATGTGTGTGTGTGTGTGTGTGTGTGTGTGCTTGCTGATTCCCAGCAGCCTCTCTTCCCTCCTTTCCTCCTCCTCCTCCTTGCGCGCTCTCGCTCTATCACCATATTTTTCCTTGGCAAATCAATTTTACACATGATCAGCCCACTCCCCTTGCCGCGCTCGGCCCAGCCGTAATTAAGAGGAGGGAAATTACCATATATATTATATTAATGCAAACATCATTCAGCAGGTAATTCTTGGCTGATCGGGATAATGGAAAGGTTGAACACCCATTAACCCTGGGGCCCAGGCAGCGGGAGGAGGAGGGCGTGTGTGTGTGCGCGCGCACGTGTGTGTGTGTGTGTGTGTGTGTTTGCACATGGGACCGGAGGTGGAGGGTGCAGGGTCGAGGATGGGAAGAGGGCTGCTCGGGAAGCCGGATTCACCCCGCGGTCTCCGGGTGGCACATACACACACACACACACACATGCGCACACACACACACGCACACACGCAGTAAAATTACAGCATTCTTACGGACGCATTTTTCAAGTTCAAACACGGGCCATGCATGGAGTGTGCATGCACGTGAAGGACATGTAGGCGCACAGCTTCTTTGCGCACACACACACACACACAGGTGCACTCGTGAATAGCAGAGCAGCTGATATGTACAGTACAGTTGTTATGATTAAAATGGCAGTTTGAGAGATCAATACTTGGAGAGCAGAGGAGACGAGCCGACTCTCCAGAAATGTGAAAACAGACCCACGGAGGCGATTATGGGATTCTGCGTCCGACCAGGTGAGATGTGAAGGGAGGAACACGAAGACCAAGCGGGAAGACCTACGTTCGGCCGCGCTCACGTTCAACATTTGGCCCACGTGTCATTATATTCTGGCCGATTTACAATTTTCCAGATTAAATCTCGCACGTTTTTCTGCAATCTTCTCCCCGCTTAAGCTGACTCGGCTCCGCTTTCCCGCGGCATTTCCCGTCAAATGTATTTTCGAGCGGAGGACCGACCTCTTCTTCAAACGGCCTGCGAAGATCGATCTCTGTCGGTGAGCCCCTGTCCTCCTCGGCCTTCTTCAGGTCTTCAGGGATGGACCTCTGTCTTTTCACCTCTGGAGATGGAGAGGACGGGTTATAACGGCAGGGACGGAGCGCCCGACATTATCTCTCCGCCGGCTAATATTCCGAATATTCCAATTTCATCGTCAACCGCTTCCACGCCTTTGCGGATTTCCAACAGTGGAGGTCAAAGGTGAAACCCCCGCTGGCCGACTGTGAGGAGGTCAGGAAGCGCTTTCGTGGCAACAGGTTGCATCGAAACAAGACGCCTCCCTTATGTTTGGAAAAACCACCCTCAGGCAAATATGGATCGTGCAAGTGTGTGTGTGTGTGTGTGTGTGTGTGTAAGCCCACCTGGCCTGCTCTCCACATACTGACTGAAGGACTTCAGCTGAGTCTTCCTGACGGCCGAGTCCTTGTTGAAGACCACGGGACTGCGCAGCCTCTCGGTGGCTCTGCGGAGTCGCTCCGCTCGCAGCTCCTCTGCGTTCTGCTGCCGAAAAAAAACACACCTTTAGCGTCCGCGGGTCCGGACCTGCACAGGTCTATCATGTAAGACGCAAAGTAAGTATAGGCAGAGTAGGTTTGTTATCGGCGCATCTGGGAGGAGAGGAGCCTGAATAAGACAAACACACACACTTTGGGAAAAGCTTGTCATTTTGGAAATGCCGGGTTTTCCTGGACGTTTTTTGCCGGAAGAATCGAACTGCAATTACAGACACACTCGTCATTTACACCTTTTTTTTTTTTTTTATACATTTCCGGTCATTTTTGTACCAATTTTCTTCTAGTTTTAAACTAATCCGGGGGGGTTATTTTTGAAGACCGTATAAAGTTTTTAACCCGTGTGTTTTCTGTTACGATCTGATAAAACTTAAACGCTCTGAAATCCACGACTCCAGATGAGTGGGGAGGGAAACACACACACACACACACACACACACACACACACCTGCAGCTTGCAGATGGGAATTCACACGATGGTGTTAAAGTATTAACGCCATCGCACACGCTCCCGTGGATGAAGCGGACGATTAAAACTTCTTCGGCGAAAAACAAAACAAAAAAAAACAAAACAGTAATTAGCCTAATTCCATTCTCCACGTCTCCTCCGTTCTGTCAGCTTCTACCAGGCACTTAGATCAGCTCTCAGGCTTTTACTAGGCAGCTGTTTCAGGATTTCACAGCTGCTCTGATTATTACACACTCCACACACACGCTGGCAAACATGTAAATGTGTGTGTGTGTGTGTGTGCTAATATACCTACTGACAGGCTATGATATACATCTGGCAGCAGCAGATATGTTGGAAACACTGCTCTTTGCTGTTGGTGTGAGAATCTGCCTAAACACAAACACGCCGTCTCGCTCATGAGAGACACAAAAAAAGGAGGCAATTAATTTGACTTTCAACAAAACCCCGAGCCAGAAAATATATTCAAATTATGCAAAAGGGAGGCAAAAAAAAAAAAAAAAATCTATTGTTTTCAAAGTGAACATGTGTTAAAAAGCCGCACGCTCGCTTCTCCCACTTTCGAAAAAAAAAAAAAAAAAAAAAAAAACGGCGTGCAGAAATGCTTTATTACCGGGCCTCCGAATGTGCCAAGCCGAGTGGAAAAGAAACCGACTCGGGCTAAGATTGACGCGGCGGTAACGTTAATAAGATGGCGAAACGTGTAATAAAGTCGACAATTAGGGCAAACACGTTCCACTGCTTGAGACGGAGGGAGATAGTCAAGCGGGGTGTGCAGACCGCGGACGGCTAATAGAGACGGCGTGGGCGTGGAACGAGCCCGGGATGGGGAGTTGTTGGTTTAGCTTCAGATTATTGACTTTCAAAAACAATGGGAGCAATTAGTGTGTCCTCGCGTCGTTCTGTCTATTAGTCTGTCACTTCCTACCAGCCACTTAAAACTTTCCCTTAAGTCCAATTGAGGTGAATATATTCATGAGGCGCAATATGAATAAACTGCCAATTAAACAGCGGTGAAGATATTAGGCCACCGCTCCAAATGTGTGTGTGTGTTTTGTGGACAAGGCCAGTGTGCAGGCCTGAAGATGACGAAAAATTATAAAAAAAAAAAAAAAAAGAGTGTGGAATCCATTCATGAGGCGCAATATGAATAAACTGCCAATTAAACAGCGGTGAAGATATTAGGCCACCGCTCCAAGATGTGTGTGTGTGTGTTCTAGAATTGTGGACAAGGCCAGTGCGCAGGCCTGAAGATGACGAAAAATGATAAAAAAAAAAATTAAGAGTGTGTGGAATCCCTTCCATCGCAGATCCCAAAAGGCTGATCACACACAAAAACCTCTTCTTCCCTTCAGATGACGCCACAGCCAGTCCACCTTCTCCATCCAACCCCATCCTCTGTATCCTCCTCTCTCACACCCACCAACTTCATATCTCACGACGTCCATAAACATCTCTAGATCTCCGATTCCAGCATCCGTCTGCAGATATATTCACTCCCCCTCCTCTGTCCGCGACCCGGCCATCTCAGACTGGCTTCTCTGACCTTCTCTCCAAAACATCTACCATCCCTCTGATGGACTCCTGATCCTATCCGACCCGGTCACTCCCAAAGAGAACTTCGGCATCTTCATCTCCGCCTCCTGTCTTTTGGTCATTGTCACTGTTTCGGCATCGCGGTTTGGGTCTTCACTCGGGTATTACAATCTGAAAACTAGAAAACTCGAGAGGAGACGTATCATGATTGACGGCGTCCTGAAAGTCATTTTTAGAAGAGTGTGTGAGGAAATCTCGGCACGGATTAATAACGACAGCGTTGATTTGCGATGCGTCGCCGCGTCGAATGATCACAACGGTGCGCGTGGAGCTCGGCGATTCTTCGGAAGCGGCGAGGGACTGGAGGTACGAGCTCGGCGGACGCCGGCGGGGCGCCGCTCCGCTCGCTAGGCTTCTCCGCTCGTACCTGTCCGAACAAAAACGGCGTGGAATCCGGCGTGAGCGACACAAGGACGCTCTGGGTCCCACTTCGGCAGACTGGAGACGGGAGTCCTTCAGCTGCTAGATTACTGGAATATATTAACTGTTTGTTTTTCTGAAAAACTTTTTAAAATCAATAATAATTGGATGACAGAGGATTTACTGGATTTATGTTGCGTCCTTGTCATATTTTCACGAGAAGGATTTGTTGTTTTTCTCTTCTTCTTTTTTTTTTTTTTTTTTTTTTGAACATTTCAGTGTGTTGACTGTTACAAAGTGCAAGCACTTGCAATATCTACTGGGAACTGTTGATTTAGCAAAAGAGTAAATCCCTGCGGAGGCTGATTAAACACTGCGGCTGTCTCTCCAATTATGACTTACTGTTTAACTTGTGTGACTCTGGCATGTTGACTTGACTTCAAGTGCAATTTTTGACAGCGGCACTTCAAACTGCAGCCACCAAGTCTGAATGACAATGACCAAAACTGATTCCTGTATTGACACCTTCCTAACTGTAACACACACACACACACACACACAGACAGATCATTTGCCCACTTGGCTAGCCCACTGTCTCTCTGTTACGCTCTGGGACAGGCAGATACCCCTCCTTTATCTCTTATCGCCGCTATCATCTCGATGCTAAGCTGCGCTAGTGGTGAATCAGTGATTTTGGCGTGTGTGTGTGTGTGTGTGCGTGTGTGCATGGAAGGGGGCTGCGTGACTAATGTTGCAGTCTGCTGAGCGTCGCATGCCCTTATCGTGCACTGGCGAGGCCGCGCATTCACACAATCGCTAATGAGAGGGAGGAGTGTGTGTGTGTGTGTGTGTGTGTGTGTGCGTGCGTGTGTGTGTGTGTGAGACGTTCCAGCAGGTCGTACCAGGCTCCTGGAGGACTTTGGGCCCGATTCCCTGCAGTCGAGATAGTTTTTCCAGTCAAATGATAACCAATATTCAAGAGAACAGGTTGGCGGATTGATGCATAAAATAAATAAATCACTCTTCACAAACGGCCTGAGTCGGCCTGAAATGTGTTTTTTTTTTCGGTGGAGAACATTTTTATGCATGAAAATGTTGCTACCGACCGCTGCGAGGCTTCAAATAAAAACTTTTATCCCTTTACCGTATTTAATCTGAATACACTTAGAATATTAGACAATTACAATACTACCATAATCTCCGGACTATTGAGAGCACCTGAATATAAGCTGCACCGGCTAAAAATAACTAACTAAATAAATGTGTACTTGCACTTGAGATATTTACACAGAAACCTTTTTTGAACTTTTAATCAAATACGTACGGGTAACATCCACCAATGCCTAATGGAATTTTTTTTTTTTTTTTCCGACCAGTGCCTGTAACATGGCTGACGAGAGAGATTGATCATAAATAACACGAGAAAAAGTCCATCCATCCATTTTCTATCCCCGCTTTGCTGATCGCTATCTTCGTCTTCCTCTTGCGCACTAAAACCGTTAAAGCCGTCTTGTTCGGCGTGGGAATTGAACGGCCTCACAATTTCACCGGTCGGATGTGACGGGGCCGAACGTTTTGGCGGCGTGGAGCTCGTTAGCACAAAAACAAAACCCATAAATTAGCGTTCAAAGCGCGTGAAGAAAGTAGCGGCTTAAGAGGCCGGAAATGATGTTAAGTGCGAATAAGGCGAAAACAGTTGTTTTCAAAAAACCATCATGAAAAATCAGTTGTACCAAGAAAGATTGGCACTCAATGATATGTGGACTGTTACCGCTAGGGTCACTGGTGTAGCGTGACCGACATCCGCTCATACACTAGCCACGTAGAACACGGAGAACACGCAAGACACGTAGAACACGTAGAACACGGAGAGCATGGTGGGCACCGAGCGATGACACTCTCAGGTAAAAGTGTTTGTTGTGGGTTTAGGTGACACCCAGACAGGGATCCTACGTCTGCATGGGTCAAGTGGGAACACACACACACGCACACGCACATGTGCACACACACACACACACTCCAGTGGCCGTAAAGGACTAAGCCTTTTGGGCTTTGAACACAAGAGGGTGTTTATGTGAATCGATGATCAAAGACACCCTGAGTCGCCATAAGCACAGAGGGTTACACTTGTGCTGACACACACACACACACACACGTATACGCACCTACACACACTCCCACAAACGCACCATATTCCACTTGACATTCCAAATCAATTAAACAGATGTTAGGGCTGGCAGACTGCGATGTTGACTCAATATTCACATCAGAAGATATAGATGCACAAAGCCCCTCGCCACGGCCCGACCTCCACGCACATGCGCGTGCACGCTCACACACACGTGACAATCTGAAAAGGTCATGGTCAATACCGCGGCGTGCTCCATCTTATGTAGCACATTATGATGCCAGCGTTGGTGTGTGTATCATGGCTTTTAGACATGAAGCCGTCCACCCGACCGCAGAGCCGCCGACGCCCGGGGTCAATCGGACCCCATCGATCCGAATGACCCCGGCAGACTTCGCGGGGAGGTTTAGGTTTAGCGACCCGGGAAAGACGAGCGTCTACCTCCGGTCCATCGGCGGGGCCGAGCGGGGAGGCGGAGGAGGCGGTGGGCGAGGACGAGGTGGAGGACGGAGAGGAAGGGGAGGCCCCCCCCCACACTGGCTTGGCCTCCACCAGCTTCTTCAGCTTCAGATCTACTTGCTTGTTGTTTGCACCTTTTGACAACAGAAGCAGAAGAAAACAAAAACATTACATCGGTGTCATTGATGGGGGGGGGGGGGGGGGGGGAGCAAAATTCATTTGAATCAGATCCCAAAACAAGGGTTTACATTAAACACACACACACACACACACACACGCAGTGAATGATAGAGACCAACCGAGGGGCCTGAAATCCTGTTTTGGTGCAGGATGGAGCCGCTAAGCTACCGAGTGTACAAGTCAAGGACTATCACCATGGTAACCAAAATGGCAAGATGGAGGACATAAAGAAAGACCCACACAGGGCAAACACCACAATTCCTTCTCAAGACTTCATTTTTTTTAATGGTATGACACCGTAACAAATACTTCTAATCCTTATATTCGGCGCAGGGAAACATGTCGGGAAACCAAACGCAGCTGAATGGATGCGTCTTTGCAGAGTTTCATCCGGCGCGGGGCCGTTGCACTGTATTGTCTAATAAAATCAGCACATATTTCTGTTGTCCGACGTGATAACGTCACATTTATTTCAACGTTTGCCCGTAAGGCCGCTCTTCCTTTTCCTCCAAAAGAGGTCTGGTTCCTCTCCTTCTGCCCCTCCCTTCTGTCGCCTCCATCCATCCTTGATTAGTTTCTTCTCGGCTCTCATACTTCCCTTTGCCTGCTTCCTGTCCTGTTTCCCTCATGGTGTGTGCGTGCGTTCATGCGTGTGTGTGTGTGTGTGTGTGCAGCCCAGTGGTTGTGTACAGCTTTATTTTCCTGGGACTGGTAACCACAGCTCCCCTGCCAGGCCAGACCACTGCACTGAAGAAGATGAAAGAACAGGAGGGCAACCTTTTCATGTGTCACCTCCCCCCGTGTCATGCACACACACACACACACACACACACACAGTGATGGCTCAACACAGACGCCAAACACTCTTTAGCTTCTTCCTAGACGTGCAGCCACAGACACACAAAGTAACACACCGCGACGGAAACGCAGCGGAAGAGACAAAACACAACTGGCTCCCGGAGCCGGAGCCGGGGCCCCGGGGCCCGTCGACAGAACGCGGGGACAACAACGCTGACAACACAAAGCGTAGGCTTCGGCTACGTTAGCGGCGCGATCGCTATTTGTGTCTTTCAACACCGCACATGCAAAAAAAAAAAAAAAAAAAAAAAAAACAAATGGTGGCGAGATAGAGCTCTTCAAAGCTGGCGAGAGCCTTTGTCTGTTTTCATGTTTGTTTCTTTTGGTCCTTCATTCTAATGGAAGTTCAGGGACAAAAAAAAACAAAACAAAAAACTTACATTAAAAAGCCAAACAAAGTATTTCCTTTTTCTCTGAAGAATTGGGCAGATGCTTTCCTGTGGATAATGTTTGTTTTTTTTTTTTTTTGGTTTTTTTTTGTACAGCGAGCTCTTTTAAAAGTTTATTAATTCCTACTTAGGGAAGTTTTTAATAAAAGGGGAGAAAATGATTTTAATGCCGAGGACACGGCGGAGAGCGGGGAGTTTGCGGGCTAAAGGTGCGGATCCCGCCACATTTGACCGAGTGCATTTTTAAAAAAGAAAACAAATCGGAAAAATCGGGAAAAAAAACAAAAAAAAACGTCGGGATGAAGATCACCGCTTGTAAGAAGACCCTCCTCTGAAAGGTGGCGGTGCAGTTAGTGGGGAGTGAAATGAAAAAGTTGAAAACAAAAGAGTGTCCGTGTGTGTGTGTGTGTGTGTGTGTGTGTGTGTGTAGGGGAAGCCAGACAAACAGAGCGACGTGCAGCTGCACAAGCAGACGCGACCTGTGATTTTTACCGGCAGAGGTTAGTTCAGAGATGGGGTTAGTGAGCCCCGAGGCGCTGCCAGGTGGGCTCTCCGTGGGCGGCGGGTTAGTAACCGGGGCAGATGCGGACGCGGCGGCGGCGGCGGCGGCGGCCACGTCGTCGTCATCCACGGCGCCCAAAGGGAAGCGGTGCTCCTCTTCCCCGCCCCCGTCATCCTCCTCACACACTCTACCATCAACGCCTTCCTCCTCACGGTGAACTCTCGCTCCGTCAAAAACATCTGTGGGCGGCGGGTGAGAAATACATCCACAGCGATCCAGTCGAGAGACACGGGAGGGAACGGGGAGGGAGTGTGAACACCAGGGAGGACGTTAAAGGACAGAAGGACCAGGGGTTGGTTAGCGAGGGACGCGACAGAGGAGGAATGACAGATAAAAAGGAGACATGAGAGGAAGGCAGTAGAACAACGTGAGTATTTCTGGGCTCGGAGAGCGCGAGGCACTGATGCAACGTTTGAAAGAACCATCCGACGGCGAGGACGTGTCTCTGACCTTGTTTTGGTTTCATTCGTTCATTCGTTCATTGAATCTTTTTATGCCAGTGCCATGTGACGGTGTGTGTGTGTGTGTGTGTGTGTGTGCGCGCTACAGCTGTCAGTCAATGTGACTGATTTGAAGTTACTATTTTTGCCTTTTAGCCTCCCTACTATTATTTATTATTGTTATGTTTTACTTGTAACTCTGGCACGACAATTTCCTTCGGGATAAATAAAGTTGTTCTTATTCTTCTGGTGAGAACCTCCAGCACCCGCTGATGCTGGAGGTTCTCACCAGCCGGTCTGATTCGATAAAAGCCGCTAAAGGGACGGTGCTAATGGCTAAAGAGACGGTGCTAATGGCTAAAGGGACGGTGCTAATGGCTAAAGGGACGGTGCTAATGGCTAAAGGGACGGTGCTAATGGCTAAAGGGACGGTGCTAATGGCGTCCGAAGCGGATCCGGCAGCAGAAGCCGCTGTGGAAGAGCTGCAGCTCCTGAGCCGAGCGGTGGAGCTACCGTCCTGTCACCTAACTCTTCTGACGTCCGACGAGCGGAAGGATACCGGACACTATTTTTTGCGAGGGGCGATCGCGGAGTGCGCCGGACGTTTCGACAAAGAGCGTCGGAGAGGTTTATTCACGGATCCTCACCTGGAAAAAGGAGGGGAGCGTTAAAAAAAAAAAACTAAAATCCCCGGAAGCCCATATTGCATTAATTCCCCGGAGGGGCTCGGGGGGGGGAACAAAAGCGGCGCGAGGAACAAAGGAGTCAGACGTTAAAAGCGAGCCAAATGGAGGCCCGAGCGGTTCGAGCCGCACGGATAACCCGGCGCGGCTTCGCACAAAGCAATCAGTAAACAGCGGCTGATATCACATCCTCTCGCCTCTACGGACCGCCGTCCGGGTGGAGAGACGTGAAAGCGTGAAGAGGGAGAATAAAACACAACAGAGCCGCCTTTGTTTTTCCTCCTAATTTGCTAGCTGTGATGAAGCGTAGGCTAGCGAACGGCGTTCCCACTCAGCTGGCCGGGGCCTAATTAATGGCGGTCGGCGGCGGCCGAGTTTGGAAAGTTTGTTCGCGGGCGCGCGCTCGGAGGGGACGGGCGGCGTCGCATTAAAGCACCATGAATGGCGTTGAGGGGAGAGAGACGGGAAGAAAGAGCGCGGGGCTAGGATTAGCCGTTCTGCTCGGCAGGCCTTGTGTATCGCAGCCCGCAGCGTTTCTCTCGCCTCCTCCTCCCTTGTTTCATTCTTTTCCTCCCAACTCCATTTTTAATGAGATCAACAATTAGTCCAATTCAGAAAAAGCTGAAGGAGCAAAATAAATCAAGTGCTTCTCTTCCTCCGCCTCGCCTCCTTTCTCCGGCCACCGCCCCCCCCTCTCCCCGTCGGTGGCGTCCTCCCGTATTTTCTTTTTTCGCCCTCCGCCCAAACTTCCGACATCCCCGCCGCCTCTTTCGCTCGAACATCGAGAGGCTGGCGTCACTCGGGGATTCATCTTCCCGCGCGCCTCTTCGTCCTCACCCCTCGCCTTTCCTTTCCCCGCTAACTTCCGCTTTCCGACTAAAGCCTAATAATGGTCATTATCATAATAACCACAATTTCTAGGAAAATGGAACGCAGCGGGAAACGCGCGGGGCGGGATTGGCTGTCCCGACAAGCCGTTATTAGAAGTGTTTGGGATTTTGAGCGTAAATTGGCCGCACAATGTGTTGTGTTGATTAACAATTACTGGGCAATGGAGACGACAGCGGTGCCTTTACACCCAAGGCCATTGTAAAATGACATTTTGTTTTTCTCCAAGGATTAGGCAGAACCCCTTTAGAGAGCATAATGGAAGTGTGAGCCCTAACATGTGTGGAAGAGGGAAATTAGTGGATGTCGAAACACGCCGGTGTGACTTTCCTTTTGTTTTCTACTTCAGAATGCCACGTGTGTGAGCGAGTGCGCGCGTGTGTGTGTGTGTGTGTGTCCATAATAAGGCCTTTAGAGTCAGAAATGTGTTGGCGGGGATAAATGAAGTGAAAATGTGTTTTTGTGGGCTGAAATGGGGTTCATGTTGCGATGTGTTTACTGACCTCCAGCAGGGCCGGCGCCGCTGCCCTTGGCTCGATCCGAGCCCGGCACATCCAGCAGGCTCATGTCGGACATTTTGACTCCGGATCGAGCCTCGGCTATCAGCTGCCGGGCTCGCTCTCTCAACTGTCGCCGCCTCTCGGCGTCCCGCTCCTGCAGACGTGCATAAAAATTTTTTTTTAAAAAACGTGCAAAAATGCGTGAGCTCGCTCGAGACGGTCGCTTTTGGATGGTCGCCCTCCTATCCTGCGAGAGACAGAAAAAAAAAACTAGACGAGGGAATAATAACCACTCCTTTGACGTGATAAACACAAGCAGGATACATTGATTTTTGACTTTCATTATGCCTCTTTAGAATGCACACAATTGATCGGTGAGTAAGTGTAGTGTACCATCAACCAGCAAATACAACCTGACAGCACAACGAGTACTACAATTTCTTTTAAAAAATGGTGGCATGCATAAACACACACACACAGACACACACACACACACACACACAATTTTGGTACTAGACAGATACAGTATTGAGCCATCACCATCAGAGTAATGGCAGAAATGCCATTTTCAGGCCGATCCAATCTGATCCTGCAGATAGCAGGGGGCCTCTACCCACACACACACACACACACACACACACGAACGCACAGCAAGCAGGAAAACCTTGATGATGTCAACCCACAAACACCTGAGTGATGACGTGCGATTCAACACACACGCGGTCAACACAAAGCGTGGAAGCCACGAAAGACGCGCAAATGTCCGGGACGCTGTATATTCGGCGTTCGCACGAAAGGAACAGGAAAACGATCGCGTCGTCGCTCTGAGAAGCAGAAAGAGAAACGTTCCCCCTCGGTGGGTGTGCGGACTCACGCCGAGCCATCTCGCGGGGATCAACTCCGGCGGCGAGCGTACGCGACACCCGCGCGCTTTGAAAAATTCCACCTTCGTACCCTCCCCAAACGTACGAGGGCGGCGAACGACCCCGGGGAGGGCCGCGCAGCATTTCTCTGCTGCTGTCGGAGCTCCCTGTGGTTTCCTGTTAATCAGGCTTCTCCATATTGAGGCAAGGGTTTTAGGGCCGGCCTATTGAAACCACCCATTTATCCATTAACAAAACAAGCAGCGCCCGCTAATGAGCTACATCTCTCCATTTCCATGTCAATTGTTTGTTTGTAGCCATTGTTAGCGGGGGACAATGGGGCTGTATTGTAAATGACGGCAACCCTAATGCACTGTGTGTGCATTTAAGTGTGTGTGTGTGTGTGTGTGTGTGTGTGTGTGTGTGTGTGTGTGCGTGTTTTGCGTAAGAGAACCCAAAGGGATGCCCACAGGGAACCGGGAACACACCTTAGAGAGCAAGAGAGAGAGAAGACAAGAGAAAGAAGAATGTGAGTGTGTGTGTGTTTGTGTGTGAGTGTGTGTGTTTGTGTGTGAGTGTGTGTGTGTGTGTGTGTGAGGTGGGGGCTGGGGGGTCTACAGGGTGCAGAATTACAAATTTTACAGGTAATTTTGTCAAAAAAGCTAGCTAAAAAGCTAAAAAGCTAGCTAAAAAGTAGCTGAAAAGTGAAGGACTCTGGTTTGAGGCTAATAAAAACAAAGTAAATTACAAAGGATTTTACACAATACAATCAAAAGGACAATTATATGCTAAAACTAAAAAACACTGGTATTTGTTGCCATTTGATTGTTAATATTGGAAGACAAATTAACTATTTGTAGCACATTTTACCCGAGTTTGACTGGCAACATTTGCAAAAAATATACAAAAACTGGGCCGAAGTTGCAATGACGAAAATAAGATTAGGCCACTGTTCATATAATGATGCCCTGAGCAAAGACAATAGAGTTCATTTAAGAAATGCTTGAATATACGTGGGAGGATCTGAGACCGACCCATGTGGAACACCAGGCAAGAACCCCCGTCTGAAGCATACAAGTCTTGCAGGTGGAGCCGATCTGACTGAAAAGACAAATCATAGGGATCGAACACGGAGAACACTTTTGGGCTCCTTGCGTTTACAACAGGGGTTTGAAAAGACGACTGGAACGATGGACTCGTCGGACCTAAACGCCTGGCGGGTTGTCACTGGACCTCCACGGAGATAAAAATTCCCTCTTTCGCCGGGATTTATTCTTTATGACTCCAATTCAATTGCTTATGCAGATGTCATCCGGATTTTACCGGCGTAATATGATCAACAGTAATGTCACTGATGCCCTCCTGGCTGTGATATCCAATCTATCCTTTACAGATATGTATACAACTACCAATTTAAGTGTGTATGTGCGCCTGCGTGTGTGTGTGTGTCTGAATAAATGCATACAAGTTGGGCCCCAAAACACCGCAAAAACATCTCGATACATTATTATTGTCAGCCATTTTGGGGACAGGAAATGTGGAAATTGGCTTTGCCTATCCAGAGGCTAGGATTAATGCTATAGAAAACAGGCGCCATGCGGCCGCTGCAGAGCTCAGCCGGCTATAGAAGCACTGATTAGAAAATATGAGGATGCATTTGCAAGGAGGAGGATTTGAATATTAGAAAAGACAACGTGTTGCATGACTGAGGAGTTTTCTGACCCCCGTGCAAATAAAAGTGTGCGCACGTGTAACGTGGATGTAAAGGAAACGCGTGTTACCAGTCAAAAGCTAACGTGACAGCGATCGTTTTTTTTCGGGGTGGGTGGGAACAAATAACAAATATAGAAATATGTCCTGCAAGCAGGAAAACTGAGTTTTTCCCAATTCAGCTGTGAAGAAACTACAATTTTTAAGGTTCAAAATATTTCATACGAACAAGGAGGATATAATATTTATACACCTTTTCGGAGGTGAAAGTTGTGAACTTAAAATACGACCTGCGAGAACTTTTTTTTTTTTTTCCCCCCCATTTCAAGGGGGAGAATTGTGGACAAAGTGGTGATGCGATGCCACCTTGTGGACGGCGAACCGCCGGCGACGTTCGCCTTTTAGCTCGGAAATACCGACGCGGCAAACATCGGAGGGGGAAAAATGAAAACAGGTAGAAACTGCTCTCGCGGGCGGAAAAGTAGAGCGCGCAAAAACCCGACTCCCCTTCGCTGCTACGCGATCGAATTCAAGACGGACACAACGAGGAGCTAAAGAGCGTGTCCACTGCTGGGGCAGCGGGTGGCGTCGCGACAAGAAAGGAGGCGCTGGGAGGGGGGAGGAGAAGACACTTCTCTTTCTTTTTAAATGGCGACAGCAAAAACAATCATGTACTGTTTCTTCCATTGAACAGCCGTGGACCTCGAGGGGAGACGGGCTGAACGGTTGAGTGCAGGACTGAGACGGAGGGCTTCACTGTGGGCTTGGCGTCGGGGCGAGAGCCCCTCTCTGCTCTGGAAGCTCTGTTTGAGCGTGGGGGAGCGCGTTTGTCGGCTTGGTTGCTCTTTTCTGGGCGAGGAGAAAGAGGGAGGGAGGGCACGCACCACCGGTCATGTTCAGAGACCTGGCGTGGGCACAGAATGATGCCACACACACACACACACACACACACACACACACACACACACACACACTATCTAAAGGGTTTGCCAACCTCCCAGATAGCCAGCCAGTCTGGCAGCCAGTCATGCAGCTCCAGACATTTGTCATGACAGGCTAATTCACAGTCAAGAGGTGCTTTAGGTCTCTATCTTGTCCAGGCGCACACACACACACACACACACGTATGTATGCACACACACAAACTGCAGAGGGAGAGGAAAAAAAAAAAAACACAGTCACACACAGAAATCAGCCACATAGCTGTGTAATCGCTCATTTGTAAACACGCTTAGAAATGCCAGAATGATGATCCAGGCATGATGCAGGAGCAGGTAGGAATCGGTCGGCGATTCAACCTCTGGTCCTCCACTCGGATGTATCGTCCGCCATCTGTGTGTACTCTCACCCTCCTAACTCTCTCAGTATCGCCGCCCAAATCCACAACGGCGAACATTCGTCGCGACTACAACCGAAAGAAGGTCTTTCTTACGCTAAAAAATATAGGTCAAACTCCCTCCTTTCCAATGAAACCACGGCTGTGGAGAGACGACCTCTCGGAAAACAGCAAACGCAATTCATCTGCGAGCGAAAAAAAGCGGCGAAACACAAAAAAAAAAGGGGGTGTCATGGCTGAGAAGCTTTCTTTAGTCCGTCATTTCATATTATTTCAAAAAAGGCTAATCGTCTCGGCGACGAAAGGAAAGGAGACGCCGACGCTGTGGTTTTCACCCCCGGACAAACAAAACGGGGGGGGAATCAAATGTGCCGGCTGAATTCACACAGCGAGGCATCGCCGCTAACACGCGACCACACACACACACACACACACACACACACCTACAAATGTGACCCGTACCAGATTTAGCCGTTACTTCTGAAACTGCAATTGCTCAAATGGCGAGAGGGGGAGACGGAGAGAGAGAGGGAGTGAGAGAGAGTGAGAGAGAGTGCAAGCTTATCGGCTGGCTCCAGACAGAGTGCGTGGATCAATGAGCGTGCAAGGCCCACAACGATCAATGCATTTGATAAAGAATTAAAGAAGAGCCACTGTACATGGCTATCAAAGAACCAGGACACGGCCTAATTATGATTCGACGGGTGCGTGCCCATGATAGGGGTCTTTGTGTGTGTGTGTGTGTGTGTGTGTGTGTGGTATATGTACATAAATATGAATCTGAGATGTCAGCATGGCACTAGTGTGCAAGGCCAGGCTGTGTCAGTGTGCGTGTGTGTGTGTGTGTGTGTTCACAGAAATAGGCCCGCAAAATGGATTGGTCCAGAAGCGGTGAGGAATTGTGGGTTTAAATGTGTGTGTGTGTGTGTGTGTGTGTGTGTGAGACCATGATTGTGTTGCTGAACGCCGTGTGTGTTTTCCAAACCGACTCCTCATGTTGTTGCAGGGTTATAATTCTAAAACGTGGCGGCGTCATTCAAGCCTTCAGATGCTTTCCATAGGTTTGCTCGCTCTCGGAGCGGCGGCGCGTTCTTGGCGTGTTCTTGGCGTGTTCTTGGCGTGTTCGCTCCTGCTCGCTAACGGGTCCGGGTGACGTCCGTCTCAGCCTTAAAACGTTTCGACTTGCTGCTTTCCCATTTTCCCAGACGAATTCGGGCGATATTGATTTTCATCTCAGAGTGTCTCCGAGTGTTTTTCTGTTTTTTTTTTATTTTTTTTTTTATTTAAGTCCTTCAACTAACTGTCTTGACGCGGACTGGACGCCGACTCGTGTGCGGCCGCCATGATGGGGATGAGGTCATACATGTCGATGGCGAATTCCGGCGGACTTGGATTAAAAAAGGCATTTCAGTGGACTGACATACTGACATCCGTCCACTTTGGATGGGAGGTACCAGACCAGCTTCTATCTCCCAGCCGTAACATCCAACATTTCACCGTCTTTTGGGAATATTCGGCAAAATCGCCTTTCGCGAATCCACACGACGAACATGTAGACGTCTGTGGGACGCATGTTGTTGGACTTCCTTCGACCGGTGGTTTCAATGTGAAGTCGTCTTCTGTGTGTGTTTGAGAGTGTGTGCCTGCGCAACAAAGAGCACTTGTACAGTAGGACAGGTAGAACAGGAAGAGCCGAGCATGGAGAGAGAGACACACACACACACACACACACACACACAGTGTCAGAGGAGCCTGTCACTGTGACAGGCGAGTAAGATGGGAAGGTTTTGCCCTTTAAATAGACAGGATAATTACTAGAGAGAGACAGACAGAGGACCAGAGTGAGAACATGAGCTGAACTTTGTGACAGTGGACAGCAGAGAGGAACATGTAACCTGTCTCCGCATAACATTCTTCACATGTAAAGGAGACCGTGTGTGTGTGTGTGTGTGTTTGGATGGAGCTCCAAGGCATTGCCGGCGGTTTGTCAGCGACCAGCCGGAGGTTATTGTGGAAGACGACGAACGGACGTCGATCTGGACGCGAGCGGTATCGAGAAATCCTTCCGTGCTTCGAGACGTCGGTGGTTAATTTGGTGGATTCGGCAACGCCTGAATTCTTGACAGAGAAATTCAGGCGGATTCGTGACGGCATTTATGCGTCTGAAAGTGTCGGGATTCTTTCACGGGAAAGTCGTTTCTATTGAAAACACAAAGCTCTGGATTTGAATTCGGTCTTTCAGCCACTTCCCCCCGGACACCGGGGGCTTAAAGATCCGTCACAGTTGCTGGAGAAAACGTGCAAACAGGAAGAAGGTCTTGGTTGGTCTGAGGAAGATGCGCGCAATACGTCGATCGCATGGCATAAAAACGTGGCCGCCGGGCTACTACCATCCTCACCATGAAATTTGTCACTTGACTGACTGTCGGTCTGTCCGATCTGACCTTTTCTGACGCAGGCGTCACTGCGAACGTGCACATAACGGCGCGTTCTAGCAAGCTAGCGCGTTAGCCTCCAATTTATGTCTTCTAAACTTATGGGTATAAAAAGGAGTCGGGGAGCCGGAGAAACTAAAAAGACTAAAACGGAATACGAGTTTTTTTTTTTTTGTTTTAATGTAATTTCCAAAGTGCGTTCGCCTCATCTGCCGGTCTGCCATTGCTATACCGGAAAAGGGAAACGTGGAGCGTCATTTTCAGGCCGTTCATGAGCTGAGAAGGAGAAAGGTGAAGGAACTCAAACCCCGGCTGTCAGGACAGCGGTCATTTTCCTCCCAGCTAACTTCAACTACGCTACATTCAACTCATCAGAATAAGATATTTACCAAAAAAAAGCGCTCTGTAGTCGTGTGCCGTAAGGGTTCACGCAGTTATGCAAGATCCACAAACATTTATTGCGTTAAGTAGACTCAGTAGATATACAAATAAATATATGCATTCTGCATTTTTAGTGGAGGTGGATCATTTTTCACATTTGAAAAGTAGCTCACAAGGTGAAAAAGCGTGGCCACCCCTGGACTAGAGGCCATGTCAGGCATGAAGAAGTCGAGTACGACCTCTAGAAGCCGCTCAAGGCACGACTTTTGGGCCGGTTAGTTCCGATGGCTGCGTCCTCCCTTCTTTCATGCAACTTTATGCATTTCTATGAATTCAAAATCTCTCCTTTCGTTTGGCGCTTTTTGTTTCTCCTCATCGACGGTCGAACCGGTATTTTCCGCGCCACCCTTTCGGTGGGATGACGCAACCCGAAAGATGCGACGACAAAAAAACACGCCGGGCTCACTTGCACGTGTAGATTGATTAAAATATATCGGAGCGGCTTTTCTTCCACAGAGGAACCCGAACCCGGGAAACCATTGCGGAAAAGTTGTGGCCGTTAAATCGGAGATAAATCCAAACACATGCTCGGGGAAAACGGGATCCGAACGGCGAACCATCGGAAAGCAATTAACCTTTTTCGGGAAAGTTAAATCAGATTATTAGTGTGCTTCGTGAATCCCAGTAATTTCAGATGATCATCTGAAGTCCCCATTGTCCTGCTTTATTTGTCAAGTGCTGAGAGATGAACCTTAAAACATCTGACATTCTCTTTCTTGTAGAAGTGGAAGCTATTTGGTCAAACATGAACAGGAGGTATGTGATAACTTGACAAAGGAAAGTGTGTGTGTGTGTGTGTGTGTGTGTGTGTGTGTTACAACTTTCCCCTCTGATGACTTGATCAGCTCTTGAGATGCAACTGAGAGAGCAGCATTTCTCCAGAGCTCGTTAACACACACAAATGCATGCATGCACGCGCTCACACACACACACACACACGCGCGCACACACACACACACACACACACACATCATTTAGAGACTCCCTTTGATCTGTACTCCAGCCAATTCAGCCAGGACACATCCCCCCACACTCCGACACACACGGTCCAAAGAAAGCCACGTCAAACTATTTAGTTTCTTTGGGGGGCAGATTCTTCAAAAAGAAGGGAGAGAGGAGGAGGAAGGAGGAGGAAGGAGGAGGAAGGAGGAGGAAGGAGGGGGGAAGAGGGAGGAGAGAAAGAAGAGTGCAGAAGGAGCGATAAAGGAAGAAAGGGACATCAACCACATTAAAATGAAACCTGCGGGAAAGTCCATTACCGCTGAAGAATAAGGACGGCGGACGGACTTAATGGCTTTATTTGTATTTCTAAATGTTCAAAAATAGACGTTTTATGTTTGGTTTCAATGGTGGGCATGTTTTAAGTGGATGGGCTCCATCCTCGCGGCAATTTAAAGAGGATCACTCAAATAATGCCTGGTTTTTTTGCCTCCTTCCGCACACGGCCGTTTTCCTCATATAAATACAAAATCTCATCTTGACCACTTCCGTCGCCGTTATATCGGGACTGAAATCATGTCGCGGACGTGCGGCGTCCTCCGGTTGATATCGCCACACCCAACCGCGGGAAAGAAAAAAAAAAAAAACACCCGGGCTTTTGGGTCCGGCACACCGACACATCGGCGGGACTTGTCGCGGAGTGTCTTTTGTTGTGGCCGGTCGCTGAACGTGGCGACGAATACGTCCAAAACCCTGGAGTGCGGGACGAGGCGTCGCCCGTTTTGGAGATTAAGTAAAACTGACTTATTACCGGGGGCAGCAAAACGTATCGCCATCGTCTCCCGAGGCCTCTCGCGGGAGGCGGCTGGACGCAAACGCGCCGTTCAATCCATCCATCGCTCTTGGAAATCGGGGCCAAGAGCCAGTTAACAAGTTGTTTGGATGCCGCGGGAGTGCCGGGGTTCGGGCTCGGCTCTGTTTGGGTGTAAGGAAGGAGAGAGACGCCAGAAGCAGAAGCAGAGAGAGAGAGAAAGGGGGAAAACGAGGACACGGATGTCAACAAGTCAAGACCGGAGGACGGAAAATGGACTTGGATAACAACACTTGCGGGTCACAACAGTAGAAACCCTGGAGTCCCCTCTCCTCATCGGGGGGGAAGAGGAGGAGGAGGAGGAGGACGAGTGGAAGTCATGGAAAAGTGAAGGGAGGAGAAGGAGGTGCTCGGGTTGCTGGTCGGCAAAAATCAAACAGGACCCAATTATAGGAATCTCAACGAGTCAGTGAGCAGGGGAACTCTCCTACCTGGAAAACACCGAGGAATGTGCATGCACATTTCCAATGCACGCGAGCGCACACACACACACACACAGTTACACAGAAATGTTCAAAAGAGTCCGGAGAAAGTGCAGAGGTGCCACAGCAGACTCGCACACGCACATATTTCTTGCTCGCCGGTGTTGCGGGGGGGGGGGGGGGGGGGGACATACACAGATCCACACAAACACGCCGGCGCTGAAATCCGTGTGTGAACCCTGATAATTACCCTGGCCAGGCCGGTGTGAAATTACTATTCTCATCTGCTAATGGGTGAGGAGACCTGAAGCGAAGAGACACACGCCGGCTCGCCATTAAAATACTAACTGTGAGAAAGACTGTGAGGCCACAAAGAAAGACCCCCCCCCCCAAAAAAAAGGAGGATTTCTACAATTGGGATAAAATGAGGAAAATCAGGCCCCGGCCTAAATGCTTTTATGAAGACCGATTTATTACTCATAGGGCTGCTTGGTAAGGGCCGGTCGGAGGCGCCGCAACATTAGAAGACATCTGCACTGCCGGCGCTGATGGGTTGTGAAGGCCACCTATCAGGAGGAGGAGGACAAGGTGGAGGGCCTCAAGACAATTAGTAGGAGCCGGTGTCCGGCAAAGACCGCAAAGGGCAGATGTGATGGAGAGAATGGGGTAGACAGAGCAGAGGGGAGGACAAAAAGGGGGGGAAAAAAAAAAAAAAATGGGAAAAGCCAAGAGATATAAATACGGGAAGGGACAGAAAAAGAGGGATATATCCAGAGAGGGAGTGAGAAGACAGAGACGGGAGGAAAAGACAAAAGTGAACCTGTGACCTTAGATGAAAGAGCCAGTCACTGTGGGCTACAATTAGGGTTGGCAGGAGGGAGAACATAGGTCAGGAGAACAGGGCTACACACACACACACACACACACACACCGTCATATTGTTGAGCAGCTACAGTCACCAGCTGTGGATAGGAGGGTTTTCAGTTATAATAAAGTTCTCCATGCTAGCGAGGGAAAAATAAAAAGAAAACTGCTCTACATCGCGGCTCCACGCGCAGACGTCAGGAGCCGCGAGGGGGAAGTGTTTGCTTACGGTGTCGGTCCTCCTCCCGTTACCTCTGTCCTTTCATTCGGGTTGACCTTTTCTCCTATTTCGCCGTAGGAGTGGATCGGCGCATCCCTCGGCAAACTTTCTGCCGCGATGACTACGTTTCTAGGAAGCCTCGTGCGTTATGTTATGCGTGTCGTGGGGTGTCGCTTGTAAACCGTTCCTTTGTCGGACGTCTCCGACCCTTCATTTCTATCCGGAATAAAGGAGTGTAGAAACCGTGAGAGGGCAAAGTTACTGGAGCTAATGTTTACGCCCTGACACTTTCTTTGCCTCGACATCCCTGGAATTATGTGATAAGTTTAGCGAGGTGGAGTTTGGCCTCTCCTCTCTCCTGCCGGGGGTTTAGTAAAAAAAAAAATAATAAAAAAAAAAAAAGCGATGCCTCACGTCTGGGTTTCTTGTCGTCGTCTTTTTTTTTTTTTTTTTTGCTAAAGCGCATTCGATATCCCGAGAAGGCCAACCTTGGACGAGAGACGGAGAGGCGATAAATAAAACACGGCGAATCAAAGTCCGACTCGCTGATTTGAACGCCGACGCTTCCGAGGCTACACCTTTTAAACCGCTAATGTCGCCCCCCGATCCCCCGCCCCCCGCCTCTGTCTAAATCATTCTGTTGCCCCCACATTAGCCACTTCCCTGGAAGAATGAAGCCCGCTTTAATTTAATTAAATTATACCTTATGCATGCTAAACAGAAAAGCACCTACTTAAACGGATGGGGAGTTAAATGGGAAAGGCTTGGGCCTCTCCAGCTGATAACATGAACACACACACACACACACACACGGCGCACATACACACACACTAATCAAAACAAGACATCAAGTAATCTAATCTGAATCACTAACAATTATCAGCCCGTTGGCCTCGGGGCCAGTCGTACTCCTTTGATCAATGTTTTCTATTAAAAAAAGTGTAAACAATTCAATATCTGCCTCTCGCTGCTCCTCTCGTCCCTCCTTCACTTATGCACGGACACAGTGTGTGTGTGTGTGTGTGTGTGTGTGTGTGTGTGTGTTCGTGAGAGGGTTATTAACCAATTGTCCTTGGAAATGGGTAAGGAAATGAGGACGAGGGAGAAAGACGGACGAGAGCGGCGTTTGGCTTTGGCTACTTTAAGGAGTCGGCCATTTTGCCAACAAATAAGGGACACGGGAGGACCTTTTTTTTTTTTTTTTTTTCTTTACTCTCGCAAAGAAAATTTATAAGCATGGCGGCGGCTTTGAAAAACTCTTAATTTGCTTTCTTCCTCTGAAGACTTTTAACACGGCCGGTCCTTGCAAGAGTCCCATTTATATCCTCAGATTATGATGAAATGGTAATTCCTATGGCCGGCGCAGACACCAGCACACATATTAGCATGCCCAGATACAGGCAATACACTCCACACACACACACACACACACACACACACACACACACACACACACTTAAAAAAAAAATAAATAAAAAACATCTAATTCAAGGGCATATTTCTCTTTATGGATTCAGCTTGCGAATGCAGAGGCATGCAGCTGCTGCCTTTTAGATATTTCATTACCAAAAGGTATTTATTTCATTTTACCCTTAAATCCCTTGTTGTCACAAGACCGTTTTTTTTTTTTTTTTTTTTTTTTTTCCCCTCTCTCTCCTTGCCCCCCCCCGCCTTTCTCCTTTTCCGAAACATTTGGAAACGTCACTGAGGATTTTGACCAAGTGCTTTCCCAGGGTAACTCCCGGTCCATCGGCGCCCCCTCCCCGCCCAGTGTATTATGCTCAGTGGACCATGCTAGCTTCAGAGCTGGCAATTTCCCTTGCATCTTCTCTAGTCTTGTTTGCTTCGGTACAGCGACTCTCGCCCCCCCCGACTCTTTTTTTTCACCGTAAATGTACTTTTGCTGACTGGTGTTTGTGTACGACGTACGCCGAGTGTTTGGGAAATGGACGGGGGCGGCGAATTTGGACGGGGCGTCACAAAAATTGCGCGCGAGTCGAGACGACCGGGGAGAGAAAGGGAAAGTGGAAAACAGAGCGAGAAAGAGAAGTGTGGAAGAAGTGGAGAGGCGGTGAGTTCCCTAACTGACACGGACAGGCTTTGACGCTCAGCGGTCCTCGAGGGAGTCTGAGCAGAAGTTAATGAGAAGGTCCTCGCTCGTCCTCGCAGCCTCCCCATAAAGTGCTCATGAAGTGAACTAGCAAAGGATGAGACGTTTTTTGGACAGGACTTTCCGGAGCGGTAAAAAATGTGGCAAGCGGGAAATACAGACTACGGGAGCAGAGTGTGCGGAGACGCACCTTCCTTCAATATCTGGCACAGGCTCATCAGACGGCCTTGTCAAAATTCCGTATTACCGATCGACTCCGGGAGTAAATGATTGATTATTGTACCAAACATACGCATGATGCAGCGACTTAAGACCCCTCGTTCCCATTGTGGATCTCGCTCGTGTTTTTAGACCACTTACATCCGGATACTTTTTCTTAGATTTTGCATTTGTTGTCGTGGACGGCGAACCGACCGGATCCTCTTGTCCATAACACTTGGTTGCTTTGTCGACGCGAGACGGATAAACGGATGCGAATCTAAATCGGACTTACATCGCAGACACCGGGCGGCTTGGTCGTCGCCGGCGCGGCTGAGTTGTGGACGTTCTTGTTGCCGGCCTTCATGGCGGCGTCGCGACGCGCCTGTTCCAGGAGGAGTCTGGCTCTCTCCTTCAGCTCCTCCTGACGAGACAGCGCCTTCTAGGGTTCGGAACAGAGCGGTAGCTTCAAACACGGAACCCATTTCCCACCGCACTGTGTCGACAGAACAAACTCTACAAAAAAAAATAAAGATAAAAGCACAAATCCCTCACCTTCTCGCCCGGGGGACTGGATACAGGAGCGGGATCCTTGAAAACAAACAAACAAACAAACGGCGTCAACTGAGAGGAAGCAGGCGCTGCCACGACATGAGAATATATTCCAGTGGCGGTTCTACAAATGCTTTACGACGACAACAGATGCAAAAGTCTCTGTTCCCTTCGAACACGAGACGCATGCGGTGAGTTAAAAGTGAGACGCGAATAAAGATAAATATTTCACGCGTTTGTTGCGCGGAAAGTACAAGACCGGTCTTGTACTCTTGCGCCAGACGGGTTTGACGAACCCAGCCCGGACGTCTATCTGCGGGGTAAATCTGAACGGCGTTATGAAGCGGCTCCGACAACGGGAACGTCTCCGGGAAGCCGTTTCGAGCGCTGAAACCGTTTATCCTCCCGACGAGGCCGGGCGCGGGCGAGGATGCGTCCCGCCGGCCAGATAACGGCAGATCAAAATGGGGTGTCATAGCTGTCATACCCCCTCCCCGCCGCCCCCGCCTGTCCTGTGACCTTTTGACTCGTAAACAGGAAGCGGTAATCTGGGGTTAACAAATGCAGCCGGTAATGTGTTTGAGGTGTGTTTGTGTGAAAGTGTGTGCGCCAATGCATACAAGTGCGAGCCAGTGTGTGTGTGTGTGTGTGACAAGATGAGGTGTGCTCTGCGCAAAAAGTCGCTACGCCTGAGCAGTCACGGCCATCAAGCGAAGGGATGAGAAATATAATGAAAAATATAATGAAATGTCAAAGCAGGGGGTTCTCCGGGGCGCCTTCTATAGTCACCGCGTGTTACGGCCCGGCTTCCGCGCGTCTGGGTCTCGGCAACAAGACAGGCCACGACAACATCTTATGGAGAGGCGGAGAATTTCAGTGGGGTCATCTTTCCAATGGCATCGACGGGGCCGGGATTTTGAAGCTTAGCGGATGAACGTTCGCCGCAACCTCTGTCTTATGACTGATGTCGCTATGAAAGTTTCAATCAAAGCGAGGGCGCACGGATAAAAAACCCGAACAACCCATTCGGGGGCCAGACAGTCACTCGCAGGCAAACGCTGTCAGACTCTTAATTCCTGACTTGGGCGGGGAGCGGAGAATCAGGGTGTCACACAGCCTGAGCCGGAGGACGTCGCCGCTCATAATTAGCTGTGGTTTTGTTTGCTTTGCCCGAGTGTCGTCTCTTAACACAACCGAAGGCCTTCAAATCACGGCCCGAGCTCGGTGTCCGAATGAAACACAGCGTCAAACACTATCGGTGTATTTTCAATCCGAACGAAATGATAAGACCTTATGTTCCCGGCAGAGAGCTGCGTTCCTCTAATACAAACCTACTAGCAGTACCTTCTGCTCGCTCTGAGCGATCTCAGGCAAAACTGTTCTCACTTCTACTACCTCAGTGGTGGAACAAACTTCCGGAAGCAACAAGACGAGCGTCATCTCTCTCAACCTTCAAGAAACAGGTAAAAACTTTTCTCTTTCAGGACTTTTCACTGCGCTGATGCCCCAGATCAGGTTAGGCACCAAGTTAGCCTATGCAGTGTGTGTGTGTGCATGTTTAGTGTATGTCTTTGTCAAAAAGAAAAAAAAAACAAAAAAACCCCAAGCTTACTGTTCTGTATATTTCCTGTGCATCTTGTATTTGCAAGCGTTATTTGCAGTCCCTGTGTCCTCTATTGTAAGTCGCTTTGGATAAAAGCGTCTGCCAAATGTAATGTGATGTAATGTAATGTAATGGTTTACTCCCGCTTTTTCTTAACCCTTGTGCGATCGTAACGTTATGGTTATTCCCCTTGTCCTTCGGGTCAAAAATGACCCATAAGACAATCTATGTACCCTAGTGGTGTACAGCCCACATGGAAACATAAACACAAAAGAAGTATCACTTTTTCTAATTCTGGGGTCTCTTTAGGAAAAGTCATAAAATTTCAAGTTGGAAAAAAATAGGTTAAGGTGTTTTTTTTCTACAGCCAAACGTGGTAGTGGGTCACTTTTGACCCGCAAGACAACGCGAGGGTTAAACGCCGCCTGCCTGATTGTTTACCTGTTTGGGGGCGACGTCGGTGTGGTTGACGGGAGGGAGGCCGACGTCCGAGGCGGGTTCGGACTCGGAGTGACGCAGGCCGGCCCTCTTCTTCTTGATGAGGTCGGCATCCCTGTTGTAGGAGAACCCCAGTTTCTGGTGAGGCGGGGAGGAGGAGGAGGAGGAGGCGGGGCCCCTGGGGGACGCCGGCTCCGTGGCGTCCTCCCTCCTTTGTTCCGCCCCCTCATCCATCTTCCTTTCCTTCTCGGCGTCCCTCTCGTGGGGCAGATCGCCGAGATCTAAGGTTTTAGCTTTGAGCAGATTCCCCCTGTCCTCGGAGCCGGACGACGTGGCTTGGGATCCGTCCGCCGCGGGCGGTGACGGGACGGGAGGGTCGGACCGCGAGCCCGCCGCCGGCGAGCCCGGCGGAACCGCTCCCGCTTCCGCCTTCCAACTCGGCCGGGGGCCCTCGTCCTCGGCGGTTTCGGCGCCGTTAGATTCTGCGTTGACGCCGGGGGCCGCGTCGTCGGGCTGGCAGTTGGCCTGGCGGTGCTGGACGTCGTTGAGTTCGGCGTAGAACTTGTCCTGGCCGATGGAGGCGTTGGTGTCCGTTTCAAAGTCCCCCACCTTGTAGGTGCTGCGGCTGCTGTTGGCTTCGATCTGCACCACGTTGAGCTCCTCGCCGGAAAAGTGGGCCCGGATTTGATAAAGATACGTCATGACGGTCAGCTTGTCCGGGATGGCCAGCAGCACCATGTCCGAAGGCTCCAGGAGGCGGGAGATACCCAGACTTGCGAAACCATCGTACGCCTGCCGCATTAAAAGAAAAAAAACAAAAAACAAAACACAAGCATCAGCACTGACTCGTCCAAAGAAATGCTGCCATTACAGAAACAGCGCCTGTTTCTTTTTAACAGAAACAGGAAGGGGGACAATAGGCCGGGCAAATAGCTGGTCTGGTTTCTTAGGTTCTATTTGTTGTTTGGTGCAATGCATGTATGATCTGTGTGTGTGTGTGTGTGTGTGTGAGGTTATACGTGAGAGACACCTTTGGCATGACTGCTGACAGGTCACGTCAGGGATGGTTGTCCCCGATAAGAAACGCAGATACCCGGCGACGGAGCGCTTAATCCCGAAGAATGCGTCTAAGTGTGAATGTGTGTGTGTGTGTGTGTGTGTGTCCTTATCACTCCCCAACATCAACCTGCCCACGCTCTCCGTCACGCGTGTAATTGGTCTGATTAGAGTCTGATGAGAAAATACAGGTTTGATTATCAAGCGACACACGAAACCCAATCCCCCATTACTAGATAGTCTGAGACAGAGAGAGACGGGATGAAAACCATTATCGCAGCCAATGACAGGTAAATAAATAGATTAACACACACTCCCAATCATCCCACACACACACACACACACACACACACACATATATATCACAGCTTGTATCTGGCCTGCTTGATAGTGTTGATCTAATTCCAACCTGTTGCAGCTCTTGTTTGTTTCTCCAGAGCTCCTCCTTGTTTCCGAACTCGGAGGAAATGCTCTGAAAGGAATTCCCCGCTGCGTCCCGGCCGTGTTGCGTTTTTAATTTATTTATCATTTATCTAACGAGGAGGCTCCCACTTGTGCGCGGGGAGCCCTGGTCGGGACGGGCGGCCCGAGCCGGATAAAATTTCATACTTAAATCCGAGAACAGCTTAAAGCGCGAGGCCTGGATGCGCAGGACGGAGATTTAAACTTTTATGAAAGTGCGAAAAAAAACTCCAGGGGCACGAAAAGCCAAACTGTTCGGGCCCGATTCAACCCACGAAATTGAAAACCCGACTCCGGTTTTTAGTGGGAAATCAATTCAGATGACGCAAGTGGACCGTCTGACAGGCGAGATGCTGAGACGCGCAGGAGGCGACGGAAAACGCACAAAACCATGAATGGAGACCTTATCAAACAATTATCTGCACGACAGCGACCGCACGAGCGGACGCTGCACTTCGGGAAAGCCTTTTCCCGATTTTAAAGCCGTGTCGTAAACAATTATGCGACGTTTAATCACGACGTAATGGCTCCGATTGACTTCTGGCGCGAAGGAATTGAATTCTGGAGGAAGCAGGGGTCTGCGGTTGCTCCGGAAACGTCCGACGCCGGTTCGCCGTTTAATAAAAACCCGATTTTGTCCGAATGCCTGTGTTTCTGTCACGGACGACGGACACGGGAGGGACGATAAGAAAAGGGGGGGGGGGGGAGGAGAGGAGAATTAGGAGGCGCCTTATTTAACAGAGATGTTTCTCAATTTACAATCAATTATGTCTTTTGTGGCGAGGAGTCCTTTTTTTTTTTTTTCCACTCGCACCTCCTTTGTCCCCATTCTGCTGCAGTAAAAGGGTAACAATGGCCGGAACATCTATACTCGCGCGGGGAAACGAGCTGCGTGTGACCGTGCATGCGTTCGGAAAGACAAGGCGGGAAGAAAGACGTGACGGCGGCGAGGGGGAGAAAAGAGAGAAGTTTGCCTTTATGGCGAGCCTGTTTAAGTTCCCCCTCCTTCCTGTGGCAGAAGAGAGGCGGTGTGAAAGAAAAAAAAAAAAAAAAAAGAGGGAAAAGAAAGAAAATGAATATGGGGAATAAGGGGGCCTGATTGGGTTTCTAACACGTATTCAAGGGAGCAAAGTGTGCTGGCATTGTTCCCCTCTTGCCCAGGGTGGGCAGTGAAAGAGGGCGACAACTTCTCCTCTCAATGGGGACGCAATGAAAGAAAGCGGAGAGCGGCTGGGAGAAAGTGAGAGCGGCAGGAGCGGCGAGGAGGGAGGAGGACGGCGGCGGCGGCGGCGGCGGGAGGGGAGCTCCCGAGCTGGGGTTTTGTTTCAGGGTCCGTGTTATTCCTGACATACGCTACAGTCTTTTTGACCTCCGTGTCAAGCTGTATTCTCTCCATATCTTCTCTGTGAGTTTGACGGGCTATGTGTGTGTGTGTGTGTGTGTGTGTGTTGGGCCTGTTGTGTAACACGAGTCCGACTGGTCTTACCTTCAGACTAATATCACTATTTATAGAGTTATCGTGATACTTGCGTCACAAAATAATGCGACAGTAGTGAGATCTCGGCCTATCCCTCCACACCGAGCCGGAAAGAAAAAGGAGTTAAGTAATTGACAGGACGGAAGCATTGAGAATAAAACGTATTAAACCGACAATCTGATCTCGGATGTCTAAATCATGAAATCACGCTGCTCGCTCAGTTCAAACCCAAACAAAAGAGGCCGTGTGTTTATGAAGTGTTTGTACTTCTAGAAAGAAATAAGACTCACACACGCGCACATTGCATTGATTTTTTTTTTTTCATTTCGCAACACCGGGAAGAAAATGAAGTAATAAAAAAAAAAAAAATCAGACAGCTGATCTTTTTTTTTGTTTAGATGGATCTTTTTTGTTTAACGCATCCTTCAACATGTCAGAGTTAAGGATCTGAGTCGCGCTTATGACGACCCCAGCACCGAGAACGCACCGCAAGCGCACGACTTAGGAGGAACTAAGTGGTGCATTTGCTGCAGGCCTCCGAAAAGCACTGACTGCAACTCAAAAACTGTGCAAATATACCTTTGTTATACATGCTAATCCCAAGTGGGACAACAGACCAAACAGTATTTGTTGCTAAACTCAAAGCTACTCGTGGGAATATCTCAAACTTCACAATATTCTATAACAAGGGGCAGACGTTCGAACGGATATATCTAATTACACCCACGTGTATATATATTTACATCTATATTTATGTTTAAACACATGCTAGCATCCTTATGCTTGCTGGATACAAACACGGAACAGTAAAGTGTAAACCCAACACTTTTGTCCTGTTGGAAACTGATGGTTTTTCTTTTTCTTTTTTTTCCCCCTTCTGAAAATATCTTTGCTTCCCGACTTTCCATAATCCAGCTGACAATGCTTTGGGTCAGGACTTAATGTCAGCGAAGCCGGCCCCGGGGCCAGCGCCCCCCCCCACCCCCCCCCTCATCTGCCTCTCAGTGACTGACAGCTATCTATCGTTGTCAATCATCAACAACCCCCTCCAACCCCTCCTGGTTGCGCTCAGAGCATCTTAGCCTGGTGCTGCACTATCAGATGGCATGGCAAATGACTTGTCCTTAGCCTCATTACACACACACACACACACACACACACACACACACACACACACACACAGTCCGACGCAGAGATGCTCTGAACATCCTTAAAACAGAGAGTTGTGTGGACGTCCATCTACCGGGAGTAAATTCAGAGATAACGGGTCATTTCAAAGTCTGCAAAGCTCCTAAATATTCACCTCGCTCTCCTTTTTTTTTTTTTTTTCTCCCCTCCCGCCGAGCACCCCCACCCCCTCCAACCCCCACCCACCGATATTGATTGTCCTTATCTGTCATAATTCAGCACAGACGGAGCTCATTGCAATCACTCTCCGCAGATAGACGGTGAAAGGAGGGGGCACGTCCATCACCCGGCCGTGAAAAGCACAGATAGGTGTGGTTCTCTACATCTACATTTCTGCCGTGCGTTCAATCTACGGGAATAACTCCCCTCCAATGAACCTGGAACACGGCGACGGTCTGCTCCTCCGCCTTATCTCTTCTTTGTTCCCTCTTTTCATTGTTTGCTCTTTGGGGGTTTTTTAAGGACGTCATCTCGGGGGAAGCCGCCGACGTGCCGCGCTGAGAATATGCGACGCCTATCGGGGTCTGGAAGGGTCGGCGGGCACGGTGGCGGCAGGGTCGCTATCTACCTTCGCCTCCTCTGCCAGCTGCAAAGGACAGGCTTTTTACGGCCACGTGTCCGACCACGACGACGGCGTAGATCTTTGCGGAAAGCCTGTCGCGGCGGCTCGGCTCGGCTCGGCTGCCATTTTTCCAGCTATCATCTTCCACAGCATATTCCCACATTACTTATATCTAACCAATTTCTTCAAGGCTACTTGAACACCTGGAGGGGGTGAGGGGCAGTTAGCAGATATGGGATTGGGTCTCTCCCTCTCCCTCACTGTGGTTATTGTCAACAGGGTAGCATTCATGCCTAACAGGGCCACCACAGGTTATCGCTGAGCCAGAGTGTATATGAGAAGAGGAAATCAAGCTGCAGGAACCCGACGCATATCGTTCTGTGTAGCCCTAAGGCCGGCGCGGGGACGGGCCTGTGTGTAGATCTATATGTAGGTGTGTGTGTGTGTGTAGTCGCACAGCAAAAACAGTCGCGTGCATGTGTGTGTGCGTTCCCCGAGTGTGTACTGGAAAAGAAATATATGTGCACAAAAAGCCAGAGGGGCGGCGGGGGGATAGCAATGTGGGCTTGTCTGCGCCACAACCTGTGAATTTGCAGATATGGTGACACGGGGCGAGGAGGAGCACAGGTGAGTACATTACTCACAATATTCCGTTTAGCCTCGGGGAGGGTGTGTGTGCATGCGGGTTAAAGGTGGGGAGGAGAATAGAGGCGGAGGGGTGGACCGAAATCTCCGGCCCTTTGTGGAATCCTTGTCCGTCCGATGCAGGGAATCTGTTGTGGGCGAATTAGCATGCAGGATGCTAACAAGGATCGGAAAATACCCGCAGACTGGAGGTCTGAGGATATAGATGTGCGCGCTGGTGTCGACACACTGCACCTGGACTGCGTGGAAAAGCGTGCTACGGAGGGCCACGTCGGGATTAACGCCGAATTTAAGCGATATGCGCTCCGCAGCACGGCCGCCGTCGAGCCTGAAAACCAGAGCCACGTCCGTAACGTTCGGATAACACTGCAGAAACACTGCAGAAAAAGAAAAACGCGGGGTTAAGGAGTGTTTGCATGCAGCGGAGCACTGACAAGCACCTCCATGATGTGTGGACACACACACACCTGTGGTTTTCCTGCTGGATGGAAAGTGTGTGAGTAAGGAGGGGAGTCGCTAAACCTGTGAGGGTCCATTTCAAAGATACGCTCGCGGGTTATTTAAAAGAAAAGTCCATGCTGCGGTCATCGAGTCAATGTCTCACGTTACATTAGAGTTGAAATCATCACCGCGTCGTCCCGAGGAGACGATACACGCCACCCGACACACTACAAAACATACCTGCCTTCATTATGCAGACACACACCTCGGGCCGCTGGGCCACAGCAGGCTGCGGAGCTTAAGACACACTCTCACCTCTGCCAGGTGACTAACTTGTGTTTTGGACACACACATCAGCATCTCACAACGGGGAGGGGGGGTTCTTAGGAAAAACTGCCATTAGAATTTTGTCCGTGACATGTATGTGCGAGTAGGAGGCATCCGTTCATCTGCCTCCACCTGTGTCTCCACACCAAAGCAAGCACACCATATTTAGGGATTAATGGCGGCGCTGTAAATAAGCGCCGATTTGGAGATGCGGATGCGAGGGAGCTAAGTGATGTGAAGGACCCAGCGGTGGCTGCTTCCTACCTTTTTGTTGTTTTCTTTAATATCCTGAGGGTTGAGTGACTTGTAGTCTCTGAAAGAACAGTGGGGGGGGTCAGGGAGGAGGCGGGAGAGAGAGAGGGAGTGGGAGACAGAGCGAGATAGAGGAGAAAAAGGTGTGTTTAAGTATGCGTCACATGTAATGGCATTAGAACTGTGACATGCAATTTCATAGCAGCGCAATCAACAGAACTAATAGAGTGGAAAATATGTAAAAATAACACACACACATAGGGACGCTGCGGCACACGTTCATTAGCGCACACACACACACATGCGCACACACACACACACACACACACACACACACACACAGTGTAGTGTGATGAATTATCTTCATGTAGGCTTCTGTGATTGGACAGCAGGTTTTCCATATGTGCTACACAAGACATTCATGGATGTTAGGGGGCATTTAAGGAATCAAACACACAAACACACACACGCACACACACATGCAGAGTAAGTACTTTAAACGCAAACAACCACGCACATGCTGATACAAGTGCTCACACAAACACACACACACACACACACAGACAAAGACTTTACATGCATTAGTGTGAAAGCATGTCTTATTTTAAACTGATATATGGATGCAAAAATAAATGTTCAGAGGCATTTTATCACACTATCAAGTAAATTCTGGCAGATTTAGGAGAAAAAGAAAATTCAATTTCTCGGGACATCGTTTTCAGGTGATTTATTGATTACTTGCTGGTTTTGAGGTTCTAATTTCTCCAGCGATGTCCAGCTGGTAGCTAAGGTGACTCACTGGAATCTCGCAGGGGTTTGTAAAATTAGCAATGTTGATGTTTATTGGTCACCAGGATGAAGGCTATTATTTCTGGTGGAGGTAACATCGGTTTAAAATGGCGTAAAAGTAGCGGAGGAGGAGGCTGTTTTTGTTCCCGCCGCTCGTGTGTGTTTCATACATGATGTCGGGTCTGAAGTGGTGCAGCAGAGCGCAGAAGGCCAGCCCGTTCCTCCAGGAGGTGGTGAAGTTGGTGATCTTCACCCCCCGGTAGTTCTTGGTGACCTCGCGGCACCAGGCCAGCAGAGACTGGCTGGCGTTGGGCTTCCCTCCAAGAACCGGGCTTGGAACAGGACTGGGCTGCAAACAGAGGAGAGGAGATTGAAGTGGGACTTGCAGAAGAAGAAGAAGAAGAAGAAGAAGGGGGGGGTTTGACTGTTCAATCATGAAATGTTAGATAAAAATCAATGCTGCAGAACGTAGAATTACCAGAGATAATACACATCGGTAATCATTTTAGATGGATTATCTTTGAAAACAAGTCAACAGAAATCAGAAGTCATTAATGTGCTTCTCAGCAATACGTCTCCCGCGATTAAGATTTCACGCAATATTTGAACGGCGGTCCGCCGAGCGCCGCCCCCTTCCTCTCGACGCCTTTCATTATTTCCATAAAAAAAAAAACAAAAAAACAAAAAAAACGGGGTTTTCTTCAAGACTTCTTCCGTCCAATTAGCTTTTCAGCCTCTGTTAGCATACTGAAACACAATGAAGGCGGATACACTCACACACGCAGACACACATGGTAATGAAGGGTCGCTCACAAAGCAGTGTACCAGCGTGGATAATGTAAACATCTTATTAATTAGCTCCGCCTTTGAAGCCTTATCTGGGTTGAAAGCTTTCACCATTAGGAGCCTTTTCCTCTCCCCGACTCCAAATCCCACAAATCCTTGGTGGCGTGGAGACACTGGTCTTCCTCGAACAGTCAGCAAAACCAAAGCCATTTTGATTATTCTGCCGGCTATTCGCTAATCTGGTTATGGAGGGATAGATACGGGCTAATTCTCTCAGATCATTTGTATTTGGTTTGAAATGGCAAACGTGTGATACATTAGAGACCAGTGATTAAACACACTGAAATGTGTTCGCCTTCCAAGTACATATTAGTATTATTATTATTATTATTGCTACTGAGACAATAAAATCTCCCCTCGTAAGAGCAGCGTACGAGCGGGGTGCTCAAAATGCAAATGTAGAACCGACCATTTTTGAAACTACGTTTACTGTATATCAGCCGTCCGATGTTGACGAGTCGCTGGACTCGCCGCGTGTTATTAACGGCGCGGGATGGCGGAGCGAAAAGGTCACAGTCGAACCTTTCCTTCACCTGCGGAGGGAGGAAGGTAATAGAAGGGAGCTGATTGTAATCACCATAACAAGTTAACCCTGTTTCTAGGACACCGTGCAAAGACCCGGGGAAAAAAAAAAAAAACAAAAACGTCTGGCTACGGTACGGCTGCCCGGGAGCCTGGGCTGTGCAGGAAGGGCCAGTGGTGGCCAAGCGACCCCCTCTGTTGGCCCCTTTGTGCCACTGCAAGGAGAGAATGAAGTCCGGCTTGTCTTTCCAGGTTGTGGAAACGTTACATTTGAGGAGTGCAGAGAAATCCCTTCTTTTTAAAAAAAAAAAAATACGAGCTGAATTTCCATCCAAAACTACTTTTTCTGGCTACTGAAAAAAAAAGATGACGAGAACGAGCGACAAAGTCCTCGAGGTTGGTACGGTTGGAAAAGGGTTCGAATTAGCAAGCGCGTATAAGGACCGCGCTAATGTCGGCTAGCTGTAATCGAAGAAAACCCTGAATACCTCTTGGTTTTCAATTATCATGGTTAACCTGTGACCGAGTGCCTGGAGCTGGCCGACATGCCACGAGGGCCGAGATGAAAGGGACTACAGGCCGTCTCTAATAGCAACTCCTAACCTTTGCACCAATCTGTGTGTGTGTGTGGGTGTGTGTGTGTGTGTGCTTGTGTACGTCATGAAGGCCCCTCTAGCAGTCTCAGCACAGGGAGACGGTAGCGGGAACCTGAGGGGCGAGCACTTGACATTTCCGGCTCATCTTTAAAAGAGGGCCTTAACCTTTCCCCGCAGCTTCTCCAGACACGTTTTTAGGGAGCCTCGACAATGCCTGCGTGCCACGCGAGATTTCGAAGGAAGATTGGGAGGAGAAAAAAAAAAAGTTGAAGAGCAAATCCAGAAAAAACACAACCCGGCGGCCGTGAGAATGAAGAGAGAATCAAGTTATTATCTTATATAAAGACATCTGACAAAATGTGGGGGATGTTGTCGACGGCTTCGTCGAAATGTTGTCAGACCGAACTAAACTTGTTTCTCCAGCTTTTGCCGCGATTCCACCATCGAGCAGTGTGTGTGTGTGTGTGTGTGTGTGTGTGTGTGTGTAGTGTTTCAGCGTGGAGTGGTCTTCCTTCGGGCCTTCCCTTTCAATGCTTTCAAGTGAAGGTGGAAAAGTAGCTGTCTAATTTGAGCATTCTAATTACCTGGGATTAGACACCAGGTGCCATTAAAGCAATTAGACACACAGCACACTCCAGTGCCGCAGACCCCTGCACCTTAGCCGGCAGAAAACACACACACACACACACCTACTCAAAGCGCTGTGGGAACAGAAATGTACATAAGCCAATACTCGCCCAGCCACCTATCCGTATATACATGTATCTGAGGCAGCAGAAGATTAAGTATTTACATCTGGACTTGGTCAAACTTCCGATGCTGTTTTCAATTTGAAAAAAAAAAAACAAAAAAAAAAAAAAAAAAAAGGGAACAGTTCACTTTTACAGAATTGAAAAGGCTGGGATAAAGTCATTTTTCTCTATCACAAGTCGGTAGTGACACGGCGGACAAATGACGAGCGGCGACCCGGCGTTCAGAACAACTCAACCTGCGGTAATTCTTTTCAATCGCCGGTCCGGACTGTTCCATTACGCTTCCTCCTGATAACGGTTTTATAAATGGATCTATGTGCTCAGCTGCTCACATCCATCAAATATGGAACAAATACCATATCTGCTTTTACAGGAGCAGGCAGCATTTCATTAAGACACGCGGGCGGCGGGAGTGAAATTTTCCTAAGGAGCAGAAATGCACACTGACTTACAGTCTGCTGTCTCGCCTGGAGGAAGGTGTGTGTGCATGCATGTGTGTGTGTGTGTGATTGTCTTTTATCTGTCTGTGTGAATGTCACTGGATGTGTGTGTGTGTGTGTGTGTGTGCGCGCATTGCACTGACACAGCCATGTAGCTGGCTCGGCTCGAGGGCAGGATTAGCGGCGAGCGCTGCCTAGACCCACAAACATTCCACATTAAAAAATGAAAAGGCAACCTTCATTACTATCAGTGGCACATAACTGCCCCTCTTCCCCTCCTCGGCTAGCATTATACACAACCCTAACAGGCCGGGCACAAAACACAAAACACAGACAAGAGAATCCATTATTCCTCATGCCTCAGTGTCAACAACATACATCAGATGGGGCAAAGAAGGGGGCGGCGGCGGCGGCGGCGGCGAGCGGAGGCAGGGGGAAGAAGATGTGAGGGAGAAGGGGGGCATTTAGCTCGGCACAATGCCTGAGTGACGAGATAGCGGGGAACGCGGGGTGGGGTGGTGGGGTTCGGCTTGCTTTTGGTGTCGGGGAATGGATTTTGTGTGATTCCGGGAGGGCGGGACACGATTTATGATGGCGAAGTCAATGAATCGTGACATTAAAAAGAAAAAAGAAAAAAAAAAAAAAAAAGTGTCGCGGTCGGACTTTACGGGAGCTGAAGGGAGGTCCGGCGAACGGCGGCAAGGCGGAGCTTCGTTTCCTCAAATGATCCTTCAGGACGAGAAAGCGTTTTATATTCAACTTCAGAGAAACGACTCTTGAACTTAGATTTCGGAGTAAAAACAAAACAAAACGATAGTTTCGGACCAGAGCGGCCTGCTGTAACCCGTCATCTTGTTCTTGTACTGAATACTCACAAACCTTTTAGTTCACAAACACCTTTTTGCCCTTTTTTCCTCCTATCGCACTCGAGGATTTAACCTTGTGTCGTCTTGCGGGTCAAAAGTGACCCATCACCATGTTTAGCTGTGGAAAAACCACCTTTACCTATTTTTTTCCAACTTGAAATATTATGACTTTTCCTAAAGAGACCCCATAATTAGAAAAAGCGATACTTCTTTTTTGTTTATGTTTACACCACTGGAGTACAAAGATTGTCAAAGATTATGGGTCATTTTCGACCCGTAGGACAAGGGGAGTAAACACAATGTTAAGATGGCACCAGGGTTAAAGATTCAAAGTGTTTGTTGTCCCTTACTTTGCTGTGCACAGTGCGTTTGGATTTGTGTGGACAATAACTAAATATAATTAGAAATATGAACGGTGTTAGCAGTGCAAGTAAAACAAGCTTGGTGTGCAACTCACAAAGTGCAGGTGTTTAAGTGACTTGCTGCTATATACACTGCTCAAAAAAATAAAGGGAACACTTAAAAAAACACATCCTAGATCTAAATGAATGAAATATTCTTATGAAATACTTTGCTCTTTACACAGTTCAATGTGCTGACAACAAAATCACACAAAAATGATCAATGGAAATCAATTGTATCAACCAACCATGGAGGTCTGGATTAGGAATCACACTCCAAATTAAAGTGTAAAAACAAACTCCAGGCTGATCCAACTTTGATGTAATGTCCTTAAAACAAGTCAAAATGAATCTGTGTTGCTTCCTGAGTGGACACTATGATTTCACACAAGTGTGATTGACTTGGAGTTACATCGTGTTGTTCAAGTGTTCCCTTTATTTTTTTGAGCAGTATACTTCGATGTACTTCATGTCTAATTCAGTGTACACTTGCTACGCCGAATGAACATAGCTTTCAAAACGTTAAAATAAAGTCTCGAGACGGACGTAACGTAGGAGGTAGAAACTCCGAGACACTGACGTGAGACTTCGGACGGATCCCGGATTCGGAGACGTCCGTCGCCTCTGAGAGCCCGAGTGTACGCGAGGCCGAGCGGCGTGACGCAGGTCGACGGTGCGGGGAGGCCGTTTAAACTGCCCTTTCAAAGTCATAAAAAAGATACAAGCCAAATGCTTTAAGTGGCAGCTTTGTCTCTCACTCCGGGGCACGACGCTTCAATGGAAACTTAACTGACCTAAACCCAATGACATAAACCCACGACTCTGTGGAGAGAAGAGCGCCGCTGTGTCTCTCCAATCTCACTTTCATGGCTTCAAAGCAGTGTCAGAGAGTGTCAGATTTGAGGAGGTGTTGAATCTCATACTCTTTAAAACTTGTAATCCGCTCAAGGAGCCAACGGCAAAAAAAAAAAAAAAAAAAAAAGAAGAAGAAAGCCTATAGACACACATATAAACACACATCCCGCTTAAGTGACACATGAAAGCGCACACACACCCGTAGTTTGGTACAGATTCCGAACACGAGGCGGTTGACTTTGCACCGCCGAACGAACGAACGAACGAACGGAACGAAGCACATCGTGCCTATTTTGTCTCGGGATAAACTTCCATTCGTGCACGGCAGGTTGTAATTAAGTCCTGGCGTCACGTGTCACAGAAGGGCCTGAGCCGAGTCCGGGCACCGACGCGAGCTGGAATGCGAGGGCCGGCAGGTGAACGTGAGAATCGGCAGGTATTTAAAACACAAAAAGACACGTCTGGTCTTGTTTCTTGATCTGGTTTAGAAAACAAAAAAAATGAAAAAAAAAGTTTGTACGGAACGAGGACCGCGACCCTCCACTACTCTTTTCAGGGAAACGGTGGGTCATTTCCATGGGGTGCGAGGATTCACCTTGCAAAACGAACCCGGACACAGGCTCGTGCGCTAATTTCGTGACTCGTAATTAAAAACAGGAACATTGTGTCTGAATCCGAAGTGCGGAAAAAGCAGGCGAACGGACATTAATAGGATTCTCTGATCCAAGACTGCGGATGAACGCCGACGCCAAACCGTGGTTAAGAGGATAAGGCGGTGCCCTTAAGAGGCCCGTCCATCCTGCGGCTAAAGACCTGCCCATTGAACGTCTGGGCTCCGACCACCTATGTGCTCCATAATTTAATTGCACCTTTAATCAAAACGCACAATTTGAATTATCAGGGCTTTCCACGTCTGACGTCTTCTCATTAGAAACAAAAGGAATAAAAGCGGGGGGGGGGGGTTAAAAAAAAAGAAAAAAAAAAGTGATCACCTGGCATCATCTTACCCATGAAATTACACTTTGGATTTCAAACATTGGCTGCGTGAGAGCGGAGGAGAGGAAGCAAAGTCCAATCAAAAGTTCAATTATGTAAATGGAGATGTGGAGTGGATGGAACAATGGGGGAGGAGGAGGAGGAGGAGAGGCGGGAAGAGGAGAGGAGGGAGAATGTAGCGTGAAAAATAATACACATTAACATACAAAAGGAAATATCGCATTACTATTGTAATGGTGCAGAGGAGGGGCTCCTTCCAGGGAGAGCCCTGAGTGAAAAAGTGTGCATGTATGTGTGACCGCGCATGTAGACACTGTTTAGTTTAATCATGCTTTATTTTGTGTGTGTGAGGAGGCGGAAAGCGAACGATAACCCTTAACACTCGCGAGGTGGGTGATTTGACGGCGGCGTCTCCGCAGCAGCAGGGCGCAGAGAACGGCCCCTTCTCAAAGCCGTTTGCGTAATCGGAGACCAAAATCCAAAATACGTGAATAGGTTTATCCTAATGGCGATAGAGGTTACTACGGCGATGAGGGCGACTCATTCAGACGCAGATATGTTTCCCATCTGACGGGCGGACCTGCGGGCCAAGACGGAGGGGCCTTTCGGCGGTTGGCTGCGGAGATGTAAAATGCAAAAATCGGGAAAAAGCTGCTTCCGTTTCCAGCAGCGTTTTGTTTCCAAGGCCCCTTTTGCTCCAAAGGCATAACCATGCAAAGCAGCGGGGGGGGGGAGGGAGGGGGGGGGGACGGAACAGGAGAGAAAAGCGCTGAATTGAAATAAAAACCATTCACCGTTAAAAAAAAAAAAAAAAAAAACAGACAAAAACAAAGGAGCGGCGGTGCCAGCTCGCCGTGTGCCCACCTGCCCGCTCCACGTGTAACACGGGGGCAGAACGCCGTGTAAGCGCTGGCTTTAGCTTGTCATGGAAACAGCAGCGTTACCCACACTCACACCTCCGCAAATTAGCTTTGGCTGTGGGTGGGGGGGGTTTTCACAGGGCGGGTATGTTGGGACGGTGTGTCTGTGCCGTGTTTGCGTGCCCGCGGCGGCGGCGGGCGTGGAGTTGGGGTTTGGCTTGAAGCTGGGCTCCGGGGCGGGGCTGAGGACGTCTACGGAAAAAATGACGACGGTAATCTGTGATGGTGCCTGTGAAACGTAATTGTACTTTCTACGCCCGAACACAAAACAAAAGATGAATTGATTAAAACATTTTTTTTTTTTTTTTTTGGCCGGTTTCTGATCGGTGTTTGAGAATCGTCACCCCTCCTTTGTCGGCGCCGTTGTGCCGAAAACGTGAAAATTAAACTAGAAGAACATTACCTTAAAGGAGAAGTATCAAAGAGCCAAATAAAAAAACAATAATTTCAGGTTGTATTTTAAGTGCTACTTGTAGCTTTCAGGGTACATTAAGCTCATCAAGCAGCAGTAAATCTGCAACTACTACAATCTAGAATAATCTTATCAAGCATCTGCATCTTTTAAACCATTTTTTTTTTTTTGTTTAAAAGCTGACAAGAATCTAAGCGGCTGCCCACCGCCTTACTCCTTCTCTGCATCCTCGCCAAACAAATAGGCTTTGGCTGTAGGAGGAGAAAGAGCATGGGGGGGGGGGGGGGGGGCTCATAAATCTATACCTCCATTAATCTCCTTTAACTGCCATCTTCAACAAACAAATGAGTCGTGCAACGGATTCAGAGATCAACTGAGCCGATAGCGCCGCCATTTATCAATTAATCTGAGCGTGGCCAGTGAAAACTCATTAAGCAGGCCACTTTAGGAATTATGTTCTGCAGGTAAAGACACGGGCAGTGTGTTTGTGTTTATGCAAGCCGTTCTTGTTCGTGTGTGTGTGTGTGTGTGTGTGTCAGGGGAGGGACTGCTGTGTCAAGGCAGTAACCCCCCCCCACCACCACCAAAGCCTGCCATTGTCCAGCACAGCGTGGGCTTCAAAATGATGAGAGCGATGATAGCGCAGCCAATTAAAATGAACATAATTACAAAGTCACCCCTTTGACTCCTGATCGGAATACATGCATCAGACCCACAGAGGCGGGAGAGGGCGGCGATTGGTGGGAACCAGAGCGCCACGCAGCCGGAGGACCGAGGGGGGACGCGGCACCTCCACGGATCGGGGGGGGGGGGGAAACTACGCACACTGTTTGGTAAACTAATGGAACGTGAGTCATTCACGCCGTTCAACTGGTATTACTGACGTGAAATATTGAGGCTAACGCTGTTGTTAGCACGTCTGCCGATGACACGTTTAATGTTCTGTAGCGACTAAATGCTGTTTGATGATTCTCGTCCAAAGTTGTCAGAACTGAAGAAGCCTCTCGGACGAGGGGCCGAACGTCTTCGAGTCCGGTTGCGGAGACCTGGATGACTTAGAACCTCCGCGGACATCGTTGGACGATTGCTAAACAAATATTGTTCCCCCGAAAGAGCTGCATTGCGTTCAATAGCAGAGTGTTTCCCAACCACTGTGCCGCGGCACATTAGTGTGTCGTGAGAGATCATCAGGTGCGCCGTGGAAAAATGCCCACTTTCACCTGATTGGTCCGAAAATTATTCATCCAACGTAAATAATGTGTCTTCCTATGTCTATGTGGGCAGCGTGTCCATTCCATGGCAACGGGTGGCGAATTAACCTGTGCATCTGTGTATCAGAGTGATAAGCGACACATTTTTAGAATAAAAAGTACCATAATTTCCGGACTATTGAGCGCACCTCAATATAAGCCGCACCGGCTAGCCGATCGCTAACTCGGGCTTCCTCCCGCGCGCTAAAACCGTCAAAGTCGTCTTCTTCGGTGTCGGAGTTGAACGGACTCAGAATTTCCCGGTCATTTCATCGGTCCGGTGTGACGAGGATAAACGTTTTAGCGGCGTGAAGCTCGTTAGCGTCCCCCACCCAAAAAAGTCCGTATATTAGCCGCATCGTCGTTTACGTGAAAAAAGTCGCGGCTTATCGTCCGATAATTACGGTACTTGTATCTGCGTAAACAAACCGGCAGCATCGTTGAAAACTACCAAGACGAGTGAGAAAGCAGTGAAAACTTGCTATAAAGTTGCTGAACTCATCTCTAAATCCAAACACACCGTAGCAAAACATTAATACTACCTGCCGGCTAAATCATTGTAGAAGAAATGCTCGGCTCTGGCGTTGATAAAGAAATAGCCCGAGTTCTCTCAAATAATACAATTTTCAGACATATTGATGACATGTCTTCAGATATTGCAAAATGTGTTCTGGAAAAGTTGCACATCAGTGGGAAATCTGCATTGCAACTTGACGAATCTACAGATATTAGATAGATCAGATTTCACACTAAGTAAATCGAGACCACGGTTTCATTCTAATTCGTTAAAAAAATGTTTTCGACATATGTATTTGGTGGTGTGCCGTGTGATTTTTCTAATGTAAAATATGTGCCGTGGCTCAAAAAAGGTTGGGAAACACTGCAATAGCACCACCGGACTGCTAATCCTCAAGTGGTGAGGCGGTAAAGAGATGGATGAATGGACCATTGGGACATTTAGAAAATAGGGGGGAAAAAAAAAATCCTATACAGTGCAAACACGCACGCCAAGAAAAAGGAACTAGCCTTCGAGTATTGAGATTTAATTTTCCAGCCGTATGCAAACATCGCCACATCATTTTAATGTGAAGACTCACCGGTGCGTTCTGACCGAATAACAAACAAGACGGGCCTACATGATCAAATCTTGCCGTACTACGAGAGCGTTGGAATAAAAGGCGAGGGAAGGATCCGGCTGCCTGGCGCGCCGGCCCGGCGCTGGAGAGGCCACTCAGTATTTCCTATAGCGCGCAGGAACACACACCTGCATACCCTAGCAGGCCCGACGAGGACGGCGCTGGAGGGTTTTATAAAGAGCCAATTAGAACCTTATCATTTCTATTCGCAATCTCTCTCACACACACACACACAGAGTGAAAAACAGACACGCAATTTGAAAGAGAAATCACCGGAGCTAATTCATAGGGTACTTCTGAGGTGCTTTTTAAATGATTGGGGACGGTGGGTTTAATTCAATTAAAATGTAGCGGGGGGCCACTTGAGGATGGCTGAAGAAAAGGCGAGGCATGTCTTCGGCGAGGGCGGTTCGCGAGAAGGCGCGGGGGGTCTCCGGACCTTTCGGGGGTCTGAGGAGTTTTCACGGGACTTTTATCTCTTCATCCCAAGACCCCTTAAACCTCCCCCCCAAAAAAACCCTGGATGCAAACCCCCCCCCACACACACACCTGGAGGGGCAGGGGCAGATTAAGAGCAGATTAAGATAATGTTACCCCCTTCCTCGCCCGCCATGTCATTCAAACCCCTGGCCTGGACGGCCGCTGGAAAGGGGACACACACACACACACACACACACACAAGACAAAAAGGTTTGGTTCATTCTCATATACACAAGCGCACAAAAGACTTTCTGGCCATCCTCATAAGCCCTATTAGTCTGCCATAGAGCCTCTCATAGCAGACATCAATCACGGAGGGATTAGTCAATTCCCTCTCTAAATGAGTGGCAAGGGGAAACTTCCCTTCAACTCCAAAGCGGGTCTCTCTCTCTCTTCCAGAGATTACGCAGCGATTTGTTTTCATTTCGTTCCATCTTCATCGTTTTTCTGTTTGACTTGCTTTTCATTTCTCTCCCTCTTGCTCTGCATCTCCCTGGTTCGCTCCTGCTCGCAGCTTGTGAGGTAATCCTTGGCAGATAAAACTAAGGAGGACTTACCAAAGGCAGATTACAAGCAGCGCTTTGCGGAAGGCCCTTTTACACCAGTCGGCGCGGGTATTGAGAGTGAGCTCTTCGCAGTGCTTAACTTGTGAACTCGACATGCACCCAACAGAGGAAGAGGTGGAAAAATGATAGCCGCATTACAGTAACTGGATCAAAATATATCCCTCACAACACACACACACACACACACGCCTCGCCACCTTTCACGGGAAACGTGTATCAAATTGAGTTTGGAATGGGGGATGAACACGCGGGAAGGAATGCTTTTTCTGATTTATTCCCTAAAAATAGCTTAAGGTGTTGTTGTTTTTTTTTTTTTTTTTGTTGCCGAGTCATCGGGATAAATGGTTCGTGTTTGGAGTCGGTAGATTGGATCTCACTCGGGCGAACTCAAATGTTCTCTGGACTCCGGAGGGAATCACAAAAAAAAAAAAAAAAAAATCGGTCCGCGCGGGAAAAAAAAAACAAAAAAAAAAACGGAATAAATTACAAGAAAGTACGCAACCCTTCGGACACATACACGGGGGAAAAAAAAAATAAAATAAGTGAGACGGCTTGTTGCTAAGAATTGCCTTTCGCCCTTCATCCCGGTGCGTGATGACAGCGATGCCCCGCGGAATGTAAGGACAACAAGAACCTCACTGATTGGTCGTCAACTGCATGCAAGAAGAAATTGGGTCTCCTCTCTCCCACAAGATCCAATGTCAGCCCACTCGGAGATGGCAGGTAAGGGCCGGGGAGGGTCCACGCTGGGAAAAGGCAGACACTGAGAGCTACTGATTTAGCCTTACTCCTCTCAGGGATTATTCTCCTACTATTACACAGCTTATGGAAAGGGGAGACGTGGATGCCCTGGTCTCAGAAGTGGACCACTGGGACGGTTTCCCTGCAAATATTGATTCCGGACGAGAGACAAAATGAATTAACTCCTTTTAACGCTTTATCGTCGTGACTGAAAGCTCGCCGGAGGAGCGAATCAGCGACCGCCTTTAAGAGGACGAATAGCAACATGCGAAAATCGACTTTGCTGGACCGGCCGGAGAAGGCCGGGCGCGATTGTACGATCGGGCGACGCCGTGCTAAATATTAACCATCATCCTAGTTCGAGCACACATTGCCTTTTAGCATGGGACGCTCAGAGCGTCGCTCAGGGCCGGGGATCTTTGCTTGACGGAAAATATAGATGAAGATTGGGCGACGTCTACGGCAGGAACTTAAAATGCCAATACGAGGAGATTCCCGGGAAGTCGGCGTCACGTTCACTTTCTTGACGTGTTCTTCGCGACTCTTTGAGAGAAAGGTTGGCCCAACTTATCAGAGACGGCGGAATAACTTCGGACTGGATGGGATGATAACGGGCCGAGAAACCTGAAAGCGGTCAAAGATCAGAAGACAAGAGATGACTGTCCTTGTCTCTTGGGCTCCCCTTTGTCCTCCGAAAACATCCCTCGGTCGTCACGGCAACCTCTGTAACACTCCACAGCGTGGATGTGGTCCTCTCTTGCCGCGAACCCCGGTGAAAGCTAATTAAGAAATATGGCAGCCTTCTGCGAACTCAATTAAATAATGTTAATTTATTCTAATTTCAATTTGGAGGTAGCCTGAACTGAAGGGGGGTGGGAGGGATGTGAAAACAAAGTCTGGGAGAGGAGGGAGAGCTCTGGCCTCTGCCTCCCCCCGGCACAGGAGCAGGCGCAACCTCCCAAACTATTTAATTTGAACCCTTTGATTAACATAAGTAATCACACAAGCCCTTCAACTAAAGGGGAAGAGAAGAAATACCTCTGGTGTTGGTTCGCTTTTCTCACCTCTGTAGAGAGAGTGTGAGAGCGAAAAAGGAAAAGAGATAGAGGGTGTATAGACACCGTGTTTGACCGCGTTCTTTCCTAGCGTGGAATACGAGACGTCGTGGATGTCGGCGATACTGATAAAGACCAACGTAATAAAAAAAAACAAAAAAAAAAACACACACTTCCAAAGCCCGGAGTAAACCATCTGACTCGGAAAACCGGGGGAATCGGTTTCCCCGCGTTGCTGGTAAAGCAAACACCGGGACGTGCGCGTACTTGTGGTACGAACTCAGAGAGGCCTCGATCTATCAAAGTCTCTCGGTGCAAATACAGAGCTTCCTTGTTCAAACTTTCACCCACATATGTATATATATATATATATGTGTGTGTGTGTGTGTGTGTGGGTGTCAGCTTCCAACTTTTCTTCATATGAAAATAAAGTAAATTATTCATGAGGCAGAAACTTGATGAAAATCTTCAGATCAGCGCATCTAAGTGTAGAGTGTTTTGACTGGGGAGTAGAGACGGAGATGAAAGCGAAGGAGGAGCAGGGGATCACTGAAGCTACAGGGAGGAGCGAGAGAGCTGGACTGAATCAGACCAGACAGAGCTCGCAAACCCGCCCAGCGAGAACGCCCTCTGTTCATTTAAATTAATCCCACAGATATTTCCATCTTTCCGGCTCCTTCACAGACGCGGCGTTTCGGGATCCGCGTCTCGCCGACGGGACGACAAACAACGCTCGTGGCACTCGGGGGAAACAAACAAACAAACAAAACGCAGACTGACCGAACCTGAGGTCGGATTCGCCCGTCGGTTCATTTCTCGGGCTACTTTTGGTTAAAACGACAACCGGTTCAACTGACGGGGGGTTTTGATCGGTCGTTACAAAGCCTTATTATCATTTATAGGACGATGTGCATCTTATGCACCGAATATCACTTCTAATGTCAGGCGGTGGTTTAGGATAACGTAACAAAAACCAAGGAACAAAAGGGAGAGGACTCGGCTCTCCAGCGCCACCCACGCCTGCGAGAGACCTACAGTGATCCGCCGGTGAGCGTGAAAGAAGCCAGGGAAGCTAGAAAACAAAATAAAAAACGCGGAGTGCTTTGCTCTCCCGGCTGCTACGCGAAAGAAAAAGCCGGTGGCCTACACGGCGACGTGAACGCATTGGAGGGGTATTGTAATTTTATTCTCTCCGCTGTGTTTGACTGGCAAACATCCAGGGTGTCGGGTTCCTCTCCGGGCTTAATGTAAATCCGATCTATAAGTGTAATACCTGTGCACGGAGTAAGTGCGTGCACACCATATGTCCCGGAGATGTCCTGATTTTTCACAAGCTGCCGTTCAAGTGGGTGGTTTTAAATGAAATGACATGGAGGATACGGTTCCCGTGTTGGATGCCCCTGCATCCAAACCTCGGCTCGTTCATCCTTACGGACCCTTCGGGTTTAATTACTGGCGTGTGATGAATTCATAAAAGTTTGTTGTTGGTTTCACTTCTCCATCGTCCCGTTATTTATGTTACGTCTATTCCCGCGCGCTTTCGGTTCATAAAAGGTGTCTTTTATTCCCGCCTCGGCGTGTTGGTGGTGATGGAGGTGCCGATTCCGCTTTCGAATACCGCGCATGCCAATGGCGTGTATTTTCGTTTTTACACTCGAACCGTTGTGTCGCGCGAAAGCCGGCGCCGTCCGACGCGCGCTTATCTTTTTATGGTCGTACATGATTTCATTCAAGAAAACACGCGTGACGCGGCTCGTCCCCTTCAGGGCAGCTGAAACACACAACGGTATAGTGACTTTTAATTTACCAATTTTCATTCACATCCCGAGATAAGACCTAGATGCCTGACCGTGAGCAAATTTATCTTTATTGGAGACAAATATAAATGAGGAATACACACCTGGGAACGTATGGCGGCAGATAGAGGGAGGTTAGCTGTGTTTTGGGGGAAGGTGACGACTGCCCCGGCGCATATTTGCTGAACCGAGCCTCGGGTGTACAAGAGGGTATATGAAAGACACGCGCGCGGGCACAAATCTACACTCCGTACACGTCCATGGCGGGATGTGTTGGTTTCGTCTCGGCCTCTCGTAGCAGGAATGTCTCCGCTTAATCCTCTCCGACTTCATACATTCAAAGGTCATCTGGCAGCCTTCACATGGCTGCGGCGTGCATGTGTTTGTGCGTTATAGCGCCTGGTGTGAATAAGAAGGAGAAACCTATTCACACCAGCCGTACATGTCGACAAACCCCGTCGGCCTGTCCTTGTTTACCGCCGACATCATATCTCTCGGCTGTTCCCAGACCATCTAGTCTCCTTCCTTCTACCCTTCACCATCTCCCACCTATTCTACTCCGCGCTTCGACTCGCCCGCCCGCCCGCCCGCCCGCCCGACAATTCATTCTTTGCATCCTCCCCGCGACCAATAACTCCAGAGGCAGGAGCATCCTCTTGGCGAAGTGTGGCCCACCACAGGCCACTGGCTCTGGGTAATTAAAGTGGTTTAGGCCCCCTCACCCACGGTCACAGGCAACTGCAGCTGGGTGATAAAGGCACTGTGCCATAATTACATGGACGACCAGCATCACCGCCCAGCTACGCTAAAACAGTCAGCTAGCAGCCAGCTGCATGGGGGAGGAGGGTGGGGGGCTCTGTCTGTGTGCGTGTGTGTGTGTGTGTGTGTGTGTGTTTTGGTATAAGTAACTGTACAGTGTTTGCATGCGAGGGTGTGTGCGCACAGGGGGTCAACACCCCCTTGTGATCGCTCTGCTGTAGTTAAGCCCCCTGTGTTTAAGCCCCACATAGGCCCATTGAGCCCCTACACACAAACACACACACTTCTGAACCCTCACCCGTCCCCACACCCCCAGCCAATCATTCCCCACCAGTGGTCTGACTCCTGCCGTGAGTGTGTGACCATCAGCCATTTAATTAGACCCAGCCATGATTTACCTAATTTAAATAAATAAATAAACATTGCAAACACCCCAATAAACAAATACCTAGATTCAAATGAGGTGCTGGGAGATTCATGAGCATAAAGAAAGGGGCAGGAGATGGGATTGTGCAGGCGGAAAGGAAGCCGGTGTAAGGACCACTGGATGTGGACACACAAGTGGGAAGCAAGTCACTGACACACACACACACACACACACACACACACACAATATGCTTCAAGTAACTCACTTATAATAACACATGCTGCAATGAATGAGGGGGAGTGAAGAATAATAAGAAGTCGATTGCCTGGAGCTGCGGAATCGTTTATACTGACTTGATTTTTTTTTTGGGGGACCGTTCTCGGGGAAATGTGGCTAAACTCCAGCCATCGGACGTACTCACGGTAGCGGTGAGTTGAAGAACACCGTCCTGAATAAATAATAAAACACATTCCGGCAATTTGGCGAGGGCTTTGAACGAGTATTATCCTTTTCCTCGTGTCGGTCAGCACCACGGATTCCGAGTTCAACGATCGCTAACTCTGTGCGCCGGGCCAACTTTTGTCACGAACGGTTCCTTGCGACGACCCCGCGTTTCAAATGCCAGTCTGGTTTCAGAACCTGCTGCAGAACAGCGTATTCTTTTGGGGGGGGGGGGAGGAAAAAAAAAAAAAGTTGACAGCGTGTCAAACTCGGGAGCCTATTGAGAAGTTGCAGCCTGTGGGATCGGGGATTAAAGTTGTGTTTCTTTCATCGTTACTGGTGCGGCGAGCGATTACCGAGTTGTTCGGTTGTAACCCGTCGAAGTGCCTGCCGTGGTGATAAGTCGAGCCTGCTGAATTCGAGCCGAGCCCGTTTACCTTGGGGGAGGAGGAGGCCAGCTCCCTCCCGATGACGGCTGCTACCGGGCCGGGCCCGACCGGCTGGGCTTTCTCCCTCTCCGGGCCGGAGGTCGGTCTGGGAGACGGAGGATCGGGGCCGACGCCAACTCCGGAAGTCGGGGGCAGGGGAGCCCTCCTCTTCTGGCCGCCGCCCAGCTCGAGGGAGGGGGCGCGAGCGTGGGGTTGTGAAGGGCTGGATGTCCTTGGCTCGTAGAAAGGGTTGGATCTGGATGAACAAAACACGGGACGCATATGTTGGGAAAAGCACGAGGTGAAACTACTGTCGAGAAAGTCCGCATCTCCGTGTTTGTTTGGCCTTTCTGTTCAAACACCCATCAGCGCGCATACCTCGAGGTCACAGTTCAGCACGTTTTAAAGCCAGCGCGCAGGAAACACACACACACACCGTGTTATTTCTCGCTGGTTCATTTCTCTCTGATTTTTTTTTTTTTTTTTTTGCTTATTCCAAAGGTTTAACAAATGAACACAAAGTCTGAGAAGGACTCGAACAACAACAACAACAACAAAAGAGCTTTAACAACAATCCTCCTCGTCCGCATGGTGCATCGGCGTTAGACTGTATGTGACATTTCAGCCTTTGCTAACAGCTGTCCATTGTTCATTATTTAAAAAAAAAAGAAAAAAAAGAAAGTGCGACATGGAAATGAGAGCCGCTGCAATATAATGACGGAGATTGAGGAATAAGGTAATTGAAGATGCAGGTGCACCGAGGTCAGGCCTGCATGACCCTTTATCCTCTCCCGCCCAGGGTCGCCTACTGACAGACAGACTGAGAGGACCGCGAAGGCCTTGACCCCGCCACCGCCGCCGCCATCACCACCCACACACACACACACACACACACACTCATGCACAGGTCACACGCAGCCCAGGGTAATCAATATACAGGCATGCTTGTGGCACTGAAAGCACAGGCACTGCCTTGAGAAATTCACTCAACATGCAACAAGCTATCCTAAATAAACAAGAGAGCTGGATAGAGTGGGGGGGGGGGGTGAAAAAAAAACCCGATCGACTAGGTATCGGCCTGAAAGAGTGTGTAAGACAAGTCAGTGTCACGTTGATAGAGGGGTGGACGGGGGGAGAAGGGAGGTAAAGAAAAGAAAGGCGGGCAAAGCTATAGAGCAGCTTAAACAGACCAGTGAAGGCTGGGAGACGTGTGAAAGGGCTGCAGTCAAAACACAGCACTGCCCTCTGAACCCTCTATTCTACCCAGAAAGGCTTCTGATTTGAGCAACAGAGCAGAGAGACACACCAGTCAATAACCTTCCCCTCCTCAGACGGACGGCTGAAATATCGGGCTGGATTTTTGACAGCTTCCCTCAACGCCCGACGCGTGCAGGTTTCGCATTTGCAATCGGAGCATGTCCAACCTTCCGAAGGGGTAAATCACAATCGGGAGCACATTCAGCTCTTCGCGGTTCCTCAAAGGCGCCACCCATGTGTTTATAACATTATATCTGTCTTTATATTTTAATGTGTTCTCACACGATTTCAATACCGCTCAGAACCGATGCTCGGATACCAATATAGAAACTAATACTTGGTGTTATAAATACTGAAACACACCGAGAGTGTGGCAACACCGAGCGGAGGAAGGCACACACGGTTGATCTAAACTTTTCAATAAACAGTGAAAATGATCACAGCATATATTATCCGAGGACTCGCTAGAAATAATATGAATTAAGGAAACGCTGTAATCGATGCAACGATTATCTGCTATCTTCCAGAATTAAAAACGCAGTGCTGGAATATGACATTGATGCAGGACAGGGGAAGAAATGAGAAAGGAAAAGGGGAGGGGCGACGGGGAAAGAGGGAGGGATGAGCAGCAGAGCCCAGGAAGGAAGTTGGCAGGGCTGGAGAAGGGAAAGGACCGGGCTCGAACACGCCGTTTCGGAGCGAAGGAAGAAATGACAGCGTCGGAAAAAGGAGGGAGACAAGGTGAAAGAATGCGGTGGAACAACGGAGCCCTTGTTCCTGCTGAAAGAGCCGCTTCCTCACTCTGCCCTGGGGGGCCGCGGGGGGGCCGGGGGGGCCCGACTCGGGCTGCGAGCAGCACCAAACTAGACGGCCTAAATCCATCCGGGCTACTTTTCGGCCTCACGAGCCGGCTGGTTCGCATTTAAGATGCTTTCTTTTCACATGGGCTGTGCGCCACTGGTCCGACTCACAGTTCGAACTGATTCAGCGCCGCGGTTGTTTCAGTGAAAAGAACCTGGACCAGCACCCAAATATGCCGCCGGTGCTCATTAACTTTAGTTAATTTGCGGCTTTTAGTTCTTGCTGCGTTTGAAAACACTCTTGTCTGCCCGCCCTCTGATAAACCCCTGCGTCATTTACATGAACTTGACAGTTTCATCTCTAACTAATGCGGCGCAATAACGATAAGATTTCCAGTGACGGTGACGGGAACCGTATAAAGTTTAGTTTTAATTTCAGAGAATGTCTTTTAGGTTGCTGCTAAACTTGGGGGACGGGGATTAGATCGGTCTATTCCGTCTTTTCGAGGGGGGGATTAAAGTAGCTGGCCTCGCCAGCGAGAATTAAAGTGTCCTATGAGTGACGTCTTACTCGTCGAGCTCCTCGTCCTCGTTGTGGGCGGTGTTGGCGTACAGGTACTTGCTCATATCTACAGGTCGCAAGCCTTTCCTCGGCCTGGGCTTCGGGGGCTCCGGGTCCGGCAGAGGGTCGGCGTCCTGCTCGGCCTCTTCGAAGGGGTTCCCCGGGGTCATGTCGGGTTCGGGCTCGTCGGGCTCGTTGAACGGATTGGACGAGTCGTGGTCACCGAAGGAATCTTCGTCGATCCGCGGCCTTAAGGCCGGCTGGTCCGGGGGCTCTGTTTGACAACGGCACAGACCATTAAGAGGAGCTACAGACTTTGTATAATTTTGGTCATTCGTAGTCTCGCATCTGCATTTACAAACTGTGAAAAAGCACCGACGGTTGCTTTGCATTCAGTGTCTCATATTTGCTTCTATGGCCAAAAAAACAGAGAAAAATGACAGACAGGATCAGTCGCCCTGGTGCAATGGAGGCAGGAAATATCCGCTAAACAATTAAATATGCTACGTCGGTACGCCGAGGCCCGTTCAGCGGGATGACGTCGCGCCTCTGTAACAGATAGCCATTTGTTCCGGACCGCGGATGCAGAACGAGGACAGGCCGTCTGAAAAGGTAGTCTCGGGGTTTTATCTGCCTCAGTCTAAACACTGACTTCTGTTTCCTCAGCCCGGACAAGCAGAGGACTGCATGACTCCAAATGCCGGGGTGGGATTATGCCGCTTTCGGGCCGTGTAAATAAAGTGTGGAAGCTCCAGACAGATTCTATACCTCAACGTTTAAAACAGCATCCAGATCTAGAGCTATTAAAAGCCTCCGACATCGAACCTACCTTCCTCGTCGGGATCGCCGAAAGGGTTGAGGTGGTTCGTGTCATCGAGGTTGTCTTCGGGCTCGTCAAACGGATTGGTGCTCATGGCGGGCGGTGCCTCCGGATCCTCGTCTTCCAGAAAGTTCAGCTTGTTGATCAGCTCTGTTTCCGCGGCGCCCGAGATAAAGTCAAGCGTGAGAGTGATACAAAGGAGGTGGGGGGGGGGGACAAGACTTTCACAAATGCAAAAACGAACAAAGCGTCCGAGCGAAAACCAAATACCCTGCACTTAGGAGTGAACCACAACCATCACGTCCGCTCGCCGGGGGAACTCTACCTAGCTCTCCCGCGCTCTCGGGCATTCTGGGGATATTTTGGGGGTACTGGGTGTTACTGTGGGAGAAAGTGAAAGCAGCGTGGAGTTGCTATGGAGATCCACGCTGGCGAGGCTGAAACATGTCCACTTGGTCTTCATCGTTCTCACTGTAGCTCTGTTGTGCACAGCCATTTGAAAAGACTGTAAATGCGTGCGGGGCGGATGCCAAAAAGTTGTGAAGGAGGACAAGAATAGAGGGAGGAGGGAAGCCACCGTGTCGCTGAAAACGTGTCCCCGTCTCTCCTTGTTTAGCGTGAAGAGGGGGCTGCCGGTAGCAGACAATGCTTGTTTTTATTTTTTTGTAGCCTATTCTTCAAAACACCCATGAGCCATTTTAGACCACGACAACGGCATAATGTAGATGTTTGCGCCTGTGGAACGTGATGGTCTGAGCAGGACGGCTTGCGAACAACACTTTTCCTCTTCCCATCAGGTACCAGGCAGAAGGGGTGAGTATTACAGACAAAGTGTCAAAGGGTTTTCCTTATGTTTTCCAACAAGCGGCGCTCAGCTTACTGTGGACTTTGCGTTTTGTGGTAATCTGTTACGGGGAAAGCAAAACTATGAATTTCAAAAGGTACGGCCGTTGGCCTTCGAGTTTTAAGTGGTGTTTTCTGGAAAGACGGGATCTAGAACTCGTGGTTTCAGCCGGAGATCGAGCTCCCGGGTGGCGTGAAGTTCGACCCGTATGGATTTTTTACCAGTCAGTGATTTCACATAACCTCTTGGGACTCCCAAATTATAAAAGCATCGAGGTGGAAATTAGCATACGGGTTTAGATTTTTAATCACGATTCATTTTTTTTCCCATTTAATATGACTCCTTAGAGATCAAGCTTATCTTTAGCCCTAACCTTGGCTGTTACCTGATCATCCTGGTTTGAGACAAATTAGTGAATGGTGTTACTTGTGTAACAGCACCAACAACACAACTGTGTACAATTTAGCCTCCAACTTGAAGCAACGCCGGAATGTAGGTCCGACGATACGGCTTGATTTCTTTACCAGAAAGGATTTTGGTCTGAAAAGCAGCCCGCGTGATACGCTCGGTCCGCTCGACCCGATCTGGTTCACTGCCAACTGCAGTTAAATAAAGGTTAAGGTCACGCTTTTTAAAAGCAAAGGGTGAGAACAGACACATAGACTGTATAAAAGAAGTTTGCGGGGTCACGACAGAGGAGCCGACCGCGCCTCCATCTACGTACAAACAACTGGGATGCTAAAAGCGATTTTCAGGGTTTCAAGTTAGAAGTCCGCGAACCAATTGGCGATGGCGTCGGAGCGAGAGCGCCCACTCATTTTACACAGTCTATGGACAAACAGATGAACACCAACAGGCACCGTCACAGCACCTCCTACGCATCACATCACACGGACCAAAATGAACTGGCATGACCACGACACCGTCACAATACCTATGTCAAGGATCCAGAGACGGAGGGAGGCGAGCCAAAGAGAAAGAGAGAGGAAGAGGAGGAGGAGGAGGAGGAGGGGAACAGGAGGGATGGCGATATGAAACAACTATACCAGAAAAAAAACAAAAACAAAAACAAATGATAGTGTGAAGGTGACAAGGCTCAGACACATTGAAGGGTCGGGAAGACAGGATGAGAGAGATGAAAGAAAGGTGAAAAAAGACCTTGGGAAGAAGCGGCAGGCTTAGCGGTTGCTTTGCGTGCTCGCTTAAGGACACCACCTTCATCATCATCATCATCATCATCATCATCCCCATGTAAGCAGCTGAGGGCATTCAACTGGTTTACTATCTCTGTAAATGACAGGGCCATACAGGAAGGGAGGAAGGAAGAAGAGCGGTGAACAAGGCAAAATAACACACCCCATTTGGTATATTCACACACACACACACACACACACACACACACACACACAAGCACGCACGCACACTCCCTCAAAGAGAGGTCCTCCTAAGTTAATGTGTGTCTGAATATTTTCTTCTGACTGACAGGTTTTGAACGTGACCCTGTGTGTTACATGAAAATGATAGCAGTTCACTCACATTTTCACTGACTGACAGATGATACTTAAACTCATAATACACTTCCAGTTCAGAATTTTTTGGGTGTTTGTCGGCAAATGTTTTATTATTTTATTTTCACGATGTTTTTTTTTTTTTAGCTGCATTTTCTAATTCGGCCATATTAAAAAACGGTGAGTGTGGAAGCAGGTAAATTACTCGCTGACATTGGCGTGGCTGAGTCATGAATGAGTAAAACTTAATGCAAGCGTCCCGATACAAAGTCCATGCTGCAACATTTTGGCCTTTGCCAATAGGTTTCGCGACTCCTTCCGCGTTTGCGTGCACCGATGCGAGATCTGCTCGACGACGACGGGGTGCAGGAATCCTCCGTGGTGACGTGCAGAGCCGGTGAGGGTGTGAGATGGCGTGACCTCGCCGGTTGATCTACTGTACGGTGCAAAGTGCGTTTGTCGAGGAAATACCAATTTTCTCAGCTGCAGTCACACACACCGCTGCAGCTGTTGGGAACTTTTATTCTTTTATTATAACTTTTATTCCTGTTACAGTGCCCACCCCCTTGGACTTGGAAACTTTGATAGGATATGAACGGCTTGCTTTTATAGGGCCCTTTTTCCGGAGTTGACAAGCCCAAACTGTCCAAAGGTGTCAGAGCGCTTTTATACGGACACGTGGGTTTTGAAAAGCAGGAACTATTTTCAAAGTACATCACGTCTATATTCTTTTACGATTCAAGTTTAATGACGAACGGACACTTTTACTTTAAAAAATCCGAAACATTTTGACAGGAACTGGAGGTGCGTGGTTGTGTAAAATACACAGATTCCGGGGTAAGATATTCCGTTTCCATAATTAAGCGACAGATGGGTGACAAATCTAATCGACACCGTGGCGCACCAGGCGCTACGATGGCTATATCCGTGCTTCTTAGCGGAGACTTTACGTGTGTCTGAAGCTTTAACTAATGTAATTGTGTCAGGCATCCGTTCAGTTGTTGTACTTTTACTTGCCACCTGTCTGTGCGCGACGCATAAACAGTGAGAGTATCTGTTTTTCAGGCTGTGCGTTAGCCTAATGTTAGTATTACTGGGTTAGCTCGCTGGCTTGTTGGCGAGGAGGCACCGGAGGGAGGAATATGATAATGGGGAGTTTTGGCAGCTTGGTCAGGCCTTTGATTCAGAGATGCTCGCTAGTGAAGCATCGCTGTAGGCGCTCAATGCATATACATATAAATGAGACAAAGCAGGGAGGGAAAAGAAAGGACAGCGAGCATGAAGCTTAACATGAAGAAGGCGCTTTGAAAAGTTGGATTAAGCAAAGCAGGAAGCAGCGGGACCCATACATTAGCCCTCAACATGTATGTACAGATGGAGGCAAGCCTTCATCAGCCAACCAACACAGACGACGCAGCCTACACATTACAAATAACACCAAACAAAAACAAAGATGACAACAAAATAACAACAACCTGAAGCTCGACAGATAAAAGAAAACGGAAATGAAAACTTGTGACGTCAGAGCTCCTCAGCATGGAAGCAAACAAAAACCTGAGCAGGTAAACACAACCCAGCAAAAAAAAAAAAAACAACCAAAAAAACAGCACGGCGAGAGCGGTCGAAAGCCCCGCGTGAAGCCTGGAGGTTTGGTCGGGGATGAAAACGGCGGAGGGGGTCGAGTCGTGATCGCCTAGTTTGTTAGAACAACATTCAACAAGATCATTAGCTATTGAGGAGCACGCATTCGCTGACGGCAGAAATACGTCTGAATTTGGCTTCTGCCGTCAAGGCCACCTCGTTTGTTTGGTTACCGAGTTGCGTTTGCGCGTTTTCACCTGTGATCTTGGCGGCTTTCTCCTCCTGGTTGACACGATTCTCCTCATCCTCCTCGTTCTCCTCCTCGAAGTCGTCCAGGTTGCCGATGTCGGCTTGCTTCATGCTCATCAGACTGGCCAAGCTTTGCATGTCCTCATCGCTGGTGAGTGCCGAACACACACACACACACACACACATTGTAAGAAAGGAAGAGCCCTAACCACGCATGAAGAAGATCTCATTTTAACATTTGCACTACAGAGAAAGTGCACTGAATAAAACCTGCAGACCAGAATTAAAATACTGACTCTGCCCAGAAGTTGGGCTTGATTTGACACAAAAAAACGGACTCAGCGACGTATCGACGGATGAGATAAGGACGGCTGAGATCCCGATGATGAGTTTCGTTACCCCCGTGATATCTCTCGGCCCTCGACCCGAAGCCCCGGAACACATCCGGACTAAAAACCAGCCCTTCTTTAATGACTAGACCGGCATGGAACGCACATTTTCATGCTGACGCCACATCAGCAGATTATCTACCAGATTTTTTTTTTTTTTGAAATGATGCATAAATGGATGAAAGAATAAATGAAAATGCCAAGGCATTGTATTTCAATGTCAGCTCAAAACCTAAATCTCCCACCGACACAGCTGCTGATAGCTAGATCACACGTAGGGATTATCATAGCTCTCCAGCCTCCTCTCTCTCTCTCTCTGTACATCTTTCATCGCTCACCTAACTGTCATAAACACCTGAGGCCTCCGGTTCACTTCTCGCATTTTAAGGCTGTCTCCTCTGGCTCCTCAGCCTCCGTCGGCCTTTATCTCTCCGCTGCCGCCCGACGACCGCTTTATTCGCGTTAATTTTCAACATTATTTCTTGCTTTGGTATTTTATCTAGTCCTGCGTACCGCCTCGCCTGTCCCTCCCGACCGCCATTCCATTCCTAATCGCCGCATTCTCCTCTATTCTCCTTTGTGTTTGCTGTTTCCCAGGCCCGGAGGTTCATTTGAACTGGTGTGATGGAGTTTGTTTGTGTGTGGTCGACATCATTCCCCGAAGGGTTAACAAGGGTTACGCGCCATCGACCCGCCGTTCGAGCCGCAACAAAGGGCTCGCCGCGCCGCTCTCGCTCAGTGTCTGTGTGTCTGCCGTTAAATGAAAGTCACTCTTATCAAATTAGAATGAATCACGACCGCGGGGACTGAGATCGGCAGAACGCGCGGCCCAAAATTAAAGTTGGTCGAAACGGCGGAGGAATCTGTGCGGGTAAACAAAAAAAAGCCGCGGTGAGACGGGTCGCGGCGCCGCTCCAAAGTGACGTTTGAACGTGCATTATTCATGAGAACGCGGTCATACGTTTTTCCTGTGAGGACACATGATTTAGAATTTTAAGTATATTTCAGACTCTTTAGGAAAAAAAACGTCCGATTGATCTAATGAGGAAGCTCAAATGTTGATATTTACACCTTTTTGCCATCCCGTATCTTTGCAACTCGCTCTCTCTCCAAGAACAGATTGCCAAATCTGTTTTCCTTTACCATTTGACTAACTAGTTATGAATGACTCACTGACTGATTAGTTTTAGCTGCACGGGTTAAAGGTCTCTGTGGTTCTGTGATAAAATACTGTTTGTAAATACATGCTGATGCACCGGTTTTACTCTGATGCTAACACTGAACCTTAGCGCTTATAACCGCAGCCGGTTTATAGGAGCTGTCGATCAACAAGGATGACAACAAGGCCGATAGGCTGTAAAACTAAAGAATCACTGTGGATTGTTCATTCAGATGTATAAGTAATATCTGCCACATTTTTGTTGCCCTTTTTTTTTTCCCTAATTGAAAAAGTAGACGGATTGCACTTGCGCTCCAGGAATTTTCAAACGATTCTGAAAACACAAGAGTTTTCTTATGAAATCGGCCAAGATTTCAATTAATCGTGAAACCATTTTTAACACAAAAAAAAGTGTTTTATCTGTATCCTTATGTGCACGGTTACACTGTGAGAAAAAAAAAAAAAAGCAATCTGTGGCTGCGTAGATAACGTGACATGGCCGAGACTTACGTGGCCTTCCCCTCGCGCAGAAAGATGCAGGAGAGGGAGAACTGCAGCGTGGCGGACACCACCTTCTTCGACAGGGGCTTGAACTTGAGTTTGACGTCCGTCTGTGTGGGCATGGGGCTGGCGTACTGCTTCATGTTGATACTGCTGGTGGCCAAGGCCTTCCTCCGCCCCGATGGCGACTCCTGCGGGGAACAGGAAAATGTAAGGACGCGGAGGTCACCGTATCGCCATGTTTCCGTTCGTAAAAGAATCGACGGGGCAGCGAGTCTTTTATCCGCTGATATAAAACCATTTGCAGCGGCCGCGGAATCAAACGGCAAATATTGAAGCGACGACGATTCTCATCATTATTATCATTATTATTGGCTAATCCTTCAGTATCTGCGGACGAACTGCGGCATCTGAACACCGCCGGTAAACACAGGGCTCCTCGTTGAGATTTGGCTTGTTCCCGACGTGTCCAATCAGAGAGGTCCGGGCTGAAGTCATTTCTGCAGCACTTCTTTTTAGGGCTGTGCTTTGGGCCGGGGGCAAGCAGACAAATTGGAATTTTTGGAATATGCCACCGACCAGGTGATAAGACTTGTAGAATCAGCGGTGCTGGTGTGAGCGTGCGTGCATGTGGACGTGCGCGCCTGCGTGTGCGTGTGTGTGTGTGTGTGTGTGAGCTTTCATGCTGCCCAACAGAGGATGGAAAAAAAAAAAAATAAGAACTGCCAGAGAGCCTTGTCCCCAACTGCTAGATATGGAAACTAAACAGTTGGGGCCGCTGCAGTCCTTTGTCCCCCCCCCTCCCCAAAACACACTGATGTGTTTTGTCTCCTAGAAGTCCGGATGCCGAAGCAACACGCTGCCGGCGCGGTCGACCGGTACGCATCCTCGCTGTGTTGATACCACGGACACATCACGTCCCTCTTTCCTATTTCTCAGATTCTTGTTTTTTTTCTGATGTTAACTGCTGCGTTTTCCTGTTGCAACCGTCTATTCATTTACATGAGACTAAATGCCGGCCGCTGCGACGCAGATCTCTCTTGATAAGAATATGTGAAATGAAGGCAGCGGCAGTTATCACCCCCCCCCCACAACCCCCATAAATTACTTTCATTCTACCCCCTGTATCTTCATTTTAACACGTGGTTGTTGAAAAGCAGCATAGAAATGCACAGACACACACACACTCGAGCGATTACAGGACGGAAATCTACCTTCTTGTCTCAAATGTGAATCGAGCCCCAAGGACCCGTCCTCTGGTGCGCGGTGCCGAACAAAGCCGAGCAGCTAGCTCGCTTCCGCGCGACGCCAAACCGAGGGCGCGCGTACCTACGCGCTTCGGCTCTGCCGTGTATGGAGATAAAACGATACGGGCTCTTAGCGTTCTCCGTGTCCCGATGTCTTTGCGTACGAAAACACACGCGCAAATCTCAGAGGGTCTCACTCTGGGCGGAAAACTGCATCTTAGCCTTATCGCAGAGGGCCGCGGAGGATTCATCCGCAGACACACAAACACACACACGCAGACGGTATCAGTGTATCATGGCAGAGCTATTGGTAATATAGTGAGAAACCAAGTACAGTAAGTGATAAAGCAATGTGTAGGCCAGCCGTGGGGAAATCCATGCGCTCTGTCGCTGTGCAGTGACTCTGAATACTGTAGTCCAAATTACACAAAACACCGTTCACCATGTTAGACAGTAACCTTCCGAATGAATGTGTGTGGTCGTCTTCGAAATACAGCGATCCCTCGCTATAACGCCGTTTACTTTTCACGGTTTCGCTACGTCACGGATTTGCATCGTGCGTCGTGTTCTGCATTCTGATTGGCTAAAAAGTCACTCCGCTTCTTCTCTACCTGTGCGTCAATAACGTTGCAGTTTAATATGTACACGTACGTAAAACAGCTTGCCAAATTTACATTACGTACGTGCAAATTCTCTCGCAAAAACCCATAATGTTGACAAAACGCTCTGGAGCGACAAAAGCACCTCGCAGGGCCCAAAAGGCAGCGGAAGATGCTATCTATCGCAGATAAAGTTAAACTTCTGGACATGCTAAGGGAAGGTAAAAGCTATGCGGCTGTAGGTCGGCATTACGGGATTAATCAATCTTCCGTTCGTTCCATAAAGAAGGAAGAAAAAAACATAACGACGACAGCAGCGATGTATAATAGAGTATTTAATTGTATATTAATTGTAAAAAAAAAAATAAAGGTTTCTACTTCACGGATTTTGCCTATAAACAGGACCCAGTTACCACTTCATCATTATCGCTATCATTTCAAAATGAAATGTTTATTTACTCATCTTACTAAGGCTAATAGGCATAGGAAGATGCGCTCCCTTCTTTGGAGGGAACGGGGAGGGCTGTCACGAGGGTACCGTTGTGTCTGAGCTTATCACGGCAGCTACACTCGCCTCAGATACCGCTTTATTTAGCTGTTTTTGTCACTTGCACGTCGAGTTTAAATGGACGTCGATCGCAATATCAACAATGACGACACTGACGTCCAAACAACCGGCTTCGATCAGCTCTCCGAGGCAGCGACGGCTAGGTGTTACAATAACTGTACGATGCTAGCTGTTAGCCCGAGGGCTGCAAAACTGTTGGCTCGGGTGACTGATTTCAAAGGCCCATCCCGCTGCTCCAGTGTGGGAACGTTCTTGCTTTCGGCCAAACCAGAGAGGAGCTTCTGTTGACACCGACAATTGTGAAGTTGGCTTTGATTTGGAACAATAGCGCCGGAGCGTGCCAACATATCGGCGGCAAACCTTCATCGGGGGAAAACGATGGGCAAGACTAGCGAAAAATAAGCATTGTGAATTCCTACTTCAGGTCTCGGGACCGTCTGGCAGTATCCTGAGGGGTCCTATCAATTGAGTCAAGCTGCCGTTGGATATCAGAGGGGTTGCATTGCTTTTCACGGAAAGACAGCCAATGCTAGGGGAAAGAAATATCTTGACCTGGAGGAGAACGGGAGCCCCGAAACCTTCTTGTCAGTGAATGATCGACAGCAGACGCTGTCCGACAAGCCCTTCGTGGCTCTCACGCTGGACCAATATTGGCTCTACGACCGGAGATTCTTGTTTTTGTTGTTTCTCCAAACAGCTATTTCCAACCACGGTTTCCGACGCTCCCGTGAGGCCCCTTTCTCCTGTTTCCAGCCCGCACCTTGCAAGGGGAAAATAATTAAATAAGAAGAAAAAAAAAAAACTACAGAGGAATCTGACCGACTGACTGGAGAGGCCACTTGACATTTCATGCTGACATTTGAGCCCGGTCTCCTTGGCTGAGGAACATAATGTCGTATCATCGCCCCACCGCCACACTTGTCCAAAGTGCACCCGATCAGGAGGGAAGAAGGGGGGGGGGGAGACGAAAAAAACGAAAAAAAAAAAAAAAAAAAAAAAAAAACTCTCCACCTCTTATCTCTCTGCAGATTACACCCTGGCTATTATACTAAGCTAATAGCGCATGTAGATACTTTATGAATGAATTTTCCAAATGCACCAAACACTTAAGAAGAGGGGATTTAGTTAAAATGAGGATGGGGAAGAAAAGAGAAAGGGAGGGGTGAAAAATAGGAACTACTTAAGGATATGCAAATATCCCGGCAAAAGAATGGAATAAACGTTTCAACAGATTTGGGTAGCGGCGGCAAACAATGGAAATCTGCTCTATTTCCCCGGATGCTGCTTGTCAATCAATGTGTGAGCTGGTACGTGTGTGTTTGGGAGAAGGTGAAGGGGAGGTGTGTGTGTGTGTGTGTGTGTCGAGAGGGGGGGGGGGGGATTAGAGAGACTGGGAGGTTGTGACAATGTGTAAAATGAAAAGAAAGGACAATGCAGAAGTTTAATTTATTACACAACGGATAGGACTATCAATGTGCTCTCTCTTTCTGAGCCCAGAGAATAACTAAATACCTGTGTGTGTGTGTGTGTGTGTTTTGTGGGAGGGGGGCACAGGCGGAGAGAGAGAGAGAGAGAGAGAGAGTGTGTGGAGGAGGAAGAGCGAAATAACATATTGGATAATAGGAATTAGAAAAGACGGGCGGGCGGGCGGGAGGGAGGGGTGGGAGATGGCTGTTTGCTGCCCCCTGGCTGCATCTCATTCAAAATGCACTTCATTGTTTGACGCCAAGTTATCTCTGACGCAGGCAACATGTGTCAGGAGAGGAGAAATGCAGAAAAAGACCCCCAGGACTGGAAGGTTCACACCCGAGGCCCCTCGCCGCTCTGCCCACTCCTGCTTGCCTGTGAATGGCGGCGACGGTGGGTGCCCGCCCCGCTCCCTCCATGCCAGCTGGCTCGGCATCGATCCACAGATGCTCCCCTGGTGGGGGGGCGGGGGTCGGGGCAGGAGGGGTGCCCGGGGGTCCCGCTGAATCCCCCGGCCCAAAATGCCAGCGGGACGACGGGCAGCGGGGAGGAGGGGTACAAACGTGTCCTTTTTTCAGTCGCAGATGGATTAATTAGAATGAGTGCTGAAGAACGGACTACTTAGAGAGGACCTGGTGCACGCACGCGCGCACGTACGTACGCACGCACGCACGCCAATCAGCTAATGGCTTTTTAAGCACACGTCATCGGTGGGCCGGTTTCTCATTTTGACAAACGTGGTCAATATTGCCCATTGATCGCTACAGTAGCGCTTTTACTAACGCTTTAGAGGACGTGCGCTACGCTAGCATTTCAATGAAACGTCACCGCAAAAGGCACGTGGAAACAAGACGTAGCGTTCCGGTCGGTCTGTTTGTCCGTCGTCTGCGGCCGACCCGGTTACGAGGAGCAGTTGTTGAAGTTTTGATTGGCCGAGTGAAAGCATAGTTAGCGTGTTGTTGAGGAAAATAGAAACGCGATATGAACGCGGCGTCTCAATGATGGGAAGTGATGAATCACATCAAGCCGATGATTATCTGACTTAAGCCTGCTGCCACAAAACAAAGATCCCAAACAGGGGAAGAAAAGGACAAACAGAGGTCAATAGCTAACACTCAGACTGCCTGAGTTACATTCAAACTCTAAAACCATCCATTGATCAGCATTTTATTTAGTTGGCAGCTGCTAATGACCAGTTCATAGCAGACGAGACACATCTGCCACTCCCCAAAGATCCAAAGAGATGCAAAGATCCACTTTTTCCACACGTGATCTTGTTCTGAGACGTGCTCACGCTTTAAATTCCGATGTACAACATTTTACATGGTTCTTGTTTTATGTCTCATATGGGCACTGGAGTAAACTGGGATGGTTTTCAAATCTAGACAGAAACAAAACACAAAAAGTCCACGGCTGCAGAGACAGCTAGGCAAAAAAAGGGGTGACCGTGAGCCAAAAACCTGTAGAATAATTATAATTAAATACCAGAATTCAAAGTGACAATTGTTAGGGATGTAATTCAGGCAGACCTGCTCTCACTGCACAGTGTCTCATCACAACAATTCAACTGGGGCTAACAGTGGCTGACATGTAAAGGCACATAAGGACAATCAAGGAAGCTAACCGCTAACTGGGAGTGCTGCTGTAATGTGACAATATTAATTTCATTATTTGTGTTTGAACAAAAAGATTGAAGATTCTCTGCTTGATAAGTTCATTAAAGGGCTAACTTAGATGAAGAACAATTCCATGCCCTATTAAAATGATTGTAATCTACACACATATATATATATTGCGAAGGTCAATGCTAGGTCTGTCTTGCTATGCAATAAAGATCAGCATTTATAAAAAAAAAAAAAACAAAAACAAATCAATAAGACTGAGCTGAGAACATCATTTTTGGGGGAAGGAAGGGGATCATACTGAATTAAAGAGGGCACAATTTAAACATCGGATCCCCAGAGCTTCCGTGCAGGCCTTTGTAATTTACAAAAAAAAAAAACCAACTCCCTAAATGTACCCTACAGAATAAGCCTGAGGCAGCTGCGATTAGTCCGACGTCCCGACGCCCAAAATCAGACGGCTCCGGCTAAATTCAGCAGTCAGCATATTGTATGTGGGGGATTGGTGGGGGGGGAGCGTGCTATTCCTCTTGCCTCAAGGTCACAGTTATTGGAAATAGAGACATCCAATGTGCTCACATCTCTCTTTGAATCCACACACAATGGACTGATTCCTCTGTGTCAATTTGGTCTCCCTGATAAGTGATAACACAAGCCCTTTTACATACCACCTATGAATACTGCACTATTGGCGTTAGCAGACACACACACACACACACACAGATTAGGACCAATTTATTCATCTGCTACCATTATATGCGAGGATTTATTTTTTTTCCCCAAGCAGTGTGTATATGCGTGTATTTTAAAAGGCAACAATGGACATTAAAAGGCATGCAATACTATCACAGTGGCTATATGAATTACAATAACAATGGCATTAATAATGGGAGGAAGTGTGCAAACGGCTTTCATGTGTATTTTCATGACGACACACACACACTCACACACACACACACACACACACACACACACACACGAAAGAGAAGACAGACCACAGGATTTCTCCGCTCTTCTGGACCCAACGCCCCATCAAAACGCTGGTGACAAACAGTTGAGGAAAAGTAAGTGAATAAATGAGCGAGGAGATCAAGAGAAGAGCGATTAGTCACCACAAGAGCCGGATTAGGCTTGTTTTAAAGTGAAGGACGGCAGATTACAGCACAGTGTGTGCTGTGGTTTTTGGGATTAATATCCAAATATAGAATGACACTGAGCTCCAGAGACGGAGTCCTTTTGTAAAAACACCAAGAAACTCGATATGGGATTGTTGGATGTGGAGTCCACTGCCAGGTGGACAATGGGTACAAAACCACGCTCGAGAGGGGATACGTCATGACACAGCGGCCAGGGTGAGGTAAATACACTGCTCAAAAAAATAAAGGGAACACTTAAAAAACACATCCTAGATCTAAATGAATGAAATATTCTTATGAAATACTTTACTCTTTACACAGTTCAATGTGCTGACAACAAAATCACACAAAAATGATCAATGGAAATCAATTGTATCAACCAACCATGGAGGTCTGGATTAGGAATCACACTCCAGATTAAAGTGTAAAAACAAACTCCAGGCTGATCCAACTTTGATGTAATGTCCTTAAAACAAGTCAAAATGAATCTGTGTTGCTTCCTGAGTGGACACTATGATTTCACACAAGTGTGATTGACTTGGAGTTACATTGTGTTGTTCAAGTGTTCCCTTTATTTTTTTGAGCAGTATATATACAGTCCTGGAAAAAACGACATTTGAAAAGGAAAATCCTTGCATTGACTGGGTGAGACAGGTCTTAAAGTTTTCTGAGAAGACAAAAACGCGCTCTAAAAGCACCGGATCTTTTTCATCGGGATTTTCCGGCCGGGACACACCACACGCCGAATTGTTTGCGGGGTTCGGGGCGACAGCAAGACAAGGACAGGAGGGGGGGAACGTTGCGTCCGATGGGTGAAGATGATGGAAAGGCCGAGATGAGAAAAGTGAGCGCGGTCTCTCGAGGTAGCCTGCGCCAGGAGGTCAAAGGTTACTCCGTCTCACCGAGGGCGTCCTTCACGAGAGTCCGACTCTCTTCACTTGATCTGAATAATTGCGACCCAAAGGTACACCTGAGTAACCAGGCGAAGCCTCGATTCTGGCGTCCGGAAACATCGCCTATTTACGCTTCCCCTCAAATGACGCCAAATGAACCCGTCGTTGCTCTTCTCTCCCACCGCCGCTCGCTTCGGCGCTAATCCATTGAAATCTGCCGTTTTTATTTTGGTCTGAGATAAAGAGAGAGCGAGAGACCAAGCTCATATTCTATAGGCACTCGTTCTCCCTAAATTGCTGTACCCCCCCCCCCCCCCCCCACACACACACACTCTCCCTCTTTCCTTCTTTCCCTCTCTCATTCAGGTCTTATCAGTGTGTCCAGAGTGCCCTCCTCTCTCTGACTCTCTGGGTCTTTCTTTTGGGTGGCCCTCAGTACACCCCACTCACACTCAGACCCAGAGCATGCACTTCAGACAGGGGGCTAATGGGAAAATAAATTACCACCAGCCAAAAGCCCTGGCTCTGCACTTCTGCAAGAGAGAGAGAGGGAAAGGGACATGGTGGTGCTGTTGGGGGGAGGAGGGGGAGGAAAGAAGAGGGTGGCCAGGAAATGGAAAGAGAGAAGGGTAAAGACAGAGAGGTGGATATCAAAGGGGGGGGAAAGAAAAGTTGTGGGAAGCCAGAAGAAGAGGGGGTGAGGGAGTCAGAAAGACGGGGGTCCAGATTGGCGGCGCAGGGAACGGGCGGACTGGATTATAGCCCGAGTTCATCCCCGGCCGATGAAGTGCCCGCTCATCACTTTTCTCACCGTTTCACCATCTCCTGCCATCATCAAGGACCAAAATAGCTCATAACATCACCAGACGGGCGCACCCGCTGAGCCAATACCCCCAGCTTCTATATCAGGGATTGATTACTGCCCTTGCATCATGCAGGGGTTTAGATATCAAGGCCGCACATTTACCACGCCGGCAACATCGGTGGGGGTGATAGCATCTGTGTTGTGTGTGTGTGTGAGTGTGTGTGGGGCTTGACGAATTTGAGTACATGGAAGAGGGCGAGGTAGGCGGGCTGGCCATCCATGTATGAGTAGTCGTGTGTGTGTGTGTGTGTGTGTGTGTGTGACAGAGTGGCTGTCGATTGTGCTCGACCACCCAAGTTCGCGTGAGCTTTCACCTAATTTTACAGAGTCTATGACTCATTGAAAGTAAGTCAAAGGGAAACCATTTAAGAAAGTGTCATTATTGAATTGAAATATTAAACCAGTTAAGCCAGCAAAGTTCAAAACGCGGTTTATTTATGCAAATAAAACTATAGTTCTGTTGGTGATGTAATGTAACGTAACGCTTTCGCAGCACTGTGTGCTACACACCGATATCTGCAGTCAACAGCAAGAATGGCAAAGTCAGGTGTAAAGCATTAGGCCATTCAACTGCATCATAACCCTCAGAGATGAAGATGTTGAGGTTCTCTTTGGAGGTGACCAGGACGGATGGGATCAGGAACGAGTCTATCAGAGGAACAGCACATGTCAGATGTTTAGGAGGGAAGATCAGAGAAGCCGGACTGAGATGGTTCAGTCATGTGCAGAGGAGGGAAACTGAATATATTAGTTGACGGATGCTGGAATTGGAGTTACTAGGCAGGAGGTCTAGAGGAACACCAAAGAGAAGATTTATGGACGTCGTGAGAGAGGATATGAAGGTAGTTGGTGTGAGAGAGGAGGATTTCCCAGAAGGGAAAAGCCCAAAGGACAAGAAGAAGAACAAATGCGCAATAACCCATAAAAAACATTTACAGTCACATAGCAACCATCTGACAGAGGACTTCATCCTGGATTGTCAAACTTTGAATCAGTTCCTCAAACAATGTCGCTCTTTAACTTCTAATTACTATTCAATTGTGTGATCAGACGCTGACACTGTTTTGCCGATCATGATTGTTGTCCTGAAAATGCAGGATTTACGACTATAATCATCTGTATGAGTGTTTGTTTTGGCTGACGGTGTCTGTCAATAGCGAGTGGTACACAAACTCCCAGCATGCGGAAAACGTTCCTCACCGAAGGGACTCGCAGTTCATTGACTTCCACTCGTTTTGCACACATATGTGGACGGCGTGTGTTGTTCGGAGTTTGTGAGCAAAGAGCTGCCGTCCTCCTTGAATCGCAATAACCGACACCTGATGTCACTGCGAGTTCACCCTCTATGCCGGATAGCAACGGTGGAAAGACAACTGTCTTGTCCAATAACAAGACCTCAGTGGCATTAGATAAGATAAAACGTATTGACCCCCATAGGGGAAATTACTTTGTCACAGCAGCGTAGCAGTTATGTCAGAAAAAAATAATAAATAAAAATAGAAATAAAAATGAAATAAATAGAAGCGAGAAGATAGCAAGTCATCCATGAGTAAATAGACAGCAGGGAGAACAAGGGCTAATAACGGACAATGGCAGCAATGACTGAATGAAAATAAGTAAACAAAAATAGTCGGGACGCGGGCGGGATGGCTGGCTGGCTGGCTGGCTGGGACCAACGAGGATAAGAAAGACAGCAGAGTTACGGCGTGACGTGAATGGGTTAAGTAGTGGATAAGGAGAGCTAGCGAGGTTGTGGAAGCAGCACAGATGTCAGACAAAACCCAATAAAAAATGTTTTCATATAACATATAACACATGCAACACGGACCCCTCGGGCCCGTATTTGTCCCACCTGCCCTTCATTTTACGATGGATGACAACCTCAAGACTGTTACCTTGCAGGACACCTAAAACAAGAACATCTGCATTTACAGCATTGCATCTTTCCCCTTGCTTTAGTTTCCCTTCCTGAAACTGGAGCGCAGTTTATTTCAACAGGTCGGAGCCCCCGTTACTTCAGACGCCGAATGACAAATTCCAGGTGAAGACAGCAAAGATTCTCCATATAGACTCCATTCCCACTTTAAGGATCTGTTTGTTTTAGCGGTTTTAGGCAGCTGCCGAGATCTGACGGGGCTATGATAGGGCCCTAATCCAGAGCAAAGCTGATTTGCTTAAGGGGGGCAGGTGGGCTAAGATGGCCTGCGACAAGAAACAATTGCTCCGAGTGAGAGTCTGCCTCTCTCCCGCCCCGTTCCATGACAAAGGTGTACTCTCCATGCTAAGTGACAAATCTGGGGAGACAAAGAGCATTAGCAGGGTGATGCTCTGCTTCAGTGCCTCTGATTGTGGCCAACTCAAAGAGAATCTAATATGGATTTTTTAAAAAAGGAGAGGGAGAGATTAGAATGAAAGAGAAACAATGAACACCTTCTACCAAGGGGGAATTAGTGGAGGGATTGGATAAGGAGCTGGTTTGCCTTAGTGTGTGTGTGTGTGTGTGTGTGTGTGTGTGTGTGTGATTGTTCTTTGAAATTCTTTTTCCCGCACCAGCACAAAAGGTTTCCCCAGTTCTGTTTACATGCATTCTGTTAATGTGCATTTATATGCGAGACACATGCACAAAATTCAAACTCCCCCCCCCCCCCTCCCCGCGTATGAAAAAAATGTGCATTGCAGCTGAGCCATTTAAATTTTTCATCCTCCCAGATTGAACTCCACACCAATAAGGCAGTCCGGGGTCACCATATTTACTGACTGACTTCAAGAGGCCCTCATCAAAATGCAAATTTCTTTTGCTTGCATGTAAGTTTAAAACATTTTCGCGTGGCTTTACTAAACGCTTCTCGGTTGGACCGTGTCCCCCGGACGCACTCCTCGCCGCCCGAGTGTCTGCGCCTCCACTGCAGGTCGCCGCAAATTCCTGACTCGGTGACCCTCTGGGCGTGGCGCTCCGAGCGCGGCTTTGTAGCCCAAATGTTGCAGGTTGTGTTGAGAGGTCGTTCGAACTGTCAGTGGGCGGCTTAGCCGTGGCGTCCCGGAACGTCACAAGACCTATTCGACGCCACTTAGCGGAACGATCGCCTCGGCCTCCCGGTAACCGTCTGTGTTCGCAAACGGGAACGCGGTGACTGCGAGGGGATCTGCGGGAGATAATGCCAACGAGTCACCTTGCACACTAAGTTCATAACTTCGTGCCTACGCACATTTTCTTTCTGTGCCACCGCCACCCACGAGGAAATCACGCGTATCTGCTGAATGAACAACCCGCCCGCGCGGCCCGGCGGGTCAAGCTTGTGGATAAACAGGGGGATTTGCGAGGACCGGTGTTTTGCGGGCCACACGGGCCTGTCTCCATCGCGAGCAGCCATCTTAAGACGCGCGGAGGAAAAATAAATAACAGAGAGATGGAGATAATAACTGTTCCGCCGCCATTGTCCAATGGCGCCGCGCGCCGTTCTCCAGCCGGGTGAACAACCATTTCCGCAAAGCATCGCGAAAAATAAGGAGAGGTGAGAATGAGGAGCTGGATTAGGGTAAACCAAGGAGGAGGAGAACAGTTGAGAGGATGTTTGGCCATGAAGCGATAGGGGGACGACCCATGAGATGACTGATAACACAGGGCGTGGCGGCCAATAATACACAAACAAGATTGAGGGACATGGAAAGAGAGAAGACAACAGACCTGGGAAGGAAAATGCTTTCATGAATGGCTCAAACAGCCACACGGGGAAAACACACGAAAAATACCAGAGTGAAACATCTGAGGGACCACGACTGCCATTCATCAGTCTTTATGTAACGTACTATGCGGAACACTCTTTAAATATTCCTTCTTTCCATGCAAATTATTTTCCCCCGAGGGAAAAAAAAACTGTCGACACCGGAATGGCATTTTCATCATTACTTTTCCTGCAACAACATGCAGAGATGAAGAGGCCTGATTGAGTAATACCGTCGTTAACGCTGCGCCTCACTTGTGCAAGAAGTTTTGAGTTTGTATTTGAAAAGAAAAAAAAAAAAAAAAATCAGAATTCGCGTAACACTTCAATATCACCGTGCAAGGTTCCGCAGCCCTGCGTCCTATGGATTTTCCTCTACGTGCGCGCCCTCGGCGGTGGGAAGGGGCTGCTGCACTTTGGGTTTTGCAGGCAGAGACAAAGTCCAACAGGAGAGTCAGCGTTCGGCACGGGAACAGACACTAGCAGCACACCTTCAAAACAAACAGAACCTCAGTCCACCTTCACACCTCCACCACTCCTCCTACCTCCTTGTCTCTCACACACCTCAGCTTAACCGTCGCCGGGTCAAGGCTCACCGACCCGCGATACGAAAATTGTGCTTCAGCAGACGCGGCGGTATCCGAGTTAGTGTCGACGTGTGAATTTTCCGGGTCTGTTCGGGAACACGGGGCAGTAACGGGAGGTGCGTGTTGGTTCTTCGCCTGGCACACTTATGAAGGCTGGCGGCCCATGCAGAGCACAACAGGCATTGCCGGGACAACAGCCACCATCATTCTGTCATTGAAATAGGTTGATTCTTTCACATCTGTTCCAGAATTAATGGCACCACTAGCATGTGATCCCACAGTCCCAATATGGGGCTCGCAGCCTTAGCGCAGCTCTGTGGTAAAACAGTTTTTTTTCTGCTTTTTCTGTAGAAAGAAAAACAAATGAAGGTGATACAACTTTATCATTTGAGAGAAATGTGAGTTTAGTCAACGGTTTGAATGTTACTTCTCTGTCAGGGTAGGAACTCGTGTGCAGTCATTTCCGGACTAGAAGCCGCTTCGAACACTGCGGCTAATTTAAAGATTTTGGGGGGGCTAGCGAGCTTCGTGCCCCCGAAACATTTTGCCTCGTCACGTCGGACCAATGCAATGACCGTGAAATTCTCAGGCCGTTCAATTCCGACACCAAAGAAGACGACTTCAGTAGTTTTAGTGCGCAGGAAGAAGACAAAGATAGCGATCGGCTGGAGTAGCACAAAGCGGGGATAGAAAACGGATGGACTTTTCCTTGTTTTATTTATTATTCATCTTTTTCATCAGTCGTGTTACAGGCACTGTTCGGAAAAAAGCATTTCCAGTAGACATTTGCGGATGTTACCGGTATGTATTTGATTAAAAAGTAAAAAAAAAAAATGCTTCTGTGTATCAAAATTCTGCGTACACATATAATTATTTTGTTATTTGTAGCCGGTGCGGCTTATATTCAGGTGCGTTCAATAGTCCAGAAATGACGGTAGTTAATGCTGTTTGTTTACACAAACAGAACTAAGGGCGTAACTAATTGACTAGCCGTGTGTCCAGTGAGCCACCTAGTAATGGTAAACAGCTAAGTTCACAAGCAGACAGAGGGTTTGTGGGCAAATAGTCTCCCATGATCAATATGGTCGTCACCTTCTTTATCGCAGTTTTAATAAAAGCCAGCTATTCTTCGATACACTAACATTGTTTCAGAGACTGATTGAGTTTTAAACACATCATCCTGGGATAAAGAGGTCTCTGATTTGAAGGTTACACGGGTTGGAATAAGAATGTTTCCCAGGTGGTACTGGTCTTTTAATGTTTGTTTGGGGTCAAATATCATAATGTGTGAGGCAAAACACAAATGTAATGTGATAAAAGTAACTTTAACTGTATGTGTGACAGGATGCCGTGGCGTCTGTGCGTCAGATTATACTGTTTGTGTGCACAAGCTTCAGGTTCAATGAATGCCTTCGTGTATTCATGACAGGAAATGTTTGCCGTGTGAGTGTGTGTGTGTGTGTGTGTGTGTGTGTGTGTGTCTGGTGACATCTGCTTGGTTGTTGGCTGGGAGTGGAGCGCAGCGGGGAAGCAGGAGCCTCAGACTAAGAAGATGAAAGCTGAGGTCAAAACCTGGGCCAGTGGGACAAGACACATTCACCAACACCACACTCAGACACAAAGTCACACACGCAAACATAAAGACCTCTACGTGCACACCGCTCTCAAAGAAAGACTCACACACACACACACACACACACACCAGGAACACAAGAATGAGATACTAAATAAAGTGTGTGGGGGGGAGATAAAACATAAATGCAGACAAAACAACTGTAAAGAGACTAAATACAGCTAGGCTAGACAAACACACACACACAAACACACACACACACACACACACACACACACACACACACACACACACACACACACACAACATAAACAAACAGTATAAGATGATGACGCAAGCATTGACTCGAAGCCCCACATTATCAAGAGTGGCGGTTTAATCGGTTTAATTAACAAACACGTGTGTGTATGTGTGTACGAGCACGGCTCACACACACATACACACTGATGGAAGATAATTCGGTTTGTGCCAAGTGTGTCAAAATGTGACAGTGAGGGAGCGCCTGTGATTTTGGAGTAGAGGTTTGTTGATTTTTTTTTTTTTTTGTTGGTTTGTTGGGCTGTTTTTTCCTGTTTACCCCTTGAGGGATTGCGATCTTCTACTCGCTGTGTTTTCAATGCAGACTGTTAGAACGAGTCTTTTAAGAGATCTGAGACGGCGCTCTTGTCTTCGCCTTCGTGCGCACCGACTATGACGGGTGACCGCGTTGTTCGCGTCGCGCCGAGCAGCTTCCGACCAGCTTCCGACCACAGTTAAAATCTGGAAAACGCCTTGAGGCAGATTTACGTATTTGAGAAGCCGAAGACTTTGACTCTCTTGCTAAAGCTCTCCGGACTCGGGAGCCGGGCGTCCCCTAATTACTCTGCGCAAACACAGATCCGACAGGCTGAATAAATGACAGTCTCACACGGCGCCCACACACTCCGCCACAGAGTCACACAGCGACGCCGCACCTGCGCCGAGATGGACTTTGTGACACACACTCTCATGGTGGCGGAGGGCCGGTTAGTCAGCAGACAAGCCATGTGATGAGGTGGTGTGGTGTGGATTAGGGGCCAGTAAGCCTATTAAGGGGACGGGAGGGACCACCCGGTCTCGGCAGCCACCTACAACCCAGGAACGCATGCACACACAGCGCCCTGACACATAAATGGCTGAACACACAACCAGAAACACGGCTATTGAGACACAAGCGTATACACACACCCCTCATCGATAGATGGATGCGTATTTTACCTTCTTGCCGTCGGTCTAATCGGGACCGGTGTGTAATGTTATATTATTTGTCGTTTCCTCGGTCGGCTCGCAAAACAACGTACGGGCGGAAAATGTCAGCAATTAAGAGATTCGGTGTGTCTGTCTGCTGTGTGTGTGGTTGCGCGGGGAGGGGGTCCAGGCATAGAGGGGGTAATCACGAGCATCTGTTGCCTCTCCTCGGGGTGATTAATTAAATTAATTTTCAAAAGCATGTGTGAATCCGGGATCCCACAGTAGGAAGACCCCCCTCACACAAACACTAATTTACATGCTTCCAGCTTTTAGCTATAAAAGCATATGTTATTAGCTGTTTGAGCACACAAGGGCAACCCGAGCGGACACACACACACACACACATACACACACGCCTCTTTCTGACACAATAAATTAGGCCTTTTGAGTTCTGCAAACTATTTAAGAATTTGAAACGAGTAAAGGTGAAAACTTTGGAGACACACGCATGCACACAAGCGCAAATTAATCCCAATTTGTCGGCCTCGGCACGGGGGAAACTTTTGGGATTTCATACTTCATACCAGCTTTTGTCACCTTTGCGTGAATAGCTGAGGGCTGAAATAATTGTGTTTTTCTTCCCAGAGGCCCAGTCAGCGCTCACAAGCCACTGGCCTACGTAATGTGTTCCAGGCAGAGATGAGGGGAAGGGAGGGGGGGACAATACACACATCATGGACGTGTGTACAATGCAGAGGATTTGTGTGTGTGTGTGTGTGTGCGTATAAAGGTATGGGGATCATTTGTGACCTGTGTGTGTGTGTGTGTGTGTGTGGACGGTTGTACTGAGTGGGCTGTAAAAATGCCCACGTGAGGACGTCTGAGGGAGACGTTTGTCATGTGGAAATGTCAGTGCCTCGGATGTAAACAAAACTGTCCCACGAAAGACACGAGAAACCTTAAAATAATGCACTCACGCCGGAAATATTATCCGGAGGAATCTCTGAAAAACAACGACGACCAAAGAAAAAGGAACTGATTGATCCCAGATACAGAAGGTCAACAAGCGTTTATCTGTGCAGATTGTATTATCCACATCGAATGTCATGAAATCCAGGATCGCCCGCTTATTTCCAAATGGACGCGGGATAAGCTTTTTCCTCCTTACGCTTCTGCATTTACAAATACGGCTTAAAGCGGGCGATACTTAAAGCGGAAATTTCAAAATCAATACTTTAAGGGGGCTGCATGTGGCGGGCGCCTGTCGCACGGCGTGACCTGGGGTTTGGCAGCGAGCGGCACATTTGGAAATGCCTTCTTCTCTGAGCGGGAAAAAAGGTATTTTTGAGAGGGACGGGGAGGAGCCGGAGCGTGGGCCTCCGACTGCATATCACTTTATATTCAATGTAGTCAGACATGATAGCTCCTCACTTTATATACAATGGGACTCGTGTGTGTGTGTGTGTGTGTGTGTGTGTGTGGAGTGTGTATACGACGTTTAAATCCCTCCACAAAGCTTTAAAGATGAGGGACGTTGGTTTACCATCTCCAGCTTTGGCTGATATGCAAACGCAGAGAGAATACACACACACACGCACACACACACACACATGTTCAAAAGAGTCTGTCAGCACAATGCCTTCACATATAGCCATCCAATCTTTTGACTCTCAATTTGCCCACCTTTTTGATAATATGCACCTATTTGAAAAAGGGCGAAAGGCAAGGGTAGCATGCAATTTAGAGATACTACTGTGTAGCCATTTTCAGCCCGCCACATCTCCCACCCGCTCTCCGTCGCTTCCTTTTCTTCACTCGCTCTCCCTCTTTTGATTATGCGATTCGCCTTGGCAGACGAACAAATAGAGGAGAGAAAAAGGTAGTGTTTGACACTGCCATTTTCAATGACAAAATACAATCTAGCCAGGGCCAGTAATTCAGCGGGGAAGGATTAGCCTAGCGCGAGGTTGGGCCCCCAGATTAAGACGAAGCCAGAGCGTGGGGATCTTGAATTTCATCATCTCCGGCGCGCCGGCACAATGGTGAATTCTTCCCCTTTCTCCTCTGTCGTTTGATGAGGGTTCAGGAGAACTCACTTCTCCTCTTTTTTTTTTTTTTTTTTTTTTTCTCTCTGCTCCTTCTTCCAGCAGACCTGAGTGCCACATTAATTCATCCGTCCCGACTCCATATTGGTTTAGATACCTGATCAGTGGGGGGATGTGAGAGCCGGGCTCCTATAGAATCCAGAGTTGTGTGAAGGTTGAGAGTCGGGACGGGGAAAAAAAAAAAAGGAAAAGCGAGGACTCGCGTGTGAGTCGCGCAGATGTTCAGATGTGGCGACACGATCAGTCGCATGTCAACAAAATCACAAGTAGCGGCACAAAGATGTCTGCCCATTGATCTACAAACACAGGTGTGATGCAAATGATTCAGCAGGCAGGGCTGGAAGAGCGCTTTGCAGGGCCTAGACTGCCCCCTGGTGGGGAAACCTAATACTGTGGCAGGAGACAAGAGGAGACTGGAAACACGAGACCTCCGGCTTTTCAGGAGTTTTCTGGATTGCAGGTCGAGCAGATATGAATTAGACGGTAACTCTGTCCGGCTTATGACATGTACTGCTTCTTCGCTTCGGGTACCGAGCTGACGGTCAGCTGTGGATTCCCCCTGGGGGGTGAATAACTTAACCAAAGTATCCTTGGTGGTCCGACTGGAAGCTACCGCGGTATTTCACAGTGTGTTCAGCGGCATGCATATGAGTGGAGATTTTAAAGCGGCGAATAAAAACGCATGTGTTTGGCCGAGAGTCACATCATCATTCAGGCCTGAAGAGACTGAATTCAAGGATCTGTACGCGAGTGCAATTCAAAAGTTGAAGCGAGTATTGAAAAATGAGGGTGAAAATAACATCAGAATAGAAAAAATAACCCCCCCAAAGGCTAGGATTTATTTTGTTGTTCTGGATGGTGTTCCCACGGCTTTTGGAAAAATGAATGTTGATGTTAAGACACTGATTTAAAAAAAAAAAAAAAAAAGAGGCGATTGATGAGAAAGGATAAATGTTGGATCGGATTGCCTCCATTAAAGTGGTGCTTCGGTGTGTGTCACGTTCACACAGAACGTCTCCGGATTGGAGGTTTAACTTGAAGTCTCACAAGAGGAAAAACTCAGCAGCAACATTACTGACCGTAAGAAAAGTTGTCATGGTTGGTAGGATTTGCACATGTTCTCTGAAATGTATTATCTGTTTGACTCCGTCCGGCGGTGTTTGCCTGTCGTCCCCGACCAAAGATACAGCGAGCGCAGCGGTTTCGGGGTGTATCTCAGGCGGCGTGGCCCCTTTTGACAAAGCTACAAGTCTGGTAATAGGATAGGATACCGTTTAGGCCTCTTGACGGCGGCTCGGGGGAAAACTACAGTCCGACCCTGCAACTGTTTGAAAACAATATGAATCAGAAAACCTCTGCTTGACTTCCGAACGTAGCCTGGACCTGGTGTGGACACCGGATAGCGGCCTGTTTGGGAGGCACGTGGGTCCGGACATGTTCAAATCCACTCCCTCTTCATTCCTGCCGGGCGTTGACTGCGCTTCGGGGGGATTTCACCCAGGACCGAGTCATTCCACGCCGCCATTGTGTAACCGCTGTAAGGGCTTACGGAAAGTGGCTAGAGGAGAACTTCTCCGGGACTAATAAAGCAATGTTACTCTGCATGAACAGTATATCATGTGCCTGTTCCGCTCACACCTCAAACCTACATATAACTATTGTTTTCAGACAAATCCAGGCCCCCTCATCGATCTGTCAGTACGCTCTGTAAACATGAAATGTGTCTGTGCACATCCGTGAATACCCACTTGTATCCATTCTCCCCGGCCGCCGATACTGTAAGCTCGTAGTTTGGTGCCGATCAGGCGGCGTACTGGGTTTACGCGGTTTAAAAACATAAAAATCCCGAGATAGCCAAGAGCGACTCAATCTTGCCGACATTCCGTCTTTGCACTCTGACTAAAATCTGACCGCACGAAGGTGTAAAGCTGCTTTCTTCATACACTTGCCCTTTTTCCTGCCCCCTGCATCCTGTGTTCTCCAGTGCAGCTGGGATCTCTCTGCTATTAGTCAGGTATGCGGAGACAAACCCCCGGACGCTCGCTCTCCCGTTCCTTTCTCCCACGCTCTGACCAGAGAGCGCCGGCTGACCTGCTTGTCGTCCGGGCTTTTGATCAAAACCTGAACTCTGTCCACATCAGTGGACAGAAAGTGCCAAGTGTCAAATCGGTCGGACCGCTCACCTCGCGGTTTTTCCACCCGCATTCTTAAAAGACGGCGGCGCGAGAGGCGTATTCTTTTCCCCTCCGTCTACTTAAAGTTCTCATACCAGAAAATTAACATCAGCTTTGTGCGAAGATTCCCATTACATGTCATCTCCTCTTATAAGACTAAAGATGACTGCTAATCAAAGAGCCGCTTAGACATAAGCCTTCAGCTACAAGCAGCACATCTTTAAAATGATAACATACTGGAAGGAACATGGCGCTCTCTCTAATTTACCCAAAGGCATCTAGGCCGGGGACAATTAAATCTTGAGTCATTAACGTTTATCCATTTCATAGAGTCGTACTCTAATTCTCAATCTGACAGCCACTTTTGACACACGCCGAGGTTTCAAACGGCTTGTTTAAAGAACCATAATCACCACAACTTCGGGTGGATGTCAGACAAATACAGGACACTTTCGGAGCCTGACCCGAGGAAGTAAGAATAAGACAGACTGTAGAGGCAGACACGGTTTCTGCATCCCTTTCAAATTGAAACAAACTCCACTGAACTCTGGTAATAACATTACCAGGCAGCAGTGAAGAGTTTATCTTTCCGGTCGCCTGGAATCTGCCGGTGCTATCTAAACAGCGCGCGGCGTCTGTAACCAGGCACCGGAGTCAATCACATATGGAAACACCGCGAACGCCACTTGAGGTTTCCATCCTCCTGCTGTTGTTCCTGCGGCTGCCTGACGCCAGCTTGTAGGGCCACAGAATGACCACATGGTGGCAGAAGCTTCACAGTAATGCTCATAAACCCGCCTTGAGACTGTAGGCGTAGGATATATCTCGATTTTGATGAATACCAGAGAAGAACATCTTCTCATCGCCAGGTCAGGGCAGTTGGACCCCAGAAAAATGGTATTAGAAGACAACAGGAGGAGCAAAGACATACATGTATAAGCAGATACTCACGTTTTCAATGACAAATGTCCACTCTTTGTCTTCAAACTCCTCTGCATGAGGGTCCTGCAGGGCAGAGGACAATGCCATGCTTAAATATATGAATCATTATTACATACATACAGAGCATCATAGGTGAAAAAAAATAATAAAAATGCAATAAACAGTCAATCTCTAGCTTTGTTAAGCTGAAGACGAGCGGGTCTCAAAGGAAGGCATCGGAATCAGACGTCTGACAACTTTGCATGTAATGCTTGCGCAGGGGCCATGCTAATCTGCTCTGTATCCTTAGAGAAACAACACAATCTATACATCATATGTATCCTGCGTGAAGTTGGTCTCGGGACAGAATCGGAGCAACCATGAGAACATGAACCTCGACAGAGAGAGGCTCGGTCCATCCTCTTCTCTGCATGACGCAAACGATTCCGACGAGCATCGTTTTTCCCTTTACAGCGATCCCTCGCTATAACGCCGTTTACTTTTCACGGTTTCGCTACTTCAAGGATTTGCATGGTGCAGTGTGTTCTGCATTCTGATTGGCTAAAAAGTCACTCCGCCTCTTCTCTACCTGTGCGTCAATATCGTTGCAGTTTAATATGTACACGCCAAATTTCCATTACGTACGTGCAAATTGTCTTGCAAAAACCCATAATGTTGACAAAACGCTCTGGACTGATAAAGCACCTTGCAGGGCCCAAAAGGCAGCGGAAGATGCTATCTATCGCAGATAAAGTTAAACTTCTGGACATGCTAAGGGAAGGTAAAAGCTATGCGGCTGTAGGTCGGCATTACGAGATTAATGAATCTTCCCTTTGTTCCATAAAGAAGGAAGAAAAAGACATGAGGACGACAGCAGCGATGTATAATAGAGTATTTAATTGTATAAGAATTGTAAGAAAAAAATAAAGGTTTCTACTTCACGGATTTTGCCTATCGCGGGTTCTTTTTGGAACGTAACCCCTGTGAAAAACAAGGGTATGCTGTGATTTTTTTTAAATTTTTTTTTTCATTGTGAATCAATATCTTGATGCAGCATGCCAACATTTCCCTTTTAGCGTTCTGTGGACACCAAGCCTGAAGAACAGGCCCTGAAAGCAGACAATTATGGGGGAAGCTGTTTATTACGTATTCATGACAGATGTGATGCCTGCACACTCACTGCACGCCAAGAGAGTTTAGATGAAGATACATGGAGGACCGAGACCTTCTCAATAAACTTTGCAGGCTTTGAGTCAGTTTGAAAGTTGTGCCTGTATTGTTTGAAAGTTTGTGGAAATGAGATGTCCCAGAGGTTTGTGGAGGGGACTTATTTTCCCTGGATGTTGTTTTTAGTGTTCTCTGGGCCTGTCGAGCTGAGGAGGAACAAAAGACAACGAGAAAGTAGGGAAAAGCACGCCAGAGTGCAAAACGCCTGTAAAAAAAATGGGTCACAGACGTGTCCATCAATCTGGCAAGTTAATAATAAATGGTCAATTAACTAGTGTGAAGCATTGGAAAAAATATCAATAAGCCCCCCTCATCTTCCCCCTAAGGGTTACGGTACAGGCTACATCATGATGGCGCAATGTGTGTCCACAAAACAAGGGGAACCTGCAGCGCGCACACACACACACACACACACACACACACACACACACACTGTCTTTCCTCCTGACTACGCTTATGACACACCCATGAAAATCAATATTCCTGCAGTCTGCCACAACATTTGAACACAGCAGCCAGCTGCCTCACCCTAAAATATGAAGTCCTCTTTTATTTCGCACATACACTCCAACTAAAAGCGGCAGAGCGTGGTCGACTTCACCGTTTATTCCGGTTTAATGGCGAATTTTATAGCTGCTAGTAAATTAAACCCACGGCGCCCTCTGACAGAAAAGCGCCGTCTTAAAGAAAATATCACAAATGACCTTTATACTTTAATAAATGACAGAATACTGTAACAACTGACGGGTGGAGTGGCTTGAATTAAAGAAAAGAAAACACGGCCGCCTCCATTTATCACAACCCCTCACCTGTGTCAACAGAAAAGACTGTCAGTTAAAGTCAGCGGTTTGTTCCTGGTGGGCGTCCGGCCGAGGTTGCCCGCTGGCATACGTTCGTGCCTCCTGGCAAACAGATTGGCAGTAGTGCTGAGGCCAGGGGTTTGCACCGCTGTGCTTCAGGCCAGACGGATCTTCTAAAGAGCTATATGGTCAAACCACACGGGCGGCAGAAAACCCGCCTATATCGACCCTGTTATTTCCTGCAGTGATATGGATTCTGCTGATTAGATAATGTTGCTTTCTGTTCCTGGTTGGGGAAAAAGTCTCACAGCCCCAGTGGAGGAGGCTGCATCTCTTTTCCGATGACTTGGAACACTGGGGTAATTTACCAAACTCGACCACTGGGTGCCACCAGATCCGTCTCCAACCACGCCTCCGCAGAGACCACCGAGTTAAAATAAATGGATCATCGGCCGAGCCAGATATAAAATCCAAAAACAGCTGTGTACGTGCTCGTGTAAGTCGACAGTTTTTGGACCACGATTCTGGTGGCTTGTCGGGCCATGATGACCTGGAACATCACAACTTGGCCAATAACCGATAAAAGTCGACCTCGTCTGCCGAGTGCGGAAAAAAATGTCGAAATTCCCTCCCGGGTGATCCGCGTACACTGTAGAATTAGGCAAGACGGGGTCAGTTTAAGCTTCCCGTTTGCCCACTTTAATTAGAAAAGTGGAAGTGGTCCCGAAAACGGAACCGTCGATACGTAGAAAGTATCGTTTCCGTATCTGCGGAAGAGAGACGTCTACAGTGATACTGCCTCTTTCTCCGTCGCGCCGCCAGGACAGCCTGCCCTGGATGATCTTACGAAGGCTTGGATTTGTGAAACTCGAAGCGGGTCTCATCGTGACGGCGTCCGGGCGAAGGATAATCCCTCTGAAAAAAGCCGCCGGATTGTTAGTCACTTTTCATGCGATAATGTGCAGACGGCAGCAAACTTAAAAGCAAGTGATTGTTCTAGAAAGGGGAGATGAGCGAGCAGGTATCTGTGGCAGGAAGAGGTCTGGTAAATACAGCGAGTCGGTAACAGGAGACGGCTCTCTGAGGCGGCCTGTCAGCACAGGGGCCTAATGTTTAAGTAAGCCAGGCACAGCGACAGATAACATCTGTAAAAGTGTGTCATTTCCAGCCACTCTGGAAATGTAAAGCTTTCAAGGGGCTTCCAATCAGACAGGACCTCTTCAAGCCTAAAGTAATAACAGGTGCACTTTGACACACTGCCTAAATTCCTTGTTTGAACGAGGCAGAATGCGTCGGCTGCTGTTTCCCAAAACACCGACTACACCCTTTTATTGCTAAAAGAAACGTCCCGCGCCGTTACCTTTCCTATCGTTGAATAGAATTGATCGAATGAATGTGTGGTCGTAAACATAAGTCATGTTTACGGTGATAAATCGAATCAACTTGAATTCAATAAAGCGGTTGGAGTCGCCGCCATCCCCGGTTCTCCTGCCGCCCGGCGCCGAGTCGGTCAAAGATCTGTAACCCACCTTAAACAGAGTGACGGTGATTTCAATGTTCTCCGGAACGGGCCAGACCACCACACCTCGGTAGGGATTTTTGATTCCCGGCTGCCAGCTGTGGGACTGCAGGACGGGGACACCGTTAGATGTCACAGATGAACAGTGCCTGAGAAGAATCTTTCACCGATGAAACATTCGGACCGATCCGTTCGTTCACATTCGAAAAGCGAATTTAGTCGTTGAATACCGACCTTGGAGGATTTCCGCCGACTTCTCCGTGTCCAAACCACCACCAGTTTGTCTGGTTGCCTGAAAAGAAGGGGTGAAAGCCATTTGAGCGAAAGCCAAAATGTGAGTAATTTGTCAGTCTGCTTTTCTGTGACTAATGCGACCCATCTAAATGTTTCAGAACCCTGGGGAGTTCCACGAGCAGGGGCACACATCTCTCTGCCGATAATTGCGGCACTTTTGATCAACCGATGCACCGGGTGTGCGTCGTGCAAAATAGGTTCCTTCCAGTGGGTTCCCAAGGATCCACAGGTGGCTCTAACGCAGCGATAAACAACAATTATCAATGATGGAGGAAGGAGTCATACATCATCATGATATTAACACGATTGGAGTCATCTAAAACCTGGCTTCCCATAAAGCATTGACCCGAGGGTTATAAACTCATTTCCTTTTGTACAACATATAAATATAACTTGTGTTCATTAGCTGCACCTTGGGGTTTTAAAAGCCTGATAGACATACTGCTGCTGAACACAGAGTTGCTCCGTCCATGAATAAATCATAAGACACGCCTCAGCCAGCAGAGTCTCAGTGGACTGCAGCGCACACACACACACACACACACACACGCGCGCACACACACGCACACACGCGCGCGCGCACACACACACGCACGATAGTGTAGGGAGACTAAGAATTACGTAATCCCACAAAGTCCATGTGTAACTCAGAGCTGACTAGTAATTGATAGGAAACCATGTTGCGGTACCTGAAGCATGTTCTCAATCAAGACGTGGCAGAATGCGGACACACTCTGGGATTATCGATATCATGCTACTCAGGAGGCCTTTTCCAATACTGCAGCAGGTGCGGATCAATGGCGCAGCCAGGCCACCCCAAACATTGGAAAGAATACGGAGATTTCTGCATTTGATTTCCACCGAAACTAGATGCTGTGATTTAGCGAGGGGTTCTGGCCGAGGCCGCTCTGTAGCACCGTCACTTGACACTCGACATAATCCAGATGAATCACACGGCTGCGTATTGTTTTCTGAGCAATTACACGTTCAACTTTTGTGGAGTGATATTGTGTTCACGTGATTAATGTTTATTCCGTATTTTGCAGTGGCTGATGATTCGTCTCCCGACTTCGCGTCACATCACAGGTGTGGACTGACCCGGATTGAGGGTTCGAGTCAACGCGTCTGAACAGAAATGCGTTAATTAATGACGGTTTTTCTTTTGTTTGTTTTTGTGCGAGCTTGCATTTCCAAGAGTCTGTTTTCTTTTGGCTTTTCCTCACATTGTTGTCACACCATGACATTTCGTCTTCGGCTCCGTTTAACAGCCCTTCCCATCTGAGACACGCCCTGATACTGCTGCATTTCCTAAAGGTCTGTCCTGGATGTTGCCTTTGCACACAGAAAGTATGCGGACGCTGCCGACGGTCGGATCAAACCCACGGGCCTTAGAAGCGATTTGTTTTCATTTAATACCCCACGTTGGACTTGCTGCCTGGGATGTGCAAATGACGGCACGCACACGTCTTACTGAGGTTGACTGAGCTCATTATCTTGTATTTGCCACGATAGGTAACCTTTTCCTTTTCTTGAAAAGAAAAACGCTTGAAAATGTACACAATCACTGCGCAAAAAAAGTAAAGGACTTCAATTCAGGTTACAAAGATAAAATAAAAGGTTACTGCCGATTTCTCCATTTTGGAATGTCCGCATATGCAGATTGTAGATCGAGAGACTTCAGCCAGTTTATTTGTCGAGTGTAAAACAAGAGGTATTACTGAGGTGGGAGAGAAAACAGGGAAAGAGGGAGAGAATGAGAAGTATAAAGAGACAAGAAGACTGACAAGCAACAATTTCATCCTTGAGGAGAGGCCTAACATAGAGACACCATTGTCCAACAACACATGCCTATCAGAAAGCATGCACACAAAGCACTGGCAGTCTTTTCTCTTGGTACAGTATGGGCTCTGAAAAACATTTGTCTCCGGGCAAAGTGACGTCCATCCCTGCCCTCGGCTTCAACTCCTGCCATGTGTGTTCAGAAACCACATGCTGATCCACCCCCCACCCCCACCCCCACCCCCCTTCCCAAATATAATACCCTGCTTTACCTTTTGATGTTAAGAGAATGTGTGTATTTGTAATTGTTACATAGCGATCGCCTGACAGTGCGGTGGGATACGCATTTTCCAACAATTCTGTCAGAGAATAAAGTCAGTCAGAGGCACAAAGATTCAAAAACAGTTGGATTTTCAAAATTGCTGAGCAGTGCAAGTGTAAAGTATAATGTTCAGGTAAACTGAAAGCCCTGACTTTTGGACGACCGTCAGTTCACTGTCAATGATTATCAGTTTAACCTCATCCCTTTTAAACACGCCTGAAACACAGTCAGATTTGAGATTTATTCAGAGAATCAAGTTGTTTGAACTAAGTGTGAAGACTGCATTAGAAGTAGTGAGAAACGCTTATATTTAGCAAATTATCTGCAAACTCCGATACCCCTTTACATGAAATGCAGCAGGCGAACCAGCAGGGGAAAACAAACACGCTGGTACGAGAGCGAGAGCAGAGGGTCAGCGTGTTCATTAAGTCATTTCCGACATGGACAGTGAAGGGAAACATCAGTGAAGTGCAAAATCCGGCTTTATATTCTGCCATCGTGTCGATATTTTCATTCTGTCCGGCCTCAATATTGTCTTTATCTTTGCCGGCCTCAACTAATAATAACGTCCTGCTCTCGTCCAATAAAATGAAACCGGTTTGCCATCAACCGTCCGCTGGCTTCTGTCACAACCGAGCATTGATGATACTAATTCAATTGACCCGACTATTAGTCTCCCGCTGATAAAGGCAGATATCAAGCTGACCCAATAAATGAAATAGAAAGCATGCAGGCTTTAAAACCAAGATCCTGTTGGTCCCGGTCAGTCTTTATTCAAATCTGAAGCAGGATAAAAAAAAGAAACGCAAGGATCGACATGAGGTTCTCGGATTAAAAAAAAAAAAAAAAAAAAAAAAAACGTCGAGAACACCGACTCTGAGTGCGTGTGGGCTTGAAAGATGGGACATAATGCAAAAGTGGGTCAGCAAGCTCAGCAGGGGACGAGGTGAGGGCTCGCCAAGAATGACACAAAGCACGCAGAAAACTTCAGACGTTTCTATGCAGAGCGTTCGGCGGCGGCTCTCGCTCAGAACCCGCAGTCACAGAAAGCGGGGATTTAAAGCATCTTCCAAAAGGGTGCTTTTATACCCATGACAATACGCAGTGTCAAGTATAACGAGACGTTTTATGTTCAGAAATACCATCTGCCAGACGGTGGATAAGAAATAGATGCCACCTGACCCAATTTGATCAAGCCCGTGTCCAAAGGACAAAAACACGATGACGCAAACGTGCGCTACGTTCGGAGGGAGTCGGAAAAGTCGAGTGGCTTTACGGAAATGGACTCCCTTCTTGTGGCCGTCGATGCTTTTGATACGCGTTGAAGCCGTTAATCTGAATGTACAAAGAAATGCAAAAAAAAAACTGATCTGCAATCAACTTTTCAACAGGAACATGTCGGCTGATGCGGCGATAAAGAAAATTGAATGGCGGTGACTCGGAGGTGACGGAGGCTACAAGTCACGAGGCCAACAGGACAGATCTGCAAATGGACTAAATGAACAGATGATGTGGAGTAAAGAGCGATACATACAGCGAGTGCCTTACTTCTCACCGGAAACTACTAAAAACCACCTCATTGGTTAGACGGGCTTGCCGTGGCCGTCTTGGTTCGGGTTTAAAATCCAGATGCAGATGTTCCACAAACTGTCCATCCAATCAGGTGCAGCCAGGACGTCCTCAGCCAACTGAGACAGACTCCGCTTATAATGAAAACAGGATTTGTGTTTTTGTTTCACGTTAATCTTATTTGTCTCTCAGGTTCTTGGTTACATCATGTTTATACGAAAGGAAGCAGAGTCGTATTCTTGTCTTATTGTTTTTGCTGATATTTAAAATTTACTTTAACGTTGACTAGTGTTTAAGGGGCACTATTTTGCAGCCTGTCCATTGCAAACGACAAAATTCTGCCTTTGCACCATCGCTTAGGCCGTGGTCCGGAAGGAGGAACTGTATAGTCTTTATACTAGCACCACATCAAAATGCGAAATTCTGGTGTTGTGAGAGCCTGACTTGTGGTGAGACACTGAAGGCTCAGTGTGCCCGTCCATCCGCCTGTACAGCGGGAATGACGGCACACCAGGATGTTGCTGCAACATGAACTTTCCTTCGGGCAGGAGGAAGGAACCACTTCACATCTGATGCGATGGACCCACACCATCATTATCCACTCACTCCGCTCTGTGTGTGTGTGTGTGTGTGTGTGTGTGTGTGTGTGTGTGTGTCAAAAACAGAAGGGTCTGGCGTCATTCAGGTCAGTGACACAGCGATAAAACTTAGCCAGGTCATAATTACCCATTCCCATTTAAAGTGCTAAATTATACAAACACACACACAATAGAGACTTTGACACATTGCATATCCAGAAAGGGGAAGCTCCTGACTAAATATTCTATATTTACCACCTCAGTGTTTGACCCTGGTGCATGAGTTCTTATCAGCAGGGATCACAATGAACACACAGCCCTGAAAACGTTGTTTCCTCTGAAATGTTTTACACGTCAGGGAACGGGGTACTGAGAAAATGCCCACTAATAAAAATCCCGTCGTATGCCAAATAATATTTCGGACATTTTTAACTGTGCGAAAGTTCGGTTGCAACATTGCTGGTATTGTTGAGAGTTCAGAGGCTGTCGTTGGTAAATCCAGTGACCTTGCTGTTCCTTCTTCACTTTGGCTGAACTTCCAACCACGTGCCGGTGACAAAAAAAACATGAGATATTTGTGGATAATTTAGAGATTGAGGAAACTTTTAGATAACTAGACAGCCAGTCTGTCAATGGTGCTGCATAACTTTTATTAAATAAGCCGCTTTTGAAGTATCTTGACAACTGTGGGATTGATTATAAAGGGACTGGATCTTTTTGATCAATTACACAGCTTTGCAGCACCAAAGGCTAAAAAGACCATCGGCCTGCAAACTGACAACCATTCACATGCTAACTCAGGCTTCTGTCTGTGTGTGTGTGTGTCAAGAGATTCAGTTATGATTTGAAAAGAACTAGAAGCAAATTTACAATCAAGCTGAGGGCAAAAAGCAAACCCGATGTCATTCTGGCAAATAGGAACAGCACAGCAGACGTGAAAGTGTGAAATGATAGCCGACATTACGGTACCAGCACCTATGGCTTTTAACCAACTTTTCACAAAAGAAAAAAAAAAAAACACTGAGGACATTTTTCCTTTCACTGTGAAATTTTCACTTTCCCAATGTCAATTTTAAGGCTGCAATAAAAATACGAACAGAAAGGTGTCATCAACAAAGGAACATATGCTCAAGCATGTTTGTTTTGTTTGCCATCCTGCTGTTGTGTGGAAGATGCGTTTCTGCATCGGTCTGATTCCATGAGGGCACGGCATTAGTCTCAAATAAGATGAAGTACGAGGACATTAGTCATAACACTATCAAAGAAATGCGCCATCATCATGCAGTTTTTATTATCACCTGGGTATATGTTCCTGCTTCAGTCACCAAGCCAAACCACTGGTATCTTTGGATCCTTAATGAGTAAACGATGGCTTATTTTCAGGTCTCGAGGACAACCTCCGAGAGGGAAAACTGCTTTGGCCTTTCGTAGCTCTAGAAGATTGTAATTTCCTCGAGTGATGTCACTTCGATGACTACCTCTTTAAAAATTAACAAAATCCGGGCGTGAAGCGACGTCTGTGGATCCATGGTTTGTCCTTCGCCTCCGTTTGAAGTCCCAACAGCTGCTACCATCATAACATACAAATCACCGCTGAGTGAATCAAACCAGTGGCACTTTATCCGAGTAAAAATCTGACATATGGGAGCCGGGGTGGACGAGGTACGAGGATAACATGACATCTGTCCGTGTTTGAAGACAAAGGCCCACTAACGACAGCGGGTGCACTACCCTCATGGCTGCAGCAGAGGAAGAACTATTACATCTTTAGACAAGACATCATGTCTGCCTGTCACTTACAGACATTTAGAGAGAGGGATATGTCAATTTCTTGTGTTGCCGTGCAGCCCGGTGTGTTGTGGTGAATGATAAAGCAGACTGTCAGGGTAACGGCACAGAGTGCATCGCTGCAATGCATGAACGGATCTGTTCTCGTGGCCAGTAATGGGTCTGTAGACTGCGGAGTAACATGCACACGGAGAGGCTGGAGGATGCAGAACGCCACACCCAGAGCGATGATCGTGGGGCAATCTGATTCTGCACAGCCTCCTGGACAATAAATACAGGGATGTAGTGATACTGTGTGAGTGATGTTTGATTCTCTCTCATTAACTAAACCCATAAGTCACCATGTAATCCTGGTGACTATCTAACCATTCATAAATACTGCACTGGACCGCCCTGCTGGAGACACCTGACAATTTTAGTTGACCCGATTTCAGTATGAGTGATGTGAATGTGACCTTCATGTAGCACCTGAACGCCGTCGGCTTGGGTCAAGCTGCTCGCGAAGCCCGCTGTGCAGTGCCTGTCTGCAGGGGGCTCAGCAAACGCTCTGCGGCAGACCGCCCGCCCAGTTGGGAGAAAGTTGAAGACTCGAGCGAAAGTATTTCCTCATGTATGCAGTATTTAAGGCCTGAGTCAGGAGGATTCGTAAGTTGAAAAGAGGTACTCAGAGCCTCCGCTGCACAACAACTAATGGCCCATCCCATGAATAGTGAAGGAAAGTTCTAGCGAGGATTTCCAGGTCTCGCATCAGACGGTGTTGAAATATCTTTGTTGCAGCGGGTATCGTGTGAGCGCCCCCGCTGCTTCCTTTGCATATTTTCCACAATCCGCCAAAAAAGAACCAAGGCGTTTGACCTATTCAAAGTCTGTTATCGGGTCTCTGCAGTTAGATATTAGATAACTCGCCACTTATGTAATAGATTTCAGGTCATGTGGTCTCATGGGGCGTTGTCCATAAAGTAATTCTGTGACTCCAATGTCTACGGCCTAATTCAAGTGACAGACCAGGCACTCAGATCCAGTCCCCCACTTTCCCCGGAAGCAATTAGTCTTGGCTTGTGGCACAGTTACTTACAGGTGAATACGTGCCTGACTGTACGAGACAACTGGAGAAAATTATAGAGCAAAACAAAAATCTCTTTCCGAATCGCTTGCCACAGTCAGTGTAAGTGCTACGAAGGTTAGCCCTCTCTTTGGAAAAATACAGAATATTGCTTTAGAAGAGAAAACTTTGGAAAACTATCAATAACAACCAGCACTGTGAAAATATTATGAAACAGACCTGCATTGATATTCAATACCAATCATGGGAACTTTCAACTTCTCGTGGGGAAAAAAAAAATAAAAACCGATGAAATTCCCCCGTGAGATTACATGGGGTCTAGTTGTCTATGATTGTTGATTCAGCCGCTCTCCTCCGACGCCCCGACATCTGTACCTTTTCACTTCCACCGCAGTTCTGCGGTGCTGAGACTCTCCGGACCGACGTCAACGGCACATGGGAGAGACTCCTCCGACGCTCGGAGAAGGCGAGCGACATATTTTCTATGCAAACTAATTGACTCTTTCGGTGCTTCCACCCACACTCGACCGACTCAAGGGAGATAATCACAAGTAGAACTGTGACACAAACAGTAGCGTCTGTACGGGCAGCGGCTACAACACTGTGGTGGCTGACGCTTCTACCAGAGGACGATAAGGAAGACAAAGAGGGAGGCTGTGTTCGCTCAAAAAACATCCCAGACTAAATTAAGGGCTATATAAAAGGAAGAGGGAAAAAGAGGGGTTGTAAAGGCAATGACACAGGGGGCGATGAATGGGGAAGAGGAGCAGTTAATAGCTCCACTACAGCTCAGCCCTGGAGGGGGGGGGGTCATGTGCTTTCAAAAGAAAGTAGAGGGTAATAACATTCATTAGAATAACCTTTTAGTCGCAAATCCACTCGACGACAACTTTGTTAACGGGTTTTTAACTGAGTTGTCGCAGTAACATAATTTCAAGATTCTACACCGGTATTTTTTTCAAAAGCTTCTTTTTTTTGAAACCTGCAAAAGGCTGCAATTAGTGAAACAGTAAAAAAAAGTAACGCACACATTTTAGACATACTTATGTTGAGAAAAACATTAAACAGGACCACAGCGGAGTGCTCTGTGAAAACAGGGAGTTTAATCCTGAAAAGTGATACGCTTAAAATAAACCAGAACACAACTCTGAAGAACTACATGTCAGACTGTTCTGAAAGCCCTGTCCTGGCAGGAGAAATCTTCTCCGGACTGTCTAACCAGAGCGTGTATGGTGGCGAAATCTTCCTTTTCTTTTTTATAAATTGATATAATACACTTTTTTTTTTTCCTGAAGACACTTCACCAGAGGAAGACAAACTTGAGCCTGTCTTCATTTGTAAGCATCAACTGTTTGAGTCAACACAAGCTTGGTGTCACATGGTGCGGTCACATGACCCGCGGCTCTCCTTGGCACCGACTTGAACTCAGCGGCTTTTCTTCCTCGCAGGTTCATCCTGAACGTGTGACTGCAGACCGGGATTTTTTTTTTTTTTTTTTTTTATAGCATCCACCCTAAATATTAGTACAACGCAAAAGCCCTATTTTTTGAAGCGCAAACCGCTGTGTGTGTTGTGTTTTCTTTACATCCCCGACGCCCACACAGATGCGTCGGCAGCGCCCTGCAGCCTGAGAAATGACGGGTGTTTTTCTGCCCGACAGACACACCGGCAGTTTTCATCATATTTAACACCCCATTGACTGTTTCATAACCGGGCAACGTTTCATGTCTCCCACTGCGAGGAGGAGGAGAAGATGGAGAAGCCCCTTCTCATGTTGTAGAGTTGGGAGGATCGTGCTGTAAAGCTGTACAACTGAGATGATCCACAGGAGGACGGAAAACACTGTGAAGGTTGTTACAGACACAGACGAACCAGAAGATGACCACGCAAAGGCGGGAGCAACTGAAATGTTGAAGTCGGTGAGTAAGAAACAAACACATGGAACGTGGAAGAGCTGCCCGGATGGACGACTTAGTATGAGAAAACAATTAGAAAGAAAGATCTTTCTTGTGACATTTAGTTGTACACAGAGCGCAGCATCAGCTAAATTGAACCCATCATGGATGCACCCTGAGCAGAAGGTAGCCACCTAAAAGCGTCAGGGGAGCAGTTAGGGGTCCAGTGTTTTGCTCAACAGCCCTTCGACAAGCTAGGAGGAGCCGGGAACCGAACCGGGTTTAAACCCGTGTGTCACGCCGCCCCGAGCTGTGTGTTCATGCAAATAGATTGCAAAAGTAAACTTCAGCTATGAGGAAATCAGTGAAAGTTTGTCTTGCAAATGCAGGCTTTCACATCTACATTCATTTAGCTCAAATCAAGGGGATCCATTTACGAGATCGCCATCGGAGTCTTATTTTCTCAAGACTACCAGTCAGTGTGTTGTTATGGACAACAAGGATTTTTGCCCTGTGCATCAACCAGAACCTGCAGCCACAAGTCACCCTCTCAGAATCAACACGGGAGAAAATGGGTAGACACAACTTCACTCGAATGCAAGAAAAATGTGGTCTTTGCCACATGAAAATGTAAAATGGAACATCACAAGTTAGGGAAGCTGAAGAGCAGTAAGATGCAATGAAGGGACAAAAGTGTGATAGAAAATACTTGACTATCCACTTTAAAATCATCTATTTGCGTTTACACCTAAGTTTAAGGTCTCTGCGACCTATCGTAAAGTCTCCCGATGAATTATCATGTCGAGAGAATCTATCGATGAAAGTTAAACACAAGTTATGACAGGAATGGTTTGCGGTCTCGCCTCAAAGCAAGAAGATCCCAGGTTTAAAATTGGGAGGCCGACGGGGACGGACTGAATCAGTATAAGAGAGATACGGTCAAGCTAGAACACCACAGATTTATTCAGTTCACTTAAAATGAATAAAGAAAATAACAGACTGGCAGTGGAGTCCCAGCATCCTGCCAAACTCGAAAGGAAAGACTCGATTATGTCACGACCCTGGAATCTAAGCAAAACAGAGTACAACATCAGACAAGTTGGCAGGAAGATGTTTCTCTGGCAGAGGCATGACGGACACTTGCCCCGACGCACACATGCTCGGCAGAAGACAACATGTCACAGCGTGACGCGTGGTCATTTCCATTCCCACAGTGAGCCACAAGACAGCCCAAGCCCTGGCACTGACGCAGTTATACATTAGCTTGCAGGTTTGGTGAAGCGGATTTCATCTTCAATCAAACGTTTGATTTGAGTAAACACACACACGTGTGCACAGAGATATGTGTGTGTCTGTAAAAACAAATAGCTTCACCGTTTTAGCATGCACTAAATGATATGAAACCTGTTTTCTCACAACTCTCGTAGCGTCTGTGTCTTGTCATGGGTCTGTGCTAATTAGCAGTGCTAACATGTCCCCAGATACAATTACCATGTAATCAATAGCTTCTCTGGTTTGTTTCCAATGCGCTGCTCTCGTTTGGCCACCGCACACGTCCGCGGCCGTGTGGCCAATGCCGGGGTCGGACAAAGTTTTCAAACAATCATTTTCCACGCAGGTTGACTAAAGACCCGTTGTTGGTGTGAAGAGGCAGGCAGTCGCCTGAGGGGAATACTAACACAGTGAGAGAGGGATTTATGTTCAAGTGAGTCACGCTGCGTTGCAAGGTATCTCATGGTTTCAACAAACAACCGACAACCCGCTCAGGAGACTCTTCATATGTAATCCTGAGCCGTGGCTACAAGCCACGAGAGGAAAAATTAAAAGGTTGTAATTTTCTCGTCCAATTTAGATTATTTTGTTTCAAAATGGATAACCGCTGTCTATTTATTCGTGGATGTCTTGCTATCTTCTGTCTAATGTCTCTCTATATTCATGTTTAATTTTTTTTCTCTTTTTTGACAAAACCGTTACACTGCTGTGACAAAGAAATTTCCCCAATTAAGTTTATCTTAACTAAATGCCATATTTGACAGGAGGAGTCCCCAAAAAAGACCAAAACCATGCACACCTTTGGATTAAATGAGTATGAAGGTTGAGATAGATGAATGATCTGCAATCGGAAGTGACTTTCTGAAACAACTAAGCATGCAGTAATTCAAAGGTGGGCCATCTGTCACTCAGAGAGGACAGGGAAGTTTTCATCAAAGTGTTATTTAATGTGTGTCTAAACAGGAAAGGTGTTTTTGTTTTTTGTTTTTTTTTAGATTTTACTGCTTGTAACTGTGAGTCATGCAACTATCAGACAGACAGGAGAAGTAAGCAGACAAGTCGCTACACTCTGTCTAGCAGTGCCATGTTGTAAAGAGATTATCGGAGGTACAGATTAGCAAACCCTTGGAGAAACATGGAAGGAAAGTAGTGGCACCCGTGCTTTTGCAGACATGCAGAGCTGAAACCACTGCACCGAGAAGCTTTCATTTCCTATCTTGACTCAAACAATCAAACCGGAGAAAGATGACAGACAACAGGGAAAAATACGCCTTTTATCAAAGATGTCTAAGATCGAGTTTCAGAGGGACTTCTGCAACACTATACAGCAATTGGAGTCACTGCCAAACACAAACACTGAGCTCATTAATGTTTTAATGGTTAGCCGGGATTGATTGTGGAGTCTGACATAGCTGTGTGAATAGAATACTAACTCACTCAATTCCACATCAGACTTGACAGCAGCCAGGCAACAGACAAAGACCAAAAATATGATCCTGTGCCCATCCATATCGGCTTACTCGAAGATAAAAAGAAGAGAGACGGAAAACACAAAACGTATAAAGATCAGTATCGTGAGGAAGAAAAACATCATCTTAATTCAATATAAGTGAGACTGGTGGATCATGTAGAAGCAGGCTGCGCCGTCACAAGATCAGTACCAAGCAGCAGTCGGATTCAGGCTTTCTAAAAGCAAACCAATTAAACCAATTGACTGCCGATGGCTCGGTGAGATAAAATTTCCATCTCTTCTGTGGGAGGCGTTTCCAGATGTAGTAGATGCATAGCAGGGCCATTTATGACCAGAAACACCATAACAGGAAGTCTTCACTGCAGTGTGAGAAATGTAATTAAACGTGTCCGATGCGGACTGCAGTTCCCAAAAGACACGGGGAAGATGAGGCCGTAAGAAGGGCTTAATACACAGAGGATACAACTCTGACCCGCTGAGCTATTTCGTTTCTCCGCAAGGATACAGCTGTCGAGCAACGGATCACATCGTCGCTGGCTGTTTCAGGTGTTTCGTGCACAGCTTCTGAGCAGATGCCGTCCATCCGTCTGTTGTCCACCGCCTACGGGGTCGCGGGGGCAGCAGCCCAAGCGGAGAGGCCCAGACCTCCCTCTCCCCGGCCACTGGGTCCAGCTCTTCGGGGATCCCGAGGCATCCCAGCAGAGCCTAGAGACACAGTCCACGGGGCCTCCTCCCGGTCGGACGAGCCCGAAACACCTCACCAGGGAGGCGTCCCGACCAGACGCCCGAGCCACCTCATCCGACTCCTCTCCGAGTGGAGGAGCGGCGACTCTACTCCGAGCCCCTCCCGGACGGCCCAGCTCCTCAGCCTATCTCTAAGGGAGAGCAGACGCATCCAGATTAAACTTGCTTCACCGCCCATATGCTGCAGAGATACAGCCCGTTTTCCTGCTGCAGATTCCAAAGAAGATATCCTCGGCGCACGTTTCACCTTTCAAGTCATCTAAAAGTACTCTATCTAAGGTTTTTTTTTTTTTTTTGCTGGGAAACTTGATAACTGCAAATACTGTAAAAAACAGTCAGCCACTTAAGGACAAAGTCTATTCTCTGTTGTGACCTGCAGGCTTTGGAGATTCAAAACACTGCGGTGTTGTTAAAACCAAGGGTTGCTTTCCATATGTCTACACAGTTTCTCAGTCATCCAGGTCACGGTGTTCGTTGTCACATTTTGTCGTAGCAACTGGACCTTGGAGATGATTCTCTTTTCATCCGAGTGGCTTCTTTAGCCCGTTTCCACACGATTTGCGATGTCCTCGTTGGCCCACCTCACTGAGCTCGGAGACAACTTAGCCTTAAGTCAACTCGTAAGAAAGCACACCCTAAATTGTACACGGGGAAGCAAAAATATTAAACAGCGTGAAGGAGAAGGAAAACACATTTTTTGACGGGAGGACTGTAAGACTTCAAGATTTGAAATCCTTTTGAGCTCTGGGGACTGTTTCCAGTCTGCGGAGATGGAAACTTTCCACTGCAACAATAACATACTGTACTGATGAGGTTCGAGGAAGGCTTAAACTGAGCGCCAACGCTTTCTCGCACACACTACTGGCCAGGCATGCAACCATAAACACATACAAATGCTCAATCCAAGACAAGCACAAGCCCAGAGGCGCACGGGGTGCAGAAGGCAGACATTCTCGCATCAGGCATTTTTAAATCCCATTAAGTGTGCGCGGCGATTGCATGAATTTGGCCGGACGCTCGCTAATGGCGGTACGAAATTGCCTTTCGGTTTTTGCTTTCTTCTTCGTTTGTTTTTTGGCATTTCTTAGCTGTCGGCTTTGATAAACATAGCTCTGACAAATATGAAATGCACAGGGGAGAGGTTGAAGGACAATGACAGTCGAGTGAAAGCCCTGCCTGGTGACCGACGCAGGGCCGATTATGACCAGACATCATGTGAACAAAAACCAAACACCTTCTAGCTCATCCGGGACGGATCGTTTACGTTTATCGGTTATGTGCCTGAATCCATCGTGATCTGCAGATTTGGAAGCCGCTGTACCATGAATAAGGTGCAGCTAGAACGTAAGATTGAACTAAAATCACCCCTAATATGAGTGTGTGATGTCCTGTCATGTTCCTGGAGATGAGTGTGTAGAAGTGGTGAGAGTAGTGATTTGGGAGGATGAAAGTATAAACGTCATATTCCAATAATATCTACCCTTGAAGCTGATTGAGGCACAAGCCTGGGGCATCTTCTCTCTGGGTTAAAACGTCCACACACACACACAAACACACACCGCCCCGAGTCATCTACCTTCCAGAAGTGAATTGATTCGAGCTCCAGTATTCTTTTATGTTGCTTTCATAAATAACAGAAATTTTAAATGACGTAATCTCAAATCAGAACAAGAATGATGCATCATCAAGCCGAAGCAGCATGCTTGACTATTAGAATGGCGTTATATCGAGCCTCCTCAGAGATGAACTCCTTAGCACTAACGAGAAGTGAAGTATTGCTGCCTTTTGGCTTCTGCGCTTCACCTCTGCTGTTGTAGCTGCAGGCCGAAGGGAAACGGCGACTGACTTTCGGCACAGTATCGAATGAGCGGGTCAATGACGCCGTTTCTTCACCGTGTCTTAACCGTTTTACCCTCTGTTGTGAAAGGCACTGACTAATCTTTCTGTCAAGAACAATTTTCAGAGGTCCTATTTACAGCGAAGCTCTATAGAAATAGGGGAAACCCCTGTGTAATCTGTTTGAAATCACTGCTCAACAAACAAGTCACATTCTCACAGTTGACATTTCTCTATCGCTACTTAAATCTCCCGCTTCATTGTTTGAGTAACCACGGGCACTGAAGTCTTTGAGGTCTGCTGTATAACTGAGATAGTTCAACAAAAAAAAAAGGCGAGAATAAAACAACCGCGGTCAGATTGCACAACAAAGTGTACGTCTGACTATAAGCTGAGCCCACCCACTCTTTGCTCTGAGGAGATGTACATTTTTCTCATTCCATTCTCCGACACGTTAACATCTGTCCCAGGTCAGAGCCGTGTGGGGCTCAGCCAGTCCCGCCTACGGCAAGCCACTTGAGAATTCATGTCTGCAGGACACAACTTTGCTTTACAAGTCCTTGCATCTCTCCGGGTCCCCCCCGGGCCAGAGAAACAAATATCATCAATCAATCTCCACCTTTGAAAAACAGTCACAGCAGCGCCGCCACCGACTCTCGCTTCGTGTAAAAATGTGCCGTACTTCCATCTGACAAACATTCTGCCAAGAACATTAAGTTGATGATATGTTTTCATTTGAATCGCACTAATACGTCTGGCCCTTGACTTTGACACGCTAAGACTCCATGAATTAGCAACATTACACTGATATTACCGGATGGAATGTTATGAATTTGAATTTAATGAATGGGTATTCAAGTGTTTATGTGGGATGGAAAGAGGAGGAAGATATAAAAAAAAAAAAAAAAAACGACATATGGTGTAACAAACGACAAAGAAAGCGAGGGGCTGAGAGTCATGACAGGAGGATGAGCCCATTAAGCAGAGCATGTGGTTCATTGGTTGTTATAACCCCAACCACCGCTGCTTGCAAAACACCACCGAACAAACCGTTTCGGTTTCTGGCAGGGAGGGAAGGCAAACGCTGTCAGCGATGGGGCGGAGATGTGAAGGAGAGACGGTTGGAGCTGCTGCCACTCACTTAAAATACTCAAGATAAGGAAGAGTGTCAACAACTTTAAACACCACTTCAACAATTAATGGCAACATCTGGTGAGACCGTAATCACCCCAATCTTTCAGCAGAACATCTGTGCTTTTCTTGGCCGCCATTCTGCCACATTATCCCCGAAGAACTAAATTCCTAACTGAAACCATTATTTGTCATCACTACAAGTTTGCGCTTTAATTGCTGTGCACATTTGACTTCATTTTTTCAGACGCTAACCGTTTCGTAAAAGCAGTAAGGAACACGGGGAAATGTTTTGCGATGATTTTAGAGCAGAGCGAGGAGTCTAAGGCGCGGCGTGGAAGCCTCTCGGGGCTCTGCTCTGGAAGAGATGAGGCACAACGACATCAGGGGAAGGGAAGAGAGAGCATTCGAGCTCGTTCGTACGGGTCATTCAATTGCATATTTAATAATGGACAGAGAGGAGGAGGAGGAGGATATTTTTTAAAGAGACTTCAGTGCACCTTGCACAGAATAAAGCAAGTTCCGCCGTTCACCCCGTAGAGTGCTTGCGTGCAGACTTCCATTCTACCATGCAATATCAAATTCTCGTGGATGAGCAAGAACCCTATGACAGCTCTCAGCCCGTCAGCTCATTACTAAAATAGAAACGATAACTTTTCTGAAAAACCACAGAGTGATAAGAACATGTAAGAGTAATTTGGAACTCTCTCTTAAATATGTTCCCATCCTCCCTGAATGGTCACGTCAAGATTATCTCAGATTGCCCGTCAGGTCCGCCTGCCATCCTTTTCACTCATGACTAAAGCTAAACAATTTCAGCATTGGTGCGCAAGAAAAAGATCATAGTAATTTTACAAGGCATCCGGGGCCCCTCCCAGCAGGCGGACATGCCTGCACACCGAGAGGAATATGTATGTGTGTGAGTGTGTGTCTTTGTGTGCGCCTGCGCGCCTCTGTACGTGTGAATTATGGCCACCGGGAACGGGGCTCCGCATTCCAACATAGACAGAGACGCATAGTTTTCGTGGGGGCTGAAATGACAGCGCTGTGGTGGCCTGTTATTCCTACGAAAAAAACTCACCATTTCTTCGTGCATTCCACCATCAGTTCCTGATACGAAGCCACGAACTGGAATTTGGAGGCATGCTTCCCCACGCGCTGCAGTCTCTTCCAAACCGAAGCCATGTTTCCGGAGGGGGGGGACTGATTGAATCCAACCTGGACTTCCTTCTTTTAGGGGGGGGGTGCTCTCACGGGAATTCACGTGAAGGTTTATACGAATTTCGGCATATCCGATCCACCCAGACACATAGTTAATATTTTACTGGAAGCACACAGAGAAGGAGATAAACTTGCTCATCCAAAAAACGGCCTGGTGCTCCTCAGATACTATCTGACAAATCTAAGGACATGAAATCTCTGCAGCAGAGCTCTGATGTGAGGACGCACATGGTTTTGTGAGGAGGAAGAAGAAGATATTTTACTCCATGATATCAAAGGGAATTCTGAGTAATCCGCTGGGTGAAAACATGGGTTTTCTCTTCCATGATTTTCCTGCAAAAGAGAGGAAAATGTTGACGTCAGTGAAGAAACGAGCAGAATTTCGCAGCTCTCTAACTTCAATAAACGGAGCAACTTTGTGAAACGGCAACCACCCGGGGCACGGTGATAGCTTTTGAGTTGCAATAAACGGGTGTAATAAAAACGGTGTTTATGTAAATCCATTTTGAAAAGCTACACGCGTGGATGTGGACTCCGGCGGTCCTGCCAACACGGCGCGCCGCGGGGCTATGAACCGGTGCGGCAAGCTAACTTGGGAGGGATGTTGACATTAAAATATGATTTTATTCAACGGGGTACGACGACAACAATAACAAGCGCGACTGAACGGTGCGTCCCAACCGTTTGCTCCACGAATTTCAACAGGGATGTCTGCGTAAACCGAGCCTGGGATGAAGCTAAACAAATAGTAACGTGGAATATTCGGCGGAATGTCTTTGAATCCAGCTAGTAGTCCGAGCCGTTGTGCTCCGGCTCGCCAGAATGATTCAGCTGCTATGCTAACGACTTAACATGTGAAAGTAGGTTAACAGTACCTGGATGACACTCACCTTATTGTGCTACGCGACGCGTTATCCGTTAAGTGGTATTATTTGCGGGGGGAAAACGGCGGGCTGTCCGTAACTAACTAGCCGCCGAGCGAGCAGCCCGCTCGGTTGCTAACAGTCGCCTTCTTCCCAACGGCACCAGACGTAGCCATATAGCTAGCTAGCATGCTAGCGACCGCTAGCCATAATAACACAACGCGAGAGGAAACCGTTGCTTGTCATTCAGTTGGCACGTTTGCTCCACAGGTAAGCCAAAAACGTTCCAGACGTCAAGAAAGAAACAGAAAAAAACACAACAAAAACAATTGTGGTGCCCCTCCAAAAGAACGGCGGGAATAGCACTATCACAAAAAAACACAAAGATTCACACAAGATAAAGTAGTCCGATAGTTACGGGGAGTTTAATCGTTCTGCTCGAATCGTTAGAGTCAAGTTAGCTAGCATTTAACAAACTTCCGGTTTGCGGACTTTCAAAATAATGCCCCTTTCGAGTTGATTTAAATTATAACGTCACGTACCGCATAAAACAAATGAGGTCATAATCGCGATTGAATAATTCATTTATTCTCACCAACTGCTAAAATCCCCGCGGATTTTGTTTCCCTTGTAGCGAGATTTTTCCAAACCCCGGACGCTCCGGTTCCGCTGCTGATCTGCGTGTCTTCGTCGAGCTTGACGCAGCCTCGCCTCTCCAGCCTCTCCGGTGCCGGCGGGGAGACACGCCTCCGGTAGCCGGCCATTGGTGGGGTTCCTCCGGCCACCGCCCGCCGCTCTGCACGGGTCGCCTTTCACATCAATCACGGACACACACTCCTGAAACTGCAACAATCCCAACACATGCCTTTGCAAACTGCATCAGTTCAGATATGCAGATTCTCTCTCATAGCTGTGAGGTGCGATTTAAGATTCTTCTTCCTATTATCCTTTGGGCTTTTTGCCACAGGGAATCAACCTTCTCCATCTAACCTTACCTTCGTATCCTCTCTCACTACGTCCATAGGAATAAGAATAAGAAGAACAACTTTATTTATCCCGAAAGAAATTGTTGTACCGGAGTTACAAGAAAAAAAACATAATAATAAATAGTTGTAGAAAATTGTATAAACAGTAAAAAAACAAACAAAAAAAAGTGTCTAAGTAACAAGTCAAGGCTATAAAGTGTCTTAAGGTCTTAAGTACCAGGTGAGGGTTTAGGAGTGCACCAGAGTATGAAAAAATATTGCACATGCAGCTGTTATGAAATAAAATATTGCACAGTTATGAATATATATGCATATAAATTATTACAATTTACAGTAAGTGGGTGAGTTTTTATTTTTATTTTTAAGGTTTAAGATTTTGAGATTCCCTGCGGCTGAAGGGAGAGGAATTAAAAAATCTGATAGCCTTAGGTTGGAAAGACAAAAGATATTAGACAGGAAAGACATAAATCTTCTCTTTGGTCGTCCTCTAGACCTCCTGCCCGGCAACTTCAATTCCAGCGTCCAATTCAAGATAATGTACCAAAGATGTGTACCAAACACAATTACACAATTATCATTTTACCAAACATTTCAGAAACATTTGTGAGAATGGCTGGTAAACACATTTACATGCACACACTAAAGCCTGTCCTCTCTCATCGTCCATTTGACTGCTCACTGTGTAATTGTAAATATTATATTTTATTTGTTATATTTGTGTCGCTGTCGTGTGTAACAATATATGTCTTTGTCCATTTTATTGCCATTTTGACATCATGGCCGGAGGGACTACAGATGAACAATAGCCTCTTTGGCTAATTCTGGCTTTTTTACTCATGTTTTATTCATGTGTTTTATGAAATTGCATTGTCCCCAATTGAAATAAACTAATCTGAGATAAAACTTCTTAAGACATTCCTGTGCCAGATGGCTCCAAAAGGACAGTAACAATAAACAGATAACAACAATTTGCAGATTCCAAGCACTGCAATTTACTTTGTATCCCTTATCATACTCTTGCTTCTTTATCATGCTTATTTTTGCATATTTTGTTGATAAAGTATACATGTCTATTGTGCACATTTTATGAATTTTATGCATTTTTACACTGCTAATGGCTGTCTGATGGCCTCAAGAAACAAATTTCCCACCAGAGTGGAAGGACAATAATAAAAAAAAAACCTTCAACCCTGAAATGATCAGGTATTTTGTAAGTAATCTTCGACCAAAGTATACAGGTGGTGGTTAGGAAATTGTCAGCAATGATTATCCAATTGCTTTAAAGAAACCACAATCTAATGAGATGAACAATTAGAATATTGTGTCTTATTCATTGAATTCCTTTTATCACAACCTCCTTTTTTGAACTTCTCCTGCTTTCGTCATGTGACGAGCTACACAAAGACAATAAGGGGTTCCCCGCAGGTGTGTGTTCATGGAAGGTGCGCTTGTCGTTTACCAAGTGTCACCCTGCATGTCGGGGGTCTTCTAAAACACCCCAAGTACCTTCACACACACACACACACACACACACATGTCCACACACATCCTTCACACCGCCTTTCTACAACCGCAGGCTTGTAATTTCAGTGCTGGGAAGGCTGGAGGACGGGCGGCGTGACTCCTGCTGAAACACAATATGAGGCAGATTAAATTAATCTCAGAGACGATTTGCGCTTAATAACAGGAAATTTGTATTCTATCCCCCTGAATGACGTCAGAAAAGTGGTGGAGATGCTTCGCTTGTGTCTCTTTTGGCTTCGGGGAATGCAGACGTCCTTTAAAAAGAGCTCAGCCAGACGACCATAACATGACCCAGCGCCCGAGTTTGTCTCGGCGGCTTCGAAAGTCGAGCGTTGCATGTAAAATAATTGGTGTTAAACACACACCAGAAACAGAAAGATTCTCTCCACTGAAATTTATCGACAAAGCGGTGTTTTATAATCCAGTTGATGACAGCGTAGTTGCAGGACGTGTTTGTTTTTCTCCCTTTTCTACATCCGCTTTCTTTTAGATCCGCGTTAACGCAGAACAGTTTGGGAATTAGGGTCACAGCGGCTCTGACGGCGGGGCGTCCGGGGGGGGCGGGTCTGATCCCGCTGCTCCGTGTCGCTTGTTTACATTTCCCCCCCCCGGCAGATTACTGGAAAAACTCCCCTCCGCGCGTCAAGGAATGCTTTGATATGACAAATGACCCGGTGCTAAATGACGCTTTGTGTGTGTGTGTGTGTCTGTGTGTCGGCCCACATGTCACCCGAGGCCCGGTTTGTCAAGAGAGGGACGGCGGTGGCGGAAGTCAAGCGTCCACTCCAGACATCGGACGTCTCCTCTCTGTTTCGGCACCCAGGAAACATCATCTCCCGACGGTTTCGTTACTGGAGCGAGCAGATTCACGTTAATCTCCCGAAGGAAGGGACAGTTTGACCCAGAAGCCAAAGAGGAAAACAGACTTTCTGTGTATTTGATGAAGCCCACGGCTGTGACTTCTCACCAATACGTCTCTCATTACAAACGTGTTTACCAGCTTTTAATAGTCTTGGTATTATTCAAGCCTCTGTGTTTCCTCTGTGACATTTCTATCACTTGGATGCGATGTTGAAAAAAAAAACACAACTTTCTTTCAGCTCCGCTGTGAATTCACAAAGAACTACAAAACAAGTCACGTGCACCGACGAAACGGTAAAATGGTAAACAGACTCTAATTATCCGAGGCTTTCAACACCTTGCGGTGTCGAGGATCTTCACACTCGCGTTCACACACACACACACACACACACACACACAGCAGAATAAACTGTTTGTGGCAAACATCCTGCTGACGAAGCCTGGTCAGAATGATTGCTGTTGTAACAAGATTATTAATAAACAGAAAAACATTTCCACAGAAAGGTCCTTAAAGGCTAAAAAAACAAACAAATGTTTTAATTTTAAACCCCTTTTGTGATTGATTTGTGTTGGCGAGAGTGTTTAGGGCAACTATCGCTCCGCACCCTTTCTTTGAGTGAGCATGGAAACATTTTTTGGACGTTGAAGATTAGAAATAAAGGAGGCGCGAACATCAGAATAACTTCAGCGAGTGACCGGGGAACATTTTTTTTTTTTTAATTTCGGGTGTCCGATCTGTGCAGCTAGAAGGAACGTACTGTCTGTTCCCGAACACACTGTTTCTCCTGGCTTGTAAATCATTAGAGGTCCGATTTTACGGAGCGCCCGTCACTCCCGCCGGCCGCGTGGATGAAAAATCCAAATGCCAGCCAGTCATTGTCAAAACATCTGGTGCAGATAAACAGCAACTGGGTTAGCCAGGAGGATTAATCATTTCCTGAGTTCAAATCAGGTCCTCTTAGGTCTGCTGAAACTTTGACTGTCTGCTCGCCGCCGGCCTCCGAGCAGCTTGTTTCCCGTCCGGCTGTTCCGGTCGCACAAAGATCCGGCAGGTCGGCCTCCGGGTCGAGTATCGATTGCGCCGGCGGCGATAAGCGTCCATCCGGCCGCGGAGGTGGAGGTGGATCCAGCCGCTCCGCCAGCCGGGCCATCGTCGATTCAACCTCCGGCCAACGAAAACACGCTTCTCGAGCGCGCGGAGGCAAGGGGGCCTTTGGTGTCGGACCACTTGAAACAACCCGCTAACAAAGCGGAGCACTCCAGATAGCAGCCGGCGGGGAGATCAAGCACTTCAGGCGTGCACGGATAGCGGGAGATACCGCTGGGCAGCAGCGAGCGGGAGGTCGGGAGACCGGCCGTGTTTGCAGGACCGAAATGGAAAATAAAAAGTAATTTTTTTTTTTTACGACATTTCGATGCAGCTGAGGTTTAAAGAAACACATGGGACAGAAGACGAAGACGCCTCAGACCGGGTTTTTTTTTTCCTCCTCTTCCTCTCTGCGACGGGTTTTGTTCAACCTACGGAGACGGGATATGAATCCAGGTGTATTTCCGCCCCCCCGTTGTTATGCAAAGACTCAGGGTTGATCTGTCAGGACAAGCAGCGGAGGTGATTTCGTTTCCTCCTTCATTCGCCTCCCCTTAAAAGCCCAAAGAAAGACTCGTTTTGCGGGTTGTTTGTCACTCCGGTTGTCTCTGCGCTCCAGTTTCACCTCCGAGGAAAGCGTTTTCTATGTTTGAACTTCTTTGCAGATGACATTCCCACCTCCGACGAGGCGGATTTCTCCAAATACACTCAAATTAAGAGTTTAATTCAGGCCGAGGACGAGGACGTGCACCTGGATGTTCCTGCTGCAGGCTGACCGCCGGTCCACCAGAAGGTTCCTACCGGAGGAGAAGGAGCTGTTTTGGCAAACTAGAAAGAGTCTGATAAGCAGGGAGTTCTCCGAAACCGTATCTGCCATCTGATAAACAAGGAAACCTCCACGAGCAAAATAAACACGACTAGCGGTGCTTTTTATTTTTACCAAGATTTTCTTCCCCCGACTCACGGCCGAGCCCCTGATAATATCTGTTACTCGAGTTCCAGGAAGCGCAGGAGTTTCCGGAAGGGTGACAGGATCTACGGATGGACGAAGGGCGGGGTAATAACCTCCCGGATTCTGCTGTCGCAGGCAAAACTGGGCTAAATATGGATGGGATTTTTTTTTTCCAATATGGGATTTGAATCCAAACCGCATCATGACAGGTGTTTCCTTCCCTCAGAGAGGACGCGTGCGTCGGTGCGTCCAGGACGAAACTTACCTCGGTGAATTTGCGGTAGGGTTTTTTCCGTGCGAAAAGAGCCTCCGCTGCGAGACGGAAAGGTTTCTCAAAGGTTTGAGCCAAAAGCTGCAATTCACGCAAAAAGGGAATGGTTGCGAGGGTCGCCGTCCCTCTGATGATGCCGGGTTTGTCCTTGAAAATATCCATCGACGCCGACAATCCTGCACTCAGCGGACCCGAATGAATGGACGAATGAATGAAGAAGCCCGTAATCCATGATGAACGCATGACTCCCCGGTGGTGGTGATGATGTGGCTGCATCCGGAGAACCCCTGTCCTCCAGGAGGCTTCTGAAAATCGGAGTTAATTCAATCTGCTGTGCCGAGGGACGAGGTTTGGCCCGACCCGTGTTTCCCATTTACACTAATCTGGGCCGTTATCAGATCCGTGTCCGTGTGAAATTAAACCCGGCGCCGGAAGCCGGTGCCGAGCGCCGGCCGCGCCTCGATCACCAATTTGAGGAATCATTTCTTCGCCCCTCCAGTGAATCAGGGGCCCGATTAGATATGGCCTGCTGGCTGCTGATAGCGAAAGCCAATACATCATTTTTTTTCCATTTTGTGCTGACCGGGGGAGCGGGGAGCGGCGTGAAGAGGACGGCCGGTGGATCGCGCGATCGCCAGGAGAGTCCGCCGTGCCCGCGTTTGTCCGAAAGCGGCGAAGGTTCACGACGGGAACATCTGGATTTGATTTCAGCCTCCATGCGGAGCGCGCTCACTCTTTGACCACGACTGTGGGAGAAAGATTCACATCAGAACGGTGCAATCGTGCTCTAACCTCTGCCAAGACCAGCTTGGAGGCTGAATGCACCTTCCGGACATTAAAACACTGAATTCTAAAGAAAGACCAGCTTGGAGGCTTGAATTCAAAACATGCTAAAATGCTAAAATGCTAAACGCCGCGGCTACTGCTACTTGTGGGAGAAAGATTCACATCAGAGCAGTGCAATCGTGCTCTAACCTCTGCCAAGACCAGCTTGGAGGCTGAATGCACCTTCTGGACATTAAAACGTTGAAATCAAAACATGCTAAAATGCTAAACGCCGCGGCTAATGCTTCCTGCGGGAGGAAGATTCACATCACAATGGTGCAATCGTGCTCTAACCTCTGCGAAGACCAGCTTGGAGGCTTGAATTCCAAACATGCCAAAATGCTAAACGCCGCGGCTAATGCTACCTGCGGGAGAAAGATTCACATCAGAACGGTGAAATCGTGCTCTAACCTCTGCGAAGACCAGCTTGGAGGCTAAACGCGCCTTCCGGACATTAAAACGATGAATTCAAAACATGCTAAAACGCTAAAGGCCGCGGCTAATGCTACCTGCGGGAGAAAGATTCACATCAGAACGGTGAAATCGTGCTCTTACCTCTGCGAAGACCAGCATGGAAGCTGAACGCACCTTCCGGACATTAAAACGATGAATTCAAAACATGCTAAAATGCTAAACGCCACGGCTAATGTTACCTGCAGGAGGAAGATTCACATCACAACTGTGAAATCGTGCTCGAACCTCTAGGAAGGCCAGCTTGGAGGCTGAACACACCTTCCAGACATAAAAACGTTGAAATCAAAACATGCCAAAATGCTAAACGCCACGGCTAATGCTACTTGCAGGAGAAAGATTCACATCAGAACGGTGAAATCGTGCTCTAACCTCTGCCAAGACCAGCTTGGAGGCTGAACGGACCTTCCGGACATTAAAACACTGAATTCAAGACATGCTAAAATGCTAAACGCCATGGCTAATGCTACCTGCGGGAGAAAGATTCACATCAGAACGGTGAAATTGTGCTCTAACCTCTGCGAAGACCAGCTTGGAGGCTAAACGCGCCTTCCGGACATCAAAACGATGAATTCAAAACATGCTAAAATGCTAAACGGCGCAGCTAATGCTACATGCGGGAGAAAGATTCACATCAGAACGGTGAAATCGTGCTCTAACCTCTGCGAAGACCAGCTTGGAGGCTGAACGCACCTTCGGGACATTAAATCGTTGAATTCAAAACATGCTAAAATGCTAAACGGCGCGGCTAATGCTACCTGGCTCCCGGAGGCCTCGGTCATGTGACTCAGGGTTGAAGTCACGTGACCGTGACACCTTTGTTGAGAACATTTAAACCGACCCAGAGCGTTCTGGCGTTAGGGGAGGAAATCATTCTCCTGAAAGGAATCCATCCCGGAACACCTCGTCTCCTCGATGGGACTCCTGACTGACCTTCCTGTCAATAATACATTAGACTTATTGATTTTTTTTTTTCTCAAACGCCGAAATAAAAGCAAGCTGAGGGCAGTGAAGGAAAGATGGCAGAAGGTTCAGAGGTGGAGGGGAAATCTGGAGATTGGACAAAATTATGAAGGTCAGGGGGGAGAGCTGAAGGATCGAGGTGACTTGGGTCTAGGGTTTGGCGTGATCTGTAAGTCAGGCCAACCACACACACACACACACACACACACACACACACACACACACACATAAAATCCCTTTCCTTTATTTCCTGTCACATAAAACATGGCTATAAATATTTTCCGCCCCTTTTTCCTCTCACTGCAATGAAGGTGAAGGTGAAGGCAGGGGGGGCACACACACCAAAAGGGAGAATGAAACTGCATGTGTGTGTGTGTGTGTGAGGCAGTGCTTCCACAGTGTTTTTTTTCCCTCCCTGGTGATTAAAAGTGAGCGAGTGAGAAGCTCCTGTCGTCCCCAGAAAGGCAAACGGCCACGAGCTCCTCAGCGATAGATCACCAGCCAGCCATTTTTCCAGGAGTGAACCAGCGTCGGTCCAGCGGCGTCGGTCCAGCGGCGTCGGTCCAGCGGCGTCGGTCCAGCGGCGTCGGTCCAGCGGCGTCGGTCCAGCGGCGGCCACCGGCGCTGCTCAGAGCCACCGACATGAAACCCTGAGCTTCAGGACAGGAAATTCAAGAAGACGGGCCTCGCGGCGGCTGGCGACGAGCCCCTCTGCGGGCTTGGGTTCAGGACCCGCCGAAAGCCCGCTTCCAGGCGCAAACCTGTTTCCTCCTGCCGCTTTTGATATTTGTGGATCGCTTCCTTCTGGAAGAGGGTCCAGTCCTGCGGGCAGAACGTGAGACGCCAATCTTGTAGAGCAGGGCGGACTCGAGTCCAGCTCTAAACCTGGATGTTCTGCGTACGCCTGCGGGAAGGCCCCCTGGTTGGATTCCCACAAGGGAGGGCCTTTCTGGAGTGGAGTCTCCAGATTCCTCCCGCAGCCTAAACCAGCGGTGGGCAAACTACGGCTCGCGGGCCACATCCGGCACGTTTGCCTTTTTAACGCAGCCAGCCAAAGATTGGTACAGAATTCATACTTAATGTGAATGATTGGATCAATGAATGTCGGAGCTCAAACGGGAGGTTACCGTATTTTCCGCACTATAAGGCGTACCTAAAAGCCTTTAACCCTTGTGTGGTGTTCGGGTCTGTGGGACCCGTTTTTTCTTTTTATTAAAAGAAAAATTATAAAATTATTTAACTTCTCAAACTGACACTTACTGAGTTTGGCTCATTTTCTGTGAAGAACATATATCAGAATACATATTTAATTGATTTTCCTTATTATGTTTTGAAGAATAAATTATAAATGTGACCTAACACAGGTAAAGGGCAATATTAACCATATATATTGTTTATACTGCTTGTAATTGGGATAAAGTAAACATCTGATCAGTACTTTAACATAAAAGTGTTTGATTATAAGGCATCAAAGGCCACAAAATGCAACGGGTCCATCAGACCCACAAACGCTGGCTGAGTAACAACAATATGAACATCACAAAAGGGTTAAGCTTCTCAAAAACCGACAGTGCGCCTTATAACCCAGTGCGCCTTATATATGGATCGATATTGAGCCGCAAGAGGTCAAGCAGCCGCCGACTCCATTTTCTCCCTTAGAAGAAGTAGCACGAGGTGCATGCTGGGATAGATGACTGCGCTACATGTGCATTTTTATTTCTATTTGCGTTTGTTTGTGTGTGTGTGTGTGTGTGTGTGGGTGGGTGTAAAGACCCCAAAATGACACCTTTCAAGAGACACGCTAACGGCGCAGAGTTTGAACTCAAGGCGATCAATCAGGCAGTAGAACACGGGAATAGGGCAGCAGCGAGAGACTTCAGCATGAACGAATCAATGGTGCGGAATTGGAGGAAGCGACAAGATAACCTGCGCCAAGTAAAGACCAAAAAGCGTTTCCAAGGAAACAAAGTGAGACGGCTACAGTTGGAGGACAAACTTGAACAACGGGTTGTTCAACAGAGAGCAGCAAGTAGAAGCGTCTCCACAGTCACTATTCCAATGAAGGCAACAGCGCAAGCTAGCGACATGAACATCAATGTATTTAGAAGTGAGCCTTCTTGGTGCTTTTGGTTTATGAAACGCTTTGAACTGTGACGAATGGAGTTGGAAAGACATTGTTTTCAACGAAGGCGGCTAACGGTACGTACGGTGCCGTATTGTGAACGCACTCACTTGTTTTGGATGAGTCAGAACGTTGGTTTGTGTACTATTAATAAAGTTTGACTGACTTTTGTTGACATTCCCTTTAGCGCAGCTCCATTCAGCGGCTGCATAACGCAACCCCAGCCACTACTGTAGCTCCTTTTATATGCGCCTTATAATGCAGTGCGCCTTATAATCCAGTGTGCCTTATATATATATTTTTTTTTAAATAGGCCATTCATTGGTGGTGCGCCTTATAATCTGGTGCGCCTTATAGTGCGAAAAGTATTTCATTTTTGGAGCTACTTGAGAATTTTCCTGAGCTGAATGACACAGATCGGCTTTGTGATTTAGCCTTTACTGTGGACACACTGACACACATGAATGAGCTGGACGTGAAACTACGAGGGAAAAAAACGGTTTGTGCATTTATTTTCAAAGCAAACGTCAGACGAGTCCGCTATGTATTGTTAACGAACATTTTTCTTTTTTTTTATACGTACCGTATCTTGCGGTGACCCGGCCTGTCTGTCAAATTTTAAAAGTCAATGCGGTCCCTGACCCAAAAAGTTTGCCCTTTCAGTGGAGCTTCAGTGGAGACATGAATGGTTGCGCGTCTCCATATGTGGTCTGGTGGTTGAGCGATCCAGCGTGAAACCGATATGGACCCCAACACCCGCAACCCCAAAGGCAGGATAAGCAGGGTCGAGAAGGAATGAAGGAATGAAACCCGAGGTCAGGGGTCGGCAACCTTTACCACCCAAAGGGTCATTTGGACCCGTTTCCTCACAGTAAAGAAAACACCGGGAGCCACACGACCCTCTTGAAATTTAAAATGAATTAACATACAACATATGACGTTACTGAATTTTGTTGCCTTTATGCTATGTATAAATGTATTGCACTTTTTTGAAATTAATGAACAACCGCAGAAATAATGAAATGACATTTTGAGAAAAAAAATTCAATGTCTACTTGAGTGCTTCTTGTATTTAGGGAAAAAAAACGAAACTTAAATTATCCACCAAAAATACCGTCCTCTGTGCGTGCAGTCGCTTATCAAGAGCGAGCAAAATATTTTAACACGTTTTATTTAGATTAGCCTCAGTAAGCAACTTGTTCCTTTCGCGATGGTACGTCAAGTGATTTCTTAATATTTTAATCCCTTTATACCAATTATATCGAGCAAAAGCGGTCGGACGTATATGTTAAATTTGGATTAATGCATTACCTTTGTTTATACGTGTGAAGAAACATGCTATACATGCTAGGAAAGTCCTGGAGATTTTCATACCGTTTGTGATAACATATCTTTGCGAGCGATCCTTTTCGAGGATGCTGGATGGAAAATCGAAGAAAAGGAACGTTAAGTGTTGATACTGCATCAAGTATTCATTATTATGTTTTTGTTTTTGTGTGAAAATCCTGTTTTACAATTTTTTGTTTTTCTGTGAATACAGTTACATTGATGCACGGTTCATTTTGTGCACCAAGAACACGTACCTATGTCTTGATTTGGAAAAAAATATTTTATTTTTCCAATAAAGAAGGGTTCGGGGAATGCGCTTATGAAACTGGCGGTATTTAGTACCTCCGACGAGGTTAAGAACCACCGATTTAGATGTTACAAGATTGCCATTGTCTTCAAATTTAAAATGATATTTTAAAATACTAAAATGAAACAAATTTAATTTCTAAATTATTTATTTATTTATATTTTTACATACAGGATTGTCTCAGAAAATTTGAATATTGTGATAAAGTTCTTTGTCTTCTGTAATGCAATAAAAAAAAAAAAAATCTTTTTCATGATATTCTGAAATTTTGAGATAGGATTTTGGAGTTTTCTCAAGATGTAAGCCATAATCAGCAATATTAAAATAATAAAAGGCTTGCAATATTTCAGTTGATTTGGAATGAATCCAGAATGGATGACATTTTTGTTTTTGTGATTGCATTACATGAGATAAAGAACTTTATCACAATATTCTAATTTTCTGAAACAGTCCTGTATATTAAATTACATTCCAGTCATTCGGCAGACGCTTTTAACCAAAGCGACTTACAAGAAGTGCAATTCAGTCGCCGAAGACCCAAAGCATCAGTAGTCGGAAATCGGAAGTGCCCACTCAACCAAATAGCCGTCTCAGAACCACATACATACATAAATTAGTCTGTTTTTTTTGGGGGGGGGGGGGTTGTTGGGGGCTAAGTGCGATAAGTAGGGTAGTGCTTGGTGAAGAGGTATGCTTTCAGCTCCCGGCGAAAGACGGGGAGCGACCCTGCTGTTCTGACCTTTTTCGGGAGTTCGTTGCACCTCCGAGACCGGTTCGATCATCAGCCGGGGGCTCTGAGTGATGGGGTGGACGGTCTACCCGTCCCCAGATCGGAGGGGACGGGTCGGGACAAGTAGCTTGACCATAAGAGATAAGATGGGGCCCGGTAGGCGAGCACCAGGGGCTTCAACTTGATGCGAGCGGCTTCCTGGAGCCAGTGTAGGGACATAAGAAGGGGAGTTGGGCGCTGCTCCAGAGGCCTGATGGTCACCGCTAGGGTACCGGCAAGGAGGGAGTTGCAGTAGTCCAAACGAGAGATGCTTAGAGCCTGGATGAGTATCTGCGTTTTATCCTCTGTGAGGAATCTGCGGATCTTCCTGATGTTGTTGAGGAGGAATCTGCAGGAACGTGCGACCGCTGTGACGTTTGCTGAGAACGACGGTTGGTCGTCCAGGACCGCATCAAATTTCTTGCAGTTGGTGTTAGCCTTACCGCGGTGTTGTCGACGGCGATGGCCAACCTTTCCCCGGGAGAAAGAGCAGCTCGGTCTCGTCCGGGTTGATCTTCAGGTGGTTAGTTGACATCCAATCTGAGATGTCACACAGGCGAGCTGTAATTCGAGTTTCCACCTGTGTGTCCGACGGCGGGAAGGACGGGATCAGCGGTGTGTCGTCGGCATAGCGGCGGTAAGAGAAGCCATGCTAGCGAATGTCAGAACCAAGCGATGTCGTGTACAGGAAGAAGCAGAGAGGGCCTAGAACCAAACCTTGTAGAACAGCTTCTATTGTGAGTTCACGTCTTCGGAGATGTTCCAGTTGGGTGAAGGTCCCACTGCCGAAAGGAGGTTGTGTAAGTTGGGCAAAGCCTGTTCTTCAAATTAGTTTCTAAGGGAAGTGGAAGTGTGAGCGCCTGACTTTCAACACCCAGAAAGAAATAATTCTGCTGATGGATGAGAACCTGAGTTCAGTCACAAGACCCTCCTTCTGGTTTTGGAGATACTGAGAAGACGGGAGATGGAGAGCGTGGGATGGAAGCAGATGATTAAACCGTCTTTCGGTCTTTTCGTCGTCTCTGGAAAAAGCAAAGCGCCGCCTCCATGGGAAGGTCCAGGTTCCTTCTCCAGGTGTTTATCCATATTTCAGATGTGATCAAATAAATCCTGCAGAGGTCATATGGGCGGAGAACATTCCTGAGCTTCTTCTCAGGCGTCTCGTTTCTGCCGATTAATGAACTTCTTATCGGGAAATCGCGGCGGGAGATGTTGATCAAGACCATATTGTTCCACGCTTTGTGAAAGCTCTGTTGTCTTTGGGAAACTTTCACAGGAGGCCCAGATGACCTTCTGGCTTCCGACTCCTCGGCGTTTCGGTTTGTTTTGGAGCCGCGGCGGATCCGTCTTTTATGAAGAGCTCAAAAGCTCACGGGCTCATCGGAGCAGGACGTCAGCGGAACCCCGGGAGCCAGAAGAAGAAGGTTCTCTCCGGGCGGAGGTTCCACCTTCTCCTGCCTGGTCAGCAGGTTCCTCGTCTGCAGGTGTGAACGTCCGGATGAGACCCCGTGATTGACAGGTGATCGGTCCGGGTTAAACCCCGCCTCTCTCTACTGTCAGCTGGGATGGATCTATGAAGATATGATGGTCTCATTTCAAGATGGTCTTCAAGAACTTGAGGAGACCCTTGAAGGCCCTGCTCTGCAGACAGCTGATCCACCCTGGAGCCTTTTTTCCCTCCTCCTCCTTCCCTGGCTGGCCTAGGACCAGGACCAGGACCAGGACCAGGACCAGGACCAGCATCAGGAGGACTCAGAGGTCCTGGCAGGTTTCCGGCATGGAGCAAGATCCTGGATGACCCTGCTCTGCAAACACCTGATCCACTCTGGAGCCTTTTTTCCCTCCTCCTCCCTCCTTGGCTGGCCTAAGACCAGGACCAGGACCAGGACCAAGACCAGAACCAGGACCAGGACCAGGACCAGGACCAGGACCAGGACCAGGACCAGGAGGACTCAGAGGTCCTGGCAGGTTTCCGGCGTGGCGTAAGATCCTGGAAGACCCTGCTCTGCAGACACCTGATCCACTCTGGAGCCTTTTTTCCCTCTTCCTCCTTCCCTGACTGGCCTAAGACCAGGACCAGGACCAGGACCAGGACCAGGACCAGGACCAGGACCAGGACCAGGACCAGGACCAGGACCAGCATCAGGAGGACTCAGAGGTCCTGGCAGGTTCCCGGCGTGGAGTAAAAAGTCCAGCGAAGGTGAAAGAAAAATGAGTGTCAGAGGCGGAGGAGGGGGATTAGACAGTAAAAAGAGACGTGGAGCAGCGTGTGTGTGTATGTGTGTGTGTGTGTGTGTGTGTGTGTGTGTGTGTGTGTGTGTGTTCCGGTCAGATCTGTTCTGGCTTTTAAAAGAGCTGGAAAGTGAAAGTAAGTGCAGCAGCAGCAGGAGGTTGGATGTTCTGGCTGATGGGATGTGATGTGTCTGCAGAAGGTCCTGCTTGCTCCACTCATTGCTTGCAGGTGGAACAACATTCTGCTGGAAGTCATTACAAGCCACTCTCTTTCTGTCTCTCCACCCCCTCTGTTGTTCTTGTACCGAGCAGACGATCATGGTCTCCTTCACGGCCTCCCGTCTCCATTGGTGGAACCGACGTTCCTTCATAAGAAGGATAAAGAAGAGATGGAGGGAGGAGAAGGGGGAGAAAGAGGAGATGGCGTCCTTCCATCCTGCATCATTCTGCTTTTTCCCCAGAAGCTCCTTCTATCTGGACCTTCTGTCTGCAGCGTCCGTCCAAAGCGACCTGAGATGTTGTGGAAGAACCTCCGTTCCTGTTCCTCTTCTCTCCCTGCAGAAGGTGGTTGAAGCTCCTCCTCAGGCTCCGGAAACACGGATGGCTTTAAGAAGCTCCGCGTTCATTAAAAACTAGAGGACCATCATCCATCACCGGAGCCTGCAGGCCGCTGGTGTGTGTGTGTGTGTGTGTGTGTGTGTGTGTGTGTGTGTGTGTGTGTGTGTGAGAGAGAGAGTGAGAGTGGAGGGTAATAAAGGTTTCAGCCTCCTTGTTATCTTACAGTAGTTTAAAAGATCTTCTCCTTCCTCCATGTTCATCCATAAACCTCCTCTCTGGTCTTCCTCCAGACCATCTCAGACTCCTTCCTGATCTTCTCCGTCCCTCCTCACTCCCAAAGAGAACCTCCGCATCTTAATCTCCACCTCCTGTCTTCTCCACGGCTGCTCTCGCCTCCGTCTCCTCCACCGTTCCTTTTCTTCTGGCCGATGCTCTTCTTCTTGTCCTTCAGAGAACATCTGTTTCTGGCCCGAACCGCTGCCCGCCGTGATTCCACGGTCACGGAAAGGACAGCGTAAGCTCAGGTGAGGCTCTGCGGAAGCACCGTTAGAAGACACCACGAGGTCTTCATCTGTCTGGAGAGATGGAGCAGAACTCCAGATTTCCTGGAAGAAAATAAGAATCTGTATTTTTACTGTAATTTGGTCCAAACGGGAAAAAAAAACACGATCCTCACAATGAAGATTAAAATGAGGTCACTCTGACTCAAGTGTCTGTGTGTGTGTGTGTGTGTGTGTGTGTATGTGTGTGTGTGTGTGAGGGAGTCATTTTCCGACAACTGTGTGGCATCATTGCTTCTCGGCAGCTGCTGATGTCATGTGACTTAATGGATGGATGGATCCATGGATGGATGATGGATAGATATGTTGACAGATGGATGGATGGATGGATAGAAGGATAAATGGATGGATGGATGGATGCAATGATACATGGATGGATGGATGGATAGAAGGATGGATGGATGGATAAATAGATGGATGGATGGATGCAATGATACATGGATGGATGGATAAATAGATGGATGGATGAATAGAAGGATGGATGGATGGCTGGATGGATGGATGGATGGATGGATGCAATGCTACATGGATGGATGGATGGATGGATGGATGGATGGATGGATGGATGGATGCACTGCTACATGGATAGATGGATGGATGGATGGATGGATGGATGGATGAATAGAAGGATGGATGGATGGATGGATGGATGGATGGATAGAAGGATGGATGGATGCAATGCTACATGGATGGATGGATGGATGGATGGATGGATGGATGGATGGATGCAATGCTACATGGATGGATGGATGGATGGATGGATAGAAGGATGGATGGATGGATGGATGGATAGAAGGATGGATGGATGGATGGATGGATGAATGGATGCAATGCTACATGGATGGATGGATGGATGGATGGATGGATGCAATGCTACATGGATGGATGGATGGATGGATGGATAGAAGGATGGATGGATGGATGGATGGATAGAAGGATGGATGGATGGATGGATGGATGGATGGATGCAATGCTACATGGATGGATGGATGGATGGATGGATGGATGGATAGAAGGATGGATGGATGCAATGCTACATGGATGGATGGATGGATGGATGGATGGATGGATGGATGGATGGATGGATGCAATGCTACATGGATGGATGGATGGATGGATGGATGGATAGAAGGATGGATGGATGGATGCAATGATACATGGATGGATAGGAGGATGGATGGATGGATGGATGGATGGATGGATGGATGGATAGAAGGATGGATGGATGGATGCAATGCTACATGGATGGATGGATGGATGGATGGATGGATGGATGGATGGATGGATGGATGAATGGATGGATGGATGGATGGAAGGATGGATGGATGGATGGATGGATGCAATGCTACATGGATGGATGGATGGATGGATAGAAGGATGGATGGATGGATGCAATGATACATGGATGGATGGATGGAAGGATGGATGGAAGGATGGATGGATGGATGGATGGATGCAATGATACATGGATGGATGGATGGAAGGATGGATGGATGGATGGATGGATAGCCAGACTGGAAATCACAACCTTCACAACAGTTCTCTATATTTATTTTATATGTTTCTATTAAACACCTTAATATCTTTTTATATACCTTTGTCTAGATAGCAAAGTGACAATTGTAATTGTAAAAGTGTGAGGGCCGTTTGAGAAGTGTCCTTGCAACCCCCCCCCACACACACACACACTCACACACACACACAGCACCAGATGCTAACCGCTGTAGCATCAGGACTACCGTTGTCATGACAACAGCGGCGGAGGGCAGCGGGTTTGTCTATCAGCGTCTTCCTGCAGTTACTTATTGATGAGCAGCTTTGACTTTGTGCTGATCCTGTTCAACTTCTGTCGATAGTCTGCAAAAAAAAAATTATTAATCTATCATATTATATATTTATCTATTTATCCAAAATTATTTCTCTATTTATATTTTTCCATACCTTTAACTTTCTTTCAATCTTTACTGTTCTTTTTATTTCATTTTATTTTTTTATTATTTGCTCTTTTAAGAAAGAATAAACTTCATTGATCCCCATAGGGGAAATTCCTTTGTCACTGCAATGTAACAGTAACATTTCCAAAAAAAAAAGAAGGAAAAAAAATATGAATAAAAATATAGATAGAAAGGCAGAAGACAAAAGATAGCAAGACATCCAGAAATAAATAGACAGCAGATAAATAGATAGCATACAACAACAACAACATCAGGGTTAACGATGGGCAACATCAAGGAAAAGTGAGGGTGAAAAATAGAGGACCAGAACTAAAAAAAACAATATAAATATAGTAAAAAAAAAGATTAATTAAATAATAATATAATAATATATATAACAATATAAATGATAATATAAATAACTATATATATATATATATATATATGTTTGTTCATTTATTCATACGATATTTTTTGTTTGTCTATTTATTCATACGATACGTTGTCTATTTTTTTTTTTTTTTAATTTTATCCTTGTTGCTGTCACTCACATCATGCTTATTTTTGTCAGTTATTCTCACCCTTGTCTTTTTTTTCCTGTTGTCTACCTATTTTTGTTCACTCTGGTGTCTATTCATTTGTGGATGTCTTGTGCTATTTTAATTGTCTCTTTTATTTATACTTACATTTATTGATAGTCATAGTTGCACTGCTATGACAAAATGTCCCCTATTGACATCAATAAAATATATCTTATTTTAAAACTGTAGCAAAGTTTTTATTGGGAGGCTGAAACCAAAATTTAAAGGTAAATAAATGGACTTAAAAGAATGATATATTTACTGTAGTTTCTCAGCGCCTGGACTCTGCTGCCCTCTGCTGGACGGCGGGGTGGCAGCGCCGTCCCGAGATCTCGGGAAGATCACGCGAGATTTCGCTCAGCCAATCACAGCTGGCACTGAGGCAGAGTGGGAGGGGCTTCGTCCGGACGGGCCAGCTGTCAATCACAGGGACACAAACGTGGACTTTCGGCCTCTCGTTCATCACTCAAAACATTTTCATCAACAATGTCCTTCGGGACAAATAAAGTTGATAAATATGTTTCTATTTTTTAAACAACGGGAAAGAACATAGAGAAAACCCAGGCAGGAGGAGAACACGAGAACCCTCGGACCCCGAGGGCAAAGACCAGGCTTCACGGCCGCTTCACGGAATTCACCTTTATTACCTTTATTATCTTTATCATCTCAGTCACATTACAAATACAAAGAAGGCTTTCCCCCCCAACCCAAGCAGAAGGTGGACCTGGGCTGGGACAGAAGAGCAGCAGGCACAGGAGGGCTGGTCCAGGGAACCAGTGCAGGCGTAGTGCGACCCCCGACCTGAGGAGGTCCACAAGCGGGGTGGAGGCGAGGGGGGGGGGGGGGGGGGCGTTCGGACCGGGGTCGCCGGTCCGACGCCGTGGAAACGCGTCTGACCTCGAAGAGGACTTCAGATCGTTCACCCTGAGCGGAAACGCCGTCAGACACCTTCTCGCGGTGAAGATTCAGATGTACTTCCAGATTCTTCTTAACGGAGGCGGAGAAGGAACAAGATCGGAAAAAGTATTTCGACGACGCGTGCGTCGGGATGAAGACCCCCCCCCGGGTTTGTAAACATCTCGAGGAGCGGCGAAGGTGCGAGAAGAAGACCGGACGCCGACGGTCAAGAAAGAGCGAAAGGAAGGATGACGGGTCAGGACCCGGCGTGGACCTCCACCACGTCGCCCAGAAGCTCAGAACCACAGGGACGTTCCTATCCTGACCAGCAGGGGGAGTCCTAACGGAGGAGGTCTCCTCAGGTACGGAGGCCGAAGCGGCTTTCGCAATACTGTCCAACAACCCGCGTCCGGAACGGAAATCAGTCACATGACAGGAAGCGGGCGTGACCTTGTCTCTCCAAGACCGGCGGAGAACCACCTCGGGTCTGGACCTTCAGCCTCGGACCTTCTCCGACTTCGCCGACATCCATATTGGAGGATCCGAAGACGTTCCCCCCCCTCCGAGCCCCGCCCACGGCGCCCGGCGCGTCTCCGCCTGCCTCTGGGAAACCCTCAGCGGCGGCAGGTCCCGGCAGGACCTCCTTCCTCCAGAACTTCCTGAATCCAGAGGCGGGGAAGGTGAAGCCTGCCAGACATTTTACAGCACGACACGTTTTGGTGGCGGGCTCAGGTGAGGCGTGTCTGGACCAACACCTGGGACGGCGAGCTCCGACGCCGCCGCCGCCGCCGCCACCACAGCATCTAATACAAATACATTTCAGCACTTACATTTTTTTTTTTTCTTTTTTTCGGTTTGAACCTGAAGCAAAAATCAGACAGCATTTGGATTTCAGCACAGACACACGCACACACACACACACCCTAAACTCTCCCTGTTTCCTGTTTGTGTGTGTGTGTGTGTCTCCATTAAACAGGCCTTCAGAAGATGGTCCACATTGGTTTGAAGGCTCTTCCTGAGGAAGTCACGGGTAAAATACTTGAAGGAGCGTGGAGAAGCTCCAGCCGACCTCCAGCAGGAGCTTCTCTGGAGACACCGGGGGGGGGGAAATACAAACCATCGATTCTCTGTTGACAAACACAACCCTAAAAGTTTACAGCATAAGGGCGACACACACACACACACACGCACACACGCACAGTGTTAAAGCAGTACAAAGATGTATATAAATAGTGATATAAATATGTGCACACAGAGCCTCAGCCTTGTTGACAGAGAAGCACGAGAAGGTTTCCTAGACATCCGCTCCAAATACTATGGCGGCCATTTTGGGAAAAACATCGGAGCTCACCACCGCGGAGCCTCCGGAGGGGCGTCTCGACTAAAAAGCTGCCGACTTTACACTCGAACCCCGTTGGAAACGACGTCCGTCTAGCGTTTGGACCCGGCGGACCCCGACCCCGGGTCACTGGCAGTTGAGGTCGGTGCTGTTGAGCCAGGCCCAGATCTTTATCATCTCCTGCGGCGTCCTGGGGTGGACCAGCATCAGGCTCTTGTAGGCACAGGGGTTGGAGCGGTACTTCTCCTCTATGTTGAAGGTCCTGAAGCCCTTGTGTTCCTTGGGGGCCAGCCCCAGCTTCCTCAAGCACATCCCCGTGTACACGTCGTCGATGGGGTAGAGCGGCACGCGGCCCGTGGCGTTGTGGAGAAGAGCGGCCACGCCGCCCGAGTAGAGGTAGCCGCCGCCGCCGGCGTACGGCGGGTAGGACCCCACGTAGATGCTCTCGGGGATGAAGTACTTGACCTTGCGGTCTCGGTGCGGCCCGGCGTTGAAGATGACGTCGCCCACGAACAGCTCGGACGCCTCGTCCCTGGACAGGTTCCGCAGGTAGTCCAGGATGCGGTGGGTGTTGACGAAGACGTCGTCGTCGCCCTTGAAGATGAAGCGGGCGCCGGGGCAGCGCGTGTGGATCCACTCCAGGAACAGCACCTCTTTGACGGTCAGGTTGAAGAAGGAGTCGCGGTAATCCCACTGGATCAGGTCTCTGTGCTGGGAGCTCTCGAAGCGCAGCATGCCCGACAGGTCCGGGTGGTGGTCGCCCGCCGTGGCGTTGCCCAGGAGGAAGACGGTCACCACCCTGCGCTCGGCGACGAGCCCGGCCCGCCCCCAGGACTGCCGGATGGCCTGCCGCCGGTCGAAATGCGGCGCCAGCGACTTGACGGCGAGCAGGAGGAACGGCGGCTCGGCGCAGATGTCCCGCTGGTCCATGGTGATGGGGTAGGAGCGGCAGCGCATGTACAGCAGGAAGTCCTTGAAGCGGTCCGGCAGCAGGTTGTAGTCCTGCACCTGGGTGGCCACCGCCTCGTTGGGCCGGCACGGGTTCTCCATCCAGCTGGTGCTCAGCCAATCGGGCGCCTCGGAGATGTTGTAGTAATCCAGGATGGGGTTGTTCAGGAGGTCCAGCACCTGCTGCTGGCGGTTCCAGTAGGCCCGGCGGGGAAGCAGCTTGGTCCAGAAGGCGCCGGAGGGGAGGCGGACCTTGCGGCGCTCGTCCTTCTCGTGGCTGCTGTGGCGCGATATGAGGATGAAGATGAAGACGTTCACCATCATCACCGTCAGCCCCACCTTGAGCCTCCGCCGCGGCATCGCCATGACAGCGTCCCGCAGCCGTCACCACCTGAACACACACGCACACACTTGTATGAGAAGAACAACCCAGGGTCGACCTTGGCGTGTCACCTCCCCGCCTTTCTAAACACAGAATATCAACATGGCTGCCGGCGTGAACGGCCTATCCCGGCTGTGATTGGCTGAGAGGCGCTCCATCGCAGGACCACATATGGAGACATCCAAGGCGGCGGCGGCGGCGGCGGCGGCCACCATCACCGCCACACTCCATTCTAATGAAATGTTTTGCCGTTCCTCGGACAGTTATAGGATAACAATCCCCCGGACACTTTATTCCAAAGTTTCCAAAGTTTTCCTTTGTTTTAGTGTAAAGGAGGTGAATGAGAAAATTCTAAAAATCTTTACATGCCATGAACTGTTCCAATAAAAAAAAAAAAACATGATGAATTAATATCAAAAAAGAATTGACATCCTAAAAATATTGTTGGTTTAAAGGAGAAAATTGTGTTACTGTGGGAAAACATGCCACTACAATTTATTGGAAAATTGATTGGTGGCGTGTAGAAGAGGAGGTTTCATGTTTACAAGGTTATTCTGGTTATTAAATCAATCTTTTCAATTTTGGCTGTTTTTTTTTTTTTTTTTTTGCTATTGTTTCTGTGTTTTTTTTTTTATAGAAATAAGAAAAGAAAAGATCGTTTTAACGATGTCACCTTTTTTTTTTCTCACCAAAAAAAATCTTTTCATTTCCAGATTTTGAAGCAAAAAATACATTGCAAAGTTATTTTTCATTTTTTTCTTTCCCGTTTTTGTGCGGGGCCATAAAATATAGTTCCGAGGGCCGCGAGTCTGAGACCCCTGGATTAGATGCCACTTGCTCATTGGCACTTTGTTCATGGATCCTCCAAACTGGTAAAAAAAAAAAACAACCCGCCTCCAAATCAGCAACAACAAACTGGAAAAAAGAAACCAGATAATATGGACTGGCGTTGCCTGACTCGCCGAGCGCCGGAAACGTCCGACCACCGAGCCTCGGGGATGTTCTCCATGTTCTCCGGCGGTTCTACCCGTCTCTGCGGGCGCGGTCTCAGGCTGGGATCTTCCCTCCAACGCCTACATCTTCCCCGCTTCCCTCTTGCGTTGCTCCACTCCCGGTGACAAACCTGCACGGCTGGGCTTCCGGGGTTTAACCCCCCCCTTCCCCGGCATCAGATCGAGAAATCCTGGAAGTCCGGGTGTTACGGGGGCAAGAACGAACACCTCCTCATTCCAGCCCCGCCTCCTGGATCGCTATCCGCCCTCCCTTCCGTATCGAAACGCCGACGCCAGAAAGAAAGGAGACGTCCGGGGAAATAAGAGGCAGGGGGAGGGGCCTCCCGGAGAAGAACAACGCGTTGACGAGTCTCCGCTTAGCAGCCAGAAGCTCCACAACCAAAGCGACCTCGGCCCCGAACCCCCTTTCGGCCCCTGGCGAAAGTTCTGCTCCGGCGGCTTGACGTCGGCTCTGCGGTTCGCCGCGCTCAGTGGCGGCCCGGCGTTCCACGGGGATGAGAGACTCTCAGCTGATATTTGGCAGATCTGCGCTCAAACCTGCCATCGCAGCGAGGGGTTAATTCCCCCTTCTGCTGCCGCTCATATCAAGACGCTGCGCGGCTCAACAACTATTAGAATCAAGCAGAAATGAAGACGAGTCCAACAAGACGAGGATTTTCAATCCGAGCAGGAACACTGCCACGCGTGTGTGTGTGTCGTGGACGGTGTTCGGTTCTAAAAGCCAGACTTTCCGTGTCAATAAAAGGAGTCGGACCTGCCGCTAGGAGACGTCACGCACCTTCGACACGAACAGGATCAGAACCTCCTCGCGGCCAAAGGAGACAGCGCAAGGACCATGATTTTGTCAGGAAAATTTGTAGGATTGCTCTAGAACAGGGGTGTCAAGGGGATTCGACCAGGCCCGCAGGATCATTTGAAAGTGAAAAAAATGCTTAAAAGACAAGGATGAATTTTTTAAATTAAGTGCAATTTGAGAATTTTCCACTAGGAGGCGCACTATTTTGGTCAGGGTAGACGGCAATCCGCATCACTGAGACGGACCAATCAGCAGACGTTATCAATGCACCACCTGCTGCTTGTTATGACGTTGTTTCTACCCTGTTCTCTGCCTCCCCGCTACGCCCTCATTAGCCAAAACGTCGTTATCAAAACAGAGAAAAGTAGTTAAAAAGTGTAGAATTTTCAAAGAAAAATTGACTACGTCAACCTTCGTGCTCAGTGTGTTTGCAACAAGTTCCGGTATTTAAGGAATATAACATACGGCGCCGCTACGAGACTCATCAGAGCGAAAAATATGACAGCTTGCAAAGAAAACTGAGAATCGCTGGCTGGTCTGAGGAAACAGCGGTTCACTTTCACCCACAGCCTAGAAATCAGTGCAGCAACGGTAAAAGCCAGCTAGATAATTGCTAGCGAATACGTGCAATTTAAAGTTAAGTCACCAGCTTCACTACAAACTAGTGATGGAATTCTACTGTTCATGCAACACCATACATTTTCAGTATGTATTGTGTGTGTTTGCATGTTTCATGGATGAAGTTTACACATTTACAGGACAGGTAAATACTCCAATCCTTACACATTTAATAGCACCCTTTTTAGTTTGGAGGGTGTAGGCAGTGATTCAATTCAGATTTTATATGCACATGTGTAAATGGTTTAAAAATCCCTTTCTTTATAGGTCTCATTTAATCTTAAAGTGCATTACTATATTTTTCAATACCAATTACTTGTTAAAGTTTTGTGCCTTTGCACGATCAGTGGGATCACATGATTGCAAAGCATACATATGAATGATAGAAGTAAATTGCACTTTTGTCTAAGGAAATACGAGGTGTTTCATGAAATGTTTGGTGAAAGGATTGGTCATTAAATTCCAAGATTTTCTAATGTCCTTGTACTTCTTTACACCAAAACAGAGGAAAGACATGATATTTTGGTTATTTATTGTTGAGTATGCTATTATTTTAACGGTCCGGCCCACTTGACATCTACCTAGGCCGTACGTGGCCCGCGATGAGAAATGAGTTTGACACCCCTGCTCTAGAACCTTCTGCGATCCTTGACCGGGTGTCTGTTCTCCGGCTCTGCGGTTCCTCACGCGAGTATATGATTAACTTTCACGGCCTCGGAGCTCGCGGCTCCCGTGAGAAGCGCTGGTTGGTCACCAGTCAAACACCACGGCTGGATTGAGCGCTGGGATCCAGCTCCTGCGACCAGAAGGATCCGGTTTCACATCAAAAACGCACACACACACAAACACACACACCATCCCCCACCGGCTCCAGGTAATGTTTGCCGCTCTGCACCTTCTCCCTTTGTGACTCCGACATTCCAGATGAGCCTCGGAGGCTGAACGGATGTGTGTGTGTGTGTGTGTTCGTTTGCATTTGCAGAAGCGTCCAAATCAAAAGAGCTAGGCCTGAAGAAGAAGACGTCAGCGGGTCCGCCGACCCGAAGCGAGACGCAGAGCGGAGTCGGACTCGACACGGGATCTAATCTACAACAACGGCAGCTGTGTTTGACCGCTGTGGTTTGCACCTGGTGAAAAGCTCCGTTCAGGTGGTGCGAGCAGGGCGGGGGGGGTGGAAGGACAAAAACAAACAAGAAAACACAATGGTTGGCCTTCGGAGAACCTGAGCCGTCACAAGGTTCAGCTGGGTCCGGACACACACACGTGAGATGTTACCCGAGGAGACACCTCACAGATTGCAAAACAAACCGAAAAAAAAAAAAAACAGAAAAAAACAGCAAGTCTACACTGGCTTCAGATAACAGGTCGAAATCTGCTGGGTGTGTGTGTGTGTGTGTGTGTAGGTCACTGACTTGCTTTTTTAAAGGAGGTCCGCCTCAGACCCACGTGTGTGTGTGTGTGTGTGTATGTGTGTGGTGAGCCGTGCGTTGCGGGTTGTGAAACCTTACCTTCGCTTGGTGAGAAGGCCCTTGTCTCTTCGGCTGCGTCCTCTCGGCGCTCTTACCCCATACTTGGCTCCGCCCCCTGGAGGGAGGGGCGGCGGCGGGCGAACGGGAACAGGTAGACGGCCAGCTGAGGGACGCCGACCCTGAAAACACAAAAGGCGGTTAGCGTTAAACCGCAGCGCAAACACACGGCGCTGGCTAATCATCAACCCGAGCACAGGCGCGCTGCAAGGGACGCCTAATCAATCACACCTGATCGCTTTAAGGAGATATTGATAAGGACAGAGGCTTCGGCCTTCAACGGGAGACGGCAGATCATCAGTTTAAGTCTGCTGAGCCAAAGCCGGGGGGATCGGATAAGAAGACGGTAAGGAAAGCGACACAATGTGGGGTCGCAACGTGGAGGTCGAGTGGACGGCGAGCGGGTGAAAGAAGGAAGAAGACGGGGGGTTCTCCAGATGCGGAAGGTCAAAGGTCAGAGACGTTGCTGTCTGAGAACCAGGGGCGGGAGCGGGACCGGGGTCGCCGCTCGCCGACCGAGGCGAGTGAAGGGCTCTTGTTGTGGAGGCGGGTGTTTTCGCCGCCGTCCCGTCTCCTTGGCAACGGCAACGGTGTGTTTTTTTTTTTTTTTTTGCTGCAACTCAAACGCGGAGACACGGAGCGGTGAAGTCCAAAGGCCCGCCAGAGTTTTCTGGAGTCTATAAAAGGCCCGCTTCGTCTGGGAGGGGGGGGGGGGAGTTGTGTTTGGTGCTCCGGCCGTTGCCGTAACAACCGCACTTGTGAACAAATCAAAACAAGGTGAATTTGAGTGCTGAGAGCAAACGGGGTTGAGGACACGGAGGGGGGAGGAGGATCTCAGAGGGTTCTTGGACGTGGACTTCTCACACCCAGGAGGCATTCAGGGCCGACAGCGGATCCAGCGGTAAAAAAAAGAAAACACTCAAGGCGTGCACGTGGGACACACACACCTGGAACACACACATTGGAGGCGGACTGATTCACAAGACCTGGACGTGACCGCTGAGCCATCTGCACCAGTATCTCACTGTGGGCTTGTACTGATTGATAATGGTGATCACATATGTGTGTGTGTGTGTGTGTGTGTGTGTGTGTGTGTGTGTGTCACCCAGAGCGCGACAGCATGATTCATAAACTCGGGGTCTCTGTGTTTCTGGAGAGGGGAAGAACATGGGTGAGAAGCCTGCAGGAAATGCAAGAACCAAGACTCCACCTCTCAAGAACTAGATGTGCCCTGCTCACTGCATGATACACACACACACACACACACACATGCACACACACATGCACACGCATGCATCATGAGCTAAAATGAGTGCTTGAAATACAATCAGCCTTGCTGCAAATAACCTCTGCACGTGGCGTACGGATCTACACAGAACATACAACTGAGCATGCGCGCACACACACACACACACACACACACACCTAACTATTCGGATGTGGTTGTAGCGTTCACAGCAGATGCGAGCGCTCTCTTAATCATATAAAACAAATAATAAAAAATAACAACAACAACAGCAATAATAATAATAATAAATTTGACCATTTGATGGCGGGTAAAAGTGGTCCTTCTGAACTTTGCAAGAGGTTTCAAAATAAACGTATGCTATCCTTTTGGATAACTTGATTCAAACAGTATTTATATGCCACTGGTATCATTAGTCATCTGTATCCCTGCGGTGTTTATTATCATTGCAGGCTTCTTTCCACCTCCTCATGACTTTCTCACTGAGCTGGAACGGATGGATTTGCATAAGGGACCTGGACGGTTGGAGAAACACGTCGCGGATCCGGGCACTGTTGTTTCTTTGAGACTGATTCCCGCATCAACACACACACACACACGCAGATACACACACATCCCCCTTGCACGCGTCTGGACACAAATACACGACTGTTATTTTGGCCCGGCATCAGAAAGATAGGAGTGGATGCTGTGGCGTGAGGGCACGCAGGGCGGACAGAAATAGCCCGCGGCCGAGGCGGACGCCGTCTTCCTCGCGTCTATCAGCAACCGCAGCCTTGCTGTGAAGAGGCCGCCGGCCCCGGCGAGTGTTTTCACGGGGCTTCGGCCGCCGCAAGGGACGGCGTGCGCACGGCGGCCCCCCTTGGCCTTCGGAAGAAAACGAATTGTTTGGACGGCGCCGGCGTCCGGCGCTGTGAGTCAGCTTCCACGAAAGCTCGCTGTTAACATTACGCCGGCGCTCGCCAGGATCCAGACGGACCTTTCCGGGTGAAACACAGCAGGAAGAAACTGCGCCGAGGGCTATCTTGTCAACAAAATACCTCAGAAATCAGACCATAATCATAAATGGCAAGCTGACACACACACACACACACACACACACACACACACACGCGCACACACACACGCGCACACACACAATTTCCTTTGCTGGCAGCGGTTGCAGGAAGTGTGGAGGTGATAAATAAATCTTCTAGACCGGGCACAATCTTTTGGTGAAATAAAAGCACGTGACTCCCCAGGGACATTTCCGCTCAGTGCAACACACACACACACACACACACACACACACACACACACACACACACACACATACACGTGTGTGTTTAAAATAGAATGGAATTTCTCATTATCAACATATACTTGTCACCCTGACTCCACATGCTTGGGGTCATCTCTATGTTTAGTGAGAGCCGGTCACTCACACTCAGCTCGGTCCAACCTGGTGCTGTGAATGTGTGTGTGTGTGTGTGTGTGTGTGTTTGGAGTGTTGAGTGCTGCAGCCCGTCCGTGTCCCTCCGCCACTAATGCATTAGGCAAACATACCAGCTTTAATCCTGACACATGACTCAGCGTGACCTGATGAGCAGAGCCACAGCGTGTGTGTGTGTGTGTGTGTGTGTGTGTGTGTGTGTGTGTGTGTGTGTGTGTGTGTGTGTGTGTGTGGCCCAAGTGCAGAGTTTGTGTATAATAGCCTCTCATGAGCAGCCTGTTTGAGATCGATGTTGTTTATGCAATCTTCCTTTCCGCGCTGGAAGCCTTCCTAAATATTCAAACTGAGCTCAAAGCAGGTTGGTGGACTTCAAGCGGAGAGAAGAAGTCAAGATGTTCCAACGTTTTGAAGACGCAGCCTTAACGTTAACGAACAGGCGTGAACCCTGGCCTGGAAGCGGTCGCGCTGCTGTTCTCCTGCCAGATCAGAACCCCCCCCCACACACACACACACACACACACACACTCCGTCACGTCACCAGAAAGTGTCAAAAACCTCCCTGGACTTGGCGTCCACCTGCGGCTGGGTGGAACCCCTTTAGTATCTGGAAAGTTTCGATATCTGTGCCACCAGCGGCGATTTAAGAGCCAAGCGACAGTTGGGACGGATCTGGTGGCTGTTTTTGGACTGCGATAGGAGGACGGAGAAGCTGGAAAGAAGCAATGCAGGAGGAACATGAAGACTCCGCGGAGACGGAACCGGAAAACCTCTTTTTAATCGAAATAGAAAACCGTCGTGGCAGAAAACCGCCATCGGGGGGTTAATCTCTCGTTGCTTCCCGACCAAACGCCGAATGGATTTGAGCTTCCGCGGCGGTCTGGGAGGAGCGGAGGCGTCCCTGCGGCCCGGCCCTCGCCGGCCTCCGGCCTCGCTCCCAAGCGGCGCCGCTTAATGGACGCAAATGCTGCATTACAGGAAGACGGTCCAGGTTCTACCGGGAACTGGCCCTGCGGTATCATCAACACGTCTCCTGACACACACACACACACACACACTTACTGTGTGATGGTCCGGGAGGGAGAACAGACCCGGTCGCTGTAATGCCAAACTGCACCTTAATGCAACGCTCTCATTAGGTTGCGTGTCGGAGTGGTTGGATGAGCTCCAAAGTAAACTGCTTAGAGGGGTTTAATTTTGGAAGTGGCGAAGGATCGGGACGCCGCTGGATCTTAAACTCCCTTCAGACCCTCAGACATCTGCTCGCCGTTAATCCGGCGGTAAACACGATCGATCGGGAGCCGATGAGCTCCCGCGGCGTGGAAGAAACCCGGGCGAAACCTGCGACGGTCCGCTCATCTTCTGCTGGAGCTTCTTCCAGGGTGGAGGTGAAACGGCGCTCGCTGATCGGCAGGAAGAACGGGACTCGCCGTGTTTGGAGATCGGCTCCGGGGCCCGAGGCTTCAGCACACAACCTCCGGAGCTGAGAGCGGGAGGACGGAGCGCTAACAAGGTCTGAGGAAACCGGATCTCTTCAGCTGTATTTCACCCTGCGGGCCAACAAAGCGCATCTACGTTTCTAGGCCGGGAACCTCCGAGAGCCGGACGCTCACCGACCGTCTTTACCGAACCGAGACCTCTCGGAGCCCCGCGGGTGTGGATCCACCTCTTCGGCGGAAACAGGTCGAGAAGAACCCGATCCCCGGAGCCGAAAGTGGGTCAGAGGCTGCCTCTCGCCGGCGACACGGCTTCGAATGACTCCGTCGTCACGGCTTCTTTGTGAGAACCTGGTCGCTGCCAGCAGAGGTCTGACTCCAGACAAAAGGCTCCTTCATGGAGCCCGAAGGCGCCGGGTTGGGTGGTGGGGCGGGCGGGCGGGCGGGCGGGCGGCTCCGGTCAGGTTTGCCAGAATGCTGTAAATCATAACGCCTGCAAACACAAACACCTGAGATTTATGCGCCCGGGTCCGGGACGGTCAGCACGCCTCTGCTGCCAGAATGAGCCGGACATCTCGGAGCGAGAGCGTTGCCGAGCGTCCCGAGGAGGCCCCGCCCTCTGGTAAATAATCTGACCGGCCGCCGGCGGTGGGGAGCGGGGGCGGACGGGATTATGGGTCGGGCGCTGACAGAACAATCCCCGTGACAGCAGGTGATTTCAACTTTCTCTCCCCAGATTGGAAAATCCCCTGCACTTGTTCTCCGGGCGGCCAGAGGGGGGAGACTCTTAGCGTGAAAGTCCTCCCCGGTGGGATTTAGCACATATTTTCTAAATTAGTTTAAAGTCTCAGTGGTCGGATAAAAGGCGTTTGGAACCAGCGTGATGTTCATGTCGAATAATCCCATTTGGATGGTAGTTTGACCTGTCAATCAGGATGTAGAGGTGCAATAATGAGCGTCAGCTCCTGTGAGGACTTTGTGTTTTGGCTGCGGTTCGATTTTCCATCTCAGAACTCTGACCCTTCCCGGCGGGCCGCCGCCTCAGGAGACCTCGGCGGCACACGGACGCCCAAAGCCGGCCAGCTGAGCGCCGAGTCAGCTGACCTTCTCCAGCCTGTAGCTCGTTCTCCTCCGATTTGGTGTCAAAGGGGAACCTGCGCGTCCAACAACTGGATTCTACACGAGCAGAGGATGCGGGGAAACATCTGGTCCTTTTCCAGAAGCTCATCTACTAACAAGTTCTGTGTTTACAAGTGCAAAAGACAAACAGTAGATAATAGAGGGTTAGTCAGCGTTGGCTGAGACCGTAACCTTCGACCTTTCGGTACATCGACGGGAGTCAAAGCAGAGCTTCCACGGCAGCGGTTCAGGTGGATTCGCAGGATTTCACCTGAATCCTAACCCTCCCCGACGCCTCTCCATGGTAACAACCAGCGTTGCGTCGCCATGCGTTCGCGTCCCGGCTGCGGAGGAGGACTCGCTTTATCGCCCGACGGCTCCGACCCGCGTGACCGTCGCGTGTTCTGCGCCCCGTCGTGGGCAGTGTAAACAGATTAGCGCCGTCAAACTCCGAGCTGGCGTCCGAGAGGGGGCGGGGGCTTCCCGCCGTGGAAAAACTAGCACACTCGGGGCGATCTGCAGACAGCGGGGCATGTTTCTGTGTCAACATGAAAGAGGCTGTGATTGTGGCGCAGACCTGATGGGATGTGGGTATAATTAGCAGCACCTCTGGGAACCGCCGCGTCTCCACAATTAGCATGTGCCCAAATTAATGACCCGCAAAGAAAATGCGCGGGTGGCTCTTAAACATCAGGATGACCGCCTCCCGCCGAGCTGCCGCCGCCGTCCGTCAAATGGAGGGCGGGGCCGGGAGGAGCTGGGCGCCGTCCTCTCCGCCGCCCTTGGACATGATCGTCCGCGGCGGAGGACACGCCTTGAGGAACGTCTCCCTGGGGACGGGCGCCATGGCAACAGGGCTTTTATCGGATCGATCCCCCGACGCACGTGACGGGATGGTCGGACTGTCCTTGCGTGGGAAGCCGCTGCTGGAGGAGTGTTTGTGTACCTCCACAGCAGGACAACGCCGATGTTCTCACCGGGTAGACTTTCACCGCGCAAGACGATCCTCCAAACCTACCCGACCCGCAAAGCGCCGTTCCCACGCTCGGAACCGAGGACGGTCAAGAGGTGCGGCTCCAAAACCCCGTTCGTGGGAACTCCAGAAGAAGGTCTGGGTGAATTCAACAGATGCTAACCCTCATCATGCAAATCAGCTCTGGGCTCTCAACGCTACCATAAAAATAACTCCCAGACCAGACTCAGCCAAGTGGGGGGGTTTACCTCAAAAATCCCCTGATAAGGTCACCAGCAGATGTTCATGAACGCACCACGGCCGTCCATCCTGCCAAGGTGAACCAGAGAACGCTTCCTTCCATCTCCTCCTGAGAGAAGGGACGCACAGCGCAAATGGGTACGCCGGGAACGCCGCTGTCTCGGATCTGCGCGGAGCTCATATTCATCAACCCGCCCAGGTTCGCCTGGGCTCAGGAGAGCCGCGGCAGAGACGTCACTCCACCCCATCACACAGAGGAGACCTTCTTGAGGTGTTTACCCTCGGAGGATCCCGGCAGGGAGTGAAAGAGAATATTGTGATATTCTCACGCTGTTCCCCTCTGTTATTGGAGGTGGAGATGGAGAAGTTCTCACCACGTTCCAAGCGAGACCGTTTGCCAGCTGGACGTTCAGGCCTCTTCTCCATGACGTTTGACCTCCAGAGGCCGGACTCTCGAGGCCCGCTCCATTCGATACCCTTCACCCATTCCTTTGGGCCGCTCCCCTCAGGGCTCACACAGCCAATCACCTGCCTTCGTCTGACCGCGGCCAATCAGCTGCCACCGCCCGGCCAGAGCCAATCATCCTCTCTCTCACACCAACTCACTTCCTGTCCATCCAGAAACCTACTATCTGGTCTTCCTCCAGAGCTCCAGACCAATCACGTGTCTCCGCCCGGCCAATCGCGTGCCTCCGCCCGGCCACGGCCAATCATCTGCCTCCATCTGATCTTCTCCTCTCACATTAACTCACTTCCTGTCCATCCGGAAACCCACTCTGGGATCTTCCTCCAGAGCTCCAGACCAATCACATGTCTCCGCCCGGCCAATCATGTGTCTCCGCCCGGCCGCGGCCAATCATCTGCCTCTATCTTATCCTCTCCTCTCACGCCAACTCACTTCCTGTCCATCCATAAACCTCTTCTCTGGTTTTCCTCCAGAGCTCCTAACCAATCACGTGTCTCCGCCAGACCACGGCCAATCATCCGCCTCCATCCGATCCCCTCACACAAACTCACTTCCTGTCCATCCATAAACCTCACGTCCACGGCCAATCACCTGCCTCCGTCCAGGCAGGACCAATCACCTGCCTCCGCCTCACACCCACCAACCTCCTGTGCTCCAATAACTCACAGGTGAGGAGGTCCGAAGCGCTGCTCGTGGTTCGGACCTCCTCCTTTTCCTCCAAGTCAGCGGAAAATAAACCTTCCTGGTCATTTTTTTAAAAACAAGAATCAGAGGAAAACGAGAAGAAGAAGAAGAAGCTCCGTCATCACTTTCCAGCTGCGCAAACGTGACGTCACAGACCACGTGACGCTCCCGGCCCGTCAGACGCCGTGGGTTCGAGCAGGAGAGTCGCCGAGGTTCAACAACGGTTCGTAAAACAACCCGGAATCCCACGGTCGGGGAAGAGAAGGGAGACAGACAGACACGGTCCACGCAAGTTGTTCGCGGGTGGATCTCGCACTCACGTCTCCACAGGTCTCCTCCCGGCTCCTCCTCTCCTTTCTCTTCCTCCTCCGCTCCGGTCGGTCCGCTCGCCGCGCTCCGGGTCTTCGGTCCGACGGGACGGAAGTGCCTCCTTCGACCGGGAGGTAAGTTGACTAAACCCGCCCTAGTTTAGTTCGATAGTTAGTTAGTTAGTGAGTTAATGAGTGGGTGGGTTAGCTGTTTCTCGCTCCGGCCTGCTCCCCCGCCGGCGCCGACCGGAGCCCGCTGCCTAATGACGCCTCCCCCCCGCCGGCGCCCGGGTCTCTCCGCAGGGACGGCGCCGGTGGGCGGGGCTTCGCCGTGCACGACCAGGCGCGTACCCGCGGGTTCTAAGCGCGCTCCCGCGTCCCCGGGTTTGCGCCCTGCCTGGAACTCATCGTGGAGACAAGGACCATCATCTCCTCACACACTCCTCTACACATTTCCAGGCAAGAGAGGCTCCTTCTACTTCTCGTCCCTGTCTTTTAAGATGCTTGATGATACTGTGAGATGATACTGTGAAGATCCTGTTCTTCTGTGGTGGAGGTCAACCTCTCCCTGCAGCAGAGCTCTCAAGGTCTCAGGTGGCCTTCAGACCCGCTGGGTTTCTGGGACCTCCTCATATGGAGACCGCACTTGTTGATGGTTCCTGATACAGCTTTTGTAGAGAAGTCAGACTCGTGGATCGCGATATGAGAGCAGGTGTCGGGGTGGCCTCCACCCCAGAGGGGTCTCCTAATGACCAGGGTCAAGACAAAAGGGTGTCTGGTGTGGGTGGAGATGCAATCTGCTTCTATTTAGAAGGTTCCCAGCTGGTGGAGCCAGAGGAACAATGGCCCCCCTGCAGGCTTTCATGGAGAAACACTTCTTCACAGCTGATCATCTGCCACCTTCTGATCCTCTCCTCTCACTTCCTGTCCATCCATAAACCTGCTCTCTGGTCTTCCTCCAACCTCAGCATCCTTCCACCCAGATCTTCCCCGTTACTCCATGTCCAAACCATCTCGGTGTGACTTCATCTCCAGAACATCTAACATGTGCCGTCCCTCCGACGGAATCATTCCTGATCCTCTCCATCCTCCTGGCTTGGGTCTCCTCCACCTTTTGGCTGAAGCTCTTCCATCACCCGTGATGCTTTTCTCCAGCGGCTCCAGCGCGCACATCCTGTCCTCGGAGATGTTTTCACAAGAGCTGCTGCTTTGAAACAACAGTGGTGTTTAACATCCTCTTACAGAACAAACTCCAGGTTGCTTCCCTCCACCCTCCGGCGTCTTCTCCCTGACGTCACAGGAAAAAAAAGGGGAGGTCACAGAGCTGAAGACAATAACAGGCATTTCAAACACACTTCCTGGGGCTCCAGAAAGAAGGTCCAACCCTGACCCGCGTTTGTCTTCTTCTTTAGATCAACAAATAAAAGCTTCTGCTGGAGGTCTCCTACGGGGTTCTGGTGGCGAGATCCATCCATAAACCCCCATCGGTATCCGGAGGCGGTAGCTGGTCCTCAAACCCCCTGGTAGAACATCCAAACGTCCCTGAAAGCAGACAGAAATGCGATTCCGTCCCGGGCTGACCTCCGTTGAGATGTTTCCTCACGACGTCACGGGGATTCAGCCCGGGTGGGAACCGACTTCGGAGGTCAGGACTATTCCCACGGCGCTCGGCCTCCGTCTGGTAACGCGGCCTCCTCCTCGAATCGGAGCTCCTTTCGCAGAGAATCAGACGGGCAGGAGATCACCGGGACGTTCTGCCACGACCGATCAATCGGGGCCTTCTTCAGAAGCCGAGGAACATCGGTTTTGAGATCTTCGTCCTGCGATTGAAGAACATTTTCTCGGACGGAGACGTTTGGGATGGAAATCAACGAAGCCTAAACCCCCGGTGAAGCTGGAGGACTTCCAAGTTCACGAGGGGGAAATTCCAGACGTCTGTAAACTTCTGCAGACACACACACACACACACACACACACACACACACGTGCAGAAGATCTATTCATGTCACCATTTGGAATCGGGTGTAGGAAAAGTTCAGTGTGCACCAAGTCGTGGCGATATGTTTTGGAAAAGTCCTAAGAGAAATTGCCGGTGGGAGCAGAGAAGAGTGTCGGACAGCCAGACCAGATGATGTGGGAAGTCACATGACCTTCTAAATAGCGAGAAGGTCCGCGCCAGTGGAAATGTTTGCTCCTGCTCGGGAGTTCCCTCACAGCTGGGGACACGTAGTGCGGAGGTAACGTCGGCCCGTCACGAGATGTTTGGGATACGAAGTGAAAGACCGCAGCCGACACGGACCGGGGAAATTACGGTTATTAGAAAATTGGGATCTTCTCAGCTTGAGCCTCGTGAGCGGAAGATTCTGGAAAACAGGACGTAGCTTCAGTACTTCACAGAGGAACATCAGAGGAGAGGGCGTTTGGAGCTTCACAAAGGCTCCATTGCCGGGACCTCGGCTCTAATTGCATTATCTCAGCGGCATCACGTTCTTATCACCAGTACATTAATGTTGCAAAAAATACATGAAAGCTGAGCCTGGAAGCATCTCTCACACACACACACACACACACACACACATACTCAGAATCGCAGCAGGCCCTTTTTTTTTTTTTTGTCTTCTCCATGTTCTCCTGTGTGGTTGGCGAGGACACGGCCGGAATAGTTTGGCATTGATCTACTCCAGGTTCTCCTTGGAGCAACAATGGGAGCTTTGTCGTCACGGGCTCAGATCTTGGCACTGATGTCCTTGAGTCCTGTAAGCGGAGGCCAGAGATACGCCTCGGACCTCCAGTAGAGCATAGATCTGCACCAGGTCAAGCCCGGCTGGAGATGTGCACCAGGACAGCTTGTACACTGAGGGTTGAGAACCCACGTTCTTTTCTTCTTCCTTTGGGCTTCACGGCCAATCGTCTGCCTCCGTCCATAAACCCCCCCCTGCTCTTCCTCCAGACCTCCTCAGACCTCCTCCAACCTCCACCATTTCTCCTCTGTCCATGTCCACACCGTCTCAGTGCGACTGTATCTCCAGAACATTTAACTCCACCTCTGCCTCTTGTCTCCTGTGTCTCCAAACCAGACACCGTGGCTCCATCTTCATCTTCTCCATCTTCACCTCCCCTCTGTGGCTCTGGACCATTGACCCCAGGCACTGAGAAGTCCTCCTCCTTCATCTCCGCTCTGTGTTCTGCATGGGCTCCTCGCTGAGAGCTGAAGGACAGGTGTCAGAAATCACCCAAAAATAGTCCCGTCACTGCGTTCGTGTTAAGCGGACGTCACGCCGGCAGACGTCTCGAGTCCAGAGAAGGACCAGAGTCCAGAGAAGGACCAGAGTCCTTCCTGCTTTCACGTCCTACAAGCATGAGGACCTTCTTGGTTTGGCCTTTCAACTACTGAACTTTAAGGAGGATAAATCTGATGTTTCTGCTAAAGATCTGGGCTGAAAATGTTTCTTCCGGCGCTGTCAGAGTTTCTCCTCACTTTAGTGTCTCTTTTTCCTAAATTTTCTACTTTTTTCTTGCTTTAGTAACAATTTTGGTTAAGAATTTGCCACAGGAGGTCTTTCCTACCTGAGGCTATCAGACTTTTTAATTCCTCCTCTTTCAGCTGAAGGGAATATTCAAATCTTTGTACTTTTTAAGACCTTAAAACACTTAATAGCCTTGACTTTGACACTTATTATTTTTATTTGTATTTCTTACTCTCCCTCCTTCCTACTATTATCTATTATTGTTATGTTTTACTTGAAACTCTGGCACAACAATTTCCTTCGGGATATATAAAGTTGTTCTTATTCTTATGAAAATCAGACATCCAACTCTTCACCTCCTCATTCGCTCGCCAGGACAGAAATAATCGAAATAATCGAAGGTTAGCGGCGGCGGTTGAGCCCGACTGTGATCGTCAGAACCCGATGCTGACAAAAAAAAAACAAAACGAAACACATCGGCTCTTTTACATTTCTTTGTAGCGTGCAGGACTGTTTGTGAACGCATTTCTTCCTCTCACATTGTTGCACGCATCCTCTTGCTGCGACCACAGGATACACTCAGCCAGGAGGAGCCTGTGACTCACGCTTTGTTCTGCACGCCACTCGACCACGAGGTCTGCGGCGCCGTTTTCGGAAAGCAGAGAAGGTCGTCGGGCGTCGCTCCCCCGCTGCAACCGCTCCTCTGCCGATACGCCAATCGCAGTCCCGCCAAGTTCTTCGGGTTTTTTTCCTCGGGGGCCTCCGATCCCCCCGACTACAGGATAGGTGGAGCGGACAATAGATGAATGCTATATTGTCTTTACTTGTTTTGAAATTCCCCCACGTTTAAAAGGCACATCCTAACTTTTTCTATTCTTAATTATCTATTGTTACACACCTTGTATGGTACGGTTTGTGCGGATGAACGTCAAAGCGCCGGCGATCACCAAGGGACCGCCGGAGGAGCGGCGGACCGATGAAGTAGCCTAACGATGTTATGGACCGACATCGATCTGAACGCCGACGGGCATTTCCTTCAGACGGCGTTCTTTGAACGGATTAGACCTTGAGGGACAGCGACGCAAAGAACGCTCGCTTCCGTAGATGTTCAGATGTGGACGTCGTCTCTGGAGGAAACAGAAGAAAGTCAGCGTCTTCAGACGCATACCATACCATACCATACAGCCGAGATGAATATCTGCTCACGCTTCCTGAGCGCCGCAATTATCCCTGATGGTTAACACATGCTTTCAAAATCCTGCTCAGGGAAGGAGGAGGAGGGACACGACGGACGCACCGAAATAAACGAAATAAAACCGCCACCATGCCTACGTTGACGTGAAAGATCCAAATATGAATGTTTTTTTTGTGTGTCGCTACCACGTGATTTGAAAGAAACGTCTGAAAGTGTTCACAATACTTCACGCATTTACTCAACGTGCATCATATCCTCTCTAAATCAGTCAGAACAACTTTATTTGTCCCCGAGGGGCGTATGAGGTAGCAGCATCAAAATTGTGAACATCAAGAATTAAAAAAGAAAATATATGTACGTATATATATATATATATATATATATATATATATATATATATATATACTGTACAAAATTGTGCAACTTGTGGGTATATATACCCTAATTTCTGGACTATTGAGCGCGCCTCATTATAAGCCGCACCGGCTAGCCAATCGCTAGCTTGGGCTTCCTCCTGCGCACTAAAACCGAAAAAGTCGTCTTCTTCGGCGTCGGAGTTGAACAGACTCGGTCATTTCATGGCTCCAATGTGACGAGGATAAATGTTTTAGAGGCGTGAAGCTCATTAGCCCCCCCCCGAAAAAAATCCATATATTAGCCGCACCGTTGTTTAAGTGAAAAAAGTCACGGCTTATCGTCCACAAATTACGGTACATAAAAAAAAAAAAAAACACAAAAAATTAAGCTAAAAAACATAGAAAACCCCCCCAAAAAGTTGATAAAGCTACTCTGTGCAAGAGCAGTGACCCGGAATCGGGTCAACAGCTATTAAAATGAAGGGTTTCAGTGACCTTGAGATAATTCCTGACCCCGGAGAAGAACGTCAAGACAGCAGTGGGGTCCCAGGACCAGGATCCCAGGACCGGGATCCCAGGACCGGGATCCCAGGACCAGGATCCCGAGGCTACTGTCCCCTTGCTGTGCAGGAAACCAACACAGTAAAACAGAACTGAGTAATGAAAGCGCAGGACTTCCTGCAGTCACATGGTGTGGACAGCTTACACAAGGACCCGATGGCGCGACCGGCACCTTCATCACGTGAGGTGCCGACTGACACCGTCCTGACGGCCCGGTGGAGCTGGAGGGGACCAAAGAAAAAGAACCAGAAGTTTATTCTGGTTTATTCTAGTTTAACCAGAAGTTATTCTAACAGGCCGCGGGATAATCGGGAGCTTTGGACCGCTTGCAAAATGAGCCGTTTGTGACGACACGGGCTTTTTTCACAAAACGGTCAGGAGGCGCAAACGGTCCTACGGCAAACCGATTTCAAACACCGGTCGGCCTTTTAAACCCTTAAAATTTAGATCTTTACTTTTTTTTTGGAAGAAGATCTGGATATCAGCGTGGGTTATCCCAGTTCAGCTACGCATCCAACCTGTACGGCCCCTTTAAAAACAAGAATGTTATGAAGTCTAGCCCCGGAGTGTGTATCCGTGTTGCTCAGATGGGGCCGTCATTAGCTATGTGTGTGTGTGTGTGTGTGTGTGTGTGTGTGTGTGTGTCCCATGCGCTCTATTCCCTGGAAGCAAATATGCTCTCGGTCCCTAAGTCGCCCCTCAGGTGTAGGTGAAGCTCATTCGTTAGAAAATGTCAACAAAACCTGCAGAAAACCTCCCGCAGTCGATACTCACGAGGGCAAACGGATATTTATTTTTCATTATCCAAATGCAGAGGGCTTGTGTGGAACATAGCGTGAGTGTGTTGTGAGTGTGTTGTGTGTGGAGTGTATTCATGTGTCCTCCCGTTGTCTGGGATACACTCCCAGGGGGAGGGAACGCCACACAAAAGCTGACCTGCTCCTGCCTCTGCTTCTGAAACACCTGAGCTCAGGTGGAGGTGCAAACCCTGCAGTTCTCGTGTGCGGTTCCCCCATCCGAGCGCGTGTGTGTGTGTGTGTGTGTGTGTGTGTGTGAGACCTGGCTATTTAAACAATCAAATCTGACTCATTGCTTTGAAAACAATTGCCTAAAAGGTAATTCATATAGATGAATTATACGTTTCCAAAAGGCATATTTCGGTCAAATTCGTCATCAGACTAACTGCCTGCAAACATGCAATTTAAAACAAAACAAGAAAGTCAGGAGTCGGGAACTTTTAAACTTTTTCTCCGTCTTTAACCGGACAAAATAACCCCGATACAAAGTTTGAGCGGAAGCAGAAAGGGAACAGAAATTAGAGAAGAAACGCCATTTCTTCTGCAAGGGTTGGACGTTGTGACAAACTTCTGTTTGTTTGGCCTTTAACCGCCTTTGCATGTTTGCCCTCAAATGTGTGTGTGTGTGTGTGTGTGTGTGACGGGCGTTTCCACAGAACTAATACATAAACACACACACACACACACAGCCATGATAGCACTTTTGTCACAGACACGCCTCTTGTTAAATAGTTAAATGCTGTTGACATCCATGCAGGCCGAGCTATCTCCTGTATCAGTGTGTGTGTGTGAGTGTGTGTGTGTGTGTGTGTGTGGGGGGGGGGGGCAGACAGGAAGCCGAGACACAGAAATTTACCCTAGCTTAGCATGAGGAATAACAGCTTGCGGCTTCTTTCCACTGCAGGTCACTTGGTTCTTTGCGTTGACAGCGGGCGGCGTCTCACCTGTGGAAAAACACCGACTTATTTTAAAAAAGCGGTCGTGACAGAGGCGCAAAAACAACAGCGAGGGTGCCGGCGAGTGTTTTCCCGTCCCCGGTAACGCGAAAACCCTTGTCCGTGGAACGATAGCAGAAAACAGGAAAGGATAAACTCCCCGTGAAGACGGTCGCTCTCCCTGGAAATACTTTCCTAGGAAAGCAGACGTACAATTGGTACATCACCCCATATCCGCTTTTTCTTGGAAACCAGATTTGCTCATGAGATATTTGCAATTCAGCGAGCAGAAGTGATGTCACGTGAGGGACGAGGCAGTAGAGAAGTTCAGATAGAGGATAAGTCGATGAGATTTGGAGGAAACGGCGGTCACTTGTTCTGAGCGTGGGTTCTGCACGAATCAGAACACCGACATGCTTCCCCACAGATTGCTGAGTTTGTGGAACGGGAGAGGAGATCCGCGGCCGCCGCGTCATAAAACACCCGGCCGACTCACGCTCGCGCTCACGTGCGTTCTTTCGTGATGTCACGCCACCCTGTGACAGCCGCCTGACAGCCACACCGGTGATTTACCCATTAAAACCTATTTGTTCCTTTAAGAAATGAATTGCTGCGCCAAAAAATAAAGGGAACACTAAAATAACACATCCTAGATCTGAATAAATGAAATATTCTTATGAAATACTTTGTTCTTTACATCATTGAATTTGATGACAAGAAAATCACACAAAAAATGATCAATGGAAATAAACTATATGAACACATGGAGGTCTGGATTTGGAGTCACACTCCAAATGAAAGTGGAAAAACACACGACAGGCTGATCTTATATTTATGTCACGTCCTTAAAACAAGTTTAAAATGAATCAGTGGACAGTTTGATTTCTCACAAGTGTGACTGACTTGGAGATACATTGTGTTGTTTAAGTGTTTCCTTTATTTTCTTTTAGCATTATTTACGTATCCTAGGTGATTGAGGGATATCATTCATGTGATTCTACAGTCATGGCCGAAAGTTTTGAGAATGACGCAACCATAGAAACATCTGGCAAACAACTAAACACCCTGAAGGAACAGACTTTGTGAAAGTGTTATTCTCAAAACTTTTGGCTATGACTATGTTTCTAAGATGTTTGGAGTTTTGTGTTGGCAGCTTCCACGTTTTGAGAGACCATGCAACCATTCCCGGTGTGCTTGCATCGACGTGGTGCGTCCGAACTTTGCAGATATCAGCTGATATCCAAAGAATAATTCCACATTTGCGGTCGATGAGCCGAAAACATCTCATCCGCCGACCGGTTAACGTCCACGTTTGGACGTGGATCCATCAGAACCCTTCTCACGCCGGCAGGGAACCACTTCTCTTCCTGGTCACGGGTCTCATTTCCTGAGCCTGGACGCAGAAACCCTTATCGGAGGGGGGAAAAATAAATAGTTTAAAAACACGAGCGAGGATCCGGTTGTTCTCCTTTAACCGTGAGTCCACCAAACTGCAGCCGCCGGATGAGACCTGGCGGCCGCACTGACTCATCACGTTTCATTGTTCAACGGTTCGATGAGTATTTGCCGCTGACGATGAAATAACAGGGGTTTAAGTTTCCAAATACAGACCGGCAGGACTGTCTGCGAGCGTCCTGGATTCTACATCTATGGTCAAATTAGACGAGAGAGTTCAGCAGCACGGCGACCTGAACCGGGGAGGGTTTTCTAAACACCGTCGCTTTCATTTCTGGCTCCGCCGCCGGGCGGGGTGAAGCTACCGCTGAGATGTGTTTACTCGGCGTTTCAGAGGAAATGAGGAAAAGGAGCGCGGCAGATGTGGCAGAGACGGTTGGTGCCGCGAGTTGCGAGAAGCTGCCGCGCAGCGAAAAACACAACTGAAACTGAAGTTCGAGTGTGACGGGGAGGGCGGAAAAGAAAGTGACAGAACGAATTCGATTCTCCGAAATACTTCTTTTGCAGTGAAATGGCAGGGAGGGGATTTGAGCTGGAGTTAGCTTAGCATCTCGCCGTCACCCCAGAGCATATTTTCTATTACATTCCGAGGAAGAACAAAACTATAAATAGTATAATTTTTCTATAAAATTTTTCTATGTACACCTTTGCACAACATTGTATCCTTATTAACATTGAAGAAAAGAAAAAAAAAAGAAATTTCAATCAGCTTGCAGCAAAGAATAACTTTATAGACATTTTTTTTTCATTTATTTTATTTTTTTTATTTATTTTCATTTTTTTTTTATTTCTGTAAGATTGAAAGTGCATCAAATTGCTTGAAATTTCAAAAAATTAAATCCTTATTTAAACTAGAAACATTTTAAGCTCGACTGAATCATTTAATACTGAAAATTAAAATGAAAAAAATCAATACATAATAATAATAATAATAATAATAATAATAATAGATTCAAACTGATCAACAACATTAACTCTTTTTTTCACTTTTTTTTCATATGCTTCATTACATTTCCTCATCTCAGCTTTCGGGCGAACGTCATTTGTCTCATTATCTCAGCCTCTCCCTGCCTATCTTGTCATCCCTGTTAAATATTTTTCCATGGTGTCTCTTGAGGGTTCTTATCTCCTGCTCTGTGCTAAAAAAAACAAAACAAAAAGGCCACACTATTGAGTTAATACTACACCTTCAGCGTGTTCCCCGGAGTCACAAGCGGCCAAATATTTGAGAAACGACGTCCGAAAGCGTTAGCATGAACCGCCGGATTGAAATTTTAGCAAATTTGTCTACCTGGAGGGGCAGAAGGTGACGTGATGATCTTCAACCCCCTCCTTCTGTCTCATCCCTCCTGAAGAACTGAAAACACAGAATCCCCAAAATTTCAAAATTTCATTTTCAGGGTGTTATTTCTTCTTGTTCGTACTTTTAACGTCACAATGAAGGAAAGCTAAAACCCAAATAGCGCCCCCTAGTGCTCTGGAGGGTCAAAAGTTGACTGCCGTGATCATGTTAGATAAGATTTTTGATCCCCATAGGAGAAATTCTTTTGTAACAGCAATGTAACATTTATAATATAAACAATAAATATGAATAAAAATATAAATAAAGAATAAAATGATAGCAGGGAGAACAAGAATATCAGAAATAAGAACAACAGAATGGAAGAGTAAGGGCGAAAAATATACAACTATGTGACCTGTTTTTTCAAACAGCCAGTGCTATGTAAAAGATACACTAATGTGTGTGTGTGTGTGTGTGTGTGTGTGTGTGTGTGTCCACACATTTTGTCTCGGCAGGCGTCGCTCATAAGCGGCCAGCTTGACTAATCAGAGCAGGGCAGAACCCTCGGCTTTTGGAGATTAGAGGAGATGACGGGAGTATCACAACTGACACACAGCTTGAAACATATCAAGATCCTTTAGTGAACACACACACACACACACACTCACACAAACACACTGCTAGAGGAAGCGTTTCATATTGAAACCTCAAATTACCACAATTATCAACAGTCATATTTACTGGGTCACTTCCACTGCAGTTAAACCACTGAGGGGGGCATATATACATGTGTGTGTGTGTGTGTGTGTGTGTGTGTGTGTGTGTGTGTGTGTGTGTGTGTGTGTGTGTGTGCGCACCAAAGTTCACACATCATAGATGAATTATGGCAAAAACTAGTAACTATAGTTCCCTTGCTGGAGTTGATGTCACAGCGCCCTCCCATGGAACATCTCATATCCCTCCAACCAGTGGAAAGAAGTTCGTCCTTCTGGAGGTTGTGGGTTCAAATCGCAGAAAAACACCTCTTGCAGATTGACAGGAATTCACCTTGTATGTTACAAGGCATGGCTTAGACACCACAAAGCCTCAGACCTGGGGGAAATATGAAAAAGGTCCTTGAAGGTGCTTCTCGGACACCACAGGAAACTGACTCAAGATGAAAAAAGGCAATGTATCTGGTAGGTATTAGATAAAACACACACACACACACACACACACACACACACACACATACATACACAGTCCATGTGACTTTCTCTGCGACAAGGAAATATTTAACATCAAGATAGCCCTTGTGGAGTTCTTCCCTTAAATATGACCGGGACATTTTTAGCTCCTGTTATTTGTATTTTTATGCAACTCCACTTGTTTTATTGGTAGAGGCCAAAAACGGGGTCAGGGGTCGCAAACTAGCATCAGATAGAAACGCTCTGTTTTGAATTTTATATGAAATAACACTTATAAGGCGCACTTAAAATCCTTACATTTTCTCAAAAATCAGCCATGCGCCTTATAGTCAGGTGCGCCTTATCTGAGACTTTTTAATTCCTCTCCCTTCAGCCGCAGGGAATCTCAAAATCTTAAACCTTAAAAAAAAAAAACTCACCCACTTACTGTAAATTGTAATAATTCATCTGTATATATGTTTTCTTTTTTAAATGTGCTTTTTCTATGCTACAGCTTTATATGTAAAGAATGCTGATATGATATTTTAAACAAAACACGTTAACTGCTGCCAATAAAATGGTGAATAAGCTAAGAAAATCATCGGTAAGCCGCATAATGTATCTTTATCCACGAATATGCAAAACTTCCAACAGATAAGACAGAGACGGCAGCCGGAAATGAACATTGACCACAAATTCAAACTCCTGGAGAGAATTCAAGTGGAAAGTAATTATTAGGGTTTTCAGAACACCAGAAATAATCGCAAAGGTGGGGTCGATACATTTTTGTTCCTGCCGGACGAATTGTGGTAAAGGTATGTTTGGTTTTGCCCCAAACTAAGTTTTATTTTGATCCTAAAATGGGACGTTCCATAAAAGCCCTAAAAGTGCATTATTAGGAAAAACCCCTATGGGTAAAGACAGAAAGGATGAAAAAATACCTCCAAAAAAAATTTTTTTTTTGATCATGATATGTACCTGTCATCGATGTAGAGAAAAACAAAATAAAAATTCAAAGCTCAAAATAAAGACAGGGTTGATACAACCTTCACACATTTGCATTTTCCTTCCATATTTCTCCAACAGTTTTAATATGCCAAATACTCTATTTTCCACTGCTTCTTTTAGCACTTTAAAGTATAGGAGTATTTTACAAATATTTCTTTTTCCTTATATGTGTGTTTGAAGGTCACAAAATAACCAAACCTCTAATAAAGGAATGCAGAGAAGAAGCAGATTGCCGCCGGTTCTCCGAGCACTGGGAACGCTCCCATGCTCTTCCTCATATTCCATATTTGTTCTTCTGGCGCTGGGAGGGACAAATTTTGCCGAGGCAGGATTTTCTTTTTTTTTTTTTTTACCTCAGGAATGCACCCCGACTCCCCACTGTAGATAACATATCAGATACTAGATGAATTCATTGTTGAGTAATAACTGTCAGGTTGGTTTCTTTGTGCTGGATGTTGCTTCATTCACCTTATAGATAATACAGGAAAAACACAATATATACATCTATATATCTATACATATATAGATGTATATACGTTCAGCTATTTCCTCCACCTTATAAATAATACAGGAAATCCAATATATACATATATATACATACATACAGGATTGTTTCAGAAAATTTGAATATTGTGATAAAGTTCTTTATCGTCTGTCATGCAATTAAAAAAACAAAAATGTCATACATTCTCGATTCATTACAAATCAACTGAAATATTGCAAGCCTTTTACTTTCTAATATTGCTGATTATGGCTTAGATCTTAAGAAAACTCAAAAATCCTATCTCAAAATATTAGAATATCATGAAAAAGTAATTTTTGTGTTTCTTTTACCTGAGGCTATCAGACCCTTAATTCCTCTTCCTTCAGCTGCAGGGAATCTCAAAATCTTTGTACTTAAGACCTTAAAACACCTTATAGCCTTGACTTTGACACTTTATAGTTTTATTTGTATTTCTTATCCCCCCCCCCCTTTTTTTTTTTACTGTTTATACAATTTCCTACTATTATTTATTATTGTTATGCTTACTTGAAACTCTGGCACAACAATTTCCTTCAGGATAAATAAAGTTGTTCTTATTCTTATATATCCATATATATATATATATATATGTGTGTGTGTATATATTTATGCACATATGTATATGTGTATATATATATACATGTTCAGCTATTTCCTCCACCTTATAAATACAGTAAAAAAATATACATACATATATACACACACATGGATATACATACATATATATACACAAATGTATATATATATGCACATACATACATACAAACATACAGATATATACACATACATATAATACATATACACACACATATATATATATATATATATATATATATATATACATACACACACACACACATATATTTATATATATATGTGTACTGCTCAAAAAAATAAAAAATAAAGGGAACACTTAAACAACACACTGTAACTCCAAGTCAATCGCACTTGTGTGAAATCAAACCGTCCACTTAGGAAGCAACACCGATTCATTTTGACTTGTTTTAAGGACGTTACATCAACGTTGGATCAACCTGGAGTGTGTTTTTCCACTTTCACTTGGAGTGTGACTCAGAATCCAGACCTCCATGTTTTCAAAAGTATTTCATAAGAATATTTCATTCATCCAGGCCCGCGTCAGCCTGCTCTGCCGCGCCCCCTGGAGACTTCACCGGGGATAGAAATAGTAGATCATGTGTCATAACTTACAGTAGATTCCTCCAGGCGGAAAGCGAGGTCGGCCATGTGACACGCAGAACGGCGGCGGCGGCGGCGAGGAGGCCGGCAGACAGAGGCCTGCTGTTCCCACTGGGAGTTTGTACCGCAGTCTTTTGAAGAATTCCACCTCCTTTGCGCTTCTAGATATACAAATAAATAAGTATATTTCATTGTGATTCTTTGTGTTTTGGGTGCCGTGTTTTCCCCCGCCGGCGACTCCAGGCTGCTGAGCTGATGCCAAATCAAACTTTTAAGCTGAAGGATCACATCTGGACTCAAAGGCCGACCGTTTGCGGCTGAAGGAACAAAATCACAACATACATGTGGCATTCTTTTGTCTTCAATAGAAAAACGCCATTGGTGGATCTAATGGGAACGGTGCTTTTTTTCTTCCTGCAACAGTTATCTTGTGGATACATACCCCACATACCCGCTGCCGTCTAACGGCGGGTATCGTGATCGCTATGAGTTGTGGGAAATGTAGTTTATGGTCATTGCACATATTTGACATATTTATTTTAAGACAATCTGACCTTTTAAGATGTTCTCGTTGGTCACATTTGGAGATCAGGTCAAGGGAAGGAAAGACTTGACGTCTCTCTTATCCTTGTTTGTCCCAGCCTGCCTACATCCTTCCCTATTTTTGTTTATTTATTTTATTCATTGCTATTTATTTTTGTCACTCTATTTATTTTGTATTTTTCGCCCTCACTGTTCCTCGATGTTCCCCGTTGTCGTTGTTTTCTGGTGTCTATTTATTCGCTAATGTCTTGCTATCTTCTGTTGTCTGCCTTTCTATTCACATTGATATTTATATTTATTTTCCCTTTTTTTTGACATTGTAACTGTTATCTTAGCTTAAAAGTCTCGATGCAGTGGTGCTCTGGCACCAGCTAGTGGCGCTTATTGAGTATCGCATGCAAAAATAAAGTGTCTGGCTGCAGCAGGTGCCGCCTCTGGACCACAGTTTGATCACCTCTGCACTAAATCCATATTTAAGGTCCATCCAAACCTGGGGTTAAAGGTCAAGCTCACTTTGATCTGTAACAAAACATTCACAAACTTATATATCCAATCTGTGTCTGTAAATTTTGCGCACTCAGCTTTTCAGATGTGTACTTTCACTGATACAGTAGATAAGGAGACTTGGTGGTGGAACGAGGAAGTGCAGGAGTGTATACAGAGAAAGCGGTAAGCGAAGAAGAAGTGGGATACTGAGAGGACTGAAGAGAACAGACAGGAGTTCAGGGAGGTGCAGCGAAAGGTAAAGATAGAGGTAGCAAAGGCAAAACAAAGGGCTTATGATGACTTGTATGCTCGGTTGGATAGTAAGGAGGGTGAGAATGATCTGTACAGGTTGGCGAAACAGAGAGATAAAGATGGAAAGGATGTACAACAGGTCCGGGTGATTAAGGACAGAGAGGGGAATGTATTGACAGATGCTAGAAGACTGATGGGAAGATGGAAAGAGTACTTTGAAGAGCTGATGAATGTGGAAAATGAAAGAGAGGCAAGGGTAGAAGAGGTGACTATTGTAGACCACAAAGTAGCAAAAATTAGTAAAAGTGAAGTGAGGAAGGCATTGAAGAGGATGAAGAGTGGAAAAGCAGTTGGTCCTGATGATATACCTGTGGAGGTGTGGAAGTGTCGAGGAGAGGCAGCGGTAGATTTCCTGGCTAGATTATTCAACAGGATCTTAGAGAGTGAGAAGATGCCTGAAGAATGGAAACAAAGTGTGATGGTGCCTATTTTTAAGAATAAAGGGGATGTGCAGAATTGTGGCAACTATAGAGGGATTAAGTTGATGAGCCACACAATGAAGTTATGGGAAAGAGTAGTGGAAACTAGACTGAGAGCAGAAGTCAGCATTTGTGAATAGCAGTATGGCTTCATGCCTAGAAAGAGTACTACAGATGCAGTATTTGCGTTGAGAATGCTAATAGAAAAGTACAGAGAAGGCCAGAGGGAGTTGCATTGCGTTTTTGTAGACCTAGAAAAAGCATATGACAGGGTGCCAAGAGAGGAGCTCTGGTATTGCATGAGGAAGTCTGGAGTGGCAGAGAAGTATGTTAGACTGGTGCAGGACATGTATGCTAACTGTGAGACACTGGTACGGTGTGCTGTAGGGGTAACCGAGAAGCTCAAGGTGGAGGTGGGACTCCATCAGGGATCAGCTCTGAGCCCCTTCTTGTTCGCAATGGTGATGGATAGGCTGACAGATGAGGTTAGACAGGAATCCCCATGGACCATGATGTTTGCGGATGACATTGTGATCTGTAGTGAGAGCAGAAAAAAGTTAGAGGAAAATCTAGAGAGGTGGAGGTATGCTCTGGAAAGGAGAGGAATGAAAGTTAGTCGCAGCAAGACAGAATATATGTGTGTGAATGAGACGAACTCAGGTGGAGCGGTGAGGCTACTGGGAGTGGAGATCAAGAAGCTGGAGGATTTCAGGTACTTAGGGTCAACAGTCCAGAGCAACGGAGAGTGTGGAAAAGAGGTGAAGAGACGGGTCCAAGCAGGTTGGAATGGGTGGAGAAAAGTGTCAGGGGTTCGAAGTGATAGAAGACTATCGGCCAGAATAAAAGGAAAGGTGTACAAGACAGTGGTGAGACCAGCGATGATATTTGGACGAGAAACTGTTCCAATGACCAAAAGACAGCAGGCAGAACTAGAGGTTGCAGAGATGAAGATGTTGAGGTTCTCTTTGGGAGTGACCAGGATGGAGAGGATCAGGAATAAGTCTATCAGAGGGACGGCACATGTTCGATGTTTTGGAGAGAAGGTCAGAGAAGCCAGACTGAGATGGTTCGGTCATGTACAGAGAAGAGATAGTGAATATATTGGTAGACGGATGCTGGAACTGGAGCTGCCAGGCAAGAGGTCTCGAGGAAGACCGAAGAGAAGATTTATGGACGTAGTGAGAGAGGATATGAAGGTAGTTGGTGTGAGAGAGGAAGATACAGAGAATAGGGTTAGATGGAGAGAGTTGACTCGCTGTGGCGACCCCTGACGGGAAAAGCCGAAAGAAGAAGAAGAAGAAGAAGAAGAAGTTTACATTCCTTTGCAGTTTATATTTATTTAACCCGTTTACATTTCCTTAAAATAATGTGCTTACAACTCATTGTTTTGTTTTTTGTTTTTTTTTTGCTATTTATCTGGCTCCTCTGTGGAAAGCAAAATCAAAATTTTATTGCACAGGGAGACATGTCTCTGGACAAAAAAAAGAAAAGAAAATTGAATTTATGTGACCTGGTCCAAATTTAAACTCGAGGATGAGCTGTAAAGGTCAGCGGGAGGTCACTTAGTAACCCAAACACTGGTTGATCCGTATGAGGATTTATACACATTTATAATGATAGTTTGTGTAAATATTGTGCAAAAAAAAAAGGAATACCAGTCTTTGAACATCCAGGAGGCTTCTCCAGCAACTCCAGGAGCAGAGAAGAACCCCCACAGGGTCACCTTCACCTCTGTTTTCCAACTCGTTCTGGCATCTGTGGAAATGAAAGAGCAAACAAACGGTCGAAAAAGAGGAATCAGTTGGAGGGTGGAGGACGTTCACCCAAAAAAAGGTAGAATTTGTGGGATAAATGAGTGGAAATGAGGTGTTTATACTCGAGTCAAACAAGGGAGAACTTAAGAGGAATGACAGTGAGGCTCAGCTGGTGGAAGGAAAAGGGGAAAGAAAAGAAAGTGTAGAGGAGAAGAAATGTTTGGGTGGAAGGCTGTGAAAGCATGGAGGAAGGAGGGAGCCGCTTTACACCTGCTAGCATTAGCCTAGCATCACAAGCTAGTATAGGGAAATTTCAGTCCCGAGCACTGACAACAATACTCAGGATACTCAACATTTTTATCGTCATTACGCAGAGTGCAACGGAATTGAGAGATAAGTGGAATAAAAACCAGGCAAAAAGAACTTTAAAAAGCAGGAAGAGGCACTACAAAACTACGATAGCAGTGTCTCTGGTTTAGAGATATAGGACAGAAAAATGACCAAAAAATATAAAAAAATATTGAGAAAAAATAAATAACAACTAGAAGAATAGATAAATATGTAGAAATAAAAAAGTAATGAAATAAAAAAGTGAAAAGTGGGGTTATTGTACTTAGCAAGCACTAGTGGCAGTTAGCTAGCACTAACAGCAGCTATCATAAAGCCTTGGAGACGATAGTTAGCTTACATCGGTGGGCGTCTTCAGGGGGAAATGTTGGGTTCAGTTGCCGCGGTGAGATTTTGACAAGGATTAACCATCACCTGGAGGGCTGAAAAACTGAAAAACCACCGTGAACATCTTATCTGGCATCCTCGCTTAGCCTCAACGACGATTGCTAGCCCGCATCATCACCTAGCAGCATACGCTAGCATCGTAGCAACCGGCGCCGATTTGTAAATCCACATTCGAATAAAAAATTTCTTTGAAGAGAAAAATTTCTATCTGTAAAGAAAATGATCCGAAAAGTTATTTGACACGGATTTATATCTTCTTTTTTTAAAATCAACGTGACTGACTTCAAAGTTTCCTGCATTTGCTTCGATTCAACAGCCTTCGACATCACATCCCTGTCTGTTAAAATTTGAAAAAATTGAACAAAATATAGAAAAACTTTATCCATTTATACATTATACAACTTTATAAAATAGTTTTTATCCCTTCAGATATATGTCACATTATTTCTTTCTCTGCCCTGACCCATCCGGTACTTATACTTACTTTATTTAATGTACTTTTGAAAGCACTTCTTTAGAAACAGTACTTGAAATCATTGTCCGTGAAGAATCTTGTGAGTTTAATTCTTTATCCGTCCATATTTATATATTCTAATGCAACCCGTCTGACAGTGATACAGCCGGGGAAGTTATAGCGCCCCCTAGTGGCCACAAATAAAACTATTTCTATTCCATGAAATCCAAGCAGTTCAAACCCAGCGGACTGAGAATGAGACCACGAAAACATCCAAAACGCCCAAAACTCCCCTCCTGGAGATAAAACAAGCTCACGGTGGAGCTTTGCAGAGTTTTCCAGAACAGTCCAGCCCGTACAAACACCACACACACACTTTGGCCTGCAAAATACACACTCAGGTTCTCCATGAGGCCTGCAAGAACCTCCCCGGTAAAAAACAGGTAGGAACATCCTCACAAAAGCAAGTCCATGCAGTCTGGACACACACACACACACACACACACACACACACTTACACACACACACATGCGTGTGTTGGCATGTGTTCTGAGTGCTGCTGTCTGTGTCTGTTAGGCAGACGGACGGAGATGGGATGGAGATGGACAGGAGGCAGATGGGCAGAGGAGGTGCTGACGGGACACCTTAGCAACGGGATTAATAAGCGTTGGCTGCGAGTTGAAATCCCGAGCGTCTGTCTTCAGCGGGTTCTGTAGAGCCGATGCACGGCTTGGACGGATTTGTTTCAGCGGTGACAGGCGCACTTTTCATTTATTGGTTTATTAGGACAGTGTACAATTACATAGCTAATAGCTAATCATAGCTAATTTCCATCTTTAGTCCCGGGAAGACAATACAAATGTAAAATTGTACAAATAGACAATAAAATAACAACACAATATATAAACAGGCAATAAAGTACCGTATTTTCACGACCATGAGGCGCACTGCACTAAAAGGTGCAGTTTCAGTTATGTGTGCCATTACTGTATTTAACACACATATAAGGCGCACCTGATTATAAGGCGCGGGTCTTATATACAATCCACACCGACACTTCCCCCTCTAACGTTCTCATGGTGTTCTCGACTACATCCGCCTTACAACAACAACTCACACACAAGCATACAAGTGTGTGTATTTAAAAATAGAGCGAGAGCTAAACTGAGTTTGGTATTGACATTATTCCACCAGTAAATGTCATCAATCAACCCCATCCAAGTCCTCATCCTCTGTTTCTGATTTGAACAGCTGCGCTGAATCTCCATCAAACATGCCAGGTTCACTTTCTTCACTGTCAGAGTCACTTTCCGTGCCATGAATCTCCTCGGAAATGATGATACGTTAGCAGACACATTAGCCCGAGCATCTACAATCCATTCGCGTGGCGTAACTCGCCCGGCGCCGCCTTCCACTTTTAGTGAAAAGTGGAAGTGACTCACCGGGATGTCAAAAGTGAGCGGCACCTCGTCCATGTTAGCGATGTGGCTGGACGTGTTTGTCAGCGATGTTTACAGGGTTGATAAACAAAGACATTCTGCATCACGCACATACCTGTACTTTTACATACAATAAACGCCAACCCTTCCCCCTTTAACGTTCTCATGGTGTCCTCTACCACGTCCGCCTTACAACAACAACACACACAGGGCGCACTGTACTATGGGGCGTGCCGCACATTTTGAAGAAAATCTAAGACTTTTACGTGCGCCTTATAGTCGTGAAAATACGATAAGTATGTTGCAAGTTGAAAGTGCAATGTGTAATGTGATGTAATGTTTAGACATTATTAGTTTGGTCATCTGATGGCAAAATACCCTTCTGGTATTTGTTAGCGTGAGCATGTTTGGTGCTCCAGAATCCAATATTTGTGGCCCGTGTAAAGGTGTTAAGAGGACGTGTTATGTAAAATTTTATTGACCAGACGGATATCGGAGTACCTGATCAATTTGTCAAAACTTAATATTTTATATTTTTCCAAGACATGGCAATGATGGTAGCGCCTTGGCTTTTCAGCGAGAATTTTCAGAGCTTGATTTTGTTAAATCCGAACAAAATACAGACAGCAAAGGACGTTTGGCCGCGTCGGACTCTGGTTGGTTAATGGCACACCTGAGAACCGGTCGTATTTTGGTCACTTGACACCTCTTTCTTCTCCTTTTCCTTTGGTATTTTCCTCACTGGTCTCCCCACTGTCTTACCCACCTTTCCTTTCCAACCTGCATTTCACTAAATATCACAAATCAGCGGCGTTCTTTGTATCTCATGGTTTTCCGTGCCAGTGAAGGAACAGCATCGCCTAAAATACTCAATTGTAAGTCCCGAATTAAGAAGTTGCGTATCAGTTTTTTCATCCGTAGCAGAGGAAATCTACTCGTTCATCGGTATAGTTTGTTTAAAAAGCTGCAAAATAAATGTCTTGCGGTAGAAAGTACAGCCTGAGCGCAGCAGGAGGAGGAAATAAACAAGTAGAAGTATCTATCGCCCCACTTTTGCTTCAAGGAGCAGCGACAGGTGCCCTCAAGGAAGCTAATCTGTAAATCAGATTTGGGAAAAAAAAAAAACCTTCTCCTTCTTTCTACACGCCGTCCAGCCGTGAAACTTTACCGGCCATCTGCTCCAGAACCCCCTCCGGCCAACGTGAAGTCACGACTCTTCTTGGGCTGTAAGAGGCTTATCTTCTCCGGAGGCTCGAACCGAAAGGTGTCAGTGGTTCAGCTGGTCAGAGTGCGAGGGAGGAGGCGGCAGAGGCTTCGCTCGCGACCGAAGAAGACAGGAAACCATGTATCGCTGGCGCGCTCGGGAAAATAAGGACCTGCTGCCCGTTTACGGAGGCGATGGAGAGGACGGGCTCTTCGGGGACGGCGACTGTTCCAGCGAGGTGAGGCCTTCAGGACGCCCCGCTTTTCAGGTCAGGCCTCGGAGGCAACGACGCAGCACAGACGGGGAAACCGTGGAAAAAAATTTGATTTTTGGGGCCACATTTGGCAGCAGCATCAAATTGTGGACAACAAAGAATAAAAAAAAAATATATATATATATATATATATATATATATATATATATAAAGCTGCAAAGTGAATATGTATGTAAGATAAAATATATCTATTTTTATTTATAGACATATTAATAAAATAAAATAAAAATAAAAAATTCTAATTATATATATATGTATATATACATATATATATATAAAGAATAAGAATAAGAACAACTTTATTTATCCTGAAGGAAATTGTTGTGCCAGTTTCAAGTAAAACATAACAATAATAGTAGGAAGGAGGGAGAATAAGAAATACAATAAAATATTGTGTCAAAGTTAAGGGTATCAAGTGATCTATCTATCTATCTATCTATCTATCTATCTATCTATCTATCTATCTATCTATTTATCTATCTATCTATCTATCTATCTATCTATCTATCTATCTATCTATCTATCTATCTATCTATCTATCTATATATATATATAAAGCTGCAAAGTGGATATATATGTAAACTATATATATATAATTTTTTATATATAAACATATGAATAAAATAAAATAAAATTAGAAATTCTAATAATATATACATATATATTTATATATATATATAAATCAATAAATGTCTGTATAAAATTGTTCAAATTGTAAGTAAGCTTGCTCTCCATTTATGTATATATTTATATATAAATATAGAAGTGTTTTAGTCGGGAAAAACACCTGGTTGAGAGTATAATAAGCAATAGCTGTTGCTGGTCACAGCCACGCCACACATATTTAGATAATTTTTCTATTCTTATATATATGTATATCATTTTTCTATTCTTATCCTTGGTGTTGTTCTTCTTCACTCTGCTGTTTATTTAACTGTGAATGTATTTTGCTATCTTTCAATCGTCTCTCTATTTATATGTATACCCGTATTTATTGATACTGTAATTGTTACTCTGCTGTGACAAAAAAATTTCCGCTATGGGGATCAATAAAGTAAATCTTATTTCACAATAAATATGTCATGATCTGCATGACTCTCGCTGGGGAGGAGCTGGTAAGCCGATAAGGGATTTGCAGGATTTGCTGTAAATTGAGCAGTTGGACGCTCAATTCTCAGGGTTTTCAGGTTTCAGGGTTTTTATTACAAACAGATTTTTTTATACGCACAATAAATCTGTTTGCCAGGGAAAACACAAAAATATACACATATATAAAAACCAAAAAGCCATCTAAAGTGTAGAGCTAAAAAACTCACTTTCAATGCATGTATACGCCTACACACAAATTTTTTTCCAAATAAAAGTTTGTTCTTACTGCCTTCGGGTTCTGAAGTCCATTTATAGCGGCGCTGTATTGATCCATTTCCTGTAAAAATACAATGAATCAATACAATGGATCAATTTCCTGAAAAATTTGAATGTGAAATTTTCAGCCTTCATAGTAAATAAAAAGAAAAAAATGAATGAATAAAAATAAGATAACAATAATATTAGATTTATAAAAATAATAACAAAATGAATTAGAAAAAAATGTCCTTATCTTGCAGCTGCGGTGAGAATCCAAATTCTCCTCTGGATAAAGTTATATATTTGACCGAGATAATTCCGCGGTGCCGAGACAGGAAGTGTTTCTGCAACATGTGGTTTCAGTTCAACCTCGAACGTGGCGCCACCTCCTGGCCTGACGTTCCTGCTTTCTGATCCTCCAGGAGTTCGAGCTGGACTCGGAGAGCAGCGGCGAGGAGGGACGGCGAGACCGAGGCGTCCGCAACTCGCTGTCCATGGAGATCCACGGCCTGCAGAGGGAGCAGCGGGTCTTCTTCTCCAACCAGGAGTACTACAGGAGGCTGGAGGAGCTGAAGAGCTCTCACTTGAGGAACATGGCCGAGCTGGAGAGGATGTACATAAGTCAGGCCTCCGCCGCCGCCGCCGCCGCCGCCGCCGCACAGGAAGGAGACAGAGGGCGCCCTGGACGTGGACGGGACTCGCCGTCGTTCAGGTCGGTCACGTTTCAAAATGGTTTTCGGATCAAATGTCACGTGGGAGAGCTTTCAGAAGTCTGAAGGTCCGTCCGGTCCTTTCGTCCTGCAGCGGCCCGACCAGGAGGCTCCAGAAGATCAACTCCCAGGAGGAGCTGGACTTCAACGAGACGTCGAGCGGCTCGGACCGGTCGGACGTCTCCGGGGAGGACGTGGCGGTCGCCGAGATGATGGCGAGGACCCTCCGCCGAAGCTTCGGGAGGTCGGTGACCTCTCGGCGGGGGGGAAGGTGGGGAGGGCGGTGCGTTCCTGAATCATCCACAAAGGTCAAAGGTCGCCGGTGTCGCCGTGGAAACCATCAATGAGGATAAACATCATTTCGTTGGGCTTTGAGATGAGATGAGAACAACTTTATTTATCCCGAAGGAAATTGTTGTGCCAGAGTTTCAAGCAAAAACATAACAATAATAGATAATAAAAGGAAGGAGGGAGAATAAGAAATACAATAAAATATAGTGTCAAAGTTAAGGGTATCAAGTGATTTATGGTCTATCTATCTATCTATCTATCTATCTATCTATCTATCTATAAGAAATACAATGAAGTATAAATTGTCAAGGCTATCAAGTGTTTTCAGGTCTGAAGTACAAAGATTTGAAACTTTCCAACTTTTCCCTTTGTTATGAACATTTGGACTCATCTTTCAGGTTGCCTTTTCTGACGGAAATTTAGGGGAAAGCTCGGCTTCACGCCGTTTCTCTGTGCGTCGTCCGCCAGGTGCGGCCCGCCGGGCCCGGACGGCGTCGGTCCTCTCCGCTTCCTCTCCGAATCCTCCAAACCCCGAGGCGGGCGGTCGGGTCCGGCCGGGGTCCGGGTCGGCTCGGCCCGCGAGGTCACGGTGCCTCGACCCTTCAAGATGATGCTGCGGGAGGAGGACAGGAAGAGGCGTAAGGTCCGGACCCGCTCCCAGATCGAGCTGGAGAACAGCCTCCTCCGACGGGAGCTGGAGGAGCTCCGGGAGTGTCGGAAAAAGTTCCGGGCCTCGCCGGCGCCGGCTCACATCCACCTGCCGCTCTACGAGATGATCGGCCGGCGGTCGGGGCGGACGGGCGGCTCCCCCAGGCCCCGGTACCGGGACGCCTCGCCAAAGCCTTTCCGCTTCCTGGAGCGCGAGAGGAGGAAGAGGGAGGCCAAGATGGCGGCGGAGCTGGCGGCCCCCGGGGAGGAGAGGCGGGGCTTCAAGGCTCGGCCCGTCCCCGCCGCCGGACGCAAACCCGACGCCAAGGCCTCCGTCCGCGGCGACGCCCGGCCGACCGAACCGCCGAAGAAGCAAATCCAGTTGTCCATTGAGATGGTGAAAGAACGCGAGCGGCCCGACTCGCTGGACGGCGCAGGAGGAGGAGGAGCCGAGATGCAGGACGTAGGAGAGCATTAGAGAAGCCGCGAAATAAAACAGTAGCGCGTTCATCGAGTACAGTGGACCCTCGCTTTTCACGAGACTTGATCGTTTGGATGGTTGTACAAATATACTGCTCAAAAAAATAAAGGGAACACTTGAACAAGTTAATGTAACTCCAAGTCAGTCACACTTGTGTGAAATCATAGTGTCCACTCAGGAAGCAACACCGATTCATTTTGACTTGTTTTAAGGACATTACGTCAAAGTTGGATCAGCCTGGAGTTTGTTTTTACACTTTAATTTGGAGTGTGATTCCTAATCCAGACCTCCATGGGTTGATGCAATTGATTTCCATTGATCGTTTTTGTGTGATTTTGTTGTCAGCACATTCAACTGTGTAAAGAGCAAAGTATTTCATAAGAATATTTGTTAGAGTTTTCTCTCTATTTCTATAACTATGTTATTTCGACTCCTCACGTGAAGTTAGCCAGACATGCTAGAGCACGAAAGACCTTTGTCCTCTAACAAGAATTGGGCCCTCCATGATTCCAATGGTCGTAAACATCTTTAGATAAGAACCTACCCCCCCCCGTAAACGTAAATCTAAACAAGGATAAACACTTCTGGAGAGAAACCTGCCCACACCTGTACATCATCCTGGACAACTTAACATATGCATGAACTATACTATCCAATGAATGTTGATATGCAAATAAACACTTTCACACAATAAAAAGCCGAGCAAGGAGGAGGAGTCTCCCCCTCTGCAGAGCACAAAAGAACAGTCGCTTGTCTGTGTTATTTCTTATGATAACCTCAGTCTCCTCTTTACAGGTTTTAACTTAGACCGGCATGAATTAGAATTACTCTCCAACAAAAATCGGTGCCGTGACCCGAATCCCAACACATCCGAGGAAGTGGCTGGTGGAGGAGGACACGCCGAAGTCTGTCGACAGCCAGATCTAATGATCTGTGAGAAAGACCCGGAGAGTGAATTCTCTACCTGGCCGGTGGTTAGAACTTCCTCCTTACACCTGCCACCGCTGGATTGACGGGATCCGACCGGACCGAGGAGGATTCACCAAATTAACAGACTGAGTATGGTTTATACTTTTGTCCAAGAAAAGAAAGTAGAGGTTTATACTTTTGTACGTAGAAAGAAAGTAGAGGTTTATACTTTTAGCCGTGAAGAAAAGGAAGTAGAGTGCACTGATGCGTGTGGTCTTACTTCATAGAGATTTCATACTGATTGTACTGACGTAAGACCATAATTTTTTGTGGTTGTGGTTAAAATTGAGAAAGTTGGTTTGCAGTGACAGCTGTGTCGGCAGAACACTAGGTTCTGTAGAGGCTTGACACAGTCGATGATCTCTGTGAACATCGTGACTGATCGTTAACCACAACAACCTGTAGTGTAACATGGGAAACTCCTCCAGTCGTAGAAATGAAAAAGACCTGGAAGGAGATGTGAAGTTCATGCACAAATTGGATCCAGACAACGTAAAATATGTAAGAAAATGGAAAGAGAAATATAACTGGGATGGAAAATTAAGATTAGCATCATTAAAAATAATACGAGAAAAACTTATGGATGAACAGAAAAAAATGTAAAAACAAGAAAAAGAGTGACAAAAAGTTTGACGAAGTAAGAAAAGTTGAAAAATGGATAGAACAAGCCACTATACGAACACAGAATATACAAATAAAATTTTCAAACACAAAGATAAACCAGCTAGACAACTACATTTTACAGCGGCGCTGCTAAGTCAACCACATCTCACCGTCGAACGATGTACACAACTCAATCCAGCTACATTTTTACCTTTACCGACGGATGGCACACCTCATGATTGCATAACAGAAACATCACAAGTAGTTTTACAAAGACCAGATTTACAAGACACGCCACTACCTACTGGTCGTGTATGGTTTGTAGATGGATCATCTTTTAAAGATGACAGAGGAATCACACATACAGGCTGTGCTGTGATAGAACTCCCAAACCAGGTCATAACCTCAAGGGCGTTACCAACATCTCTATTAGCCCAAGCAGCAGAAATTATAGCATTGACGGAAGCCTGCAAGGCAGCAGAAGGGACTGATGTAACAATTCACACTGACAGTTAATATGCCTACTCCACACTCTTCATATTTGCAAAAATGTGGCAACAGCGAGGCATGGTGACGTCTACGGGAAAAACAGTGACGCGTGCAGCACTCTGAACAGAACTTCTGGAGGTTATCTTGCTCCCATGGAAATTAGCAGTAGTAAAATGCAGGGCACATCAATCTGGCACAGATGATATCACAAAAGGAAAATGCCTATGCTGATAAAATAGCAAAGGAAGCAGCAAGATGAAACTCCAGCGTGTATGTTGACGAACCGTCTACCACACCAACATTGATTGATAATGATGTACTAAAAGATGCTCAGGAGAATGCGTCAGCTGCTGAAAGACAATCCTGGCTCATGAGAGGAGCAATGGCTTTCGATGGAGTTTTGATGATAAACGAGAAACCTATCCTATCGAGATCATCATTTAAAGCAGCGGCTCTTTTGACTCACGGGCCTGGCCTTGTGTCAACAGGAGGGATGGAGGTACTCATAACACAACACTTCTATACCATTAACCTAAATTCCTACTTAAAAAATTTTTGTGCACAGTGTATAACATGCATTAAACATAATGCTCAAGGAAACTTAAGACCCAAGAAAGGAAGGTTTCCAGATCCACAATATCCTTTTGAGGTGATGCACATGGATTTTATTGAATTAAATTCTGTAGGAAGATATAGATATTGTCTGGTAATGATTGAAAATAATCCACGGAAAAGCCGAAGTAGTGAGGGTCCACCGTACAAACACACACACACACACACATCTGACATCTTTCTAATGTGTGACAAATAAGCAAGAAATCAAATCCAGGACAGAAAATCATTTATATAAATCACAATCAACCTCCTCCTTTTTTTTTTTTTGTTCTGTGGTATTTTTTCTCTCTTGTTGGGCGGGGGGGGCCGAGCAGGTGTTGAGTTATAATAATAATAATAATAATACATGGGATTTTTATAGCGCTTTTCATGACACTCAAAGACGCTTCACAAGTAAAACAAAAAAAAAAAAAAAAAAAAAAAAAAAAAAAGTTATGTGTGTGTGTGTGTGTGTGGGCGGGCATTATGTGTCTTCGTGTGTGTGTGTGTGTGTGTGTGTCTTCTCATTTCCTGTTCAAACAAGCGCAAGCGTCACTCATTTCATTTCAGACAACAATTTCATTGAAAACGTTATTGACATATTTCTTTGGTGATGTGGCGTGTGATTCTATTTTTAACATGTAAAATACATATCGTGTCTCAAAAAATGTTGGGAAACGCTGGTATAGAAAAGCGGTGGGCATTCATTTTGGACACCGGGTCCGACTGGCTCTTTAGGATTGAAAGTTCTAAGAAAATTCACTTCTTCCCTGCTGGGGGGAATACAGCAGGGGGCGGGGCCGGGGGCGGGGCCTAGAGCGGGGCAAGTTCTATAAATTGGGACAACATCCGACTTCTCATCCAAAACTGCAGCGTGCCTCATTTGGATACCATTCATTCCCGGAACCAGGAAGTGAGGAAGGCTCAGGATGATTTGCACCACGAACTTGTTCCTCTTCTCCGGTAAGTTCGCTGATCGAGAACCACAACCGCACCCTCAGCACACGACCAACACGTCCCACACGTCCCACACGTCCCACACGCTGCCGTCGCACACACAGCAACACTAACAGGAAGGGATGACATCACCTCCGACCCATGGCCGAGATCGAACTTTGAAAGTCTCCCGTGGACCTTGAACTGCCAGTTATTCCCCATTCCTTCTGACTCAGCGATGGCGTGGACGTCCGGCTGCTCGGGGGAACTCAGGTGTGTGAGCTATCCCTCCTCCAACTACCAGGTCTATGAGGTGCAAGACGCCGAAGATGTATGTGACTGTGATTCCTCCTGGATTGACATTAATGTGAGTACATATACACACACACACACGCACACACACACACACACACACACACACGCGAGGCAACGCAGGAAGTGTTTGATTCTTGTGTTTGTTTATTAGAATGTGCCTCTCGGTCGATGTGGATTTGCAGGAGAGGGCTGGAATGCCACAGGGAACAAACTCTATTGGAACAAATGTATCGCAAATGTGACCTACAAAAGGCTCTGCGAGACGGTAAAACTGTTGTTCCTCTTTCCTCTTACCGGTGTCACTTGGTTTCTCCCGGAGGTTCATTCTTGCACCGCAACTCTGACGGTTTTGTCCATGTGTTCTTTCTAGAAGGGAGAGGAGGAGATGATCCCGTGCCCCGGTGAGTATAAATACCCGCTCCAAAAATGTAAACAATGCCGATTCACAAGCTCCTGTTAAACCACTTTCCCCCTTTTTGTCCCCGCTGAAGCAGATGTGGTTGAAATACATCATGACTCAGCGTTTTACGTACTGCGGCTTGAGAAAATATATCAAAAAAATATTTAATTGAAGAATATTTCATTTGTGTTAATTCCTTTTTTAACTTTTGGTTCTAAGTTGGACGATTATTGTGATCTTGAAATATTAAATAAAATTATATTTATTATTTTTCGACGCTCAAAATAAACGTCACACTCGCGGAAGCATCTTTGAGTACCATGAAAAGTGCTATACAAATCCTATGTATTATAGTATTATTATTATTATTATTATTATTATTATTACAACTATATTTCTGTTCACAGCTCACTAGGAAGCTTCTCCTTGCTAATACACTTGTCCACTCTGTGACTATCCAATCAGATGGTGTGAATACGCTGACGTTGCTGAGGCCTGCTAGAAGGCTTTGATGTTGCCAACTCAAAATCTGATTGGTTGAAGCAACAGCGTCATCGACACTTATTTCTTGGGTGAAGGGCTAGCAGAACCGATTGTGCAGGCCCCCCCCTCAGGCAGACTCCTTTGACTTTGACCCTGCCTGGCAACAGATCATGGCTGAAATGGGATTTGTTAAATGCTTTAGTATGAAAATGCATGTCTGGAAGCGGCACAACCAGGAGAAAAGCTATGAAAGGAGGTGAACAGACCATTTGGAATTACTTGATAAGTATTCATGGACAAATTTTTCATTAACATTTGTGACTCAGATATTTTTTTAGGCCAGCAGAGAAGGCCTTGCAGGCCCTGACGGCCCACCAATGCTTATCTAATCGAAGTGTATTTTATTTGTGTCAGTTCCTTTTTTTTAATTTTAGTTCTAAGTCGGAAGATTATTGTGATCTCGAAATATTAGTCCCGATTTGCAGATGCTGTGCTCAGAAATCCCATTAACCAGGTAAAATAAATATCTAAGAAGATATTTTCCAAATATTTATTTTTTATTGTTTACTGACAGTGATTTTTTTTTCCCAATTTACTTTTAAAATTCAGGTCAAGGCTACGCTACACGCTCTGTAAGCCCAAAGCTCAAAATGAGTTCATTACATAAATAAAATTTAATTTTCTCCGTAATACTTTGTGGCTTTCATAAGCAACACACTACACACTTGTTTATACAAAGCGTGAAGGTAACAAAAAGGAATATATACAGCGGTACCTTTATTTTAGACGTCAAAAATTATTTGCGGCTCCCAGTGTTTACTTTTCCACGGAAACCGGGTCCAAATGGCTCTTTGGGTGTCAAAGGTTGCCGACCCCTGCAATAGTAGCTTACCTTCTGATTCCCTCTTCCAAACAGATTCGTGCCCGAAGAACCAGACCAGCGGCAAAGGTAAGGTCTGCATGGTCAAAGTTCACGCCGGCCACAGAAACCCGGTGAAAGATCTGGACACAAACATCTCAAGACAAGACTCAAACTGAGATTATAGATATTAAACTTTAAACTTTGTCTGTCTTTACAGAGACAGAGAAACCTTTGAGTGGCTGGATAATCACAGTGTCGGTGCTGGTTCCGCTGGGTCTGCTGGCTCTGCTGGGTCTAATATTATGGTTTGGATTGAAGAAGTGCTGTCCCAAATCTGTCATTTAATGATTTTTTTTTGAATAATTATTCAAAATAGTTATTTATTCAAAATAACATTTGAATAATTGGTTTGCAGCAGGAAAAGAAAGAAATAATACGTTTCTTATTGCATAGAAGTGAGTTTACAGGAAATGAAGAGTGTGGTGGCGTCGGGTCACTTTGCACTCATTGGTTCATGTAGTTGGGAGAAATCGACCAAAAAGATTACTGAAGGTAGTATTTATGACTAATTTAAATCATTCCGGTGCAACATCTCACTTAGTGCTGCTTCCGTCTTTACTGGCTATTCGTCAGTTGTGATTCGGGTCGTGAAACAGGAACGATAAATGTGACGATAAATATCCTGAAATCTTGAAATCTGTGACTATATCAGACGTTCTGACCCATCAGAACATCCATCGCACACCTCAGCTCAGGAGAGCCCACAGCATCTTCAGGGATCCACCGACTCCAACTGTTATCAAGGAGGCCGTTTTGCAAATTCATGGAAAAATAGGTTGGAAAACAGTTTTTTACTCTGAAGACACTTGAATACTGGGCCATCCATCCTTTTTTTTCCCCTATAATATATCTATTTTGGTTTGCTATCGTAGTTTTGTTGTGCTGTTTCCTGCTTTACAAGGTAGTTTTTGTCTGTTTTTAATGTCAGTGAGCTTGAGAGCTGCTAAATTTCTGTTAGTGTGCACTTGAAAATAATATATTGAATCTTTGAATCCTGAGTATTGTTGTCGTTTCTCGGGACTGAAGTTATACAGGACTGTCTCCGAAAATTAGAATATTGTGATAAAGTTCTCTATCTTCTAATGCAATTACAAAAACAAAAATGTCATCCATTCTGGATTCAATACAAATCAACTAAACTCTTGCAAGCCTTTTATTATTTTAATATTGCTGGTTATGGCTTACATCTTAAGAATGCAGCCTCAGGGCGGCACTGGCCCGTGCCTCTCCAAGCCTGCCTTGGGGGGACACGGAGCAGTGTCTCCCTGTGCCGGTCCCAAGCCCGGATAAATGCAGAGGGTTGCGTCAGGAAGGGCATCCGGCGTAAAACTTTTGCCAAAACCAAATATGCGAGACAACCAAAACTATACCATACCGGATCGGTCGCGGACCGGGTTAACAACAACCGCCATTGGTACTGATGACCTACAGGGTACTAATGGAAATTGGGCTACTGTGGGTCGAAGAACAAGAACAAGAAGAAGAGGAGGAGTGCGTGTTCGGAAGCAGAGAGAGAGGAGGAAAGGAAAGAGTCTGGGACTGAGAGTAGGGACTTTGAATGTTGGGACGATGACAGGAAAAGGTAGAGAGTTGGTGGACATGATGCAGAGAAGGAAGGTGGATATACTGTGTGTCCAGGAGACCAGGTGGAAAGGTAGTAAGGCGAGAAGCTTAGGAGCAGGCTTTAAGTTGTACTATTATGGTACTGACAAGAAGAGAAATGGAGTAGGAGTTATCTTGAAGGAGGAGTTTGTTAGGAACGTCCTAGAGGTGAAAAGAATGTCAGATAGACTTATGAGTCTGAAATTGGAAATCGAAGGTGTGATGCTCAATGTTGTTAGTGGCTATGCCCCGCAGGTGGGATGTGAATCTGAAGAGAAGGAGAAGTTCTGGAATGAGTTAGATGAAGTGATGCAGAATATTCCCAGAAACGAGAGAGTGGTCATTGGTGCAGACTTCAATGGACATGTCGGTGAAGGCAATAGAGGGGATGGAGAAGCGATGGGCAGATTTGGTATCCAGGATAGGAATGCAGAGGGACAGATGGTGGTAGATTTTGCAAAAAGGATGGAAATGGCTGTAGTGAACACCTTTTTCCAGAAAAAACAGGAACATCGGGTAACTTATAAGAGCGGAGGTAGGAGCACGCAGGTAGACGACATCTTGTGTAGACGAGGTAACCTGAAAGAGATCAGTGACTGCAAAGTAGTTGTAGGTGAGAGTGTAGCCAGACAGCATAGGATGCTGGTTTGTAGGATGACTCTGGTGACAAGGAAGATGAAGAGGACAAAGGCAGAGCAGAGGACAAAATGGTGGAAGCTGAAAAGGGAGGAGTGTTGCATGGTTTTCAGGGAGGAATTGAGAAAGGGTCTGGGTGGTCAGGGAGAGCTTCCAGATGATTGGACAACAACAGCTAGTGTTATCAGGGAGACAGGTAGAAGAGTACTTGGTGTGTCATCTGGAAGGAAAGTAGATAAGGAGACTTGGTGGTGGAATGAGGAAGTGCAGGAGTGTATACAGAGAAAGCGGTTAGCGAAAAAGAAGTGGGATACTGAGAGGACTGAAGAGAACAGACAGGAGTTCAGGGAGGTGCGGCGAAAGGTAAAGATAGAGGTAGCAAAGGCAAAACAAAGGGCTTATGATGACTTGTATGCTCGGTTGGATAGTAAGGAGGGTGAGAATGATCTATACAGGTTGGCGAAACAGAGAGATAAAGATGGAAAGGATGTACAACAGGTCCGGGTGATTAAGGACAGAGAGGGAAATGTATTGACAGATGCTAGAAGAGTGACGGGAAGATGGAAAGAGTACTTTGAAGAGCTGATGAATGTGGAAAATGAAAGAGAGGCAAGGGTAGAAGAGGTGATTATTGTAGACCACAAAGTAGCAAAAATGAGTAAAAGTGAAGTGAGGAAGGCATTGAAGAGGATGAAGAGTGGAAAAGCAGTTGGTCCTGATGATATACCTGTGGAGGTGTGGAAGTGTCTAGGAGAGGCAGCGGTAGATTTTCTGACTAGATTATTCAACAGGATCTTAGAGAGTGAGAAGATGCCTGAAGAATGGAGACAAAGTGTGATGGTGCCTATTTTTAAGAATAAAGGGGATGTGCAGAATTGTGGCAACTACAGAGGGATAAAGTTGATGAGCCATACAATGAAGTTATGGGAAAGAGTAGTGGAAACTAGACTGAGAGCAGAAGTCAGCATTTGTGAACAGCAGTATGGCTTCATGCCTAGGAAGAGTACTACAGATGCAGTATTTGCATTGAGAATGCTAATAGAAAAGTACAGAGAAGGCCAGAGGGAGCTGCATTGCGTTTTGGTAGACCTAGAAAAAGCATATGACAGGGCGCCAAGAGAGGAGTTCTGGTATTGTATGAGGAAGTCTGGAGTGGCAGAGAAGTATGTTAAACTGGTGCGGGACATGTATGCTAGCTGTGAGACACTGGTACGGTGTGCTGTAGGGGTAACAGAGAAGTTCAAGGTGGAGGTGGGACTCCATCAGGGATCAGCTCTGAGCCCCTTCTTGTTCGCAATGGTGATGGACAGGCTGACAGATGAGGTTAGACAGGAATCCCCATGGACCATGATGTTTGCGGATGACATTGTGATCTGTAGTGAGAGCAGACAACAGGTAGAGGAAAATCTAGAGAGGTGGAGGTATGCTCTGGAAAGGAGAGGAATGAAAGTTAGTCGCAGCAAGACAGAATATATGTGTGTGAACGAGAGGAACTCGGGTGGAGCGGTGAGGCTACTGGGAGTGGAGATCAAGAAGCTGGAGGATTTCAGGTACTTAGGGTCAACAGTCCAGAGCAACGGAGAGTGCGGAAAAGAGGGGAAGAGACGGGTCCAAGCAGGTTGGAATGGGTGGAGAAAAGTGTCAGGGGTACTATGTGATAGAAGACTATCGGCCAGAATAAAAGGAAAGGTGTACAAGACAGCGGTGAGACCAGCGATGATGTATGGACTAGAAACTGTTACAATGACCAAAAGACAGCAGGCAGAACTAGAGGTTGCAGAGATGAAGATGTTGAGGTTCTCTTTGGGAGTGACCAGGATGGATAGGATCAGGAATGAGTCTATCAGAGGGACGGCACATGTTCGATGTTTTGGAGAGAAGGTCAGAGAAGCCAGACTGAGATGGTTCGGTCATGTACAGAGAAGAGATAGTGAATATATTGGTAGACGGATGCTGGAATTGGAGCTGCCAGGCAAGAGGTCTCGAGGAAGACCGAAGAGAAGATTTATGGACGTAGTGAGAGAGAATATGAAGGTAGTTGGTGTGAGAGAGGAAGATACAGAGAATAGGGTTAGATGGAGAAAGTTGACTCGCTGTGGCGACACCTGACGGGAAAAGCCGAAAGAAGAAGAAGAAGAAGAAGAAGAAGTAGGAAGGAGGGAGAATAAGAAATACAATAAAATATTGTGTCAAAGTTAAGGGTATCAAGTGATTTATAGTCTATCTATCTATCTATCTATCTATCTATCTATCTATCTATCTATCTATCTATCTATCTATATATATATATATATATATATAGCTGCAAAGTGAATATATATGTAAACTATATATATATAATTTTTTATATATAAACATAAGAATAAAATAAAATAAAATTAGAAATTCTAATAATATATACATATATATATTTATATATATATATATATAAATCAATAAATGTCTGTATAAAATTGTTCAAATTGTAAGTAAGCTTGCTCTCCATTTGTGTATATATTTATATATAAATATAGAAGTGTTTTAGTCGGGAAAAACACCTGGTTGAGAGTATAATAAGCAATAGCTGTTGCTGGTTACAGCCACGCCACACAAGCCTGCAATACAACTCTGTTCCCGAGCAATTCCAGGTAAAAAAAAAAAAAAACAAAACGAATTCCTTGCATCCCAAATCACACCCACAAAATTCCCAGCAACCCCAAAATCACACAGAAGAAAAGCATTCGTATAATATACATATATATATATATATATACAGAATAGAAAAATTATATATATATATATATATATATATATATATATAATTTTTATTGAATTTATTATTTATAAATTTAAATAAATTTATAAAGAGAAGATTTATGGACGTAGTGAGAGAGGATATGAAGGTAGTTGGTGTGAGAGAGGAAGATACAGAGAATAGGGTTAGATGGAGACAGTTGACTCGCTGTGGTGACACCTAACGGGAAAAGCCAAAAGAAGAAGAAGATCTGCATTACTCTGGCTGGGGAGGAGCTGGTAAGCCGATAAGGGATTTGCAGGATTTGCTGTAAATTGAGCAGTTGGACGCTCAATTCTCAGGGTTTTCAGGTTTCAGGGTTTTTATTACAAACAGATTTTTTTATACGCACAATAAATCTGTTTGCCAGGGAAAACACAAAAATATACATATATATAAAAATCAAAAAGCCATCTAAAGTGTAGAACTAAAAAACTCACTTTCAATGCATGTATACGCCTACACACAAATTTTTTTCCAAATAAAAGTTTGTTCTTACTGCCTTCGGGTTCTGAAGTCCATTTATAGCGGCGCTGTATTGATCCATTTCCTGTAAAAATACAATGAATCAATACAATGGATCAATTTCCTGAAAAATTTTGAATGTGAAATTTTCAGCCTTCATAGTAAATAAAAAGAAAAAAATGAATGAATAAAAATAAGATAACGATAATATTAGATTTATAAAAATAATAACAAAATGAATTGAAAAAAAATGTCCTTATCTTGCAGCTGCAGTGAGAATCCAAATTCTCCTCTGGATAAAGTTATATATTTGACCGAGATAATTCCGCGGTGCCGAGACAGGAAGTGTTTCTGCAACATGTGGTTTCAGTTCAACCTCAAACGTGGCGCCACCTCCTGGCCTGACGTTCCTGCTTTCTGATCCTCCAGGAGTTCGAGCTGGACTCGGAGAGCAGCGGCGAGGAGGGACGGCGAGACCGAGGCGTCCGCAACTCGCTGTCCATGGAGATCCACGGCCTGCAGAGGGAGCAGCGGGTCTTCTTCTCCAACCAGGAGTACTACAGGAGGCTGGAGGAGCTGAAGAGCTCTCACTTGAGGAACATGGCCGAGCTGGAGAGGATGTACATAAGTCAGGCCTCCGCCGCCGCCGCCGCCGCGCAGGAAGGAGACAGAGGGCGCCCTGGACGTGGACGGGACTCGCCGTCGTTCAGGTCGGCCACGTTTCAAAATGGTTTTCGGATCAAATGTCACGTGGGAGAGCTTTCAGAAGTCTGAAGGTCCGTCCGGTCCTTTCGTCCTGGAGCGGCCCGACCAGGAGGCTCCAGAAGATCAACTCCCAGGAGGAGCTGGACTTCAACGAGACGTCGAGCGGCTCGGACCGGTCGGACGTCTCCGGGGAGGACGTGGCGGTCGCCGAGATGATGGCGAGGACCCTCCGCCGAAGCTTCGGGAGGTCGGTGACCTCTCGGCGGGGGGGAAGGTGGGGAGGGCGGTGCGTTCCTGAATCATCCACAAAGGTCAAAGGTCGCCGGTGTCGCCGTGGAAACCATCAATGAGGATGAACATCATTTCGTTGGGCTTTGAGATGAGATGAGAACAACTTTATTTATCCCGAAGGAAATTGTTGTGCCAGAGTTACAGAAAATATAACAGTAATAAATAATAAAAAGAAAAAGGCAGAATTAGAAATAAAAATAAACTATAAACTATAAAGTGTCTCAGTGAAACTATAAAGTGTCTTAGTAAACAAGCGATAAAACTATAAGTGTCTTAGTAACAAGTGAGGTAAGGAGTGCACAATAGTATGATAAAAGGAAAAATTGTAGTGTAGCTGTCATGAAATGAAATATTGCAAAGTTCTGAATATTGCACAGTGAAATGAAATATTGCACAGTTTTAGTTTTTTTTTAGGTTAAAGATAGGTTTTTATGGTTGCCGGCGGCTGAATGGAGAGGAATTAAAAAGTCTGATCGCCTCAGGGAGGAAAGACCTCCTGTGGCGTTCAGTGGAGCTCCTCGTTGGTATCAGTATCATCCACAAAGGTCAAAGGTCGCCGGTGTCGCCGTGGAAACCATCAATGAGAATAAACATCATTTCGTTGGGCTTTGAGATGAGATGAGAACAACTTTATTTATCCCGAAGGAAATTGTTGTGCCAGAGTTTCAAGCAAAAACATAACAATAATAGATAATAGAAGGAAGGAGGGAGAATAAGAAATAAAATAAAATATAGTGTCAAAGTTAAGGGTATCAAGTGATTTATGGTCTATCTATCTATCTATCTATCTATCTATCTATCTATCTATCTATCTATCTATCTATCTATCTATCTATCTATCTATCTATCTATCTATCTATCTGTAAGAAATACAATGAAGTATAAATTGTCAAGGTTAAGGCTATCAAGTGTTTTCAGGTCTTAAGTACAAAGATTTGAAACGTTCCAACTTTTCCCTTTGTTATGAACATTTGGACTCATCTTTCAGGTTGCCTTTTCTGACGGAAATTTAGGGGAAAGCTCGGCTTCACGCCGTTTCTCTGTGCGTCGTCCGACAGGTGCGGCCCGCCGGGCCCGGACGGCGTCGGTCCTCTCCGCTTCCTCTCCGAATCCTCCAAACCCCGAGGCGGGCGGTCGGGTCCGGCCGGGGTCCGGGTCGGCTCGGCCCGCGAGGTCACGGTGCCTCGACCCTTCAAGATGATGCTGCGGGAGGAGGACAGGAAGAGGCGTAAGGTCCGGACCCGCTCCCAGATCGAGCTGGAGAACAGCCTCCTCCGACGGGAGCTGGAGGAGCTCCGGGAGTGTCGGAAAAAGTTCCGGGCCTCGCCGGCGCCGGCTCACATCCACCTGCCGCTCTACGAGATGATCGGCCGGCGGTCGGGGCGGACGGGCGGCTCCCCCAGGCCCCGGTACCGGGACGCCTCGCCAAAGCCTTTCCGCTTCCTGGAGCGCGAGAGGAGGAAGAGGGAGGCCAAGATGGCGGCGGAGCTGGCGGCCCCCGGGGAGGAGAGGCGGGGCTTCAAGGCTCGGCCCGTCCCCGCCGCCGGACGCAAACCCGACGCCAAGGCCTCCGTCCGCGGCGACGCCCGGCCGACCGAACCGCCGAAGAAGCAAATCCAGTTGTCCATTGAGATGGTGAAAGAACGCGAGCGGCCCGACTCGCTGGACGGCGCAGGAGGAGGAGGAGCCGAGATGCAGGACGTAGGAGAGCATTAGAGAAGCCGCGAAATAAAACAGTAGCGCGTTCATCGAGTACAGTGGACCCTCGCTTTTCACGAGACTTGATCGTTTGGATGGTTTTACAAATATACTGCTCAAAAAAATAAAGGGAACACTTGAACAAGTTAATGTAACTCCAAGTCAGTCACACTTGTGTGAAATCATAGTGTCCACTCAGGAAGCAACACCGATTCATTTTGACTTGTTTTAAGGACGTTACATCAAAGTTGGATCAGCCTGGAGTTTGTTTTTACACTTTAATTTGGAGTGTGATTCCTAATCCAGACCTCCATGGGTTGATACAATTGATTTCCATTGATCGTTTTTGTGTGATTTTGTTGTCAGCACATTCAACTGTGTAAAGAGCAAAGTAGCGAATAAGAATATTTGTTAGAGTTTTCTCTCTATTTCTATAACTATGTTATTTCGACTCCTCACGTGAAGTTAGCCAGACATGCTAGAGCACGAAAGACCTTTGTCCTCTAACAAGAATTGGGCCCTCCATGATTCCAACGGTCGTAAACATCTTTAGATAAGAACCTACCCCCCCCGTAAACGTAAATCTAAACAAGGATAAACACTTCTGGAGAGAAACCTGCCCACACCTGTATATCATCCTGGACAACTTAACATATGCATGAACTATACTATCCAATGAATGTTGATATGCAAATAAAAAAAACTTTCACACAATAAAAAGCCGAGCAAGGAGGAGGAGTCTCCCCCTCTGCAGAGCACAAAAGAACAGTCGCTTGTCTGTGTTATTTCTTATGATAACCTCGGTCTCCTCTTTACAGGTTTTAACTTAGACCGGCATGAATTAGAATTACTCTCCAACAAAAATCGGTGCCGTGACCCGAATCCCAACACATCCGAGGAAGTGGCTGGTGGAGGAGGACACGCCGAAGTCTGTCGACAGCCAGATCTAATGATCTGTGAGAAAGACCCGGAGAGTGAATTCTCTACCTGGCCGGTGGTTAGAACTTCCTCCTTACACCTGCCACCGCTGGATTGACGGGATCCGACCGGACCGAGGAGGCCGAGGAGGATTCACCAAATTAACAGACTGAGTATGGTTTATACTTTTGTCCAAGAAAAGAAAGTAGAGGTTTATACTTTTGTACGTAGAAAGAAAGTAGAGGTTTATACTTTTAGCCGTGAAGAAAAGGAAGTAGAGTGCACTGATGCGTGTGGTCTTACTTCATAGAGATTTCATACTGATTGTACTGACGGAAGACCATGATTTTTTGTGGTTGTGGTTAAAATTGAGAAAGTTGGTTTGCAGTGACAGCTGTGTCGGCAGAACACTAGGTTCTGTAGAGGCTTGACACAGTCGATGATCTCTGTGAACATCGTGACTGATCGTTAACCACAACTACCTGTAGTGTAACATGGGAAACTCCTCCAGTCGTAGAAATGAAAAAGACCTGGAAGGAGATGTGAAGTTCATGCACAAATTGGATCCAGACAACGTAAAATATGTAAGAAAATGGAAAGAGAAATATAACTGGGATGGAAAATTAAGATTAGCATCATTAAAAATAATACGAGAAAAACTTATGGATGAACAGAAAAAAATGTAAAAACAAGAAAAAGAGTGACAAAAAGTTTGACGAAGTAAGAAAAGTTGAAAAATGGATAGAACAAGCCACTATACGAACACAGAATATACAAATAAAATTTTCAAACACAAAGATAAACCAGCTAGACAACTACATTTTACAGCGGCGCTGCTAAGTCAACCACATCTCACCGTCGAACGATGTACACAACTCAATCCAGCTACATTTTTACCTTTACCGACGGATGGCGCACCTCATGATTGCATAACAGAAACATCACAAGTAGTTTTACAAAGACCAGATTTACAAGACACGCCACTACCTACTGGTCGTGTATGGTTTGTAGATGGATCATCTTTTAAAGATGACAGAGGAATCACACATACAGGCTGTGCTGTGATAGAACTCCCAAACCAGGTCATAACCTCAAGGGCGTTACCAACATCTCTATTAGCCCAAGCAGCAGAAATTATAGCATTGACGGAAGCCTGCAAGGCAGCAGAAGGGACTGATGTAACAATTCACACTGACAGTTAATATGCCTACTCCACACTCTTCATATTTGCAAAAATGTGGCAACAGCGAGGCATGGTGACGTCTACGGGAAAAACAGTGACGCGTGCAGCACTCTGAACAGAACTTCTGGAGGTTATCTTGCTCCCATGGAAATTAGCAGTAGTAAAATGCAGGGCACATCAATCTGGCACAGATGATATCACAAAAGGAAAATGCCTATGCTGATAAAATAGCAAAGGAAGCAGCAAGATGAAACTCCAGCGTGTATGTTGACGAACCGTCTACCACACCATCATTGATTGATAATGATGTACTAAAAGATGCTCAGGAGAATGCGTCAGCTGCTGAAAGACAATCCTGGCTCATGAGAGGAGCAATGGCTTTCGATGGAATTTTGATGATAAACGAGAAACCTATCCTACCGAGATCGTTATTTAAAGCAGCGGCTCTTTTGACTCACGGGCCTGGCCTTGTGTCAACAGGAGGGATGGAGGTACTCATAACACAACACTTCTATACCATTAACCTAAATTCCTACTTAAAAAATTTTTGTGCACAGTGTATAACATGCATTAAACATAATGCTCAAGGAAACTTAAGACCCAAGAAAGGAAGGTTTCCGGATCCACAATATCCTTTTGAGGTGATGCACATGGATTTTATTGAATTAAATTCTGTAGGAAGATATAGATATTGTCTGGTAATGATTGAAAATAATCCACGGAAAAGCCGAAGTAGTGAGGGTCCACCGTACAAACACACATACACACACACACATCTGACATCTTTCTAATGTGTGACAAATAAGCAAGAAATCAAATCCAGGACAGAAAATCATTTAAATAAATCACAATCAACCTCCTCCTTTTTTTTTTTTTGTTCTGTGGTATTTTTTCTCTCTTGTTGGGCGGGGGGGGCCGAGCAGGTGTTGAGTTATAATAATAATAATAATAATACATGGGATTTTTATAGCGCTTTTCATGACACTCAAAGACGCTTCACAAGTAAAAAAAAAAAAAAAAAGTTATGTGTGTGTGTGTGTGTGTGTGTGTGTGTGTGTGTGGGCGGGCATTATGTGTCTTCGTGTGTGTGTGTGTGTGTGTGTGTCTTCTCATTTCCTGTTCAAACAAGCGCAAGCGTCACTCATTTCATTTCAGACAACAATTTCATTGAAAACGTTATTGACATATTTCTTTGGTGATGTGGCGTGTGATTCTATTTTTAACATGTAAAATACATATCGTGTCTCAAAAAATGTTGGGAAACGCTGGTATAGAAAAGCGGTGGGCATTCATTTTGGACACCGGGTCCGACTGGCTCTTTAGGATTGAAAGTTCTAAGAAAATTCACTTCTTCCCTGCTGGGGGGAAACACGGCGGGGGGCGGGGCCGGGGCCGGGGGCGGGGCCTAGAGCGGGGCAAGTTCTATAAATTGGGACAACATCCGACTTCTCATCCAAAACTGCAGCGTGCCTCATTTGGATACCATTCATTCCCGGAACCAGGAAGTGAGGAAGGCTCAGGATGATTTGCACCACGAACTTGTTCCTCTTCTCCGGTAAGTTCGCTGATCGAGAACCATAACCGCACCCTCAGCACACGACCAACACGTCCCACACGTCCCACACGTCCCACACGCTGCCGTCGCACACACAGCAACACTAACAGGAAGGGATGACATCACCTCCGACCCATGGCCGAGATCGAACTTTGAAAGTCTCCCGTGGACCTTGAACTGCCAGTTATTCCCCATTCCTTCTGACTCAGCGATGGCGTGGACGTCCGGCTGCTCGGGGGAACTCAGGTGTGTGAGCTATCCCTCCTCCAACAACCAGGTCTATGAGGTGCAAGACGCCGAAGATGGATGTGACTGTGATCCCTTCTGGATTGACATTAATGTGAGTACATATACACACACACACACGCACACACACACACACACACACACACACACGCGAGGCAACGCAGGAAGTGTTTGATTCTTGTGTTTGTTTATTAGAATGTCACTCTCGGTCGATGTGGAGAAGCAGGAGAGGGCTGGAATGCCACAGGGAACAAACTCTATCTGAACAAATGTATCGCAAATGTGACCTACAAAAGGCTCTGCGAGACGGTAAAACTCTTGTTCCTCTTTCCTCTTACCGGTGTCACTTGGTTTCTCCCGGAGGTTCATTCTTGCACCGCAACACTCTGACGGTTTTGTCCATGTGTTCTTTCTTGAAGGGAGAGGAGGAGACGATCCCGTGCCCCGGTGAGTATAAATACCCGCTCCAAAAATGTAAACAATGCCGATTCACAAGCTCCTGTTAAACCACTTTCCCCCTTTTTGTTCCCGCTGAAGCAGATGTGGTTGAAATACATCATGACTCAGCGTTTTACGTACTGCGGCTTGAGAAAATATATCAAAAAAATATTTAATTGAAGAATATTTCATTTGTGTTAATTCCTTTTTTTAACTTTTGGTTCTAAGTTGGACGATTATTGTGATCTTGAAATATTAAATAAAATTATATTTATTATTTTTTGACGCTCAAAATAAACGTCACACTCGCGGAAGCGTCTTTGAGTACCATGAAAAGTGCTATACAAATCCTATGTATTATTATTATTATTATTATTATTATTATTATTATTATTACAACTAAATTTCTGTTCACAGCTCACTAGGAAGCTTCTCCTCGCTAATACACTTGTCCACTCTGTGACTATCCAATCAGATGGTGTGAATACGCTGACGTTGCTGAGGCCTGCTAGAAGGCTTTGATGTCGCCAACTCAAAATCTGATTGGTTGAAGCAACAGCGTCATCGACACTTATTTCTTGGGTGAAGGGCTAGCAGAACCGATTGTGCAGGCCCCCCCCTCAGGCAGACTCCTTTGACTTTGACCCTGCCTGGCAACAGATCATGGCTGAAATGGGATTTGTTAAATGCTTTAGTATGAAAATGCATGTCTGGAAGCGGCACAACCAGGAGAAAAGCTATGAAAGGAGGTGAACAGACCATTTGGAATTACTTGATAAGTATTCATGGACAAATTTTTCATTAACATTTGTGACTCAGATATTTTTTTAGGCCAGCAGAGAAGGCCTTGCAGGCCCTGACGGCCCACCAATGCTTATCTAATCGAAGTGTATTTTATTTGTGTCAGTTCCTTTTTTTTAATTTTAGTTCTAAGTCGGAAGATTATTGTGATCTCGAAATATTAGTCCCGATTTGCAGATGCTGTGCTCAGAAATCCCATTAACCAGGTAAAATAAATATCTAAGAAGATATTTTCCAAATATTTATTTTTTATTGTTTACTGACGGTGATTTTTTTTTCCCAATTTACTTTTAAAATTCAGGTCAAGGCTACGCTACACGCTCTGTAAGCCCAAAGCTCAAAATGAGTTCATTACATAAATAAAATTTAATTTTCTCCGTAATACTTTGTGGCTTTCATAAGCAACACACTACACACTTGTTTATACAAAGCGTGAAGGTAACAAAAAGGAATACATACAGCGGTACCTTTATTTTAGACGTCAAAAATTATTTGCGGCTCCCAGTGTTTACTTTTCCACGGAAACCGGGTCCAAATGGCTCTTTGGGTGTCAAAGGTTGCCGACCCCTGCAATAGTAGCTTACCTTCTGATTCCCTCTTCCAAACAGATTCGTGCCCGAAGAACCAGACCAGCGGCAAAGGTAAGGTCTGCATGGTCAAAGTTCACGCCGGCCACAGAAACCCGGTGAAAGATCTGGACACAAACATCTCAAGACAAGACTCAAACTGAGATTATAGATATTAAACTTTAAACTTTGTCTGTCTTTACAGAGACACCTGCAGAGAAACCTTTGATTGGCTGGATAATCACAGTGTTGGTGCTGGTTCCGCTGGGTCTGTGGCTCTGCTGGGTCTAATATTATGGTTTGGATTGAAGAACTGCTGTCCCAAATCTGTCATTTAATAATTTTTTTTTGAATAATTATTCAAAATAGTTATTTATTCAAAATAACATTTGAATAATTGGTTTGCAGCAGGAAAAGAAAGAAATAATACGTTTCTTATTGCATAGAAGTGAGTTTACAGGAAATGAAGAGTGTGGTGGCGTCGGGTCCCTTTGCACTCATTGGTTCATGTAGTTGGGAGAAATCGACCAAAAAGATTACTGAAGGTAGTATTTATGACTAATTTAAATCATTCCGGTGCAACATCTCACTTAGTGCTGCTTCTGTCTTTACTGGCTATTCGTCAGTTGTGATTCGGGTCGTGAAACAGGAACGATAAATGTGACGATAAATATCCTGAAATCTTGAAATCTGTGACTATATCGGACATTCTGACCCATCAGAACATCCATCGCACACCTCAGCTCAGGAGAGCCCACAGCATCTTCAGGGATCCAACGACTCCAACTGTTATCAAGGAGGCCGTTTTGCAAATTCATGGAAAAATAGGTTGGAAAACAGTTTTTTACTCTGAAGACACTTGAATACTGTGCCATCCATCCTTTTTTTTTCCCCTATAATATATCTATTTTGGTTTGCTATCGTAGTTTTGTTGTGCTGTTTCCTGCTTTACAAGGTAGTTTTTGTCTGTTTTTAATGTCACTGAGCTTGAGAGCTGCTAAATTTCTGTTAGTGTGCACTTGAAAATAATATATTGAATCTTTGAATCCTGAGTATTGTTGTCATTTCTCGGGACTGAAGTTATACAGGACTGTCTCCGAAAATTAGAATATTGTGATAAAGTTCTTTATCTTCTAATGCAATTACAAAAACAAAAATGTCATCCAATCTGGATTCAAAACAAATCAACTGAAACCTTGCAAGCCTTTTATTATTTTGATATTGCTGATTATGGCTTACATCTTAAGAAAACTCAAAAATCCTATCTCAAAATATTAGAATATCATGAAAAAGTCTTTTTTTTTTTTTTTTAATTGCATTACAGAAGATAAAGAACTTTATCACAATATTCTAATTTTCGGAGACAGTCCGGTACTAGCTGATGATGCTAGGCTAATGCTAGCGATTCCAGCTGAGGGTAAAGCGTCTAGCGTTTCGAACATTTCCCCTCGTCCACACTTTCTTTTCTTCCCCCCTTTTTCTGCCTTTTTTTTCTGTTTGTCGGCTTTTTGATTTCCACAGATGGTTAAAGACGGTCGGGGAAATATGGTTACGCTTGCCTGCATTTGGCGAAACCGGTGTCAAACGTCAGGGTGAAGAGCAAAGTGTTTTTTTTGTTACATTTGGGTTTGTATAACAACAGATAAAACCCTTCCTCGACCCCAAGGATCAACGAGGATACACTCCGCAATGAACTCGATAATTGCCTTGGAAAGGTTGGAGATTTCCTGTCAGGAAGCGCTCCGGTCCTGATAAAAAAACAAGGGGAACTTTGCAGATGAGCAACTTCCTGTCAAGACGATTCCCCTTTAACAACACCAAGTTCTGTCGGTTGAAGGCCAAACTAGAGAACATGCAGAGTGTGAGCGAAGAAAAATCCTCAGATGAGCCGCATTGTTGTCTAAGCCATTTGTTAAAAGTAGGTGCTTATCGGCTGGAAAATAGCGACAACTTCCTGTCAACAGAATACTTCATCATTTGCCTTGTGCCAGACGACACCTTGTTTAGAACTTTACTTGGAAATAATGTTGTTGTCATGGCGATCCAGATGGGTTTTAGAGATAAGACTGGAAACACTAATCCTGGAATGTAAGGAGCCAGCCAGTGAATTGTGTGTATTTTAAATGTAGCAGAAGAGAATAACCTGATCCCATGTGTGAACACACTTATAAACCTTGGCGGATTGAAATGCCAGAGAGCAGAATCTCCAAGCAACAGTTTCTGCAAATGTATGAAAGTACAGTGCAATAAATCCTTTTCACTTATTTATTTTTTATATCTACATATTTATCTATTTATACTTCCAGATGTTATTTAAATTTTTTATTTTTTCATATATTTTTTTTACAGTACTCTGCAGTCCACCCTTTTTTTTCCTCTTTTCACTTTTTCATTTTTTCTTTCTACATATTCATCTATTTATTCTTCTTCATCTATTTATTCTTCTAGATGTTATTATATATATATATATATATATATATGTATGTATTTACAGTGCTGTGCAATCCAACCTTTTTCCACTTTTCACTTTTTTACTTTTTCTTTCTACATATTTATCTATTTATTCTTCTGGATGTTATTTGTATATATATATATATATATATATATATATATATATATATATATATATATATATATATATATATATATATTTATAATTTTTTTTATGGTACTGCCAAGCCACGTTGGACATTGTCAACAGCCGACGAGCTGCTCGACTGCGTGGGGACATGGTCCTGTACCGGCGCCTCAACGGCCAACGGAACATTTCCATCCGTCAAGATAGGGAAACATACTGGAGAAACCAGGCGACAGCCATGGAGTCAGCCTCCAAAAACAACAACCTGCGGCAGCTTTTCAATCTGCTCCGCCAAGGGAAAGCAGGCCCCGCCAAGCACTGCTTCCTGGTTAAGGATGCGGCCGGAAACGTCCTATCCGCTGAAGCTGACTGCCTCAGTCGCTGGAAGGAGCACTTCAGTGAGCTCCTAAACCATCCTCCCCTACCAGAAAGCCCCACCTCCACCACCCACCTCAACAATAACCCGGATTGTCTCATCTCCCCGGTCACCCCAGCCGAAGTGAAGGCAGCCTTGTCAAAGCTCAAAAACGGCAAAGCCCCTGGCCGATGTTCCATCACAGCTGAGATGCTGAGGGCCGGAGGTAACAACATCATCCTTTGGCTCACACAAATCATCAACCATGTGTGGGTCACTGAGTCGCTGCCTGATGACTGGAGGCGGGGCGTTATACTTCCCTTCTGGAAGCATAAGGGCGATCAGCTGACCTGCAGCAACCACAGAGGAATCACCCTCCTCTCCATCCCCGGAAAACTATTCACCCGCGTCCTACTAACCCGTGCTCTACCTGCGACCCAAAGCAGACGCCGCCGACAGCAAGCCGGTTTCATGACCAATCGGTCCACCACAGATCACATCTCTGCCCTCCGGCTCATAATTGAAAAGGCCCGGGAGTTCAGGAAGGATCGGCACCTTTACATCGCCTTCATCGACCTGAAAGCGGCCTTCGACACGGTGGACCTCGGCTCTCTCTGGAACATCCTGACATCCCTCGGAGTCCCGGCCAAAATAGCCACACTGTTTAGGCAGCTCTACCAAGGAGCCGAAAGCTGTGTGCGTGTGATTGGCCGGGACTCTGAGTGGTTCCCCATCAACAGCAGGGTGAGGCAGGGCTGCGTTGTTGCGCCAGAACTTTTTAATTGTGTCATCGACCATCTGATGACAAAAGTCTCTGAGCGGATCCCTGGGGTCCCCATAGGCAGCTACACCCTCAGGGATCTCGAGTACGCGGACGACACCACGCTGTTCAGCGAGACCGCTGACCAGCTTCGTGAAGCCCACCATGTTTTTGATGAGGAGTCCAGGAAACTCGGCCTGAAGATAAGCTGGCCAAAAACCGAGCTTATGCATATAGGAGAGGGACCCGATCCACCACCGCTCCTCTCCGACGGCACCCCGTCCACTTTGTCGCTTCCTTCAAGTACCTCGGCTCAACCCTATCAAACACCGGAGATCTCAAAGTTGAGATTGACCGGCGCCGTGCCCTTGCGGCGTCAATCATGCAGTCCCTGTGGAGACCATTGTGGCGACACCGGCACATATCCCGGGTGACAAAGCTCCGGGTCTACGACGCCTCAGTCATCTCTGTCCTTCTCTAAGGCTCCGAAACCTGGCCGCTGAACAACACGCTGGCAGCCAGGCTTGATGGATTTGACTCCAGGGCCCTGAGGACACAAGAAGGCATCAGCTGGACCCAGCATGTCACCAACAAGACCCTAAGGGATCGAACCCAGCGGCCCCCGGCATCTCGCCTCGCAGCGGCGAGTTCGTCGGTATGGCCACATCATCCGCTTGCCTGCCGAACATCCCACAAGCTCCATCTTGGCCTTTAATCCCCAGCTAGCCGGATGGAGAAGACCCAGAGGTGCCCCCCTGCACCCGCTGGCTGGATGTTGTGGCCCAGGACCTCAGGGCCTGCGGTGTGAGCCTGGCACAGGCACGGCAACTGGCCAACCACAGACCCCGATGGAGAAACCTGGTAGCCTCGGTTGGCTCTGCGCATCTCGTGCAAGAGGACTAACTAACTAACTAACTTCCCATAACTTCATTGTATGACTCATCAACTTTATCCCTCTATAGTTGCCACAATTCTGCACATCCCCTTTATTCTTAAAAATAGGCACCATCACACCAACTAACTAATCCACCCTTTTTTCGATTTTTCACTTTTTTTCTTTTTTTCTACATATTGATCTATTTATTCTTCTAGATGTTATTTCAATTTTCTATTTATTTTTTATGTTTTTTTACAGTACTGTGCAATCCACCTTTTTTCCCACTTTGCACATTTTTTTCTTTCTAAATATTAATCTATTAATTCCTCTAGATGTTATTCTAATTTCTTATTTTTTCAATATATTTTTTACAGTACTGTGCATTCCACCCTTTTTTCCACTTTTCACTTTTTCATTTTTCTGTCTACATATTTATCTATTTATTCTTCTAGATGTTATTTTATTTTTTTATTTTACATATATATATATATATATATTTACAGTGCGGTGCAATCCACCCTTTTTTCCACTTTTCACTTTTTTATTTTTTCTTTCTAAATATTTATCTATTTATCCTTCTATATGTTATATATAAATGATTTTTATATATGTTTTTTACAGTACTGTGCAATCCACCCTTTTTCCACTTTTCACTTTTTTATTTTTTATTTCTACATATTTATCTACATATTCTTCTTAACATCATTTATAGTTTTTCATTTATTTTTTTATATATACATATTTTACAGTACTGTGTGCAATCCACCCTGTTTTTTTCACTTTTCACTTTATCATAGATCTACCTTTGTTTATTTTTGGTCTTGTATTTTTTTATCACTACATCTTGTTCGTATTGTTGTGCTGTGTTCTGCTTTCTAATTTTAATTTCTTTTTAATTTCTCACTTTTTAATTTCAGAATTTTGTTGCACTCTGTGCACCGACAATAAAAGTCTTGAATCCTTGAAATGTGTCACAATTGGGTGTGTGTGTGTGTGTGTGTGTGTGTGTAAGTACTTAAGAAGTACAGGGAGTCTCACAGTGTCTGGGAGCAGTTATTTCGAACCACAATATCGAGGAGACATCAGCAAACATCACATATTTCCCGGATTTAAAATGGGAAATTCAACCGTTGTGTGTGTGTTTTGTTGCGAATCCGCATCACAAGTACGAACTTGTACGTCTTGAATCATCCTTTAATAAAATCCAGTGTTCAGGTTGGCAGAAGTATTGATTTTGTTCAAACAAGAGAAGACATAGAATACAACCGCCGGTCGTTTTGCATTCCCGACTCCACGTAGCTTAAGGCTCTACAGGTACGTTCCCTTTTTCATGATTTTATTTTACAAGTGTGAACCGCCAGCCGGCACAGGAGGAGCTCTGGAAGCGGTTCTCCATCTGGTCTCGGATCTCTAGCCCAGAATCGAAGACAGGGTGTCCTTTAGGCCTGATGGGGACAGAGAAAGGAAGTTAGCATGGGTGAAGAAGAAGAAGAACAAGAAGAAGATGGTGAAGACGACAACTCTAAAATCCCTGAATGGCAGAAGGCATTCATGGAATTCACTTTAAGATAAACTTAATTGATCCCCCATGGGGGATTTTATTTGTCACAGCAGTTGGAAAAAGAAATATAAATATAAATAGAGAGGCAGAGGAGAAAATAGCAAAGAAATCCACGAACAACAACAACAACAACATCATGGATAAGAATGGGTGAAAGAAAGGGTGAAAAATAGACAACCGAAGCTAAAAGACAATATAAATAGAGTGACGGAATAACAAAAATAGGCACCAACAAGGATAAAAAAAGATACCGTGTCACACCAGCTCGCATTTTAGGACTACCATCATGTGCGCACCTGAATATACAAACTAAAACAAACTAAATAAATCTACTTATACAATTAGTCTGTTTTTGTTTCTAGGTGTCCACATGAGATATTTACACTGATTTTTTTTTCACTTTTAATCAAAAGCATACCGGTAACATCCACGAATGATGATAAATAACACCAGGAAAAGTCCTTTAGGCTATCATGCTCTTCTTCCTGCTCATTAAAACCGTTAAAGTCGTCTTCTTCTGTGTCGGAATTGAACGTCCAAAAAAATCCATAAATTATCCGCGTCCTTATTGAAGCGCGTGATTAAAGTTGCGGCTTGTAGTTCATTACAGTAACTTTCAGAGTTTTCAAGTCAAGCTTTAAGCTTTCCAAATAAAAGACTCCATCCTTTTCCTCCCTACATGTTGGTTTGATGTTGCTCATCTGTAGCTTGTCGTTTCGATCTTTACCGTGACGTAACACGTTGCCTAGATTGGCTAAAAACGGTCAAACTAGCGTCTGACGGTGAACCGCCATGACACCGGGAATGCCGCCACTCCGGTAAGACTCCAACGCCACCCTTAAAATTCCTACTGATACTCCCGTGAAAGAGGCGGAGCTCCAAGGCGTTGCCGTGAACTCACCTCCACCGGAACTGTCGCCGCCGCCGCCGCCGCCGCCGCCGCCCAACCCCGACACCAGATTCCCCAGGTTGAGCGAGCCGCCGCCGCCGCCGCCGCCGTCCTCCTTCTTGCCGCTATCGTCGCCCTCCGCGCCCTTGTTGTTGCTTAAGATGTCCTTCACCTTCTCCTCTACAAACTCTCCTGGAAGACAAATGTTGTTTTGGTTTTCCTTGTCGTGTTTCTCGGGCGAAGAAGCCGAAAAGGTCATCCGACCGCACCTGAGGAAAGTGAAAGCGTAGCCTCGATGTACGAGCGGTGTGCGGCTGTTTGGGTTTAGCGATTGCAACAACAAGCAACAATAAGCTAGCTTCCAGCGCTTTCTTACTGTTTATCTTGAAGTGACGGGTGTTTACTTAGAAGTTGCCACGGCAACGTCGGTCCACTCGGTTGGTTCCCGAGTGAAAGTGAATCCAAACGCAACACAACTTGGATCGTGTTGTCTCGAGCTCACCTTTTCTACTTTCTTCTGTTTCATACTTGTGACTCATCTACTTCGAACGGGTCCGAATGTTTTTCAGGTTTTTCTGATTGAGCACTTTTTTTTAAAAGTATTTATCCGTCTCACTGGAAACATCCCTAATTCCTCAGGTGTTCGAGCGGCAGCAGGTTCATTCACTGTCTTTTTTTTTAGGAAAAAAAATTATAAATATTTAATTGAAGTATATTTCATTTGTGTTAATTCCTTTTTTTAACTTTTTGTTCTAAGTTGGACGATTATTGTGATCTTGAAATATTAAATAAAATAATGTTTATTATTTTTCGACGCTCAAAATTACGTCACACTCGCGGAAGCCGGTATACCCGTCAGAAGTCCCATGTAAAATAGATATTTATGAAAATATTTTGCAAATACTTTTTATTGTTTACTGACACAGTGATTTTTTT